>NW_020664417.1:26049922-26087562 GCF_002925995.2 Terrapene triunguis | reverse complement strand
AAAAAAAAAAAAAAAAAAAAAAAAAAAAAAAAAAAAAAAAGTAGTAGAACAAAAATTAAAACCTACCTGTAACATTTCAGGAGATCCCTGGTCACATTTGACACTAAAAACCTCAAGAGTTCAAATCCAACTGACCAGCACCCAATTCTTTGGAACCCAATCAAAATAACAAAATAAATAAATAAATCATTCCATAGGTTGATTGTTCAAAATGAGAGTTCAAAAAGGGTATATACAACCAGTGTTTGTGTCTAGCATTTAAAAGAAAAATAATAACGGCTTTTCCAGTTAATATCTCCTTTCTCTTTCCCCAGGAAGCTATGTCCCCTAATTCCTGCCTCTTTCTTATAGTGCATTAAGGAATGACACTGGTTAAAAAGTCTACATTTAGCACAGAAGCACACAAGGTGACAGCAGTATCTCAGATATCCCTGTGTAGTAACTCTGTGTAAAATGCTGATTTTTAACTGGCGACTCTGGTACCTCATGCATGGCCTCTAGCCTCACCATTTTACTTTGGCAATCTCTGCATTTACAGCATGTTTTTTTCTATATTTAATGGTAACCTATTCTTCCCTGTCAATCCCTGTCTGGAGTCTTTACATCACACCATGCAAAAGATGACAAAGGGCAATTTGTCCATGAGAAAACTGTTATGCCATTCTAGAGGTTGAAATATAACTAAAGTGTTTTGACATTAAAAACAAGGAGTCTTTGCAAAATGAAATCATCTTAGATTTTCACTAAGGGTTTTACTGTATATACTCTCTGTTATTGATCTCTTTATATTCAACTTAGCAATTCATAACTTTTAAGTTCTAATTTTCATTAGTAGAACTGTTCCAAAAAGGCATGTGTCAGTTCACCTAATACAGCAACCATCAATGATACTTACTTTAATATACAATGAATATTTACATCTTATCAGTGGGGAGATGTTAAAGACACTAGTTGCATTACCAATACATTATGAATGTGAACAGCTGCATTACTTTTTGGCTGGAACAAAACCTACATACCCAGGAAATGGATTTTAATACCACATTTTAAACCCTCTTTACTTACTAGTATATTTTTGATCTGATGCTAGACAACACACAATTATAAGTCTGTACTATTATTTTTGCAAAAATCTGAGGGTATTGGGCTGAAATAACAACATTCTAAATCACAATTAAAAACAAAGTCATTTTGCCATCAGATTTTTTTCATGAAACTTGAAAGGAAACCCAAAGCAGTCTACGGCAGAAAACGAATGTCAACTGATAGACCTTTAAGACATTATACTGCCCAAAAGCCCTTGCTCTCTTTCCCACCCACAAAACTTATTAAACAACTATATGCTTTCAATAGGAAAAATCAGGCTCCACTTTATAATTGTATGCAATCTCTTCAGATAAAAGAAAGATAATATCTATCAGTCTTGTCACACAAAAAGTATAAGAGAGATAAGGAACATACGATGGGCAGAGATATTGCTTCTTTTTCCCCTTTCCTTTCTTTGAAGATTTCTCTTTAGAATAGGCTTCTTCAACCCATAACGACAACAAAACAAAAAAGAGAACTGCCAGTAAGAACTTCATCTTGAGGGCATAAATCTCAGAAGTACAGCTGATCTATAGCAGATAAGAAAAAAGGGCTATATTAGTGGGGTTAATTATGGAAAATGGGACCACCTACATATAGGAGGTAAACAAATATATTTCATTGACACACAATGATCACAGAAAACTCAGCTCAATAAGTTATCTCAAGAGAGAGGTGCTCCTGAGCTATAAATGAGATATAGTGTCTGTTTTAAGTATCCTCCCAATATTTACGTACATGGATAGACTGTATGATAGTTAGGAGATACACAATAGGTTGATATAAACATACTTTTGTTGCTGTGTTTTGGAGGAATACATTTAAACCCTCTAAAGGAAGCCCTAACTCAAGAGGCCTATGAAGTCTCACCTGACATGGATGGATTTCCCTCTCTTCCTCTCCCCCGCAAAAAAACCCCACCATATTCACCCAGAGCCATTTCTATGCAACAGCATGCCCCACAGTATGCCAAGTATTGAGATCATAAGAATTTCATATTTCATTTTAAAACATTGTGATCAACAAATTTACCATTAATAGACAAGACACAAAGTTAGGGACTCATACTGCAACCTTAACTCTCACAAGTAGTCCCATTAATCTAAATTTTAAGTGTGAACAAAGATTGCACGTGTAGGGTCTTAAATGGGATTGTATATTTGAATAGCGTTCAAATACAATACATTAGACAACAATGAATATACCACAAGTATTATAGAAATTACAGATTTCTAATGAACATGGTAATTATCAAGGGTGACCAATAACCTACAGAATACTATGCTTTCCTGCATTTTGTATCCTAAGAACCACAAGTAACTTTTCCATTCTTTTCTCCCTAGAGCAACAGAAGCACTTTATGGATTTTTTTTTTTTAAAGAAACAGTAGTTGCATCGCTCTCTCCCTTGGAAGCAGCAGGATATTTATATTCCTTTTAACATCAGCAACAGAAGGAGCTTCTTGTCCACCCTCCAAAAGCAACAACAGAAGGGGCTTCTTATGCCCTAAGCAAACAGCAGCAGGGGCACCTTGCCAAATTACAAGATATGGGAATCTCCATCTCCTTCCCAAGCAACAGCTGTAGAGCTCTCTGATACCCTCCACAACTGCAGCAGCAGAATCTTGACTCTCAACGACAGTAGCAGCAGAAGGATGAGGGATGCCTTAACACCATCACTCATATAGAGCATCCAGGGACTTCCTGTTCTCTCTCCCACTTAGAAAACTGTCCTCCCCTCAAAGAAAGCAGCATTAATACACAATAGTAATAATAATCATTTATATCGGATCTGTCATTGGAGGCTCCCGAAGAGCTTTACAAAATGCACATAAGGGATCTTTACATACTCTCTAACTATGGCATCCGGTCCCACTAAACTACCTACACACACACACACACACACACACACACACACCATTCTCCAATCACAGCAACAGTGACTGTCTACTCCTCCCCCACCCAAGCAGAGCAACAGGGGGTTCCCCACCGCCTCCTTCTCCAACCACAGGAAGCTCGCTGGGGCTCCGGCTCCCTTCAGCTGTGGGTCTGGTACATAGGTGCTTAGGGATGGGGGGGGGTTGCTGCACCCCCTGGCTTGAAATAGTTTCCCATAGATACAGGGTTTACAGTTTGGTTCAATGGCTCTCAGCACCCCCACTTACAAATTGTTCCAGCACAAATTGTTCCTGTATAGTGCTAGCCACACGTTATCTGCACGAAACTCATCACCAACCCAGCGACAACAGGGGCTCCCCGGGCCCTCCATTCTCCAGCAGCAGCCACCCCACCTGCAACAGCTGCGCGAGCTACGCCCCGCCGGCCTCTGCAAGGCCAGCCCTGGGGCTCTCCATCCACCCCCTCCCGCGCGCAGCATCCCTGTCTCCCTGCTCGCTCAGCTCCCCACGGCCGCGAGCAGCAGCGTCTCCACCAGCTGCCCAGTGCTGGCCGAGGTACTGAAGGCGCTTCGCGAGGAGGCAAGCGCGCCCCGTGCACAGTGGCCCCGGAGACAGGGGCTCACTGGGCCAACGGGGATGATGGAGCATCTCCTCCACCGCTTCCCAGCCCCAAACCCCCGTCCGGGAGCGCGAATCCCCCCGCGCCCGTGCAAACGTAGCACACACGCAGCCCCACGGCCCACCCTGCAAACACCCGGTACATACCACACGGCGCCCCACACAGCCGGAGCGCAGGACGCCGCAGCCCCCGATTCCCCCACCCTTTTCCTAGAGCCGGAGGTGGCTCGGGAACCTGCAGCGCGCCATGGCAGAGCCGCGACGGACCGATCAGCTCCTCCAGCAGCCGTAGCAAAATGAACCCTGCATCAGAATGCGCCCTTTCCCCTACTGAGCATGTGCAAAATGCTCGGGCCGTCCCTAGTGAGCATGTGCACAGCGCCTGCCCATGTGCCCTGGGGAAGTGAAGCCTTTTGCCCTCAGTTTCCCTGTGTGCTCATTTCCCCAAGGGAATGCGGGGAGGGAGAGGTATAGTTAGGAGCGGAGAGGGAAGGGGCTATGGATGCATATTTGCTCTTACTTATGAGCATCACCGCTAGAATTCCGGGAGGAAAAAAAAGTTAAACTGGGACAGTGGCATAAGGGGGTAAAACGCTAGGCTCGCTCTCCCCACCTCCTCTCAACCAGATCCCCTGCTCTTGTGGGCACCCCCGGGTGCTCAGATATAGAGAAGAGTGGGCACCCACTGTGAGACATTAGGCCTAGAGGAGGGCAGAATTCCCAGCGGAAGTCATGTAGTGGGGTGAAACACTGGTTCAGGATATGGGGGTGGGAGTAAGTATCCAAAGGGGTTCCAAAGTAAACGGGAAGGGGCAATTAACACGCACTGGAAATAGAAACTACACAAAAGTAGAGAAAATGGAATAGGAATGGACAGTTAATACAATTTTAAAAATGGGGGGGATGAAATAGTTTTAAAATATCAGAAAAACATGGAGAGGGAGAAAAAAAATCAGAATAGGCAAGAGTGGTAATATAGGACAATTTTAGTAAATAAGTAAGAAGAAATAATCCTGAACTACAAGATATGTACCTATGACCACCCTGCTCATTCTCCTTGTATGTTTGCCTATTCTTTTTGTCATTTTTTGTTTTAGATTATGTGAGCAAATCACGGAGACTAAATCCTCCTATGTGTTTGTACAGTGCACAGATGGTTCCAGTTGGGGTCTTGGGGCACTACCATAATGCAAATAAAAATTATAATAAATTCTTGTTGGAGGAGCTTTGGGCATTGAACAGCGTGACAGAACTTGACATTTAAACTGGTATAATTCCCCTGAAAAAAAAAGCAAGGATTTCTGTTTCAAAGATCATTGTAATTTTGCATCTCTTGCAGATATTGTAATTTTTATATTATAAAAGCTTTCCTAATTATTACATACATTTGTTGTATTATAAATTAAGAGTGAATAGAAAGGGACATCATTTATAAAAAAAAATTAGGCCCCAATCGTGCTGAAATGTACACATGCTCAGCACTGTAACCATATAAATAGTTCCAATGAAGTGCATAAATACTTGCAAAATCAGGGCATTAAGGCCAAATTATGGAAACACGTACAGGAGTAAGTTTAGTCATCTGAGTAGACTCAGCACAGAACAAGTCCACTCCCGCATTAGCATCATGGTCCTTAGCAGGGCACCTTTCCATTACCATTCCTTGTTGCAGGGCATATTCTCAATATTATGTAATATTCCTCAAAGTGTGCCCATCCTCAACTCTTCATGGTTTACAGAAAGACAAATTCTGAGCGTTGCCTTGTGCCACTCAGAATGTTCCTTGCGAGGGACCATGGATGCTAATGGAAGGGCAAGCACATTCTGCTGAGCATATGCCTTAGAATGTGTCTTGCTATAAGAGATGAGAATGTATTGATGGGCACATTCTAAGGCATTTCATATCCCTCAAACATGCTGTGCTATGAGGCATGGGTGCTAGTGGAGGGTGGGCACATTCAAAAGGGTATTCCACACCCACCAGAACATGCCCTGTGGTAATGGAAGTGTGCATGGGTATGTGCTGGGGATTTTTCCTTTGCTGCTATACATCAAATTCTTGGGGTATTTTCTAATATTTGCTCTGTGCTCATCAGAATTTGCAACCAGAGATTTCATTGCCAGAAGTTAAGATGGGCAACAGGCTCCTTCTGATAATGGGCACATTACAAGAGGAGTGCCCCACTGACTGCGTCTCATATTTTGTTGTGTGGACTGCTGTTATGATAGAGATTAAAGGAAAAGGTTAAAGCAGCAGCAGAAATATGCTGTCAAGATGCCTTTGGCTCCCTAGAATGTGATAAAAGGATTTGGCCACCTAATTGTTTCAATTTCTTTTGGCTCAGAAAAGTATTAACATGGAGAGGCAGAGTGTAGTACCTGCAGCATGTGCAGTAATAGCAGCAGCAGACAGCTAGTGCAGCAGCAACAGCGACACTGAAAAGTGTTCCCCATTCCTGCAATCTTCTTCCCACAGCCACACAATTCTGGTGCCTTTAAACTTTATTTACATTGCAAAACGTGCAGTTGCCTTCTATGGGCTTGCTGCAAATCCACTAGCATTTGCAAGAACCTGCTGCTACAACAACTACACACAGCTAATGGATGGATCAGTGCTAGCCAAATACTTAACAAGTTGAAATATGGAAAGTAATGCATTTCACCACCACCCTCTCCCTCCCCCCTGAGACTCAAGAAAATGAGGAAAAAAATGGCTATATCTTTACCTAGCACAGTAGCAATGAGATACATAGATGTTACAAATACAGGCATAGAAGACCTGTCTGGGTCAGATATAGATTTTCTCTCTCTAGCTATACATATAGATGATACCATATGGTCCAAAACCCACAAATACAAGGAGCAGGTATTCCCATAAAACTGATTTGTTTAAAGATGTACTTAATAGTGGACAGATTATGGCTAGCCCTTAAGAAGCTGCATAGAGTGGAGGGACAGAGGGAGCAAGGTCTCCCCTTCAGCCCTTGAAAAGCCTGTGTAACGATTGGACAAGATCACAGCCCTAGAACCCCAGAGCAAATTTTTGGAAAGGTGCCAGGGAATAGGCAGAGCAATAGCTACTCCCCCTCCTCACTCTGTGCTTTCCAGAAAAACCCAGGGCTTTCATATGTACAGGATTTTGCAGGACATTTTACATTTTGTCCAATCTGCTACCTGGTCCACTGCACTGCCCAGTCAGGACAATGGTATCTGTGGATCAAAGAGATGAAGAGGGATTTCTCCACACATGCTCTGTAGCAGGGAGCCAAGAGACCATGAGTTATGGTTTTACCTCTGCTGATTGTTTATGTTTCTGTGCACTTATTAATGAGCAAGGTCTCATACCCTGCCTAGAAGGAAGCTAATATCATCCCACCCCTTCTTTTAACAATAAGTTATAGACTCATAGATTCATAGACTTTAAGGTTAGAAGGGACCATTATGGTCATCTAGTCTGACCTCCTGCATGATGCAGGCCACAAAAGCTGACCCACCCAATTTCCCTTATCTCAGCTGTTGAAGTCTCCAGATCGTGATTTAAAGACTTCAAGTCGCAGAGAATCCTCCAGCTTGCGACCCCTGCCCCATGCTGCGGAGGAAGGCAAAAAACCTCCAGGGCCTCTGCCAATCTACCCTGGAGGAAAATTCCTTCCCGACCCCAAATATGGCGATCAGTAGAACCCCGAGCATACAGGCAAGATTCTCCAGCCGGACCCACATTTTACCAGCGATGGCACGTTATTGCCTAATTGACTAAAATCACGTTATCCCATCAAACCATTCCCTCCATAAACTTATCTAGCCTAATCTTGAAGCCAGAGAGGTCTTTCACCCCCACCGTTTCCCTCGGAAGGCTGTTCCAGAATTTCACCCCTCTGACAGTTAGAAACCTTCATCTAATTTCAAGCCTAAACTTCCCCACGGCCAGTTTATATCCATTTGTTCTCGTGTCCACATTAGTACTGAGCTGAAATAATTCCTCTCCCTCCCTGGTGTTTATCCCTTTGATATATTTAAAGAGAGCAATCATATCCCCCCTCAGCCTTCTTTTGGTTAAGCTAAACAAACCGAGCTCCTCGAGTCTCCTTTCATAGGAAAGGTTTTCATTCCTCGGATCATCCTAGTGGCCCTTCTCTGTACCCGTTCCAGTTTGAGTTCATCCTTTTTAAACATGGGAGACCAGAACTGCACGCAGTACTCCAAATGAGGTCTCACCAGCGCCTTGTATAACGGAAGCAGCACCTCCTTGTCCCTACTAGAAATACCTCGCCTAATGCATCCCAAGATCGCATTAGCTTTTTTCACAGCCACGTCACATTGCCGGCTCATAGTCATCCTGCGATCAACCAGGACTCCGAGGTCCTTCTCCTCCTCCGTCACTTCCAACCGATGCGTCCCCAGCTTATAACTAAAATTCTTGTTAGTCATCCCTAAATGCATCACCTTACACTTCTCACTATTAAATCTCATCCTATTATTATTACTCCAATTTACAAGGTCATCCAAGTCTCCCTGCAGAATATCCCGATCCTTCTCCGAATTGGCAATGCCTCCCAACTTTGTGTCATCCGCAAACTTTATAAACCCACTCCTACATTCGGTTCCGAGGTCAGTAATAAATAGATTAAATAAAATCGGACCCAAAACCGAACCTTGAGGAACCCCACTGGTGACCTCCCTCCAACCTGACAGTTCACCTTTCAGTACTACCCGCTGCAGTCTCCCCTTTAACCAGTTCTTTATCCACCTCTGGATTTTTATATCGATCCCCATCTTTTCTAATTTAACCAATAATTCCTCATGCGGTACCGTATCAAACGCTTTACTAAAATCGAGGTATATTAGATCCACCGCATTTCCTTTATCTAGAAGGTCTGTTACTTTCTCAAAGAAGGAGATCAGGTTGGTTTGGCACGATCTGCCTTTCGTAAACCCATGTTGTAATCTGTCCCAATTGCCATTCACCTCAAGGTCCTTAACTACTTTCTCCTTCAAAATTTTTTCCAAGACCTTGCATACTACAGATGTTAAACTAACAGGCCTGTAGTTACCCGGGTCACTTTTTTTCCCCTTCTTGAAAATAGGAACCACATTAGCTATTTTCCAGTCCAACAGTACCACCCCCGAGTTTATAGATTCATTAAAAATTATCGCTAAGGGGCTCGCAATTTCTTGCGCCAGTTCCTTCAATATTCTAGGATGAAGATCATCCGGTCCGCCCGATTTAGTCCCGTTTAGCTGGTGAAGTTTGGCTTCCACCTCTAATACTGTAATGTCAATCCCCCCTCCTTTATTCCCCTCTGTCCTGCTCCCTCTATTCCTAAGCCCTTCATTAGCCTTATTAAAGACCGATGCAAAATATTCATTTAGATATTGTGCCATGCCTAAATTATCCTTAATCTCCACTCCATCTACATTCTTCAGCGGTCCCACTTCCTCTTTCTTTGTTTTCTTCCTATTTATATGGCTATAAAACCTCCTACTATTGGATTTAATTCCCCTCGCAAGGTCCAACTCTACACGGCTTTTGGCCTTTCTCACTGCATCCCTACATGCTCTGACCTCAATAAGGTAGGTTTCCTTGCCGATCCCTCCCCTCTTCCATTCTTTGTACGCTTTCTGTTTTTTCTTAATCGCCTGTTTGAGACGCCCGCTCATCCAGCTAGGTCTAAATTTCCTGCCTAATAACCGTTTTCCCTTTCTCGGGATACAGGCCTTGGACAGCTCGTGCAACTTCAACTTGAAACAATCCCAGGCGTCATCTGCCTTTAGATCCCCAAGTATGTTAGCCCAATCCACTTCCCTAAGTAGTTGCCTTAATTTATTAAAGTTGGCCTTTTTGAAATCATAAACCTTAGTCACAGTTTTATTTCTGTTAATCCTTCCATTTAGTTTAAACCGAATTAGCTCATGGTCACTCGAGCCAAGGTTGTCCCCTACAACCATTTCCTCAACGAGGTCCTCACCACTCTTGAATATGGCAAACCCAAATCTTATCCACTGTGCCTCCCAAAACAAATGTGCCAAACCTGTGGGCTTCACTATCCTGTCTCTAAATATTTGACCATGTTCACCTTGCAGATTCAGGAAGAGATCACAGGATTCCTGATCTCCAACATTCTACTACTAATAGTAGCATAAACCACTAGCAATAAATATCTAGTCCTCTTATAGGGATTCCTCCAAACTGGGGATGCCAATTGCTTCTTTAGCTCAAGTTGTAAGGGTTCATGCTGGGCATCTGAAAGTCCATCACTAAAACCCTACTGACAACTCACACACAGGGTCCTTGCAATTGCACATGATGAAATTTGTTTTTTCATTTTTTTATAAAACTGGGTGATTTAATTAACACACCTTTTAAAAGATTTTATACTGAAAAAAAAAAACCAATTTGTCAGTTATAATGTGACATGCAACAAAACACTGATGCTCCTCATTTTGGTTATTTGTCACACATTTTGATTGCCTCTGTCACACAGTGGCAGTTTCAAAGGTATAGCAAGTTATCCTTCTTTCTCTCCCAACATTATCAAGCACCTTTAGGAGGGGTTTTTCCCCCCCTCCAAGGGGCAATATGGCTCTGCACCACCCCTAACAATAGGCTGCACCTAACAAACAAACAATTTATGCACAATTTTATATAAAATAACTAGGTCATGATTAGTCAGATTAGACAGGCAAGTCTTCATCCATTACACCTCCAACTCAAGTTAATACTGATAGCACAGACGTCTTACTCTTCACAGGAGACACTAATGAAAACAAACCCGATAGAAATACCCATCATTTTGTTAGGCATGTTCCCTCCCAAGAATGCAGAGCAATCGATTGAATTCACATCTGCCCCATAGATATATGGTGATATAAGTTTATTTGCCAATATGAGGTGACAAGAAGTGAAGTCAAACTGCGTCAGTGAATTGACTATTCTAATACCAGCCTGGGACCTGGCATAAAATGTCAGTTCTTTTGGGTGCCAGTGGCCAAAATGGAAACAGCACCTGATTTATTTGTCCCCTAGAAGTCTAATTTTGACCATTTTGCTACCTTGGCTCTATTGTTATCAGCAATGTAGATCTTGATGCTGAGCTGAGTTCACTAGTAGAATCTGCAAAGCAGCCAGGAACTTTGGTCTTTTGCAAGACAGAGCCTGGAAAAATAACAAATTATTAACTAAAGCGAAAATCCATGTCTATGAGACTTGTGTTTTATCCACTGTTCTATATGGCTCAGAAATATGGACAACTTATGCCAAACATACCAAAAGACTGAATATCTTTCATATCAGATGCCTGTATAAAATTCTTCGAATAAGATAGCAAGACAGGGTGACAAATGCAGAAGTCTTAAACCGTGCTGGTATGTCATTCATGAGAATATTGATTTGTAAGAAAAGACTCAGGTGGCTTGGACATGTCAAGCCAATGTGATTATAGGATCTCGAAGAGTGTGCTGTATTCTGAAGCTCATGAAGGGTCTAGAAAGGGAGGCAGACTACTGCGCAGATTTCAGAATGCTTGAAAAAATGACAATATCCTTTGGAATCTCTGTGGATGATTGGGAAAGGAATGCAGAATGCCGCTCTGGTTGGTGGAGTCAGCTTGTAGATGGAGTGAGGTCGACTGGATCAAGCTTTATGAGGACTAGTGTCAGAAAAGTAAAGAATCTGCTACTCAGATTCACAGCACTGCTAGTGCATGGGTGTGCAAGACCTGTGGATGGGACTGTCACTCATGCATCAGACTCATCAGCCATCAAAGAACTCATCGGTGCATACATCATGCTCTGTTAAGAGTGATGGTTCCACTTACTAGAAGTCTAGGCACCTTAATTTCATTTTAAAATATACAATTCATACGTTAAACTTAAAATGGCAAACCCAGCATAAAATACCAACATATAACAAAATAATTGAAATAATCAACGAGCTGGACAATCAAACACAGAAAAAAAGATAACCCATCATTTCTACAATCCCCAGTTCTCCCATACTTCTCAATCTTTCTCAAACATCCAAGAAAATAGATGACCCTTGCAGAGTGTTACCCAAGAACCTATGGATACCAACTAGCAGAGGGCACTGAGGTACAAGGATCCCTGGGTTCACCACAGGAATGTCATGTAAGGTCTCTACTGAAAGCCCGTGTCACATAGGTCAGAGTCTCTCAACCCGGAGTCTGCAGCCCCCTGTGGGGCAGCAAGCCAGTTTCAGGGGCGCCACGAAGCAGGGCCAGCATTAGACTGGCTGGAGCCCATGGCAGAAAGCCCCAAACCCCCAGCCTGCTGCCCTGTGGGGCAGAAGCCCTGAGCCCCCTCTGTCCCTCCCCTCTGCCAACCTGGCAGCTGAAGCCCGAAATCCCAAGCCCCCCAACCCCCACATAAGGCCTGAGCTCCCCCTCCCACTCTGTTGGGCTCTGGATAGCATGTTAGGGAACCTGAGAAAGAAAAAAGATTGAGAACTCTGATGATATAGGTCATCATAATCATTGCAAGATATATGTATGGAGAATAAGTGCAGAGTTATGTGTATATACACTAAAAATTATGTTCTCTAGCTCTGTAGTTAAAAACAGGTCACTCAAGACAAACCTCATCCAGAAAGGGGGTAGGAGACACTTATCTCTGGGTGAAAGGAGGGATGATTGTGTGTTGTATGTCATACAACAGGAGTATTAGCATTCTAAGTCAAATGCTAATGAGGAGGAGACTTTGGAAGGAAACTAACAGGAAGAGGTAAGCTGCAGATGTGGGGGAACCTATCCTGAGGTGAACATCAAAGATCTGTTCTGGTATATTTTGGGGTGTAAAGAGACACCTAGGAAGTAAACTGACAGAGTTTGCTTCATGAAAAAGGGACCTCAATCAGGCTTGATGGAAAATTCTGAAGAGAACTTTGGATGAGATAACCTTCTTTAAACAGAAGGATAACTAGTTAGTTAAGTTTAGGCTTCAGAGTGCGTTATGATGCTGTGTTATATGCAGGGCCGGCTCCAGCATTTCTGCCGCCCCAAGCAAAAAAAAAAAAACGCGACCGGGGGGAGCAAATTGGCGGGAAAAAAAAAAAAAGCCGCGATCGGTGGCAGCAGTTCAGCGGCAGTCCTTCGCTCCTAGAGGGAGTGAGGGACCTGCCGCCCCCGAATTGCCGCAGGTGCCGCCCCTCTCCCTTGGCCGCCCCAAGCACCTGCTTGTTAAGCTGGTGCCTGGAGCTGGCCCTGGTTATATGTAACCATTTGTTCCCATCTCTCACGCTACTTTTGATTTGAATCTCTATTCTTTTTTAAATACATTTATTTGTTTTATAACTGAACTCAAGTGCTGTGTATAATACAGGAGCAGCAGTCTAAGGTGAACTGTGGTCACTATTCCTTTGGGAACAGAGGATCTGGGAATTCAGGGCATATTTCTGTGGGGTTGGATAACACAGAGAGACACTTTGAAAGGACTCAGGGGCTCAGGTGAACCTGTTGTCATCGTAAAAGGCAAAGACAGGGCGGGTGTAGCCTAGAACAGAGTGCTTGAGTGGCTGATAGGCTGGTTTTGTTAGACGCTAATACCCACTCACATTGGAGGCAAGCGATGACAGGGTGACTCACTGTTCTGGGTGCCCCAAGAAGTGTCACACAGAGTGACTTTAATGTCAACAACCTCAGGCTACTTTGGACTGTTGGAAACTGAGTTCTAATGATAAAGGCCTCTTCACAGAAAGTACTATAGCTGCACTCCCTTCTCTTTTAAAGTGAAAGAACTCAAACCCAGGTATCTTCTGGTACTGATAGTAAAGGTAGGAGAATGGAATGTGTCTTTCTATTAGTGAGGACTCAGGCCACTTAATGCGTCACAAATTAATATAAGCTAATAGACATCGAATGTAGACTATGCAGCACTGTTGTAATGTGCTCCAAATGAGAGACTCCACTCAACATGCAGGCAGCAGCATTTTTCAAACCACTTAAGTTTCAGAATGGTTTTTAAAGTGCAGCACTCTGTACAGTAAAGCACAATGCAGTTGTCCAGCCTGGAAATATAATGGTCCACATCCCAAGAAAAAGGTCACAACCTTTTTTTCCAGATTAAAAAAAAAGGCAATCCAGGCCACAGCTATCTGATCTTCTAAAAACAGCTGAGGATGGCCTAATCTCCAGCAGAATAAAGCACATAGTCACACCATCTGAGTCAGGTAAGCGAGAGACATGTGGGTTGAAACCATCAACATTGTAATCCAGCTCTCCACACAACTAACAACCCCATGTACACTTTGACTAGAAGATGTAAAAGTTTGGAACCTACATTTGAGCAGCCTTGGGCCAGAAAAGCAATTTCTAGGGTGTGCAGATGTATCAACACATCATGAGATACAGTGTGAGATCATCATCAAAATAGTCTCAGCACCTTATCCAGGTCTGAACCCAGATAGACAAGAGTTCAGGAAATGAGCTACGTCGGTAGCAGGAAAAGTCTCTCACCTCAACCTTTTCAACCTCTTATTGAAAAATGGAAGTGACATAAGTCAGTTAATTGGCCAGATGGTCAACATCAAGAAACAGTTTCCTCAACCAACTACAAGTACTTCCCTAAAGAAAGCTGGCTCCCTTTTGTTCTAGGGGAGGCACTGATAATCTTTACAGCAATGGACCCAATAATATTCCACTGGTCTTCACCAGCGAAGGAAGACTTATTACCAAAGCTCAGGTTGTGGAATGAAATTTTACCAACATCTCCAGAATCTCTTTCAGCAACACATGTCAAAACTCAAACAAAATAGTCTTTGCATTTGTCTCCTTGACATACAGTCCTGCCACCACAGGAAAAAAACCCACAACAAAGTGGTTCAAGTCAGATCAATTTTATCTTCAAGACACCACAAATTCTTCTCACAATGGAAAGAAACAACTTGGATGAGTCAGTCTATTCAACCAGAACCAATGTGCTGTTTAGGGTTGTAGATGTTACAGAGTAGGCAAAGAAACTTTTGTTTCAGTGAGAGTACAAGAATTCAAAACAATCTGTAGGACTCAAGTCAGTTTTATATACAATATTATAAATTTCATTAAAAAACGGTATATAAGGAAATTCAATAGCTTTCTTTTTAAATTCAGGGTAAGGTTAGCACAAAAGGTATCTAAAACTGAAAAAATAACACGATCTATTTTCCTTCTCACTTAGGTGCTGCAAGTCTGGAAGATTTCTTCCCTGTCTAAACAGTAATACAAACTATCGTACCTGCAGTATATTTTATTAACATGGTGAATGGTCAGACGTTTTATAAAACCTACAATTCTATTTGCTTAAATTATGGAATCTTAGGCTTGGTCTACACTTACCCCCCAAGTCGAAGTAAGGTACGCAAATTCAGCTACGTGAATAACGTAGCTGAATTCGACATACCTTACTTCGAACTTACCGCGGTTCAGACGCGGTCCACACGTGGCAGGCAGGCTCCCCTTCGACTCCGCGGTACTCCTCTCGTTGAGCTGGAGTACCGCAGTCGACGGCGAGCACTTCCTGGTTCGATTTATCGCGTCCAGACCAGACGCGATAAATCGAACCCGGAACTTCGATTGCCAGCCGTCGAACTACCCGGTAAGTGTAGACCAGCCCTTAGACACCTAGCAGGATCATTCTCATTTAAAACTATTGTACCAAAATAAAGATAGATAGATCTAAGTACATGCCGCATTCTTCTATGACAATAACTCTATTCAACCTAGCCCCATTAGTCACACATGCCTAATAGGTCTTTCAGCCCTGAACACTATAAGACCATTACATAATAAAGCTGGTCAGACTTTTTTAATTAAACTTTTTAGATAAAAAACAAGCAGACAAAAAAAAGGTAGCAAATATCAGCTGAATATTTTGTTTGTTCTTTATAAAACACCTCCCCTCCAAATTTTATGGAGTTTTGAGGAACTACATGCAAACTGCAGATTTGCTCATGTATGCAAATTAAACTAGGTGTGATGAATGTAATCAATGTATAAATATTTGTAAAACTCCAGACACAGTGCTGCTGAATGGTATTATACTATTTGTGCTCCACTGTTCACTGACACTTGAGGAAGTACAAAAGGTCATCCAAAATTTACAGACTGGACATGCTACTGAACATGCTGGCATTTCACCCGAGCCACTCAAAGGTGCCTCAGAACCAGCGAGCATTAGCTTGCATCAACTGTTCTTAAAAGTGTGGGCATCAGGCAAAATAGCAGCAGAATGGAAAGACAGCATCATAGTATACCTGTAAAAGGGCAAAGGATTTCATACAAAGTGTGGCAACTGCAGGCCGATCTCCTTGCTATTAGTTCCTGGAAAAGTCTTCATTCACATTCTCCTTGGTAGGATGCAGCCCCTCGTTAGCAGACATCATCCTCCACAGCAATCATATTTCAGTGTTGGACAGCTGACAATGAACACTGTCCTTACCCTCCAGCTTCTGGCTGAGCTGCACGGAGAATTTAACCCCTGCTTCACAAGGCATATAATCGACATGCAACAGATTTTGATTCAGTCAACAGGTCCGTTCTTTGGCTAGTACTTAAAGGAATTGGTGTTCTAGACATTCTGCTAAACCTGATGCATGATCTTCACACTAGTCCTGGTGCAAGAGTGTGCATTGATTCATGGCATTTATAGCATTTCTACACAACCTCAGGTGTGTGGCAGGCATGCATTCTTGCCCCAGCACTATTCGGTTAAGCTATCAAGCAGATATTAGGACTTAGTGTGCCACACCACGGAATCAAGGTTGGTCAAGAATCGTTCACCGTCCAAGACTATGCCAATGATGCCTTGCTTGTAGAGCAGTCAGAGAATTTCAGCCTCATCCTCTGAGGTCTTCAAGACGCTGCTCACAATATGAAGTTGAAAACCATAGTCCAGAATCTCGGAGCTGGGCCAGCAGAAACCGCAGTGCAGACTGGGTCAAGTAACAGGAAGAGCTGTGATGAGTTTATCTACCTAGGTGGTAAGCAGTGTTCAGATGATCACAGCAAACGCAATGTTCTTCGATGAATAAGTCTCACCTCCTGCATGAAATCAGGACATAAAAATGTGTTTGGGCTGAGACAAAGTTTAGGAACTATCAAACCTGTGTACTACCTGTATTGTTCTCTGAGTCAGAACCTGGACCCTCTTACAGGCAGACTTGGAGTGGCTAGAGACATTCCATATGCACTGCCAGCAACAAATGCTGAGCATAAAAAATGGTTTGACTTTGTGCGAAAAGTCATAATCTCTCAGAGATCTGGCCTTCTTTCAATCGCTCATTATATTCAGAAGCAGTGTTGCCTGCTTTTCAGCCATGTTGCCAAAATGAACAAAAACACCCCAGCACACTATGCTCTCAAACTGTCCCTTGACACGTGAAGGGGTGAATGCCCCTGTGGAGATTTGGGGATTCACAGGATTGAGCCAAGTGTAGGAATTGCCCTAACGATGCTTGCCACAACACCATCAACCACGGTCAATGTGGCTGGCACAACTGTCTGCAATAGACTATGCATGTTTGATGCTCCACAGTTCCATCTCCTTGATGCTAATTAATTAAATAACTGGTACTGTTGTCAAAACTAATAGAGTATGCTCTGGTTATAACAGACATATTCATATTACTAAGGCTTGCCATTTTTATTTTCTGGGGCTAGGACATGTGTCTTCTCAGGTGTCTTGGAGTACTTGAGGGCCCCTCTAGTGATGTTTAGCTTTCAAATATAAAAGAAGGGTCCCTAGCCTCTGTTTGCCAGAAGCTGGGAATGGGCAACACATCCACATGCACAAGATAAATAAGGACCTGTCCTCATTTTCTTTCTTTAAAGTGTAAATAGAAAAGAAGAGACATGTGCCCTGCATCAGAAGCCAAACCCTGGCAGAAAGCATTTCATTTCCAGGAACACATAATATTAATAACCAGGGGAAATACATTTGGGCACATTTTTGCTTTCAGAAATTATAAATACATAACTCTAACTGACATCAGTGGGAGTTATAAGGGTGTATATGAGTGCAGAATTGAGCCCACTGAAAAACAAAGAGCAAAAGGTTCCCCCTTGCTCACCATAATGCATGCATTCTGTCTAGTTACAACACCGAAGTGCCTTACCTTAACTGCTCTTTTCTTAAATGCTTCTTGATTCGTACACAATCTGCGCAGCTGTCAGCTACCTGCTAGACATATGGTGCCTTAGGCCCTTAGGGTGAAACTTAAAATCCACAAGATGCTCATTTTCAGTTGCTGGAACACTCTGAGGGCATTGTCAATGCCTGTAGAAGGAACAGAGCCTATCTAGACCCAATGAGCAATGCCAACCAGCACTGTAATACTGGAACCCTAAAGTTTATCATATGTCTGCCAGCTAAGTAATCCTAACCGAAGGAAAAATTTTTCCCCAAGACACCCACTATTATGGTAGAATGTTGGCACACTAGGTATGAGCTGATTTCAGTCCTTAGGATGAAAAAATGGACACTTCTGGGCATCTGTGTTATAACCAATTTTAGAAAATGTTTCTTTAGCCAACCCTAGCAATTCCATTCCACAAAAAAAGTGATATCATCACCACTAGCATAAACTCAATTTCTAGGCAAAATGTCCTTGTTTCCATTTCACAGCAACAAAAATCAGTTTTATTTGTCCCCGTTTGTGATGGTATTGGCTGTCAGATATATATAGAGCCTCATTTATTTAGGGCCAAATCCTGGGAGTTTTATCTATGTAAAGACTTTAGAATTTGGCTCTGAGGCAACTTATATATGTCCTCTTCTTCAGATGTAATCTAATAAGAACCAAAAAATCAGAAACTGTCAGAAGTAACTCTGCATTGTCTCACTTTATTATGGTGACTGCAGGGATAGCAACAGAACCAGTTTCATTTGATTGATTTTGGCCTGTGAACTTGATTTGAAATGAATCTATCAACCAGTTACTAAGCTGCATGGGAGAAATCTAAAGAATTTTGCATGTGGAGTAAGAAAGCTAAATTAAAAACTACCTTCTTGATTCAACAAAGCACTCAAGCACTCAAGCACATGCTTAATTTTAAGTATATGCTCAAATGCTCTGCTGAATCAGGATCTTAGGACCCTTTTATTATAGGTGTTTTAGTAAAAAACAAGTGTGCCCAAAACAACTCAGGTGAATTTTGCCCATCCAATTATAGGTTGGGGAAAGAATTTTACCCGCTTTTGTTTTTTTAAAGCATTTAAGACATTTTTCATATTTGAATTTCAAAAATGTTTAGTGAATTCCATGATTTTTAATTTTGCTGTAAATATTAATGGAAATGCAGTTTATCATGCAGGGGACTGGACTAGATGACCCCTTGAGGTCCCTTCCAGTCCTCCGATTCTATGATCATTTTCCTCCTTGTCATACCGACAAGTTGGAGAAGCAGCTCCTCCAAGTTTCCCCTCAGTTAGTTTTCATAATCTTTGTGAAAATGTTTTCACAAAGAAAAAAAATCACATTATAGTACAACAGTGTATTCAATCAACTTGTTAATCTACATCAGGGGTAGGCAACCTATGGCACGCATGCCAAAGGCAGCACGTGAACTGATTTTCAGTGGTACTCACCCTGCCCGGATCCTGGCCACCAGTCCAGGGGGCTCTGCATTTTAATGTAATTTTAAATGAAGCTTCTTAAACATTTTAAAAACCTTATTTACTTTACATACAACAATAGTTTAGTTATAGATTATAGACTCATAGAAAGAGACCTTCTAAAAATGTTAAAATGTATTACTGGCACACGAAACCTTAAATTAGAGTTAATAAATGAAGACTTGGCACACCACTTCTGAAAGGTTGCTGACCCCTGATCTACATATTCATAGCAGTAGTGTAGGTTTCCGTAACTACTTTGTTTCGATGTGGCGGGAAGCCTTGCGTATCCCCATGATTCCGAGAGCTGTGCTGGTGGGATCGTAACTCCTGGTAGGTCACCCATGCCAGACAGGTCATAGGGTTGTAACCACACTTATTACATCCACTGATCCTCTGGTAGAGGCTTGGGAGTGAGCTAATGACTGCTGTAAAAAACAAAGCCTGAATTCCGCAAGGTACGAAATTAATAAGCATTTATGTTATTTCACCTAACAATTTTTGCACAACATCTCATAAGGATGACCTATTTCCACAACAACCATTTCTATAAGCATTGTTTCATAATTCAAACGACCTAACATTTATAATACAAACAAATCTAACAGCGAAAGTTCAAGGAGTCCTGGCAAGAGTTTATAACATATCAAGTACTTAATTTTAATCTTACTATTTTCCTTGTCTAACTATGTATAAAGACACTAAGGATTTTAGTATTTTTTTGTCATTCAGCACTAAAGAACACACTGACCTTTCACTATGTACTTAGAATAACTTTTTTTCTCGCTAACACATTTTCTTTTTCTCTTGGAATAGTTGTGAAATGCATGTTCTAATGGATCTGACATCAATTCTGCTAGAAAACAGGGAGACTTATTTTTGCCCTTGAAAACAATCTGGTTATTGAAGATATGCTTTATTCTCTGCAAGACATATCAGCATTTTAGTATATTTCTGTATGTAAAGTAATTTAGGCCCAAATGTTTAAGCACATGAGTAATCTCACTGATTTCAACAGGACTGATAATAGAAATTATAGACAAGGGAATCATAGACCAGTCAGTCAATCTTAATTTTGGTACCCAGAAAGATAATGGAGCAAATAATCAAACAATCAATTTGTAAGCACCTAGAAGATACGGTGATAAGTAACAGTCAACATGGATTTGTCAAGAACAAATCATGCCAAACCAAACTTATATCCTTCTTTGATAAAGTAAAAAGCCTTGTGGGAAGCAATATATGTGACATATCTCAATTTTAATAAGGCTTTTTATGCTGTCTCACATGACTATCTCATAAACAAACTAGGAAATATAGCCTAGATGAACCTAGTATAAGGTGGGTGCATAGCTGTTTGGAAAACCATACTCAGGGTACATCTACACTACAGGGGGGAGTCGATTTAAGATACGCAAATTCAGCTACGTGAATAGCGTAGCTGAATTCAACGTATCACAGCCGACTTACCCCGTTGTGAGGACGGCGGCAAAATCGACTTCTGCGGCTTTTTGTCGGCGGCACTTACTACCACCTCCGCTGGTGGAGTTAGAGCGCCGATTCGGGGATCGATTGTCGCGTCCCGACGGGACGCGATAAATCGATCCCCGAGAGGTCGATTTCTACCCGCCGATTCAGGCGGGTAGTATAGACCAGACCTCAGAGAGTATTTCTCAATGGTTTATTGTCAAACTGGAAGGGCACATCAAGTGAGGTCCCACAGGGATTTGTCCTGGTTCTAGACAATATCTTCATAAATGATTTGGATAATGGCATAGAGAGTATTGCTTGCAGACAATACCTAGCTTGGAGGTGTTGAAAGCACTTTGGAGGACAGGATTAGGATTAAAAATGATCTTGACAAACTGGAGAAGTGGTCTGCAATGAATAGGATGAAATTCAATAAGGACAAATGCAAAGTATTACACCTAGGATGGACTAATCAATTGCCTAAATACAAGTTGGAAAACGACTGCCAAGGAAGGAGTACTGCAGGAAAGATCTGAGGGTTATAGTGGATCACAAACTAAATATAAGTCAACAATGTACTACTATTGCAGAAAAAGTGAACATCATTCTGGGATGTATTCTCAGAAGAGTTGTAAGCAAGACACAAGTAATTCATCCAGTCTGCTCAGCACTGACAAGGCCTCAGCTGGAATACTGTGTCCAGTTCTGGGCACCATACTTCAGGAAAAATGGGGACAAATTTGAGAAAGTTTGGAGGAGAACAACATCAAAAAAGAAAACTAAAGGTCTAGAAAACACAATCTATTAGGAAAGACTAAAAAAATGGGTTTGTTTAGTCTGTAGAAGAGAAGACTGAGGAGGGGACATGATAACTGTCTTCAAATACTTAATAGGTTGTTATAAAGAGGAGAAGGATCAATTGTTGTACTTATCTACTGAGGACAGGACAAGAAGTAATGGGCTGAAATTGCAACAGGGGAGATTTAGGTTAGACATTAGGAAAAACTTCCTAACTGTAAGTGTAGTTAAGCACTAGAACAAATTACCTAGGGAAACTGGACTCTCAGTCATTGGAGGTTTTTAAAAACAGGTTAGACAAACACCTGTCAGGAATGGTCTAAATAATACTTAGTCCTGCCTCAGTATAGGGGATTGGACTAGATGGCTGTCAAGGTGCCTTCCAATCCTATAGTTCTATGATTCTATGATCTTAAAATTAAGTGTATGTTTAAGTGCTTTGTTGGATTAGGGCCTCAGTTTTATTTCATTGCTTATAGATTAAATACTGTTCTGCATGTAGAAGTCAAAGGAAGTTTTCTACTCTGGACAGCTGTAGGACTGGGACTTTGGTTTGCTTAGCCAAACCAACTGTGTGCTATATGCAGTGTAGTTGTAGCCAGTCCATCCCAGGCTATGAGAGAGACAAGATGGGTGAGGTTATATCTTTTATTGGACCAACTTCTGTTGGTGAGAGAGACAAGCTTTTGAGCCACACAGAGCTCTTCTTCAAGTCTTGCAAAGGTATTCCCAGTGTCACAGCAAAATGCAAGGTGGAACAGATTGTTTCATTTCTTTTTCTGCTATTATTTAACTCGGTAACTGTATTTTGCAGAGGATTGTTTAACATAAGTAATTAGCACATATCATAAGGGACCATTCAAGGTAGAGTGGCCTGGCAACACCTCTGCAGTGATAGGACAAAAAGAGGGGGTTAGTGGGTTACAGACAGTTGTAATAAGCCATAAATCCAGTGTCTCTGTTCAGTCCATGATTTTTAGTATAAGTTGGTCCAATAAAAGATATTACCTCACCCATCTTGTCTCTCTAATTGTGTGCTATGTCAAAGTACAGTAGAACCTCAGTGTTCCAAACACCTTCTAGTTGTTCTTTCAAAAGTTTACAACTGAACATTGACTTAATACAGCTTTGAAACTTGACTATACAGAAGAAAAATGCTGCTTTTAGCCATCTTAATTTAAATGGAACAAGCACAGAAACAGTTTCTTTACCTTGTCAAATCTTTTTCTTTTAAACTTTCCCCCTTTTTTTTTTAATAGTAGTTTACATTTAACACAGTACAGTACTGTATTTGCCTTTTTTTCTTTTGTCTCTGCTGCTGCCTGCTCGTGTACTTCTAGTTCCAAATGAGGTATGTGGTTGACTGATCTGTTCATAACTCTGGTGTTCGTAACTTTGAGGTTCTACTGTATCATACTTTGTTTTTCTGCAGTGTGTGCAATTGAAATAGACTTTACATGATGTACCAGTCAATTAAGTATTTACTGAAGATTGTCAAATCAGTGAATTGTGTTTTAATACATTAGTCATGTTTAATGACATTTCTTTATGTTAGTATAGATATATGAAAATCTTGCTTACCAAAAGAGACAATAAAGTTGCATATAGCACATAAAATTTTCTTATTTTTATACCTTGGTGTAAATCTACAGTAAAATAATATATAATAGTCCCAATAAGAGAGTACATATTCTGCAAGTGGAAAAAAAAAGTGAAGGTGTTTGGTAAGACAACTATAGTGTAAAGTTTGAAAGGGTGCACATTGAATGCACTGCATTCAAGGGCCTATTCTCCCCTAAATGTAAGGGTAACTTCCATTATCTTTAATGGTAATTGCAGGGGCAGATCAAGGGTACTCCAAGCATCTCTAAGTCAGTTGTTAGATGAATCACCCAGAAAATGGAAAAAAAAATCTGTTATTTTCTTTTCCATCCCAGTGCCTGTTGCATCTAGTATAATTAAGATAAGATTTTTAATTCAGCTGTTTATTTTAGTAAAAGCATACAAATGACCTGATGTATTTTCCTTTAAGAACTATTTCTTATGGCCCCTTGATCTATAGCTTTGTAAAGCTCGAAGCCCTTACTATAGAATATCTTTGGCAGTATAAAAGGCTTTTTTTTTTTAATTTTTGTTTTCTTGTCTTTTTAAAGCAAAGCAGCTTTAGTTAGCTGTCATTTAACTATTTTTAAGTTAAAAGAGCAGCAATTGGGTTAATATACTAGGTGGTAAACAAATGAAAATATATAAAGTATAGACAGAACTTTTTATTTGATTAACCAGAAATCAGGCCAAATGGAATATACTAAGTGAAGATAATGGTAATTGCCCCAAACTGGACTACTTATACTTGCCTCTTCCCTTTGTAGTTGGCTGCTGTGGGTATCCATTTAAGGGAGATGAGAGAATAAAGTCCCCACACAAACTTATTACACTTACACTATTTCTTGAAACACCTGGTGGTCAAGTCCTCAGATCAAAGCAATTACTATTAGCACTTCTGCCTCAAGAAACTAACCCTGACACCTGTGGGACTCACAAAGCTTTCACTAGCTTAATGAGCTAGAATTCTCTGAGAGCTATTAAACTTGGGCCTTTCATGAGAACATTATGTTGCTGATGTGCCAAGAGAGGAATTTAAGTGACCGTTTCTTTAGCATTTCTCCAATAATTCATTCTCTTACTATGAAGAACTAAAGCATTTCCTTACCTTTAGCAAAAGCATAGATTTTCATTAATTATAACAGGCAAGAGTGAGACTTTGGGCTAGATCTTCAGCTGGTATAAATTGGTGTCATTCCATTGACAGCAATTCATAGTAGCTGAAGATCTGGCTCAGAAGTGTTGCTTTGCTTGAGAGAGAGAGAGAGAAAATGCAACAGCATCACCTCATGAACAAACCAAGGAAGGAACCTTCTTTTGGTTTCCCCTACACTCTATGACCACATCAGCACAGATTACCCTCTCACTTCATGTTAGCTCAGCTGCTTTGCTCAATCCTCTGGGGTGTGAGGGAAAGGGCAGTCTAGGCTTTGACTATTTCTTATCTGTCTGTGCAGAGGGAGTAGCAGCTCTGCAGAGCCTGCTCTCCCCTGACTGATGATGCAGAGAGACTGTATTGGGAAACAAGGGTAGGGTTGCCAACTTTCTATTTGCAGAAAACCTAACACCCTTGCCCCCCGTCCCGCCCCTTCTCTGAGGCCCCACTCACTCCATCACCCTCCTTACATCACTTACTCTCCCCCACCCTCGCTCACTTGCTTATTTTCACCAGGCTGGGACAGGCTGTTGGGGTGCGAGAGGGGGAGAAGGCTCTGGCTGGGGGTGAGGGTTCTGGGGTAGGGCCAGAGATGAGGGGATTGGGGTGCAGGAGTGGGCTCCAGGATGGGGCCTAGGGGTTTGGAGTGTGGGAGAGGATCCAGGTTTGGGGTGAGGGAGGGGGTATGGGCTCTGGGCTGGGGGTGCAGGCTCCAGAGTGGGGCTCGTGGTGCAGGAGGGGGCTCCAGGCTGGGGCAGGGGTTGGGGTGTGGGAGGGTGTGAGGGGTTCAGCTGGGGGTGTGGGCTCTGGGATGGGGCTGGAGATGAAGGGTTTGGGGTTCAGGAAGGTGCTCTGGGCTGGGACCAAGGGGTTTAGAGTATGGGAGGAGGCTCCAGGTTGGGGCAGGGGGTTGGGGCATGGGAAGGGATGCGGGGTGTGGGATCTGGTGGCACTGACCTCAGGCAGCTCCCAGGAAGCTGTCAGCATCTCCCTCTGTCTCCTAGGTGGAGGCTCAGCCAGGTGGCTCTGTGCGCTGCCCCTGCCTGCAGGTGCTGCCCCGCAGCTCCCATTGGCCGGGAATCACGGCCAATGGGAGCTGCAGAGCCAGTGCTGGGGGTGGTGGGGAGAGCAGTGTGTGGAACCCCCATGGCCATCCCTAAGCCTAGGAGCCAGAGGGATATGCCAGCAGCTTTCTGGGAGCCAAGGGGAGCTAGGCAGGCACCCTGCCTACCCTGCTGTGGGTGGCCAACCGAACTTTTAACAGCCCGGTCAGCAGTGCTGACTGGAGCTTCCAGGTTCCTTTTTCGACCAGACGTTCCAGTCAAAAAACAGATGCCTGGCAACCCTAAACAAGGGGTGGGGACCATATATCCTCTTATATGAATCTTGCCCATTGAGAAGAACTTGAAAGCATATAGTGAAAAATGTAGTTCAAAATGAAACTATTGTCTAACTTTTTATTTTTCGTTCCACTAAAATTAGTGTTAAAGTTATGTTTAACTGTTCACCTGGCCCATAAATGGTTATGTCTGTCACAATTTGTAAGACAACTGTCACTCACTTGGCAGCAAGCTTAGGGCTTGTCTACATTACCCGCTGGATCGACGGGCAGCGATCGATCCAGCGGGGATCGATTTATCGTGTCTAGTCTAGACACGATAAATTAACCGCCAAGCACTCTCCCATCAACTCTGGTACTCCACCGGAGCGAGAGGCACAGGTGGAGTTGATGGGGGAACGTCGGCAGTTGACTCACCGCAATGAGTAGATCTAAGTATGTCGACTTCAGCTACGTTATTCACGTGGCTGAAGTTGCGTAACTTAGATCAATCCCCCCGCCTCCAGTGTAGACCAGACCTCAGTCTTTCTTATGGATTTAAATCCGCTCCATTGAAGTCAGTGAAAGTTCATTTTCCATTGACTTTAGTGGGAATTAGACCAGGGCCTATGATTTTAAACAAAGCCAGATACTAAGCCAAAATCTGTGTTCAGTTACAGCAGTGTAAATTAAAAGTAACTCCCTTTGAAGTTATAGAATTAAGCGAAGTACTGAAGGCAGACTTTGGGTCACTGTGGTTGTGTGATTATATAGCACTTTTTGAAAACCTCAATATATGCTCTTCCAGCCAAGCTACACTTGGCACAGGAACACAATGTGCAGAGCAAAGGTGGCTTTAAATCTGATCCTGGATCCAGCCTCTGACATAATTCAGAGCAGCCTTAAGGCTAATATAATGTACACTCAGTTGCTCAGAGCCCCAAGGAGCCTTGTCAGCTTCTGAGACTAGGCAAAACACAGCAGCGCTCCAACCATGCCTCTTATGCTAGATGCTGTGAGGGGAGGGTGAGGGTAAAGCCATTATATCTGTTCTATCCCACACAGGATTCCCCTGCAGTTGGGGGGTGGGAAGGGAAGAGAAGGAGGAGCATAGTACCTACTTTGTCTCAGTTTAGAAATGTTGGCCTAGTGTTTAATGTTTGTGATCCTCTATACATTTAAATAAACCACATTACACCACAACATTTCACTTGCAGTTGGCAGGAGACCGTTTCAAGGGCAGGAACAATAAGCTGTTTAAGAAATTGCCATTATTTGAAAACTAAACACAGTTCTCTAATTATAAGGATGTCAGAGAAAACACATGGCAACGGCGATGATGTTCATCATCTGCCTCTGAATCAGCCCAGTCTACTTTTCAAAAATGAAAAGAAGGTCCAGTATCTGGTTAAAAAAAAAAAATCCTTTCCTGCCCACATACTTTCTTGTCTTGTTTATGAGTCCTGAGTGAAAGAACCGATCATAAAGTGTCAATGAATAAGAATTGTGAAGGACAGAAAGACCAAACTATCCCTTTTGGGCAGGGGAGAGTAATGTCATTCCCCCATCCCTCACTCCCATTCCAGATGGGATAACTGAGGCAGAGAGTGTGTCACATAGGAAATTTGCACCCGAGCTGGAAACAGATATTTAGCATATTCTATAGTGATAAGGACTTTTTACATGCAAATAGAAATAGTTTTTGTTTTTGTCTTCTACAATTGGTAGTATTCAAAGAGAGGAATAGTAAAAAATATTAAAGAAATGTCTATTGTTTGGAAAGGAGGCATGATTTCCTATAATTGAAAATGCGGGGGAGAGGGAGTGCGTGTTGAGCCAATGGAGAATATACTCTGTACTGCAGTCCTTGACTAATCCTGTAATCCAATATCTGGAAATTGAAACTAGACAAATTAGGACTGGAAATAAAGTATACATTTTTAACAGTGAGTAATTAACCATTAGAACAATTTACCAAGGGTTGTGATGGATTCTTCTTCACTGACAATTTTAAATCAAGATTGGATGTTTTTCTAAAAGAAATTATTTTGGGGAAGTTCTATGGCCTGTGGCATACAGGTTAGACTACATGGTCAGAAAGGGCCCTACTGGCCTTGGAATCTATGAAACCTTCCATTGACCAAAGCAAAAATATGAGTGATGTAATGCTTTTTACAAAACACGGTATCATGAATTAGTTCTTTCTGCAACCCTTGAAATGGCAAGTCTTCCTAGAATAATGTGAATCCAGTTCTAATAAAGAAACTGCTTTCAAGACTTTAAATTATCAGCTAAAGTGTCTTTTCTCAAGTAGAGAATCTTCCATAGATTATAAATAAATAAAAGTGTAACTGTTGTTATGGTGCGTTATTCTCCATCCACAGAATAAAGGCAATTCCCATTGACTTCATAGAATTGTAGAAGTGGAGG
This sequence comes from Terrapene triunguis, assembly GCF_002925995.2. Classification (NCBI taxonomy): domain Eukaryota; kingdom Metazoa; phylum Chordata; order Testudines; family Emydidae; genus Terrapene; species Terrapene triunguis. The sequence continues at coordinate 26,059,587 of NW_020664417.1, read as the reverse complement.
GTTGGAAGGGACCTCAGGAAGTGTTCTAGTCATTTCCCCCATTCTGAGGCAGGATTAAGTATGCCTAGACCACCCCATTCAGTGGGAGTTACTTGTATTCATTGGTGGGACAATCACTACCAGTACATCTTAGAGGACATGTCCTTTTTCATCATCTTTCATTCAGTCTGTCCAAGACACGCTCTCTCTCTCTCTCTGGGCATGTATGACGTCTAAGACAACAATGTAGAAGTTGCAGGCAGTTGTCTATGTGGAGTGCCTCCCCACAGTTGGCAAAGCAATGTACTCTGTTCACATTCAATTCTTTTCAATCCCTGACAATATAAAATATGGTCCCATGTCCATCATACAGTCCATGAACTCTGAGCTGGGTAAGGAAAAGTTCAGCTCCTGAGCATTCTGAGCTCCACAGGGGTAAGAGATGGAATTTCAGAGGCTTACATTGCCAAATTTTAGATAAATGGAAAAGTAGGATCTGACTAATGGGTTTTGCAGGCACATAATACAGGTATTTATATGGGTCACAGGTTGTTTAAAATGGCTCAAGGGAGCTCTTTCTCGTTATTTTTCAAAGCCCCACGATGATTTAATAAAGTAAATGGAATATCAGTATCTTATTTGCTTTTGCTCAATACATTGTTTAGCAGCTTGGTAAACCCAAAGGGGTATGAGAATGCAGATTAACTCAAATTTTTCCCAACAAGAAAATTTAGCAACAATAGTTTAGTAATTCTTGTCAAGACACCCACGTGCATCATTGCTATTAGGCTAACATATGTCTTCAGACTCTTGTCATCATACTGATAAGATATGTCATCAGCCTACAACATGGGAGTTTAAAGTTACTCGTGTAACCGGATTCTTCTGGCTACACTGCTGAATATCATTCCATAGAAATCAGTCTTATTGAGACAGCTCATAGAGGGAAAACAGGTTAATATCTAGATTGTATTCCCAGATGGTAAGCTTTCTGGCTCATAAGAATTCTACTTTAACAATGGTTAGTTTTGTTCTTTCAATGACATTATGAATAGTTTTTATTGTTTCTTTTGCTTCAGTAGCCATTCATCCTTGATTTCTCTACTCCTAAATGATTCTTCTGCTTCAGATAATTCACTAGGCATTTTTACTTACTGTTAGGAATAGTTTTAGCAGGATATATTTAAGATGGATTGCATATTATGTCAAAATGTATGTGTCCCACCAATTTCACATTTCCATGAGGCATTTAGTATACTCTTAGCTTTGATCCAGAGAGATCATCTCTCCTTGACAGTTTCTCATTTCTGTGCAAGAGCAAGAGATAAATGATACAAGAGGCTCCAACTGGTGACAAGTAATTTCCATATGGAAATTACATCTCACTTCAATGCTTTTAAGTCATGAAGGTCAACATTTTTTCATATATTCCAAAGCCAGAAAGGACCACTGTGATTATGTAGGCCATAGAACCTCCCAGAATAATTACTACAGCATGTATCTTTTAGAAAAACATCCAATCTTGATTGAAAATTGTTAGTGTTGGAGAATCCGCCATGACCCTGGTAAGCTTTTCCAGTGGTTAATTATTCACTGTTATATATATGTTTTATTTCCAGCCTGAATTTGTCTAGGTTCAACTTCCAGCCACAGGCTCATGTTATATCTTTCTCTGCTAAATTGAAGAGCCCCCTTATCAAGTATTTGCTGCCATATAGGCATAGACTAATCAAGTCACCCCTTAACCTTATCTTTGTTAAGCTAAATAGATAAGGCTCCTTGAGACTTTCACTATAATGCATGTTTTGCAATGCTTTAATCATTCTCATTGCCCTTCTTTGAATCCTCTCCAATTTTTCATCATCATTCTTGAATTGTTGACACCAGAAATGGACACAGTATTCCAGAAGCGGTCACACCAGTCTCAAATAGATAGGTAAAAAATAACCTCTCTACTAGAAATTCCCCCGTTGAGGCATCCAACAATCACATTAGCCCTTTTAGCCACAGAGTCACACTTCAAGCTTATGTTCAGCCGATTATCCACCACAACTCCCAAATCTTTTTCAGAGTCACTGCTTCCCAGGATAGTAAGTATAGCCTACATTATTTGCTCCTAGATATATAAATTTGGCCATATTAAAACTACTTGTTTGCTTGCTCCAGTCTATCAAGTGATCCAGATAGCTCTGAATCAGTGACCTGTCCTCTTCATTATTTACCATATCCTCAATTTTTAATGTCATCTGTAAACTTTATCAGTGATGTTTTTTTTCCAGGTAATTGGTAAAAATATTAAATAGCATAGAGCAAAGAACCAATCCGAGGGTCCTCCCTAGAAACACACCCTCTCAATGATGATTCCCCATTTACAATTACATTGAGGCCTATCAGTTGTCTAGTTTATAATCGATTTAATGTGTGCCATGTTAATTTTATTTCATTCTCGAGTTGTTAATCAAAATGGTACCAAGTCAAACACCTTACAGAAGTCTAAGCAGAGGCAGACTTTCTAGTGAGCCAGGGGGTGCTTGGCACCCACTCTGCCCCGCCTCTTCACGCCTTGTTCAGCCCCCTCCCCTGAGCATGCTCCGCCCTTGCCCCTCTCCCACCCCTCCAGCACGCCTCAGAACAGCTGATGGCGGTGGGTGGGAGGCACTGGAAGGGAGGGGGAGAAGCTGATCAGGGGAGGCTGCTGGTGGGTGCTCACCTCACTTCAGTCCCCGGCAAAATCATGGAGCAGGTCCTCAAGGAATCCATTTTGAAACACTTGGAGGAGAGGAAGGTGATCAGGAACAGTCAACATGGATTCACCAAGGGCAAGTCATGCCTGACCAACCTGATTGCCTTTATGAGGAGATAATTGGCTCTGTGCATATGGGGAAAGTGGTGGATGTGATATATCTTGACTTTAGCAAAGCTTTTGATATGGTCTCCCACAGTATTCTTGCCAGCAAGTTAAAGAAGTATGGATTGGATGAATGGACTATAAGGTGGATAGAAAGCTGGCTAGATTGTCGGGCTCAACGGGTAGTGATCAATGGCTCGATGTCTAGTTGGCCGCTCGTATCAAGCGGAATGCCCCAGGGGTCGGTCCTGGGGCCGGTTTTGTTCAGCATCTTTATTAATGCTCTGGATGATGGGATGAATTGCACCCTCAGCAGTTCGCAGATGACACTAAGATGAGGGGGGGAGGTACATATGCTGGAGGTTAGGGATAGGGTCCAGAGTGACCTAGACAAATTGGAGGATTGAGCCAAAAGAAATCTGAGGAGGTTCAACAAAGATAAGTGCAGAGTCCTGCACTTAGGATGGAAGAATCTCATGCACAGCTATGGGCTGGGGACCGACTGGCTAAGCAGCAGTTCTGCAGAAAAGGACCTGGGGATTACAGTGAATGAGAAGCTGGATATGAGTCAGCAGTGTGCCCGTGTTGCCAAGAAGGCCAATGGCATATTGGGCTGTATTAGTAGGAGCATTGCCAGCAGATTGAGGGAAGTGATTATTCCCCTCTATTCGGCACTGGTGAGGCCACACCTGGAGTATTGTGTCCAGTTTTGGTCCCCCCCACTATAGAAGGGATGTGGACAAATTGGAGAGAGTCCAGCGGAGGAAATTGTTAGGGGGCTGGGGCACCTGACTTATGAGGAGAGACTGAGAGAACTGGGGTTATTTAGTCTGCAGAAGAGAAGAGTGAGGGGAAATTTGATAGCAGCCTTCAACTACTTGAAGGGGAGTTCCAAAGAGGATGGAGATGTTCTGTCATCTGCCACCACTGAGAACAGCCTAAGGAGCAATGGTCTCAAGTTGCGGTGGGGGGGAGGGGGGAGGTCTAAGTTGGATATTAGGAAACACTATTTCACTAGGAGGGTGGTGAAGCACTGGAATGGGTTACCTAGGGAGGTGGTGGAAGCTCCATCCTTAGAGGTTTTTAAGGCTTGACAAAGCCCTGACTGGGATGATTTAGTTGATGTTGGCCCTGCTTTGAGCAGGGGATTGGACTCGATGACCTCCTGAAGTCTCTTCCAACCCTAATATTCCATGGTTTCCCCCCCCCAGGGGTGCTCCAGATCCGAAGCACCCACTGAGTCAACGCCCATGGGTCTAAGTATATTATGTTAACTAATACCTTTATCAAGCAAACTTGTAATCTCATCAAAAACAGATATCAAGTTCGTTTGACAGGATCTATTTTCCATAAACCCATGTTTATTAAGATTAATAATATTACCCTCCCTTAATTCTTTATTAATAGAGTCCAGTATCAGCTGCTCCATTATCTTTCCTGGGTCCAACATCAGACTGACAGACCCATAATTACCTATGTCATCCCATTTACCCTTTAAAAAGAAAACAACACTGGCACACTATTAGTTTTCTTCCAGTCTTCTGGAACTTTCCAGTTGTTCGAAGACTTACTGACAATCATTACTGGTTCAGCAAGTTCCTCAGCCAGACCTTTCAAAACTCAGCCTTAAATTATCTGAACCTGCTGATTGATACATATCTAACTTTAGTAGCTGCTGTTTAATATGATCCTTAGTTATTGTCAGAGTGGAAAATATATCATCTGTTTCCCACCCCCCACTACAGAATAGAAATTTATTGAACACTACCTTTTCTGCATTATTATTGATAATTCTACATTTTCCATCTAGGAGTGGATTGATAGCATTGATATGATTCTTTTTGTTCCGAATATACTTTTAAAACTCCTTTATGTCCTTAACTCTCCTGGCCATAGATGTGCTTGTGCCCCTTTGCTTCCCTTATCAATTTTCTACAGTTCTGAGTTTCTGATTTATATTTCTTACTGTTGCCTTTTTTCTTCAGTTTGTGTGTATATTATTAGAGATTATGTAAAGATATAAACAGCTACCTTCAGTTCCCTTTTAAACCAGGTCAGTATTTTTAAACCACTATGGTGCTCCCTCTGTTGTGGCATCTAGTAAAGTGTTCTTAAAGGATTCCCAATTACCATTCACATTTTTCTGATTAAGTTCTTCCTTCCAGCTGATTTGGCTCATAATTTTTTTTTAGCTTTGTGAAACTAGCCCTTTTAAAGCGTATATTGTGTATATTGCTGTTTTGGACTTTAGTCTGCTTGTACATTATAAATGTGATCAAGTTATGATCACTTCTAATGAAGCTATCATTAATTTTTAGTTCTGTGATCAGCTTCTCTGTCAAGACAAGATCTAATATAGAATTTCCCTGTGGTGGATGCAATGCTTTTTGAGTTAGGAAACTGTCATCTACAATATTTATAAATTCCAAGGATCTTTTAATACTGGGAGTAGGAGACCTCCAGCATATGACACTCAAATCTATGTGCCCCATGGGCATACAGCTTGTCTCCCCCTATACATACATAGTGGTGTAAGGAGCTGGTCATCCCGTTCCCTAGTGTGATTTGGTAAGTCTGTTGCAGACACCAACTAAATACTCCATCTTCTGCTTTTACCTGTTAGGATATAGATCCATAAGCATTCAAGAGCATCTTCTGGGTGGCCAATGACTCAGAAACAGGTAATACCATTTTGACATTCAGGCCTTTTGCCCATCAGTCCTTCCTAAATAGGTTATAAACATGGATTTTAACATGCTAATCATGAGAATCATCCCACCTGGATTCTGTAAAACCAACTAGATCAAATTTATACTCGGCTGGGTCTACACTACAGCGGGGTTCCGACCTAAGATACGCAACTTCAGCTACGTGAATACCGTAGCTGAAGGTGCGTATTTTAGGTCGGCTTACCTGGCGGTGAGGACGGGGGAAAGTCGACCGCTGCCGCCGACTCCGCTGCCGCCTCTTGCCGAGGTGGATTTCCGGAGTCGACGGCAGAGAGATCAGGGATCGATTTTACCGCGTCTTCACGAGACGCGGTAAGTCGATCCCCGATAGACCGATTGCTACCCGCCGGATCGGCGGGTAGTGAAGACATACCCCTCATAAATGAGCACTTCTAATTCTTCTCATTTGTTAGCTAGGCTCCCCCATTGGTTAGGCAATTAAAGAATTTCTTCTCTTCATGACACATTGTTCCATGATTAATGTTTTTCTCAGCATCTCAATTTGCAGCTAAATGAGTGCTCATATCTTTCTTTTTTTACCTTCCCCTTCCATTAGGATAATGCTCTCCTGACAATTCTAACCAGCCTATCCCCAATGAAGTTGGTTTCCTTTTTGCTGAGGTGAAGGTTATTCAAGCAATACAGTCTCCATTCCTTATAGAACAATGTTTCTCAACTTTTGTACTGGTGACCCCTTTCACATAGCAAGCCTCTGAATGCAACACCTCCCCCCCCCCCCTTATGAATTAAAAACACATTTATATATTTAACACCATTATAAATGCGAAAGGCAAAGCCGGGTTTAGGATGGAGGCTGACAGCTTGCAACCCCCCCATGTAATAACCTCATGACCCCCTCAAGGGTCCCAACCCCCAGTCTGAAAACCCCTGTTATAAAAGGTGGGCCAGTGTTCCACAAAAATCACAACCCTTCACCCTACATACATCATTTACCTAGATAGCAGTTTACTTCTAGAATCTTCTGCCTTCTGATTTCAAAGACTGTTTAGACATTTAATAATAAATTTGTTAGTCTCTAAGGTGCCAGAAGTACTCCTGTTCTTTTTGCGGATACAGACTAACACGGCTACTACTCTGAAACCTGTTTAGACATTCTTCTTCTTCAGCACACTGAGTTTCCTGAAGTCATCCATTATCTGTGAGAAATCCTGTGATGCAATGTCATTAGTGCCTATATGAACCATTGCCAATGGATCCTTGCCCATCCAACTTCAGAAGCCTATATTGTCAAAACAATAGAGTTGGGGGTGGGGGTGGGGAGGGAGGAATGTAAGGAAAGGCATTAGCCACATATCTTCCATTAAAATAACCATGCACTTTGGATGGTAAAAATTATTTCCCAATAGCATATGAAGTCATCCTTTCAGACAATGTATTTTGTTTTCCTCTATTTGAAGGGCCACAACTTCTGGAGAGTACCTTCTTTTGAGATGGTACTCTTTTCAAAGTTGTTTTGTCCATATGTTCCTACAAAGGTTTATTGATCAAAGATCACATGAACATGTCACTGGTTATTCAAAGCTTAAAATTCAATTGGAATTGTTCATTTGTTAAACAGTGAACCAGGGAAAATCTTCAGACACAAGCGCTGTAGACATCTTCATTGTCAGTAATCTTTAAGCTGAAGAAATTATTAGCGAGAAGAAAATATGAACTCTTGGACTTTTATTAAATTGGAGGCTAGTTCTGTGACCTTTCTTCAGCAATGACATAGTGAGAAATCTGTCCTAGGGGTCATTATTTATTAGTCCTTGATACGGTGCCAAGCATAACTTTTTTGATATGAGCTGAAATGTGCTGCTGGACTTTTGGGAATTGTATTCATGTGGTTAAGATGTGTGCCTGGGGAATGTTATGGAGGGAGAAGGTTAGAAGATTTAAAATATATCTATATCTATATCTATCTATATATCTATATATATATATATATATCTTTCCCCAACAAAGTTCCACCATCACTGACTGAAATTACAAATATTCTTGAAACCATATAGGTAAATGAATGTAAAATTACTTTTTTCTTTTTTTTTTTTTTTTTTGTTTTTGAATTTTTAAATTGATTCATATTTTTCAGCATGATTACACATATGCATGGCTTTCTAGTTGTAAAAAGAAAGATGACTGATCCAGGCCCCTTGCCTCATACAGAGGCAACAAACAGAGCCCATAGAATCCTCACAGAAGATCACCATATAAGCTAAAAACAAACAAGGATTGCTCAAAAATACCAATTGCTCAATATACCCACAATTGCCAGCATCTGTTTCCTCTTTAGGCAACACACTTTATAACCTGCCCAACCCTCCAGCAATATCCTGATCAACAAAGCTGACAGTTTTGTGACAAAAAGAACAAAAAAAAAACTCTTGCATTGTTTTTAATGATTTTTTTTCTTAAAACTCAGTCAATTTTTACATAGAATTCAGAATACAGATTTGCAAAAGCAAGGAAGCTCATCCTGGGGGAATGAAAGAGGGTAAGAAATCCAGGCTGCACTGGCCTCTTTAGACTATTATCTTGAAATGAAGTTAGAAAACCAGAGATTCAAATAACCAGTGGATCTTCCTATTTCTAAAAGGATTAAAATGGTGTTGCAGAATTGGAAATTCTGTTAATAAAAATTTGCTTCCACACCATCTCAGTGGCATAGAGTTATGAAAAAGGTTTTGCTGAGAAAAAGAATACCAAATCATTCACTGAAACATGAAACACCGTAGTTTATCCTCTAATTAAAATAAGAATTTGATCTATTTAGTTAGTGTCTTACTATGAATTCTTACAATTAATATACCTAAGCTACTTAGGAAAACCTGTACAAGCAATTTGGTGTATATGAATAACACAAAAAAAAATTAGAAAATAAAACATTCTGTGCAAGTGTGACATTGCAGACAGTAGTTTGAAATGTAATTAACTTAGTGTGCATAGAAAAGATTTGACAATAAATTAGTCATGTATTAGAACTACTAACACCCCAGTCCTGACTCCAGTGGGACTATTTATGGGAGTAAGTTTAAGCATGTGTTGGTGTTTGCAGTATCAAGCTGTCAGTTTGCAACAATCAAGGTCCAATCTTGCCCCCATTAGAGTCATAGCTAATGCATGAAGGAGACCCTGAATTTAACAAACAAGCGTCTGCAGGGTTAAGGATTGGACAAGGCCATTCTTTTACTTCCAGTACCATCATTATGAAATAAGATCACTGAAAGCCATAAAGATCTTTAGCAATTCTTCTCAGCAAGCTTTGTCTCATCTTATATTTGCACAGCACCTTGCACAATTGGGCTCTGATTTTGATCACGGCTTTTAGGAACACAGCAATACAAACAGTACTTTCAGACCCAGACATATGTTAGGCCTTAAAAAATGTGCAGAGAAAAATAAAACAAGGCTTAAAGCTATAGCTGTTTATAAGATAACTATTTTCAATTAAAAGTTTGTATAGAAACAAAGATTCTTAATTTTTTTAAATGTTTGGAAAATTTTAAAAATACTTATTTCCACTACCACTTGAATTTCTTTTCAGCTTATCATAGAAGAGTCTCCAATTTTTTTTTAAATAGCCATTTTTCATTGAAATTTTTCAACCAAAGTTTTTTATAAATGAATTACTGTTATTTTCATTATTATGTGTATTGCAATAGCCCAGTCATGGAGCTGACCCCATTTTGCTAGGAGGCTGTATAAAACGTATGATGAGACAGTCCCTGCCCTAAAGACTTACACACTATTTGGGATCGACAGTGCTTTTGAGGTTATTCCCTACGTTGACAATAGTGAGAGTACCATCTCAGCATGGTCTTCAGAATGCACTGTGCTTCAGGCAGGGCTCAGGAGCAGTATGGCTGCTGCAGTACCAGCAGCAGAGTGCAGAATATTCTCCCCCTGCATCTGGCCAGCTCACCAGGCTGGTGTGGAAATTGGGGGCAGCAGGTCCCTTCTCTCTCTCTCCTCATTCCTCCTTGTCCCCTTACAGGATGATAGTGTTGCAAGAACTAGGCTGCCAGCACTAGGATTATGCTGGCCTACTGCCTGGATACAGAGGCAGGTGAACTTGATGGGTTTCTTGTGTCCTGTGCCCTCTTTAC
>NW_020664417.1:25960702-26049912 GCF_002925995.2 Terrapene triunguis | reverse complement strand
ACACACACACACACACACACACACACACACACACACAGAGTAACTGGGCATAATTTGGCCCTAAATGATCTATACTCTCCTACAGGATTTCATCCCAAACTTATCAGTGCACATTATTTCCTACTTTATTCAAAATTGGGAGACACCTTCTGCACACTAGAATCTTGAAAACAGGCACCAAAGTTTTCCCCCGTACATTTTTTGAATAATGTCAGTTCCCTATTTAGACACCAGTAGACATAGAGGAGTAATACTGAAATGCTTCAGGAAGGCAGTGAAGCACCCTTCCTAGTCACTACTACGGAAGGAACTAGGTCAGAAAAGACTGCAAAGTTCAAGTGGCTTATTAATGACTGTGGGTAAACTTTTCAAGAGGGCCTACATGATTTAAATGGAAGAAATCTTGACTTTTTTTTATTTTGGAAGTGTGCGTCTGTTTCAATGTAACTATTGAACTAGGGGCTAACTTCATTCCTGAATCCTAGTGCCTCCAATACAATTTTGTTAGCTCTGACAATATTTTCATCTGCTAATTCCAGATATTCCATAGCAACCCCTTCCACAATGAAGTGTTCACTCCCTTAGAGGGAATCATTCAGCCAGTGAAAGATTGATGGCATACTTGATGTCATAATAACTACTTAAATGAAGAATAATTTAAATTTTAAATGGAATTTAATTAAATTTGGATGGAAGATGTGTGTTCATATCCCCTAGGCTGCTTCGAAGACCTCAATTAAATGACCCTGAAATTCAGAACAAGAAACATTATTTCAGCCTAAAAATGTATCCACAATTTTTTTCCTACCAGTTTGAAATTTAGCAAATGAAAGCTGCAGTGCATGGACAATAAGTGAGAAAAAATTGTTTGGTATATCTTCAGATTGCCTTTAGCACAAAAATCATTCATCTATAGTCATTTTGTAACATTTTCTACTGTATGCCATGTATTTACAAAATCAGAACTCGAATTAGCTTACAAACATTCAAATAAATGGAAAATAATTCTGGTTGGCAAAGCTAAAATGATGGAGTGAAAAGAAAAACCCCCAACCTACGAACTTGATCTACAGCTTCCATGGCCTCATACAGGCACGCAAAAACATTTGTTTTCAATTGATTGCTGCTGGACTGATCTTTTCTTTGTCTGGATTCCATTTTTCAACCTCCAATACTTCTCCACAAATATTTTCACAGAAAAGAATCAACTTTGAAGCAGCATTTAATTAAATCAATTGGTACAATCCTGTTAAAAAGAAATTAGTGGCTTGATCTGGCCTATTGTGTGTTTAGTTTGTTGTAACATATCAATTCTAGATGTGGAAAGTAAATTTTGTGGGGGGAAAATCCTGAAGCAAAGTTACTAACGAAGTTATCATTAAGGCCCCCAATCGCACTCCCATGCAAGTCATTAGAATTTTTATAGTTGATTCTGGTGGGAATAATATAGGGTCCTACCTCCTACTTAGAAACAATGGGTATCTAATTTATTGAGTTTGAGAACACAATGAAAACCATGCTGTTAATATCTTATGTGTTTTAGAATTACAGATACTCCTAATTTTTTTTCTAACTTTCCTTCCATAGATTGTTATAGATATGAGGTCAGCAGTAGATAAAGTGTGGACTGATTTGGAATAGAGACCTGCACTTCAAAAAACACTCAGAAACTGTTTATATTTTGACCTTAAAAGTTTCTTATTGACTTCCCTATTGCAAACTTCCTGCCTACCTGCCACTTCTGATTGTAGCTTTTGCACACATCTAAGGTATGAGATTCCAGCCCTGAGAAGCAGACAATATGGTGGTGGTGAAATCAAGGGGGAAAAAAACAAAAAACAAAACACAAGCTATTGTTCAGACTGGAAGCGTCTGTAGCTAAGAATAACAAAGATCCCTCTGGTGCCACTTCTGTCATCAACAGTCTTATTCCTTTCTATTGTATGCCAGTGCTATGAGATTTTATTGTGAGCATGGGGCTTCTAAATTAAATTAAAAAAAAAATAAAGTTGATGGGCCAACACAAACCTCCAAGAGTCAGGAAAGGTTTCCCTTGCAGACTGAACATAATGGGAACAAAATAGGAGAAAACAAGAAGTTGATATATCAAGTGCTGTATAATGATTGTCAAACAGCACGTGCTGTTTGACAATCCCAAGAGATTTCATCTATCAGCCTTTCTACCAATGTTATTTAATTTTAAGCTTTATTTTGTCCTAGGAAAAATTCACAAGTTTTTTTTTTGGTAGATATTTGTTTAGAAGTGACTTTTAAGTGTATAAGAAACAATGAAGAGATACAGAAGTGTGAGTATCAGAGGGGTAGCTGTGTTAGTCTGGATCTGTAAAAAGCAACAAAGAGTCCTGTGGCACCTTATAGACTAACAGATCTAGTGTGAGTGTTTGCTTGATCCCCATACAGACTGATTTTGAGTAGCAAAACTCCCATTCACTTCAATAGGAACAGTATTGGGTCCTTACATTTTGAGGTATGCAGTTGAATGCTATCTAAATTAAGTGCCAGCTACTGAGTATGTACCAAATGATGCTGCAAAAAATTCTCATGGGCCAGCAAACAGCTGGATGGGATGTAAGTTAATTTCATCTATCCCAATGATTCTCTGCTATTGACCTATTTATTTGAACAAGTTCAGGGATTAAAGTTACAAATAAATGACTTCCACAGGTAGGCATCTGCAACTAGGACAGTATCATGTGTAGGCCTGCCATAAGGTTTGCCTGCTTGAATCTAAAATGGAATAAAAAGTAGGGATAGAAGCAAAATAAAGGAACACATAGTAAATGTGCATCTTTGCCTGTCATGCTGAAACTGACAAATCTTTAAGTATTAAGGGTCAAATCCTAGCCCATAGATACACAGGAAATAGAGGTAAAGGAATTATGCTTCCCTATGTAAAACAACCCTACACCTGACTGATCTTCAAATCATTGGGCCCGGTGCTGGGAGTGCATGATTTTCTTAATCCCCATGTTTATCTCCATGCATTCTGCACCTCTTTCTCCCAACACAGGAGCAACTCTACAGCACAGATCTGTCTTGGAGAGAAAATGGTCAGGCCAGTCTCCCCAGGCTGGCATTTCCACAACACACTTGTTATATTTTGTGGAATCATAAGAAATTGCTCTCTTGTCCCTTTCCAATTGCCTTGGTTGAGGGGGACAGATCTCTGACTGGATACCTCTCTCAGCTGCACTTAGAACGGTCAGCCTAAAGCACAGTTTTTGGGAAACATTGCCCTTTACCATTTCCCACAGCTGGCACTCAACCATGGGGAACCTTCCCTCACTCTACCCCAAACACCCCCCTCCAATTCAGTCAGTGTCTCTGGTATCTATTCAACATCACCCACAAGGGTACAGGTATTGGCATCAGGCATTCCACAGCATGGGCACAAGGGCAGGGCTTGACAATTGGCTCCAAAGCTTCATATCCCTATGAAACATTCTAGGCTTAGACTTCTTTATTCTCTTTTTGACCTAACATTTATTGAAAGAACTTTATAAGGCATCATCAGTACCTCACATTAAGAAAAAATACTAATGATACATTTTGTATAGATTTGTATTGTACAGCAGTAACACTAAATAAACATTAATGTTAATACAGAACATCTTCTGAATCATAGTAAGTACTTTATACATACACTTAAGTATGACTGTTCTGAACTCCTCAAAGCACAACACAGATGAAAAATATCAATATTGCATCTTCAGCCACACAGTCAGAAGGGTATGGGAATACATGGGATGTTTTGTGAAGAAAGAAAAATTATTGCCTTCAGAAAGAAATACTGACTGCATATTATTCACTTATGGTAAGAGATATCTAGAAAATGAGTCAAACACTTGGAAACATGCTTGTATTTTGTCATGTTTCTATATTTAATCTTTTAGTAGCCTCTGAAGAGAAGAAACTGTAAGGTTGTAGCTCAATATAGACCCTAAAAGTAAAATTCAAATAAGGTTGGAAAGAAGTTCCTTTGGTTGATCTACATAGCTAAGCCTTTCCAAAAAGTGTCTAGGGTTTCTTATTACAATAATCAATTCATCTTGCTGTATCTTTTGAAGTTTTTTTAATCACATACTGACCACTGGTGCTTTTCGAGACATATTGTAATGCATTTTTTTTTCAGCACGAGAGGCTTGATCCAAAGCTTGCTGAAATCACATTGAGTATTTCCACTTACTTCACTGGGATTTGGATGAAGGCCTTAGCCAGAATTTTCTTTGATACTTTTTAGAACTAAACTCTGGCTTTGAGTAATATCCACATTAAGGGGTGGAGGCAGTGGCAAGAAGCATTATTCCCACAAATGCAGAAAGTGATCTTAGAGGCAACATTTGTTCCCAATCAATCCAGTATTTTATTTTAATTCTTCAAATAAATTTGATTAATGCATTTGAGAATTTTTTTTTCTGATTGTGGACTTGATCTGCTGCTAGAGATTGCCTCCCCTTGTGCCTCAATGTACAATAGTTTCTGCAAACCCATTATCTTACCCGTCATGGTTGCTTCCATGCATTTGTATTATTTGACTTTGTCTGCCCTGCTGTGAATACCCACAAAGTGTGTCTTCTATGATGATTTGTTAAGGATTTTTTTCAATAGGAATTAAAGTGGCATACCCTCAGTTGTGAATAAAACATGGTCTCAAAACTTTTGCTTCCTTTCCTCATTGAAGAGCACCTGGACACTGAATGAATGAGGAGACAGGAAGGCTGATCACTAAAGAAGATCTTCTCTTAGGTAACATCCAAGACCTGTTAGGAAAACAGGCATATTCCTTAGAGTCTCATACTTTCAATCCATAAAGGAATCAACTTGTATTACTAGTAAAACCTATAGTCTTTACATCTTCTGAACTGAACTGAAAATTCTATTTCTCAAGATTCCCACTGAACATGAACAGACAGATGGAGCATTCATAGCAAATTAAAGAATTCACATGCAACATCAGCTCTAGCATAAGAAATTTTTCTATACTTGAATATATTGCTCTCCAGGTGACAACTTTATTTTAAGTTAACCAGAAAGTGTACCTATCTATCTCATAGAACTGGAAGGGACCCAAAAGGTCATTGAGTCCAGCCCCCTGCCTTCACTAGCAGGACCAAGTATTGATTTTTGCCCCAGATCCCTAAGTGGCCCCCTCAAGGATTGAACTCACAAACCAATGAGCTATCCCTCCTCCCTCCCCTCCCCCTGAGCTACAGAAAGCATATGCATGGTTTAATTCTCTAAAACTCCTTAGCTGTATGTTTACTTGTGTCTGAGTAATAAGGTTCAGATTGGGAACAAAGGATTGAAAATGTCTCAGCACTCAGTGCCCAAGAAAAAGTTACAGGTTGCAAGGTACAGCCCCACTCCTTAGCTCTCCTCTTCCACTCTTCTGCTGTACGTTGATTATAATTTCAAAGAGGACAACCTGAGATGCTGTGATCAGGAGGTGGGGATCTGTCATAGGGTAGTATTTCAGTGGTTGATATTGACGATTGCTGGGGATGCGAAAAGAAAAGGGGTCATTGTCTTTTCTCTCCCACCTCCCTCCTGTCCAGAAGGAAAAACTGGGACAATTCACAAAAATCAGGCTTAGGAAAAATAGTCAGAGTCTGTCTCCTCTTGACTGTTCTCTCCTAGTTTGAATCTGTCTCCTTCAAATCTAGCTCTACCCTACTCTCTTCCCTCCCACACTCCACTTGTTGCTTGGCTTGCAGAGACAGCAGGGAAGGACTATGCAGACAGCACATACTTCCTCTCTTGGGTAGATTTGAATTAACCCCTCAAAAGCCACACTTCTCTGTTCTGTGCCTCTTCTCTCTGCTGTTTACAGTCCATACACTGCAGGGGCTTCAAGGTGTGCCTTTGTGGTGCAAACCTGAATTACCCCCTGCCCCCCCCCCGAAGTCTATTTTGTGTCTGACTCCTCACTCTGCTGCTTCCAGTCTACATGCCGCAGGGCCAATAGCCACTCATGGAATGCAAGTGTACTGCAGCCTCCAAGAGCTGGAACAGCTTGAGCCACACCAGAAGTCCCATGGTGGTTACAGCTTGCACTGCATGCTGCTGTACTTCAGCCACACAGAATTCTGTCTACAATATATCTGACACTTGTGGCATTATTGGCGAGAATTAGCTCTATTTGTGCCTAATGACTAGATGCTCTTCCTCCCAAGCAGTGCTAGTGCTAGCCCATTGGGGGCCCTAAGCAGGAATATTTTGCCCCCACCCCCCAAACACATACTAATAATAAGGGGCCCCCTTGAGCAGCTCTGGGCCCTAAGCAATTGCTTAGTCTTCGTATGCCTAGCACTAGCTCTGCTCCTAAGTGATTATTAAGAGTGCTGAGACCTTGGCATGTTATGTGCAATGTAGGGGGCGGGGGAACCCTACACTATATGAACTGAGACTAGCCCATTACAGCTTAAACGGGAAGTGGTAGCGAACATGCAGAGGCAAAGTTAAGGAAGTATGTTCAGGGCAGGACGTAGCAAAGCGTTGAATACTTAAATAGCTTTAGTGTCAGATAATCAGAGAAAAAAGTCATAGCTTGGCTTGATATATAAGGGAATTAGAATCCTAAAATATTTACCTTAGTTTATGATTTAAAACATAAGTTTGGTAAACTTGAAAAAAAAAAAGGTAAATTAATTATCTGTGGTTATAACTAGGGGATGCATTTCAGAAGAAAGTAAAGGCCATTATAAAATCATTAGTGTGTATATTGTGGGTTTGTTAATGTCACATTTTGTATGTGCGCATGCAGTGTGCAAAAGTGACTGGATTTTTTCTATTAATAATCTGGGGAAATTGCATTTTGAATTGATGTTTAAACAACTGATTAATTGTTAACATTATTTGAATTTCTAACTTTAGATGCATTTTTATAATTTACTGATTATTAAATACTAGTTGACGAACTTGAGTGACTGTAAAGTGATTTGAATTAAGGACCCCTGCATAGATGAAAGTGCTCTTCCCAGAGCAATAAAACAGAATTAGTATGATCACAGTGTGAAAGTACTTTTATATGATCCTGATACTCTGATGATAGAGTTCAAACAAATTCATGAGGAAGTCTGAAATTGTGAAAATGATTTAAATACTATGCTTTACAAGTGTAATGGTATAAGAATTAAAAAACAATGTACATGGGAAGATGGATTGTCCCCTCAGCCACCATGCATAGAAGGGATTCTCTAAATATGGATTTCCCCTCGTTGCCTCTGTGGGACCTCTTTCCTGCATACTCTGTGGGGAGTGGGAACTAAGCGACTGGGGAGTGATTGAACTGAATGAGGCATGGGGCAGGGGATATCATATATGATCTTCACACTAGCCCTGCAGACTTTTCCAAGTAAAGTAGGATGTTATATTCATGTCACATAAGGATGAGGAACTACCTTCCAGCTCATTAGTGACTAATGAGGATGTTAAACATTTTTAAGATCAGCAGGACCAGAACTTTCTGTGGCTTAGGAAATCACTGGCAGCCATGCTGCCAGGGAGCAGGATGAGTGTATGTGAGGGGGACAATGGGATGGCTGCTGTGGAGACCCTGACATCTTCTGCTAGCTCCTTAGGATCCACACTCATCCTAATCTTTCCCTGTCTCTAGTCCTCACTCAATACAATTTCTGGGCAAGCCCCATGGTCTATTCTGTGAGGGCCAGATCTCCAGGATTATTTGGCTATATCTACACTATGAGCTTATACTAGCTAGCCATGGTGCCACAGCTATGCTGGTATAACCCAGTAGTTTACACAACCTACACCACTTAAGGGTTCCTCCCTCTCCCAATCAGTAGGAACACCTCCTCAAACAAAATTAGCAACATCAATAGAAGCATTTGTCCATCAACATAGCTGTGTGTGCACAGGGGTTAGGCTGGTATAGCTATGTCAATCAGGAGTGTGCTTTTTCCACTCCGACTGGCATAGCTATGTTGATCTATCATTAAGTGTAGGCCAATTGCTTGTGATTTTTAAACAGCAAAGAGAATGCCAGTTAACTTGTAGGGTGTGTTGAATTGCAAAGCATCCCTAGCCTTAGCTGATATGGTTGAAAGAAACTGCCGACCTGCTTAGATTTGTATAATGATTGGGAAAAAAAACCAAAACAGTTGCCTTAGATAATTATGGGCTTGATTGTAACGTTCAGGTACAACCCATGGCAAGGGACTGTGTGGCATCATTCTCTACTATGTTTTTCAGAGTTGTAAGTGACTACACAAGGGGCCAGCTCCTCAGCTGGTGTAAACAGATGTTCCACTGATATCTATGCAGATAGTCCAGTTTGCACTCAGGATCTGGCCCATGGTGTAAAGGCACTGGAGAATGAGGCCTACCGGAGAAATGGAATTAGGCCTGGAGAAGGGGCTCTGAAACGGGGCGGGGCCAAGGAGCCAAAGCCCCCCCCCCCCCCCCCCCCCCCCCCCCCCCCCGAGGACCTGCCCCTTGGCCAGACCAAAATCTGGAGCCTGCCCAGGCAGCTGTGGGGAGCTGCGGACCCTCCACCTGCCTAGGGTGGGGAGAGCCCCAGAGCAGCCCCTTCCTGTGTCCCCACCCCCAGGGCTCCCTGCCCAGGGCAGGTGGAGGGTCCACGGCTCCCCACAGCTGCCCAGGAGGCTCTTACCATGGCCCAGCTGCAGTTCTTCAGATGCCGAGGTCCCACCCCCAGACCAGGCTGGGCAGGTGGAGGGTCTGCGGGTCCATGACCTGACTCCGGCTTGGCTGTGGGGAAGGACCTGGGATGGGCGGGGGGTGAAGAGAAGAGAAGGGGCATGGAGTGGGTAGGGCCTTGTGGCCACCCCACTTTTAGGAATAATCCATCACCCCTGGCCTGGAGTGTGAAGTCAGTATTCAAGGAAAATCTGACCTCAATTGTCTACTACTGGGAGAGGATCCTAAAGTCAGAACAATTAAACTTTACAAATAAATTACATTTAATCAGGTCTAGTACCCTTCCAGTCATTGAGTTCTTCATGGCCTGGACCCACAAAGGGACTTTGGCATTGCGATGCTCAGTGTTGCAACACTTAACTTTTAGGCATCTAGAAAGTCATCAGAATCTGCAAAGCCTGAGTTAGGTGCCCAGGCTCACTATACAACGAATGGGGAGAGAGACAGGCACTTAAGAATGAGATCCACAAAAAGCCAGTATGCTAGTTGGGGAGCCACTTAAGCTAGCCAATAGTCATACTTAACTACTCATTGGGTCAGAGGAAGGGAGGACTCTTTGGCCTGCTCTAATGGACTAGTTATTTATCCAAAGTGAAACAGCTTCACCAGGAGAGACCGGAAGCCCCACATCAGAATATCACATATCATATCAGTAGGCACTGTCCTGAGAGGTGGACATCCTTGTTCAAATCTTCTCCCCATCAGGCAGTCTCCCATATCCTGGGTGAGTGCTCCAACCACTGGGCTAAAAGTTATAAAGGAGGTGGCACAGAGGAAGCTTCATTTCCTCCTCCTGCTATATGGGACCCAATCTGGTAGGCGCATTCGGAGCACACCTACTTGACTGGGCTCTGTAGGCATGAGGCAGCAATGTGCATGCCCATAGGCAGAAGCTTAGGTGCTTTCTATGGGAAAATTCAGAGGGCAAGTGAGTTCAGATGCCTAATAGGTTAGGAAGCAGCTCAGCATGGACTGAGGATCTCAGTGGCACCTAAATTTTGTACTCAGGCTCCTAAAGTGGTAAATTATGCTCCTAGGTGCTTTTGTGGCTTTGGGACCATTTGCCCACACTTACTGTAGCCAGCCTCTTCTCATTACCTTTCAGGGAGGAGATCACAAGCTCTTTCCTTTGCCTGAGGGTTGAAACCCCATTACCTCACTCCTGCTTCTACCACTAAATTCAGAAGCCAATTTACTTCTCTAGGTGGCACCTAGCTGGGATTATCCCCAGGAACATTCCACACAGGTGATCCAAATTTTCTAAAACAAAAGCTAATCTTACCTGGCACACATTAAAAAATAGAGAATCACAAACAAAAACATTGAACTGTATAAACACAGTTAGACTAAAATATTATGAGCTCAGGGAGCTCAGCTGTGAACTTAGTTGCTCTGAGTATTGGCTAAGTTACCTGAAGATTTGACATAATAGTATAAAGTGTCTCTCTCAACCCAGCCAGCTGTCAGATAGAGTTCAGGATCTTCCTGAGAGGAGTGAGTGTTTCCAATCATTTGTATATCCTGCCCATGCAAGGAAAAGTGCATTTCTTAATTCCTTCCCTATTTCTTTATAGTCCTCTATTGTTTGGTGAGTCTTGATTTCATTAGCATATTCTCTATTACCTCATTCTTTAACCTAGAATTGAACACATAGTGTCATTATATTTTACAGTTTTCCCAGCTACGCAGGGCCTGAGTCTGTACTGCCTGTAATCAATTTCTTCTGGCAGAGTAACTTCCATTCTGATTGGATTTGATAAATTTAAAACCAATTCCATAACAGTGGGTGGGGAGGAAGCTTACTAATGTTTAACACTTCATTCCAACTTGCAGTTTTTGTGGGTATGTATTTAGTTGTGTTATAATTGCAGTTCAGTGGTTTGACTCAAGAATAAGGGGATTAATCACTTTCCTGGCTATTGTTAGTGAAGTTAATGTATTAAGATGGCCATCATGTAGTACTAAGGTTTCTGGAATCCTATTTATTATTGTACAACTCTGAAAAGGTTCAAAGTCCATGTTCAGTTTGGATAAGGCACCTATTTGAAGTTTACCTGAGTTAGCCAAGACTTCTATGTGCAAAATTGGGCTGGAAGTTTGTAAGAGCAGGCTTTGATCAGCTTTCCAGCACTTCTGCTACATGTCCCTGCCAAAGTTTTGGGAACAGTCTCTCAGGCTATTTTAGCATGATCAATTACAGTCCCAATCAGACAGCAGGAGTAAAACAAGGTTTGGTTCTAAAAAACAGTCAAGAGTTTGAAACCAGTTTGACCATCCATAATGTTTAAAGTCACAAAAGTGACTGTAGTAGGGTGAGCCGGGGCTCTACCCTCCGAGATGGAGGGGTGGCACACCGGCTCACTGAATTGCAGACAGTCTCGCCTCAGGTCCTTGTACGCAAGGGCGGAGTGGCTCACAGTTCAGGAGCTCAGGCCCTTAGGTAGGGGCTGAGCACCAGCTAACCGTCCAAGCAGGCCCAGGCCCTGGGTCAGGGCGGGGCACGAACAGTCACAGCTCAAGCCCTTTGGGCAGGGGTTGAGCAAACAAGCAGTTTAATCAGGCCCAGGTTCCTACCTGAGCGTTGGGTGAGGGGGAAGCCTGCCACCCGTGAGTGGGGGTGGCAGGGGGGACACAGGCCCACCCACTCCACTGCGTCCCAGCCCGGGGCCCTAGCAGTGATTGCTGTCGCTGCCGGTCAGCGGGGTATCCTGACCGAAACACACTGACATCGGCTCACAGGCCTCTGCAGCCTGACCTGGGTCGGCTACCCCCGGGCCACTTCTGTGTTCCCCCTCGGGGCTTACCTCGGCGGCAGTGCCGGGTTCGGGCCAGTCCAGCAGCATCGGCTCCTCGGGTGCGGGGCTTAGGGGCCGGTCCAGCAGCTCTTCCCCAGGATAGCTGGCACGGGGCAGACTTGACTCCTCCTCGGGGCAGCTGGTCTGGGGCAAGCTGGGCCAGTCCTCCTCAGGATAGCTGGCACGAGGCAGGCTGGGCCAGTCCTCCTCGGGGTGACGGGTCCGGGGCAGGCTGGGCCAGTCCTTCTCGGGGTACCTGGCGAGAGGGAGGCTTGACCGGCGTGGGGCGTTAGCAGGCGGCTCGCGGCCTGCTGCTGTCTCCCAAGCGGGAGCTCGGCCCGGGACGTCTGCTCTCTCCGGCAGTCTGGCTCTTACTGAGCTTTGCTGGCGGGCTTTTATACTTCCGGGTCGGGGCCGTGACCTTGGAGGGGCGGGCCCCGGACCCGGTAGCTCCGCCCACGCTGGGAGTGGAGGAAGCTCGGCCCTGTCGGAGATGGAGGGGTGCCACACCGGCTCACTACAGTGACCATCTCTTAAAAAGAATGCTGTCTGTGTGTATTCAGAAATATATACTTTATGAGCAATTTGGGACAATGAACTGGATTTTTATCTGGCTTCTATAGCATCAGCAGAGTTAATTTTCAGTTACATTAGCTTTCTGACTGGTATAGTGAATATGGTGACATTACTCTTGCATAGTACACAGATGATGTGTGATCCAGAAAGACAACAGATTCAGGTTGAATTTAGAGGGTGCATGGGGAGGAAAAACAACAAAACCAAAAACTTTTACTTTTCAACAGAGTTGATATGGAAACCATTGACATGGAACCTCATTTTTACACTAACCTTTCAGTGTATAATTACATTATAATATGAAGAGTTAAGTTAAAGTTCTAAGTAGATGTAAAATGGTTCAAACAGATGGTGTCAAGTTTTGGAGAACCCCAAATCATGTGAAACACTTGTTTAGATGACACTTCAATTACTCATTAGAATCAGTTAAGTATTCTCTCTACATCAGTCCCTGCACTAGTAACATCTAGTGAAATATTTTATTTTGTATACATAGAATTGAATGTGTAGATGTGCATCTAACATTTCCCAGATGTGTTTTCAATTTTCAAAGGACAGAGGACGATCCACTTCAGATGAGAATTCCTTCCTAGAGTTCGGTGGATTCTTATAGTTCAAGCATTTACTTAAGCACTTCCATCCAAAAGGAGTTTTCATGGGTCTGAGGAAATCCATGTAGAGAGAGGAGGCGGCAGATTTTTGCTACTTTGTTGAGACAGCAGTAAGGCTATTAAAAATGAAATACTAGAGTTTCAGATTTAATATTCAATTGGCGGTGATGTGTCCAGTTTAGAAAGAGGTACAATTCCTCCCCACATCCCAAAAACATACAGTTTTCTAAATATTATTGTTCACTTTGCTACTTATTTTTTAGTTTCCTATTATTCTGACTTGGCATATACATAAACAGCTGCAGATCAAAATGAGAAGCTTCCAGTACTTTTCTTGATATACCTCTGAAGACACAAAAATATCAAATTTCTTTGAAATGTAGGAGGAATTTGTTTTAGGGGAATGAAAGGGTGGGCCTGTTCATTTTTAGTTATGGGGCATCCTGGCAGGAAGTGAAACTCTTTCACTCTGAACTAAAGGGAGAAATCCAAGTAAGAGACATTGGTCTAGAAGTCTGATCACTCCTCTCCTATCACATCCACATTTTTTTGTTCAAGACCCTACAGAAGATGGGTTAGATTCACAAGGGGGAGCTAGGCACCTAATTGCAACATTTAGGGACCAGTGGCATTCACAAAAATCCCACTTACCCCTATAGCACCTGAGTTTTTGCTGGTGGGCACGTGCAAAGCTACCTATGTCCTGACACCACTGAACAACTCGACCCTTAGCCCATACACACCTAAATCCCAGTGGGATTCATAAAAATAGCAGTTCCTCTGCCTATCTCACCTGCAGGGCCTGATCCAGTACTCAGAGCATGCCTGCACAAAGGGCAGAGGAGAAGGCTATGGTGATTAGAGCACTCACCCAGTGTGGGACACCTGGATTCAACCCCTCAATCTGGCTGATTCAAAGCAGGGACTTGAACCCAGGTCTTCCACATAATGGGCAAGTATCCTATCCATGGGTACTTCTCTTTCTGCCCAATTGACTATTTAAGTAGTACACGGGGGGGGGGGGGAAGAATAATTTCCACCACACCAGAATACTCTCCTATAGCCCAATGGGTAGGGCACTCATCTGGGAGGTGGGCAACCTGGTTTCAAGTCCCTGCTCTGAATCAGGCAGAGTGGGTATTTGAATCTGGGTCTCCCATATGCTGGATAAATGTTCTAAGCACTAGGCTAGTGGGGACTGCAGTACCACCAGTACTACAACTTCCTCATCTGTGGTTTTTCTTGAGAAAGCCCTGGCCAAGTTAACCCTCACATTACAAGAGGATTTAGAGTTGTGAATCCTAAGAGGAGTTAGGTGCCTAGCTCCCTTTGAGGTCAGCACCACCTCCCTGGTTTTGTGAGTCAAGCCCTTCACTTCCTTTGCTTTTACTAAGCAGTGTTCAAAATGCCTAAACTCTAAACAAAATGTTTCATTCAACCCCCAAACATTTTCCACTTTTTTCCAAATTCACCAAGAATCCCAAAAAGTTTCAGTTCAACCCAGACTTGTTTTTGAATACCAGCAAGCCAATAAGTCAATCATGTTCATAGCTCTACTCACAATCCTTGCTGCAGGGTTCTTAGTTCTGTCCTTGCTGAGACTTTCCTGTAGCAGGCTTAGCTCCCCACACCTAGGTGACTCCACTCCCTGAAGACTACACTCTCTAAGCCTCCTACCCAGAAGCTACAACAAGGCTTTATGTCTGGATAACTCCCACAACCCATCTACACCTTTGAGACTTTCCATCACTAAGCTCATGCTGCCCTTCGTATCTCCCAGCAGGCCTAGTTCTGAATTATATGCTTCTGTCATGTGAACCCTCTATGAATTCCTTTCACCTGGAGAGGTGGTCTAAGACTGGCACAGGTGCAACTGAGCTCCCTTCCTCTTAAAGGGCCAGCTCACTGTGACAAGCAGCCTAACTTTGGACACCCACTTTTGAAAAGTCAGTCCAATGTGCTTAACTATCATGTCCTCACCACACTGTTTGAGATTGATTTTATTTCCACAACAGCAACTATGGAAATCAGTTTTCACACATTGTCAAACAAGATGACTAGAACAGAGTGTAATTTAAAAAGTTGATGTACTGTCAACCACTTACTGGCTGAAATTACTAATAGAACCCCATGTCCTCAAGTCTAGCACCAGGAGATGGAATTATGTTTATGTGCTCAGAGCTTTATAATATCATTACTAGTAGAAAAGAACCCATGAGGCATGCAGAATAACTACTTCTTACAACTCCTTCATACTGCCATTTTAAATTCTGTTTATTCATGTCAAATTCAGTCTGCAACACATTTTTATGGTGTTGGCTATAAACTCCTGAAAACATGGATTTGTATTTGAAATGCTAACAGGAGCTGAACTGATAAACATTGCTGCTGCTGCTTCCAAATTTGCCAGGTTTCACATGGAAATGAACTGACATTACAGAGCAGCCACAAATATTTTAGGGATGGTTGATAGTTATTTATTAGGTTGGGTTGCTTTTTAAATGCTGCCTACTTTTGTGGTGGAACATGAGGGCTGTTTAGTTAGTGCAGGGGTTTCTAGATTGAAGGCTATGTTGAGAAAGATAAAACTGAAGCTCTGGTTAAGAGCTGCAACTACTAAATAACCCCATAACCATGATATCAGTCATGATCTTGAACTCCCCTCTTCCTACAATTCCTATAAAATCCCTCTGTGATGGGGTGCAATTTACCTCTGCAGCACCTCCTGCTGGCTGTCCCAGGGATTAACTCTGCAAGCCAGTGCACCTTCTTCTGGTGATGTCTTGCCACTGTCACTTCTGCTCCTGGACCTATGTAATTCCAAGGACCACAGCATCCTCTTCAGGACACAGCCCTCCAGCTATGCCACATTCTGTGCCTCCCCACCCCCCTTTGGGGGGAATGCATCACAGTCCAACAGTCCAGCCACTTCTTCAGTGGGGAGTGAGAGAGAGACCCAGGCCTGCTCACTATTCCGGATCCCAGCACAGGGACCCTGTAAATGGGAGTCACGCACTGCATCCCTTTCAACCTCTCAGTCTGTTTCCATGGACTACTTCCCCACAACCTCAGCACCTTTTCTGCTCTTATCTCAGGGCCTCAGCTTAGCAGTCAGCCAGGAGCTCACACTTTCTTCCCTGATCCTGTACAGCACTCCTCTATCCTCCAGCAAGGCAGTCAGTACTCCCTCCTTGAGCTCCAGGGAACAACTGCAGCTATTCTGCCCAGCAGCCCTTCTTATATGAGCCTGCCCATCCCTGACTGGCTGCTCCTCACAGCCCCTCTCCAATTGGCTGTTTTTTCTGCAGCCTCCCCAGGGCTCCATTAACCTCTTACTAGCCAGTGTGGGGTTACTTCTGGTCAACATGGTTAACATGGTTACCTCTGCAACATCTCCCATATATGGGTCTGTTGTGACTAGTCCACTGCAAAAATTATCACCCACATCTTCATATCATTTTTCTTTCACTGATTAATAGAGGCTGGTTGAAAAACCTTCAAGTGGTTCCATCAGAAAATGCAGATTCATCCAAGTCAAAATGCTTCATAGGAATGTGTTGATTTTGACTACTTTTTCAATAGGAGAAAGCTGAAAATTTCAACATTCTCATTGGTTTTAATAAGGTAAAAC
Organism: Terrapene triunguis; assembly: GCF_002925995.2. Taxonomy (NCBI): domain Eukaryota; kingdom Metazoa; phylum Chordata; order Testudines; family Emydidae; genus Terrapene; species Terrapene triunguis. The sequence continues at coordinate 26,033,599 of NW_020664417.1, read as the reverse complement.
ATTTTGTTTTGACTTCATTTCATATCACTTTGTTTCATAACACTTTTATATTAAATATTAATATAGTATATATTGCATGTGTTATAGTGAGTATTTTAACATTATTGCAACAAAAAGTTATCTTATTAAAATGAAATGTTTTTACCTTCTTGAAATAAAACATTTTGAATTATCAAAATGAAACCATCCTCTAAATAAAACATTTAAATGTTTCCAAATTGAAATGTTTCAGAATTTCTGGTTTACTGTAAATTTAGACTTTTTGTTCTGATTCAGAATGAAAAAAAAAATCAAAATATTGGAATTTCCCATGGAAGGGCTTAAGCTCTGCTAATGAAATTTCTCCAGGCCTTCTTCAGACTTTAGCTTCACAGATTTCAGCATCTGCAGAATGCTGATGCCATGCACTTTCCTGCATATACCAAGAAGCACAGTCATGTCATCCTCCACCCTCCCCACACTCCACTATCCTGCCATTCATTTTAAGATTGAGTTCAGATTTGCGTCTGTGATCTAGTAGATTGAGCACAATTCTGGGAGTCTTGGTGATATTCCCAACTCTGTCACTGAATATCTATGGGGCCATGGTAATTCATTTTACCTATCATTGATTTAGCTATTCCATCTGTAAAAATGGACCTAATGCTTGATCACCTTTGTAAAATGTTTTCAGAGCTATGGATGAAAAGTGCTATAAAGTTGTAAGTTAATTCTGAATTATTGCTGGTTTTTTTAAATCATAAAAAAACCCTTTCCCATTCATTTGCTCCAGCCTTACCACAGCTCTCATCTTGCTTTATTTTTCTCCTTCCTTTTCTACTCTCTTAGCACCAGCCTTCTCTTTTCTTCCAGAGAGGTTTTGCACTGTTGATGAGAGCCTTCTCCTCTGCAACTCCTGCCATACTGAACAACTTTCTTCTAACTCATATAGTCTCCATCACTCTCCAAATCTCATCTGAAAATAACCTTTCACTTTTGCCTATAGTTAAGAGTGTACCTATATTAGTTCAACTGCATAGAAAGTTTGGGGATACATCTGGGATAACGTTGGGGAACATTTGAAAAATGTCTTATGAGATAAAGCTGTATTATTGTTTTTATTTTATTGAATGAACAAACAAAACAAGTTTACTTCATATTAACTTGAGGATCTGTTGGTCCCTTCTTGCCTTAAACTCTATTAGTATGACAGATGACCACATTCCACAGCAAATACTGTAGAAGGGGTTTGCCTGAGGAAGGACGATGGCCCAGGTCCAATTCCTTTGAGGATATAGGCCTACATACTCTTTAGAGGTGAGACTGTTGTTTTCTGACTACAACGGCTTATGTTTAGCCTGATGTTAGTAAATTAAATAGTAGATAAGAAACTATGAAAACATGTTTCATTCTAGTTTTGATTTTATCAACTTTTCTATATCAAAGTTGGAGCTAGATAACATTGTATAAACTGTACAGCTGACCGAAGAACGTGAACAGGGAAGCTCACTGTCATGGTCAGAACTACCAGGGGTGCTGGAACAATTTGTATAGTGGGGCTGCTGAGAGCCATTGAACCAAACTGTAAACCCTTTATTTAATGGAAACCACTTCAAGCCAGGGGGTGCGGCAGCACCCCTAGTTCCAGCACCCATGAGTACTACCCAGACCGGAATCTAGAGGGACTGAACAAAAAAGTCAGTTCATAAAGTGAAAAAAGATTGTAAACGCCTCTTTGAGGGCATGGCAGCCCAAGATTGTTGCTAAAAAATTTAGCAGATACATATTAACATTGTGTTTCACCCTTTGAGGGTTTTCAGTGCCATTTGGACTCCAATATACTGCTATGTCGGAGGGTGTTGACAGCTGAGTGGAAATGTGTCTTGAATTGTCTCTGAGCAATTCACTGAAACTGATAGGCTGAATGAAATGGGGCCGGCTTTAGCTCAGCTGTTCCAATTCCCCTTTGTTTAGTGGTAGCTAAAACAATAGAAGCTACCACTGCCCAAATCATAGACCAGCATGGCATGGTGGGAGTAGAAATTGAGCCATGCAGGCTGAGGGGTTTCCCTAGGAACTGATGGCAAACACAGGCATTGATTGGATTACAGCTGTAAGTAGAAGCAGAAAGCCAGAGTTAGGCACCCAGCTCCCACTGACGCACAGGGTACATCTACATTGCAAATTAAAGTGTGTATGTCAGGGATAGGCATACTCAGTGCTAGCTTTAATCTAGCTAGTGTGGAAGCAACAGTAGTGAAGAGGTAGTGGCACACATTTCAGCACATGCTAGCTGCCCCAAAACAAGCCCACTGGGAAGGCTGGTTACATACTTGAGTTGCTAGCCCATACTGCTGAATCTTCACTGCTATTATGTGTGTTAACTAAATTAAAGCTACAGCACAGATGTACCCACAGTATGAAAATAGTGTGTTTTTTTCTTGCCTTTCCAGTCAAAAGAGGGAATGGGAAGGGTTTTTGCTGCACTATTGCAGCTGTGCATGCAGTAGTTTTAACTACCAGCTGCTAGGCTAGGAATGTGCCATGGCCATGGCCTGGCCGGCACGTAAGTCCTACTCTTATCCTCACCTCCCAGGGCTGAGAGGGGGCAATGGATAGCCCTCTTTCTATTGCTGTTGTCTTACCCTTTATAAGCTTCCCTTAAGACCAGTTTGGCAGCAGGTAATCAGTGCACTAGACCTCACTCCTTCTTAAAGAGGCCAGCCACCCTGTCATATACTTTCATTGAACTGTTTCACAATTTTATATTCATTGTAATCCAAAAAAGTAATGAGTCTCAGAAGGGGCAGTTATTGTAGAGAGTGAATTTGATTTTGTGATTAGAGCTGGAGACTGGAAATGAGGAGACCTGTGTTCTATTTCTAACCATGCATGGCTTGTAGTTTGACCTTAAGTAAATCAATTAATCTCTCTGTGCATCAGTTTCCCCATCTGTAAAATAGGGATAATACTACTTTTTTAAAGAACTTTGAAGTCCCCAGATGAAGAGTATAATTATAGGATAATCCTCTCTTGAATAAATGGCGAGGTCACAATTGTATGACTTCTTTGCAGACTTTCAAGACATGTCCTCTTTAGAAATTCTCAAGTCAAATGAGTGTCTTTTTGACTCAAAATGCCACTAAAGATTAAAGTGACTGAGAAGTTCTATGCTAGCAAAGATTTTTTTTATATCCTTTTAAGGTGCCAGCTGTACTAAGTGTAAAATGCCTGATCTCTACTGTCACATTGTGACAGCATTTAATACTGTTTCATAATCAGGAACAAAGTACCATTTTAGTTTATTTTTGCTACCTGTGGCTAGTGTTTGTATTTCAATCTGATCAGCATTTTTCTTCACCAATACTGTGTCACTCCATCCTCTCTTGTGACCCAACCCTGCAAAGTACTAAGAACCCTGCTCGGAGTATCATCAGATCCCATTGATTCTACTGCATGTTTGGGGTTCAAAGCACCTTATGGAGGTTTCAGGATAAGAGGTACTTTATTCACTCCTGGAACTGCGGTCTGCCCAGCCATTCTTTTCATAGAAAGAGGCTCCCTTCCTAATTTTACAGGTAATCACAACATTTTAATTTAGCCTTTGTTTTGAGGACCAATGTGATTCCAATTAACTAAGAAACTTGCCTCGTATTTGGATTTCACGCCCCACTTGAAATCCTCCACTGGGCCAGATAATTCTTTCATTTCACTGAAGTAAATTAAATTATTCCAGATTTACAGCAGTGTAACTGAAAGCAAAATCTGTCCCACCATTGCTCCTTACCTACCATATCACGTTAAATGGTCAGATCTTCAGCTGATGTACTGAAGTCAGTGGAACTATGATGGATTACACCACCTGAGGTTTTGGACTTAAGAGTCTTGCCCTTGTCCTTACCTTCAAGGCTCTGCCCAGCTCTACTTTCCATACCATGATGATTTTGTGTTGTTCTATTTTCCTAATCGAAATGTCATGTGGTTCCAGATCAAATGCCTTACAGAAGTGTAAGTACATTACCTTTATCCACCAAATTTGTAATCTCATCAAAAAGTACATCAAGTAGTTTGACAAAATCTATTTTCCATAAACCCAAGATGATTGATATTAATTATATTACCCTCCTTTAATTTTTTATTGAGTCCCATATCAGCTGTACCTTTATTTTACACGGGGTTAAAGTCAGGCTGATGGCCCTGTAACTACTTGGGTCATCCTGTTTAAATATTATAATATTGACACAGCATTAGCTTTCTTCCGGTCTACTGGAACTTTCCCAGTGTTCCAAGATCTAATAAAAATCAACATCAATGGTCCAGTGACCACATCTTTTAAAATTGTTGGATGCAGGTTATCCGAACCTGCTGATTTAAATATGTCCAACTTCAGTAACTGCAGTTAAGCATCCTCCTTACTTACTATTGGAATGGATATGTGATATGAGTGAGATTTAAGTCACCTTTGCATGCATATCCCTTACTTGTACTCTCTATAGTTCATATGTAGCTGAGAATTTGGCCCTTTTTCTCCAATATGTTCTACAGTTCAATATGTTGCTTATCATAAATGACAATGTACAGTTTGGAACCTTAAATTAAGCACTTTGAAAAGCTAAGGAAACTACTATTTAAGAAATGTATCTATCATATTATGGGCAGATTTACCTAAAAAACCTCATAGCCCCAAATGATTAATATATTTAGTGATTTTAGTAAGACGGTATATAAAAACTGTAAATTAAAGTGAACAACCTTACAATAAGGATTAGAGAAGATTTGCAAAAGCATATCAAACTTTCCACTGTTACAAGATGAAGCAGCTATTTATAATTCCACCATATTCACAAAAGAATTAACTGATACAGCAAAGACTCTCATGTTGGGCAAAACTCCCAAGTCTGATAATTGTATTAGCAGTTTTGAATTAGTCTGTGCAGTGAGTAATGCTTTCCTTATCCATTCAATTAGCAGTCATCTCTCTAGGTTATTTAAGGCAATATGTAACATTTGGATGGATAGCGTCTGAGCTAAAATTTGCAGAAGTTAAAATTATGTCTGCAATGCTCTGTGTACCTCCATTACAGAGAAATCTGACTGTTCGTGGGTTGTGTAAAATATTTGCCTTCTTTCCTAATAACCATTTTCCATTTATTTGAAAAGGATGTAGAAATACTAATGGTTTATTTGAACTGCCTAGTCACACACACTCCCCTTCCTTAATAGGGAAACTAATAGATCTTAGCAAACAAATAGTGACCTCTGACTGTAGAACTTACTTGTAGAAGAAATGAGCATGACCATGAATCTTTGTGATCATTATTCAGCATCTGCTGTAAAAGCTTGCATTTTACCAGCAAATTCTCACACAACTGTAAATAAGCAGTAATTCTACTGAAGGATTTACACTGGGGTAAAACTGGTTTAAACACTATTGGTCAACTCCTTCTGTCCTTACCCAGGCAAAATTCCCACTGATTTCAGTAGGATTTGGTCTTCTATACCATAGATTACTGCAGTGTGTCTTTATTGCTATAATTAGTCACTGGAACCTTTTGGCTTTTATAAGATCCCTCCTTCTGGAAGCATATGAAACTTCAAAGTGAGTATGGCTTTCAGCAAGCACAGATTTCATGGAAGGTACTAAACAGGATTAATACAGTAGGTGTTAGTTTCTGTTTTCTTCAGAATAAAGATACAGTCATCATAGAAAACTTAGGCAGGACCAAGAATAAAAATGCATGAGTCCTGCAACATTATTGAGGGAGACATCAAGAGAACAATAGAAATGTGGTGCATAACCATTGAAGCTATGGCTATCCTTCAAAACCATCATACTAATTTGCTAATACATATTTCCATGTGACCAGATATGGAATTAAAATTATGTTCTTTTCTATTTTCACAAATGATTAAAATGTGTTAATTATACTATAAGCAATATAGTTAGAGAACATAGAATGTATCATTGGGCAATGTCCTATTTCTTTCCTATAACATGATGGATTGGAGTTTTTTCTTTCTCTATGGGTTTGGAGTTTGGGTTTTTTTTTTTTTTTGGTAATGTTTATAATGGTGTTAAGAATTCATTCAATGAATTGCACTGAACTAGAGTATGGTCAAATCTTGTTTGCCTTACACAAGCCTAGACACAGTGGGACTCGTTACAATAGGATTACTCATGAATGAGAGTTTGTAGGTTCTGGTCCCATCTGAGTGATGGCAATGAGATTTGGAACCCAATCTCTATGAATTAGGACTACTCAGGTGAGCAAAAGTCTGCATTATCTGGCTATTGGTTAGTAGTTTAGAAACAGTTTCTTTTAGAGAGACAAGATGTGATGAAGTGGGGTTTTCCCCTTGTTATGTTGTATGTGAGTCTATGTGAGCTTTACTGTTTTGCATGAATACTGTGTGTATCTCAGTTTCCCAGTGTCCAGGTGCATTACACCAATGTCTAGGTGCTGGGAATAAGGGTGTGTGACCTTTGTTGAGGCCCTCAGGGGGCAGGTGAGTCTGCTCAAGCTGCCTGCACGTAAGCAATGGATGGTGCCCTTCATAACCTGAGAACCAGGACGGAGATGTGACCAGGTGATACCTTGCCCAGGAAGCAAGACAAAGACCAGGAGGAAGGGCAATGAGTGTGTCAGACATCAGGTTGCTGGAAGCTTGGCAGTCGGCTGTTGAGGACTCAAAGGGGGGGAGTCTAGGATGTCCAGCCCGGGGTCCCCCCAAGATGGACTTTGCTGAAAGTCGCTGATTTCTGTGCTAACAAGGTCTGTTCTACGCTGTGTCCGTGTCAACTAATAAACCTTCTGTTTTACTTGCTGGCTGAGGGTCACTGCTGACTGTGAAATTGGGGTGCAGGGCCCTCTGACTTCCCCAGGGGTTCCCATCCAGGTAGACCCGCCAAAGGGAAATGTACGGTGAGAGCAGGGATGCTGAATGCTCTGAGGTCAGTCCCAGGAAGGCCATAGCCAAAGAGGCTCCTGGCCCTGGACAGCATGCCCTGAGGGGAGTCACGCTACCCAGAGTCCTGTCTGGCTTCATACAGGCAGTTCCAGAGCATCGGACCTGTGACTCCATCACGTAAGATGGGTGAGGTATTATCTTTTAGTGGACCATCTTTCTGTTGCTGAGAAAGTCAAACTTTTGAGTTTACAAAGAGTTCTTCAGACCTCAACAAGCTTTTGAGCTTACACAAAGATCTGAAGAAGAGCTCCATGTAAGATCGAAAGCTTGTCTGTCTCACCAACAAAGGTTCGTCCAATAAAAGATAATACCTCACCCCACCTTGTCTCTATAATATCCTGGGACCAACATGGCTACAACAACACTGCAGAGTTTCTTTCGTCATTTACTTCTGAAATCATTAAGGTCCCAGTTCAACAGTCCATCTCTATAAGGCAAAGTACTTAAACATGTGATTAATTTTAGGCATGTTCTTAAGTGCTTTCCTGAATTGGAGCCTTATCCTGTGAGGTGCTGAGGACCAGAGCCTCAAAGGTATTTAGGTGCCTACCCCACTGAGCACCTGCAATTCCTGGTGAAAAGAAAGGGCATTGAGAGAACTCAGTACTTAGTGTAAAACCCCAAACTCCTGCTATCACTGTTCATCCTTTCGAATTTATCCTAAATACATAACTGCAAACTGATAGACTATTCAATCCAAAGGAAAAAATAACAATTATATTGTTCTTGTGTTATAATGGTGTGTGATATTTCTTCGCTGGTCACAATGGGTCACGATGGGGTGCAACACATTTCAGTATAAGAACCATAATATGAAATGAGTGCTAAAATTATGCTTCAAAGACCTCTGTCAACCTGGATACATTTTATGGGATAATCTGTGATCCAGATGGTAGTGAGATTGAAATTGTTCTTTATTTCCCCCAACATTACTTTGGGAATAAGATACTGTGATTCAATGCCAACGTATGATCAGTAAAGAAAAATGCTGGCAATATTTCGGGGTGTGTGTAAATGGATGACCTGAAACTACAGTGATTAGTAATAGGGAACTTTGAAGCTATGAAGAATTACTGGACAAAGCGTCAATGTATTTCATGGTATATTTCCATGGAATACCAAGAATTTACCAGTACAAATAATATCAGTCAGTACATTTTTAATACTCTTATCCAATCATCAGGATAGGAAGTGTGATCAGAGAATCTCTTACTTCTAGCTGCATTTAGCTGGTGCACAAGCCTATTGGGGATGCTGGCAGCTGACTATAAATTAGATCCTCGCCTTAAACTGATAAATAGGGAATGTCACAAATATAGCATATAGACACTGCCCTTCCTCTCCCCCCTCTCCATACACACAGTTCCCTGAGCTTTGTCAGGTTCAGCATGGTCTTCACTGAAAAATAAGGTACATATAACTACTATGGCATTATAAACATAGGTCTCCCTATCCTGCTACTCCTTGTGATCAGTATTTTTTTCCTGTGCTCCTACTGATTGGCAGTCACTAATATCTCATTTTAGGATATTTCCTGTGCCAAAGATAAAGTTTTTCCTTTGACTGTCTCTCATAAGAGGTTAAAACGTTGTTTCCCCTTCAAGAACATATATGCTGTAATGTATTGTCCCTTTAAATGTTTGAGCATTCTGTATTCTTCCTCCCCAGTGAAAAGCATCACTTTGGTTTCTATTTTGCTTCCAAAACAGTATAGTCACCACAGCAGATAGCTCTGCTTTAAATCAGCTCCCCCTGCGTCTCTATCAATTTTTCTGCTGGGTCGAAAAACAACACTGGTGATGTGGAGCTTCTATCCCATGACTGTCTCATTGCCTGAACAAGAAGAGTAAGCAAATAATATTATATAAAAAGAGGAAAAAAGTTCACCAACAGGTACAAGGTGGCAGACTGCTGTTTTGCTGCAAGGGACAGCAAGCAAGAGAGGGGAATTAGGCTAAAAAGAGTAGAACAAAGTAGGAGGTAGCTGCTAAGCTGCTGAAGACAAAACATGAGAGCAGCCATTTTTGAGAGGAGAGCAGCCATTTTCTCATGCAAGCTAGAGAGAGTGAGAGCGAGAGAGAGAGAGCCTGGCTACACTGAGGCCTGGTCTACACTAGGCTTTTATGTCGACTTTAGCGCCGTTATATCGAATTAACCCTGCACCCGTCCACACCAGGAAGCCATTTAGTTCGACATAAAGCTCTCTTTAAATCGATTTCTGTAATCCTCCCCAACGAGAGGATTAGCGCTAAATTCGACATGGCCATATCGAATTAGGCTAGGTGTGGATGGAAATCGACGGTAATAGCTCCGGGAGCTATCCCACAGTGCACCACTCTGTTGACGCTCTGGACTGCAGTCAGAGCTCGGATGCTCTGACCAGCCACACCCCCGGGAAAATTTGAATTCATTTTCATTTTCCTGTCTGGGCAGTTTGAATCTCAGTTCCTCTTTGGACATCGAGGGGAGCTCAGCAGCAGTGGCAACTATGCAGAGCTCTCCAGCAGAGATGGCCGTGCAATCTAATAGAAAGAGGGCCCCAGCATGGACTGATCGGGAAGTCTTGGATCTCATCGCAGTGTGGGGCGATGAGTCCGTGCTTTCAGAGCTGCGCTCCAAAAGAAGGAATGCTAAGATCTACGAGAAGATCTCCAAAGCCATGGCAGAGAGAGGCTACAGCCGGGATGCAACGCAGTGCCGCGTGAAAATCAAGGAGCTGAGACAAGGCTACCAAAAAACCAAAGAGGCTAACGGACGATCCGGATCCCAGCCCCACACATCCCGTTTCTACGAGGCACTGCATTCCATCCTGGGAGCGGCCGCCACCACTACCCCACCCCTGACCGTGGACTCCGAGGATGGGATCATGTCCGCGGCCGGTTCCTCGTCGGACATGACAGCGGACGGGGAAGATGAAGAAGGAGATGAGGAGGACGAGGCAGTCGACAGCGCTGGCACCGCTGATTTCCCCGACAGCCAGGAGCTCTTCATCACCCTTACCGAGATCCCGTACCAACCGTCCCCATCCCTTACCCCGGACACAGAATCAGGGGAAGGATCAAGCAGTAAGTGCTGTAAACATGTAAACATTTATTTAAAACAGAACGGTAATATTTATACTATTAACAATGTACATTTATAAAAGTTCTGTAAACTAGTAAAAAAATAATCAGGTACAAAACAGGAATATTTACAAAGGTAACAAATGGGTTTTCATGATTTCTCTGTCTTAGGCTCTTCTCAATTTAGTCCCAAGTGTTTTAAAAAATTTTCACAATGTCCGTTACTCCATGATTCCCAGGCCCAAGACGCTCCACTCCATAGTCCCAGTGCACCTACGCGAAAATCCGGTCAATGTGGCCGGGGATCGACGAGAAATCCTCGTAGGAGAACTCCTCGTAGGTCTCGTGGAGGTAGAGCTCAAGCCTGTTGATCAGGTTCCGGGGTAGGGCGATCTTAGTGGGCCCTCCGTGGTAGCAGACATGCCCCCTCCACGCCACAATCAAGTACTCCGGGATCATGGCCCGACATAGCATGGCGGCATACGGCCCCGGTTTCTGCATGCTTTCCCGCAGCATGCGTTCTCTCTGGGTGTCCGGGATCCTCAGGAGGGTGATGTCGCTCATGACGCCCTGCTTTGAATTAGGGAGGGGAATGTTAGTATTGGGACTGCTTTACAGCCACGCGGTGGAGGGAGAGGGGCAGCATACAGGGATCTTTCCCTGGGACAGCCGCGAGGGGGTGGGACAGGGGCAGAGTTGATGCTGTCCTGATTGCTGGCAGCAGAGACTGGCATTGCTTTCAATGTGAAAGGAGGCCAGTGCTACTGCTGGAGTTTTAAGCAGCCACAAGTCTGCGGCTTACCATTATTGCCCGCTCCAGAAGTTCAGGTCTCCAGCCACGCTTCTCAGATCACTCCAAGACCTCCGCAAGTCCACAGGCACTGAAGGCGACGGCCGAAAATTCGACCTTGTCCTGAGTGCGCATGTGAGAGGTGCAGTGCATGGTCTTGTTCACAGAGAAAGACTAGGTTCTTTGTATACAATTTCATTTATCTGTCTCAGGAATTCACTCCCTTTTCACAATTCACACAGACACATCTGCGACTGTCTCCCAACCCAGCCTGTCAGCACACTCCCAGAGGCTAGCGCAGATTAGGCGGAGGAAGAAGAAGACGCGTGAAGACATGTTCTCAGAACTAATGGGATGCTCCCGAGCCCAGGCAGCCCAGCAGACACAGTGGAGGGAGAACTTGTCACAAATGCACCGAGCAGTCATGGAACGGGAGGAGAGGTGGCGTCAGGAGGACCAACAGGCTACTGAAAAGCTGCTTGGACTAATGAGGGAGCAAACGGACACGCTCCGGCGCCTTGTGGATGTTCTGCAAGACCGGAGGCAGGAGGACAGAGCCCCGCTGCAGTCTATCTGTAACCGCCCTCACCCGCCACCAAGTCCCACACCACCCTCACCCAAACTCCAAAGAAGGAGGGGCGGCAAGGGCCGTTAAAACTTTCAGTCAACCCCTGCAGACTGCTCTAGCACTAGAAGGCTGACATTCCCCAAAATTTCATAAGTCCTTTCCTACCCACCTCACACAAGCCCCCGTCCAAGTTTCACCCCCCACGTTTCATGTCTGGTTCGCAATAAAATGTTTGTTTCTCTCCATTACTGTTTCAGTCAGGTTCTTTTGAGGGAGAGTCTGTCTGGAGGGGGGGAAGGGGCTTGGTAATTGGGCAGGACAGTGACCTTTAGCAGGGTACAGAGGCGGTGTCAGGTCCAGCATCAGGACACATACACAGTGCAGTCACTGGTTACCCTGGTCAGTCTGGGAGGTGTTTTTCATGTTCTCCATTGAAATAACCAGTCCACCAGTGCGGAGCCTGGCATTCCGGGAGTTTAGAAGCATCATTTGCATCAGAACACTGAACCCGCCCCCCGCCACAGTCTGCGTCCCCGGTTTAAAATATTCCCGCGAAAACAGCAACACAGACAACGGTGTTCATTAACAAAATCGAAATGATTTTATTTTTTGGGAAGGGGAAGGGGGTGAAGGGGGTATGTAACTGGAGAGGATAGTCAAAATGAACTGGGTAAAGAAACGGGGGCAGGTTCAGCTTTTCTGTCCACAAACTGAAAAGTCACTGGTTGCCCTGCTCACTCAGGAACCTAGCTTTCAAAGCCTCCCGGATGCACAGGGCGTGCCGCTGGGATCTTCTAATGGCCCGGCTGTCTGGCTGGACGTAATCAGCAGCCAGGCTATTTGCCTCAACCTCCCACCCCGCCATAAAGGTCTCCCCCTTGCTCTCACACAGATTGTGGAGCACACAGCAAGCTGCAATAACGATGGGGATATTGGTTTCACTGAGATCACAGCGAGTCAGTAAGCTTCTTCATCTCCCTTTGAGACGGCCAAAAGCACACTCCACCACCATTCTGCACTTGCTCAGCCGGTAGTTGAACAGTTCTTTTTCTGTGTCCAGGGCGCCAGTATAGGGCTTCATGAGCCAGGGCATTAGCGGGTAGGCTGGGTCCCCGAGGATGACTGTAGGCATCTCCACATCCCCAAGAGTTATTTTGTGGTCTGGGAAGTAAATACCTTCCTGCAGCCGTCTAAACAGACCAGAGTTCCTGAACACGCGAGCGTCATGAACCTTGCCCGGCCATCCGACGTAGATGTTTGTAAACCGTCCCCGATGGTCCACCAGTGCTTGCAGCACCATTGAAAAGTAGCCCTTTCTATTGATGTACTGGCTGGCCTGGTGGTCCGGTCCCAGGATAGGGATGTGAGTCCCATCGATAGCCCCACCGCAGTTTGGGAATCCCATCGCGGCAAAGCCATCTATGATGACCTGCGCGTTTCCCAGGGTCACTACCTTTGGGAGCAGTACCTTCACGATTGCCTTGGCTACTTGCATGACAACAACCCCCACGGTAGATTTGCCCACACCAAAGTGGTTCGCGACTGACCGGTAGCTGTCCGGCGTTGCAAGCTTCCAGAGGGCTATGGCCACTCGCTTCTGGACAGTGAGGGCTGCTCGCATGCGGGTGTCCTTGCGCTTCAGGGCAGGGGACAGCAACTCACAAAGTTCGAGGAAAGTCCCCTTCCGCATGCGAAAGTTTCGCAGCCACTGGGATTCATCCCAGACCTGAAGCACTATACGGTCCCACCAGTCCGTGCTTGTTTCCCGGGCCCAGAATCGCCGTTCAACAAAATCCACATGCCCCATTGCCACCGTGATGTCCTGGGCGCTGGGGCTCGTGGTTTCTGACAGCTCTGTGCCACTCTCCGACTTCAGGCTCTCACGGCGGTGCCGTAGCCTCCTCGCCCGATTTCTCTGCATCTGCCTCAGGGAAAGGTGTATGATAAGCTGCGAGGTGTTGAGAACGGCCACAAGTGCAGCGATGGTCGCAGCGTGATCCATGATCGCAGTGCTGTGGCGTCCGCGCTGTCACTGACCAGAAAAGTGCGCGAACTGATTTCCCGCCGGCGCTTTCATGGAGGGAGGGAGGGCGTTAGTGACAGACGGATGACGACAAATTTTTTTTACCCAGAAGGCATTGGCGGCTCGACCCAGAATTCCGATGGGCAGCGGGGACTGCGGGAACTGTGGGATAGCTGCCCACAGTGCACCGCTTCCAATATCGACGCTCGCCCCGTTAGTGTGGACTCACAAAGTCGAATTACTGTCCTTAGTGTGTCCTTAGTGTGGACACACACGTTCGACTTTGCAATATCGATTCCACATATTCGATTTAAGTAAAATCGAATTACCCTCGTAGTGTAGACATACCCTGAGAGAGTGTTCAGCCCACAGAGGAAGCCCAAGTACAGTCAAAGGAGTGAATCTGCAGTGTAAGCACACAGCCAGTAGAGGGAGATCAAGTTCAGATGGTGCACCTTAAAAAGGAAAAATAAAAAAAGTTTCCCTGTGGAAAAGAACCATCCAGGAGGGAACAAAGTGAAATGGCAACTTTTGTGGTCAATATAGGCGAGTTTGATGAGAACTGTGACTCATGGGCAATGTACCTCAAATTTTTGGAACAAGTTGTAGTTTGCAATTTCATTCCAGACAGACAAAGAGTTTCAACCTTGCTGAATGATGGGTCTGAAGGTATACAGACTGCTGCAACACCTATTGTCTCCAATTATGCCTGGAAATGCCATGTATGCTGCAATTACTGCAGCAATGTGGGAACAATTTTCTCCTACCCCATTGATGATAGAAGAATAATGTCAGTTCCATCAGGGATGTGGAGAGTTGGTAACACAGTTTGTTGTTGCTCTAAGTAAGCTGTCAAATCATTGTCATGCAAACAAACATTAAATGATGCCCTTCATGACCCATTTGTTTCTGGGTTACACAATGACCAAATTCAGAGAAAGTTATTGACTGTATCAGGGCTTACCTTCAAGAAGGCTATTGAGGTAGCTATTGCCATGGAAACTGCAAGAAATGTTCTCTTGAATTTAGTGTGAGCTGAGATGTTCACCTCCTGAATCAGTGAAACAGAGAACCACAGGAACATAAGGAATTTCCATATGGCCATTGTACACAAACTATACACACTGGGAAGGATTGCTGGACATGCCAGGTCACACCAGGAAGTGCCAGAAGATCTGTTACACAGTTCAGTGACCAGTGACAAAGTGACCACCTTCCATCAAAGAAGACACTTATGAAGACAGAACCTAAGAAAGGACAGAAATTGGAAATTCATAATGTGGAAAAAGACAAGAGGTCTAGTGACACTGACCAAGACCTAGCACTGCATGTGTTATCAAAAGTTGGAGTAAGAGGTGGCATCTGGGTCACACCCTTCATCGAGGACATTCCTGCAAGACTGAAGCTGCCATTTCACTGACTTCTGTATCTGCCTATCAACAGAGACTGTCACAAGTTCCTCTGGAAGAAACCTCCACAGTTTTGAAAACTTATTCTGGGGAAAGGTTAGTACCAAAAGAGATATTCCAGATGAAAGTTCAACTAGATGGACTATCAGTGGTGTTGTCCTTTATGTGACTGAAGGAAAGGAAAGTTGCTGACAGGTCATTGCCTGTTAAGTTCAATTTTTGGACCAAAACATGGAATTCTATCATTAGCTGCTGCTCATATGCAACTTTGGGCATTTTAAGTTCAGCTCACTCCTATATTATTCAATTCTGTAAAGGGACTCAGTACAGCAATGCTGGAGGGCTGTCATACCCAAGCTTCTGTCAACCCAAAGAAACTTTGGACCAAGTTTTTTATCTCAATTTGATGGACAGGTTACCCATCACTAGCATAGCCATCAACAAAGAAACTACTAAGGATGATGTGCTTTCTCTTGTGATGGGAATGGTACTACAAGGTACAGTGTTGAATCATAAGAATCCTCATTTTACACAATTTGTGTGATGTCAATCCAATTATTGGTGAATAAAGGTTGCATCTTATGGGGAACGTGTGGTCATTCCAAAAAATCAGTTCAATCTCAGGTTTTGGAAACTCTTCATGAAGTAATTTTGGCATTGTATGGATGAAGGCCATATTCCAAAGTCATGTCTGGTGGCTGGGAATCAGAGACATTGAGAGGAAGGCGAAGTGCTGTACTGCATGTCAGCAAATTCAGCATGATCCTGGCCCAGCTAATCCACACATTTGATGATGGCCTCAGATTCCTTGGACATGTATTCATATGGACTTTGCCAGCCATTAGAAGGTTATGTTTTTGGTCACAGTTGATGCCCATTCAAAATGACTAGATGTTTTTTAGAATGACTTCTACTTCAGCTACCAAGACCATTGGACAACTTTGTACCTTGTTTAGTCAATTTGGTTTACCGTTACAGTTAGTGAGTGACAATGAACCTCAATTCTGTTCTGAAGAATTTCAGAGGTTCCAAGCTTCAAATGGAATTCAGAACATACATTCTGCTCTTTATCATCCTGCTACAAATGGACTAGCAGAACACTTTGTACAGACACTTAAGAATGCCATAAGAGCTAACAAGTCTATTTTGAATCATCATCAGAAATTGGTCAACCTTGTCCTTGTCTATAAGAAAACACCATATGCTACTACCCATAAGTCGCCTACAACTTTTTTTTCAGTGATCTTTACATATTTGTTGGGTCAAGGTACGTCCTGATGTTGCCTCATGTGTAGCTAAATCGCAAGCTATGCTAATTGCTTCACAATGTGAGACTTGTCATGATTCTTTTCAAGTAGGAACCTAAGTGTGGACTTTCAGCTACTGTTGTAGAGTGAAATGGGTACCTGGAGAGCTTGTAAAGTGCAGAACCTGTTTTGTTCATGGTAAATGTTCCAGTAGGACTTTCTGTTTTTCTGATCAAACCTCCTTCCAGTACAACTCCTATTTTCGATGACTAGTTGGAAGAAACTTTGGTACCAGATCTAGCTGATTCATTACCATTGACTGTTCCTGTTGTTCAAGACAATGTTGCACCACCATTACCACATTATCCCAACGGAGTGCAAAAACGAGTGGCGTGCTTGAATTTATAAATTGTTTATCTAGTGAGTTGCTATTCCAGGTCAGAATAATCCCTTGTAATTCAAGAGTCTGCAGTAGTCTGCCCACAACTTTTAGTTAGGTTATATAGTGTTTTATGTTAGCCATGTAAATAATATAAATATATTTGCAAAGTATTTTAAAGTAGGGTGGAGAAATGTGATGTCCTGTTGTTTAAGTATTTTGGGTGCCCCATACTCCTCACCCCAGTGAAAAGCCTCACATTGGTTTTGATTTCTGTTTTGCTGTCAGAACAATAAAGCTACCACAGCAGACAGCTGTCTTTTAAATGTCTCCCCATGACTCTATCACCTTCTCTACCAACTCCAAATATAATACATACAATGGTGGTTTTGCCTTAAAACATTTTAAATCTCAAATGGTCTAATTAAAAACAAGATTTATTATGAAAGGAGAGAAAAATAAATTGGCTGTATAACATATACTCAAATTATGCAAAAACTAATTTAGATAAAACAGATCTAGCTGGTGTAAATTGGAACTTTGCCATTAGCTTTGTGTTAGCTAGCGTGTTTTAAAAAACACACTTTTTATCCTAGTGAAGACATACCCCATGTGTCTCATCTCCCTTCTGTCTCCAAGAGGATGTCTACATGATGAAAAAAGGTGATTCTTGAAATCATAATTAGTTTTAACATGGACAGCTAACTGGATTGTAAGGGTGTTAAACTAGGTAAATATTGTTAAGTGGACTTTCCAGTTATGTTAAAGTAACTCTATTGAGCTAACTTGATCAATGAAAATAACTTTTTTGTCATGTATACAGGGTCCAGGTGATTCATGTAATCTTATATATAGTCTGAAATCCTTTTGATGTTAAAGGTGCTGTTCATCCTAATCCTAGATAATCCCACAAAGATTTTTACACAGGTGTCCACTGAAGTGAGAGATTACAGCTTCTTATAAAATACATGTTTTCCAAATCTATCTAGGGTATATTTGCTGAATTGGATAACCACTTTGTGGGTTCTTTGTTTCCTTTTAACGTACAATTCCAAAATTCCTCTATTATCTTTGACCTTACCTTGCCCTTGAAAAGTAATAAGTATAGGGAAATGATCATTCCCCATTCCTTTTTCCTTATATATTTCCCAGTTACATTTACTTGCAATATCTGCTGTTATAATTCCCTGGTTTAAGCAAGAAAAACTACCATCTGCTGCATTAAATCTAGTTGGGATGCCATCATTTAAAACCACTGGATAGAAATGCTCATTGATGAAAACAAAGCATGCACCATTTTTATCAGTCATCTTATTTACCCACAATTTCTTATTACTATTTAGGTCACTGCATATAATATATGGTCTTCTAGCTATTCTTCACTATTTCTTGTAGCTCTAAATTTTCTGATTTTCACAGGGGTTATAAATATTATAAATCCTTAAATCCTTGAAGATCTTCTGCATTGGGATCTCAACAGCATTATAGTCTAGGCCAGGGGTCAGCAGGATCAAGGTCTTTGCTTGCACTCTACACAGAAGAAAGGGTCTGTGCAAGCAGATCCTAGTATAGGATTGGGTCCTTAATCTTCCTTCCATCCTCATGAAAAATATCTTTCCTCCTTTCTCACCCTTCCTTCAAAGCAGAGCTCTCCTTCCATAGCATACACAATAGGAGGTTTCTTTGTGCCTAGCGGAGGAGACAGCATGCAGGGAAAGGAAGAGATTATGGTTCCTTGTTAAGATTGCAAGGGTCACGATCTAAATCCCATTGAAGGCAATGGCAGTCTTTTCATTGACTTCTATGGGCTATGAACCAGGCCATAGAACACCACACCATTAAAAAATGCTGGGTATGCTACAGAGGAGGTAAAAAATAAAACCAAAAAACACAAAGCCACTTGTGGCATTTTCTGTTTTTTATTGTTGTTGGTTTTTTGTTTTTAGTATTTTTCTGCATCCGGTTATCAATTGTTGCTAGCTGCTCTACTTTGTATTTTATATTAAACAACAGAAGAGAGGGAAAATAGAGATTAGATTGGATATGACCATGTTGTGTCCTTGCAGCAATCAACTATACCAAGCTCCACAACAAGAAGCATGGATCCAAATCTGTCCAATATATTTTTGTTTTGTCATTGTATTTTATATCTGCATCTTTAAAAATCCAAACACATCGACAGAAACTATCTTATCCGAATGGTTTATTTTTAGGGAGTTGGGGGCAAAAAGGATTTGGAAAAAATACAAATAAAAATTTCAAATAATATATTTTTGTTTAAATCCTATGTAACAGGGTAGCTGGCCCCTTAATTGAAATTGGGCTCAGCTCCCCTGTTCCAATCTAGTTGTGCTGTGGTTGGTGTAATGAGGAGCTGCCCTTGGGAGCTATACATGAAAGACATCCCAAAAGCAATAGATAACACAGAACCCAGAGTCCAGAATGTGAGTTGGAAAGTCCTGAGACTAGAGAGAGTTTAAGAAAAGAGCAGTGCTAAATTGAGAGCTTCAGTGAAGAGATGCCCTTGAAGGAGGAAGAAGTAAGAATTCCCTAAGGAGTAATAGAGCCAAGTAAGGCAGCTGGGATCACTTACAAACTTCACCAGGCCAGAGAGCTGTGGTTAGAAAGGGCTGAAGGCTGATAGCAGTAGAGGGATATGCCTGCTGGCTCTCAGAGCTGGAGAGCTGAAGCCAGGGAGGGCTGAAGCTGAGGAGTGATGAAGGGGTAGCCTTCTGATGATTCTGGGCAAGAGTTGGATCCATACCTGGGAAGGAAACTGTGTGGAGAAACACCCAGGCTAGAGAGGCAGGGGTAAATAGTGGTGAGAGATGCTGGAGCCCCATCTGAGTGTCTAAGTATGATGAAAAATGCCAGAGTTATACATGGTATGTTGCTGGACTGCTGGGACTTCAAAGACTGAATGCACTGTTTGGACTGTGCTGGGGATTATGGCAGTGGGACTCTTTTAATAAATTAACCCTGCAAAGGCTGTCTGTATGTGGAGATACTGGGGACTCTGGAAAAAGGGAAAATGAAAGCAGGCTAACTTGTTATGCCGTGACCTGATGAAGGAGGGTGCCCCAGCTGTGGCTACCTTTCCACATATGGAGGACAACATGGGTAGCTGATCAGCCCAAGGGAAAAGGAAAATTGAGGCAGGGGCTCCTTGCAGGGCTACCCTTAGGTGGCAAGAGAATATTCTAGAAGCAGTTGCCCTATGACACCCTGTAAGTAAAATGTTTTATATATATATATATGGTGTTTTTATTACATCAATCTTTTTGTATTTATGGTGCAGTTCATTAAACTGAACTTGTAACTTATTTTGTGGGGAAGAGGGAAGGACTGGAAGTTCACTGTGAACAGGGTGATGGAGGGACAGGGAGGGGGGAGAGGAGAGCTACTGAGACTTGGCTGGGGGAGGGAACTAGCTCTTGGCACGAAGTCGAGGAGGTACTGCTGGTTTCTACCTGCTCCCAGGCCCTGTGGTGGCTGCTCCAAGCCCCTCTGCATCCCACGCTTGCATCTGGCCCCCCACCCTGCATGCGTGCGTGTGTGTGTGTGTGAGAGAGAGAGAGTTTACATGGGGGAGATAGCGCACCACCCCCTTGATTTCACTGCCATGACTTGTGTGTTTTGCTTTTTGTCATAACCAAAGTGTGAGTGGTCAGGCCTAGTGGTTGAAACAGGACAGGAACAAGGCTGGGAACAGGAGTGATCACAGCTGCAGTCATAAGTGCTGAACAGCCAGTGACCTGCTGCTGCTGAACTTAAAAGCAGGCCTACTGGTTCCCTTCTGTCAATCAGGTAGTCCTACCGTAAGTAACCCAGCTGAGCTTGTTAATGTGCCTGGAGGCTGAGCTGGCTAGTCCTCAGCCTCAGCTAAATGAGCTCATCCTTGACACTTCTAAATCTATAGCTATTGCTTGCTATTTGTAAGAAAGCAAAAATCTCTTGGGCGTTTTAGGGCAATAAGTACTTGATTCAAAGTCCATTGAAGTCATTGGGACTCTTTTTATTAATGTCAATGAGTTTTAGATCAGGCCCAAAGGAAAGATCATATAAATTAGAGCTACTGTGGGTCAGCTCTAATTTATTCTTCCTTTTTTTTTTGGCAAATAACATATTCCTGTTCTTCCCCAAAATGTAACTGGCTAGTTGAGAAAATTCATTCAGTGTAATCACTGTCTCTGATCCACTTTTGCTGATCTATATCACTGAACTCTCAAACACTTAACTTCACTCAATGTTTGCAAATAGCCTGATGGGTAATGCCAATATCATGATTTTTTTCATTTGCCTGGGCTATTTTGGGGTAGTATGTTAATACAACAGCCATATTTAAAAGTTCTTTCTTCCTCAAGCCACATGTGACTTTCATTCATTTCAATGGGAGTGTCACCTAAAATCATGAAGGACAGTATATGTATTGTGACAAAGTTCTGTCCTTGACTCCGTGGGTCCTGCGTTTCCTGACGGATTTTTGCTAGCCTCAGAGGCTCACTCTGACCCTCCACATAGCCCTTCTCTCTCTAGAGGCAAGGGTCACAGTCTACTGAGCCATTTTCATCATAAGCCAGCAAGAGAGGTGAGGAGAAACAACCCTCCCTCACACAGTCTCTGTTGTCTCCCAGTGTCATAACTATAAAGGGAAGGGTAACAGCTCTCCTGTGTACAGTACTATAAAATCCCTCCTGGCCAGAGACTCCAAAATCCTTTTACCTGTAAAGGGTTAAGAAGCTCGAGTAACCTGGCTGACACCTGACCCAAAGGACCAATAAGGGGACAAGATACTTTCAAATCTTGGGGGGGGCGGGGGAGAAAGGCTTTTGTTTGTGCTCTTTGTTTTCGTTGTAGTTCGCTCTTGGGACTGAGAGGGACCAGACATCAATCCAGGTTCTCCACATCTTTCTAAACAAGTCTCTCCTATTTCAAACCTGTAAGTAAACAGCCAGGCAAGGCGTGTTAGTTTTCCTTTGTTTTCTCAACTTGTAAATGTACCTTTTACTAGAGTGTTTAACTCTGTTTGCTGTATTTTGAACCTGAGGCTAGAGGGGAGTCCTCTGAGCTCTTTAAGTTTGATTACCCTGTAAAGTTATTTTCCATCCTGATTTTACAGAGATGATTTTTACCTTTTTCTTTAATTAAAAGCCTTCTTTTTAAGAACCTGATTGATTTTTCATTGTTTTTAGATCAAGGGGGTTGGAACTGTATTCACCAGGAGTTGGTGAAAGGAAGGAGGGGGGATGGTTAATTTCTCCTTGTTTTAAGATCCAAGGGGTTTGAAGCTGTATTCACCAGGGAATTGGTGAAAGGTTTCTCAAGGCTTCCCAGGGAAGGGAATTAGCTTTGGGAATGGTGGCAGTGGACCAGATGTAAGCTGGTAGTTAAGCTTAGAAGTTTTCATGCAGGCCCCCACATTTGTACCCTAAAGTTCAAAGTGGGGAAGCAGCCTTGACACCCAGTATCAGTGATTAATCATGGAGGGGAGGGGGGAGCCCAGGCCTGCCCTCTACTCCAGGCTCCAGCCCAGGGACCCTAAACTTAGCAGCTATGAAAGCTGACTTTTTGGAAATAGGGCATGTACAATTCCCTGGGCTACTTCCCCACAGCAGCCCCCACTCAATATCTTCTTCACAATTACCTCAGGGCCTCCTTCCTTGCACCTGATATGGATTCGTACTACTTCATTCCTCCAACAGCACAACTCCCTTCTATAGCTCCTGACACCCACCCCACACTGACTGACTGACAGGCTTTTAACAAGTTCCAGCCAGTCCTTAATTGGCTTCAGGTGTCCCAATCAATCTAGCTGTCTCTCCTGCCTTCTAGAAGGATCTTAATTGGCCCCAGGTGTCTTGATTAACCTGGAGCAACTGCCATTTGGTTACCATGGTACCAGGGATTTGTTTAGCCTGGGGCTAACATACCTGTTCCTCACTACTTTAGTGTAGCCATCTGGCCTTGCCCCATCACAGTATGTACACAATGCCTATTAATACTAATCCACATCAAAGATCTATGGATTAATAATAACTAATTTTTTGAGCTAGACTATGGCAAATTCTCCCCCACCTCTTAAAAGGCATAAATCCAGCTTTATGTGAGAAATCCTAACAGATCAAAGAATATACTCCTTCAGTCATGAGGCTGAACTTCCATTGCCTTTAGTAGTGACACTATCTAAGGAAGGACATCCAGATTTGGCTCATAATTAGTCAATTTGGGGTAATCCTAGTAATTGCAGACCAGTGAACTTCATTCCAGTAGCAGGAAAAAATTTGAAATGATAATTTAAAAATGGAATTATAAAACATGATGAACATAATATAAGAAGGACAAACCCATACAGCTTTCTCTAAAGGAAAATTGCGCCTCTCTAATCTATTAGAAATGTTTGAGTGTCAACAAAATAATGAAGTGGTTGACACAATTTATTTAAACTTTCAAAAGTCTTTGATAAAGTCCCTCACATGAAGATACTGAAGAAGCAAAGTTGTCATGAAGTGAGAGGTAAAGTACTGTCATGGTATAGAACTGGCTAAGAGACAACGTGGAGGAATAAATAGTCATTTTTTGACATGGCAATGGGTTAAGAAGATGCAATAGGGTTCTGTGTGGGCTTGGTGCTGTTCAAAGTATTTATCAGTGATCTGGAAAAGGAAATGAACAGTAAAGTGTCAGAATTTTAGATGACAGGGTTAGTTAGGTTAGTCAAGACTAAAATAGACTGAGGAATTTCAGAAGTACTTAATAGTGTTGGATGAACAGGCCTACGGGCAGGTCTACACTACCGATTAAGCTGACCTAACTTACATCGCTCAGGGGTGTGAAAAATCCCCCCCCGGCAGTGACGCAACTTTCATGCTCTCCATATCGGTGCTTTGTCAGCGTTAGAGCATCTCTCACCGACATAGCTTGAACTTCTCACTGAGGTGGAGTAATTATGCCGATGGGAGAGCACTCTCCCATCGGCATAGCGTGTCTTCACCAGACACGCTACAGCAACACAGCTGCATTGGTGTAGTACTGTAGTATGGACTTGTCCTAAGTGAAATTTAGTGTTGGCAAATGCAAGATAAGGTGCATTGGAAGAAATATTCTGAACAACTCATATACATTGTTGTGTCCTAAAGTAACCAGCCATTCAGAAAAAAAAAGTTGGGGGTTATTGTGGGTGACTCAAGGTAAACCTCTGCTTAATGTGCAGTGGCAATTAAATAAATAAAAAAACTTCAAACAAATCTTGAATGCATAAGAAATGTGATGAAAAATAATAATTAAAACATTATTCCATGCCTGGAATACTGTTTAATTCTGTCCCTTTCTAAAAAGGATACAACAGAAATAGAGGGGGCTTAGAGGTGGACAAGAAGAACTAGATGTGTAGAGATTTAATGAAGAGAGATTTAAAAGTAAAGAATTATCTAGTTTATAGAGAGGAAATAACAGGAGATATGGCAGAAGTATACAAAAATAATGCAAGGGATTGGTCCTGCTCTGAGCAGGGGGTTGGACTAGATGACCTCCTGAGGTCCCTTTCAACCCTGATCTTCTTCTATAAGGGATAGAGAAAGTTAATTGAGTGCTTCAATTGATCTATTCTCAGAATACAAAGACAAAGAAACATTTAATGAAAGTGAAAAGCAACAAATTTAAAATGATAAATATGCAACAAGATATCACCGAAAAGAAAAATTTAGTATGATTTTTTTAAAAAGATTATCCTTTTATATAGCTAGGATTTAAAAACATTTTTGGAAAGGATATAAATTTCCATGCTTCAAGGCATAAGCCAATTTTTAACTGATAAGGGTTTAGAAAAATAAAACAAAACAAACCTCCCAATAGAGGAAAATTTTATTCCATAGTTGTCCACTATGGGGTTTCTTGCACTTCCTTTGAAGCATCTGGTGCTGGCAAGTATAAGAGGCAGGATACTGGACTAGAACCACTGATCTAATGCAGTATGGAAATTCCTCCAGCCAAAACTTTCGAAAGCAACTAGTGCTTTAATTTGTAGGTGTCTAATTTGAAATGTTTTGAAGGTGTCTGAATTTCCAGAAAATACTCAGCATCCACCTTCTGAAAATCAGTCCCCCTTAAAATGCCTCTGGTAGCTGCTCAGTATTGGAGGCACCCCAAATCACTGCTGAATTGGTCAATGTTCCTATGTGCAGTAACTTTAAAATCTTGGAAGGGATAAATAAGCATGTCACCCTAGCTAAAATTTCTATTCTAGAAACATACATTTAAATATTTGTAAGTCTCTCTCTATATATGTTAACCCAAATCTAACTTGTATTTTCCAAAACAAACAAAACCTGGTTAAAATACATACTATTTTGTTTGATAATCAAATGTTATTGTTTATAATCACCCAGGTAAGATTTCTTTAGAGCACTCAGTTTGTCATATTTGTTTTCTCATTTTTAAATAACAAGGTTGGAAGACAGAAATCAAATACAGTCTCCTTTGCACAGCAGGCCTGTACCAAAGCTCTCTGGGGCAGGGACTGTCATTTACTGCAATTTGTACAGAGCTTAGCACAACCTAGTTGTGGCCTTTAAGTGCTACTACAACGTGATTCATTCAAATAGACAACCCCTGTCCCTGCCTCCCTGGTTTCAGAGTCTCCCGTATGTGTGGAAGAAATGCAGCTCTGCTGTGCAGGAGGGGAGCAAGATTCTGGAGGGCCACAGAAGACCCTGGTAGAGCGCAAGTGGATCTTTACCCGGGGTGGAGCTGAGCCTCCACTGGTGCATAGATCTTCTGGCACAGTCAGCTCGGGGCCATTGTTTTGGAGTAACCTCTGAGGAAGTGCTGCAGAACTGCATTATGACTAGGGAAGGGAGATGATTCATCCTCCTTGCCCTCTAACACATCTATCAAGCATCCATCCCCTTACTCAGGCTGAGTGCTGGACTGCCAGTGTGAGGCTTAATGCACTCAGGTTAGTGAGTCCATGGCAGGTTTAACAATATTTGAGATGATGATACTTGTACAGGTCTTATCCTGAAAGATGTTGCATATCATCATTTCCTACTGAATTTAATGAGATTTGAGGGCACTCACTGATTCACAGAACTGGGGTTTATCCTGCTAAAGAAACAGCACAAAAGCTCTCCCAGAGTGTGGCTGCTTTAAAGGGGGCAAGGATGTAGCTTGATTCACTGAACAATGCTGCAGGTTACAAAATAACATTTCAGAAGAAGGAAGATAATGATTATCAAATGTTGAATGACACAAAGTAGCATTTCAATTTATTTACGTAAGTGGATTAATGTTCTCATTTCAAGGTAGATGAAATAATATGTAGTGATGACAGAAAACTAAACTGTACCATAAGCATTAAAAAAAATCTCTTCCTATTTCATTTCCAAATATCAGGGGAACAATTTAAATGAAGGGTTTAACTATGCATTTATTTTTTCAAATACAAGCCAACTGCCATCAAAACAAATAAACAAAAACCCATAAATATAGGAGACTTTCACAACAAACAAATGTCACCATAATGATTTAAGGAATTTGACAATAAATAAAGAAAATGAAAAATTGGCCTGAAGTACAAAGAGCCTGATTCTCCATTCAGATCCCCATGGGCAACCCTTGCCAGCCCTCTCTGAAGTCAATAGGGCTGTGGGTCTGCCCCCAGGGACCTGCTTACAGCAATAGGGGCAAAGTCTGTATGTGGAGCTGAACTTCCTCTTACTTTGGAGCCAGGCGTTTGACTGGGCCCACTATCAAGGCTGCTGCAAGTTGTGAAGTTTGGCTGGAGAGCCGAACCTGTCCAAAGCTGGGCAGTGTTCCGAGCTGGGGATCGAGCCCATCTCCATTTCAAACCCCACAGCCATGGGTGGCTAATGAGTTGTGTTACTGAGACACCCCAAACCAGCGACGCTTGAAGGGTCAGAAAGGCTCCTTGCGTTGTACTGGAGACAAGACGCCCTGACTCGGCCAGAGCGAGCGGCGATGAGCCGTTCCCTGCGATCTGCGGTGACCTGGCAACAAACATCCAGCTGATGAAACCAGGAGCGGCGGGGTCATGGGGAGAGAGGGCAGAACTCGGCCGAATATTCCCTCCCGTGTCTTGGCGGCCTTCACAAGCGCCGGAGGCTCCCTGGAGGCTTGGGGCCGTTGTCTGGAAGGTTAACGTTTGTTTTGCTTGCTCTGAAGCCTTCCCCTCTGCCCGGAGCGTGCCGAGACTGGCCGGGCTCAGCCCCAGCCCGCTGCGCCGCGCTCTGCGCTAGCACCTGTTGGATCGCCAGTTGGCAGTCAAAGTCAGAGAGAGCCAGGCGGCTGCAGCAGCAGCAGCAGCAGCAGCTCCGCTTTGCACCGCTTCCCCCCTTCCCGGCTGCGCCGCGCAGCGCAGCGGCAAGCTCCCCCCACCCCAGCAGCCCCCGGCTGGGCTGGCCACTCCGGCTTCCTGCGCGCCCCTCCTGGCGACGCGAGGGGTAACCTCCTCCGGGCGGGAGCCCTGGGCCAGGCCGGTTCAGCCGGGCGGCCCCGGGCAGAGGATCCAGGGAGAGGGGTGCGGGGCAGGAGGAGAAGGGGGATTCGGGCAGAGGGGGGCGGGGGAAGGTGATACAGCAGGGAAGAGCCGAAGGGCTCGGGAGGAGGAGGAGGAGGGGGACCGCAGGGAGTAGGGGCAGACTCCTGGGGGAGGGGAGCCGGGCCGGCTTGCTGGGGGCTTCGGGCGGCGGAGCTAGTCCCGACTCTTTCTTTTAACGCGAACTGCTGTCGCGTCAAACTCAAACCAGGTGCCGGGCTCGGGCTGTGTGCAGCCGCTGGCGGGGGAGAGCGGAGCGGCAGCAGCCTGCCCCGGCTGTGTGCGCTGGGGCAGGCACTTTGTTCGCTCTCTCACCCCCTCCCCTGAGGCCGGCCGCCGAGGGGCAGGGCAGAACCACGCGAAGGAGGGGGGAGCGGACCCTGCGGAGGGGTGAGGGACGCTGCCCGGCTGGCAGCGCGGCTGTCTAGCAGAGGGCGAAGAAGGGGTTTCTCAGGGAGCTCGCCTTGCTCCCCGCCCCCTCCCCGCGCTGTTCCTGCTGTTTTGCTTGTGGAGCTGACAGGTGCTGCTCCGAGTCAGCGGCGACTCCTCTCGTCCCCTCCTCCCTTGGCCCCAGTGTGCGCTGGGCGCCTTCGCCAGCCTTCTCCCTCCCAGCCCCGCACGGATTGCGGAGCCCTTGCGAAGCTGGTTTGGGTCCAGCTTTTGCTTTGATCCTTTAGCGTGCCCCCCCCCCCAACCTGAGACACGGAGAAAGGCGCTAGGACAAAGTTTTGGATGGGATTATGTGGAAACTACCCTGCACTTCTGCGCTGCCAAAGCAGGCTCAGGGCTGCTTTCTCCCCAGCGGCGCAGCCGTCGCCTGGTGGTGGTGAAAGAGACCCGGGACTTGCCGGCGAGCTGAACGTGCCTGGTGTGTGTGATAACTTCCCCCGGTCAGCCAAATGCTCCTCTTCGCCTTTCTCCTGCTGACATCTGCCCTGGCCAGCCAGAGACATGGAGCCCAAGCGGAGTCCAATCTGAGCGTCAAGCTGCAGTTCTCCAGCGCCAAGGAGCAAAATGGTAAGGCACGGCCAGTGTTCCCATCCATGCTGGGGAAGGAGGGAGGGATGCATTAACTCTGCAATTTCGGAGGCCGGGCTGTCACGAGCCTGTGACCCTCTCAAGTGAGTGTAACTTCACAATGCACAACACACCGTGCAGGCCGTCCTGAGTGAGACTGTAAATATCTCATTGAAACTACTGCGGGAGGGGGAAAAAAATCTTACATCGCCCGAGTGAGCCTTTAAGATCGAAGCCCAAATGAATGAGACTTGGCATGTCTGTCTTCGCTGTATGTTTGTCACTCCAGGAAACTTGTCAGCCTCGTTAACTGAAGCAGGGGAGGTAAAAAGGCACCAATTAACTAGCCAGAAGATAGCAAAGAAAGAAGCTCACAGCCTGTTTGGAGACTTTATTTTGTAGGTGGTGGTTGTTTAAAATGTTTCTTTCCTTCCTTTTTGTTTTTCTAACCACACCTTTGTGTCCTAATCCTTCCTTCTCTGGTGGGGTGTTTTTGTGTCTGTTGATGAATGAGCACTATTTTGTATGCGCTGGAAACCAACTATTCCTGCATAGGAAATGAGAATTACTTTCAGCTTTCAAGTGTACCTGAAATGTTTAGAAAACTCTCAGATGCAAGTTCCCTTGGGCGGGGATTGCTCAGAGCTGGAGAAAGGCTCCTTTCATACAGCAAGGGCAGCTTCAGGGTGTGTAATTTGCTTAGCCTCTGAACTCCATATGATTTACATTATTCAGATTTTTAAGGGCCTTTTCTCTTGATCTACTATCATGAAGTCATTTTAAAGACTACTTTAAAAACAGAAATGTTGTGTACCACATGAAACCACAGTATTTATGCAGAATGTCTACAATTATGCTATTAAACACCCTGTTTTCCAGTGATGTATGTCAATATATAAGGGGGGAAATCTTAGCATTTTGCCTGTTAGCTAGACTGTTGTTTCTCCTAGACAAACCAACATAAAGGCGCAAGCAAAATACTCTGAAAGTTTTAGTAGGTTATAAATGAAATGTAACAAAAATGCAAATTTAAAGACTTGCTAAGTTCAGCAAAAACTGTCAGCTTTGAACTTGGGACTCCCTTGATGTAAGTATTATATACTGCATCTTTTAATACAAAACAAATAAAGAACTAAGTGGCTGTTACAGACATTATGTGAATGAATAGAATGTGTGGTGTTATCAATTTTAGAAGAAGAGATTAATATTGCTGCTGTTTGCTAATGTGATGACATATGGCACCTGCAGACTGCCAGGGATACTGATCAAAGAGCAGCACAGGGATCAGTCTCTAATCAAAGCAACTGCAAAGGGCTAGGGGAAAGTGATCAAAAGAGTCAGAAACCCAGCTATACCCTGACAGGAAAATTAATCAAACTAACCTTTGTCCTCAGTACAGGAAAATATCTATGTTGTGTGAGAATAGAAATATCTCCCATCCTCCCAATTCATCTGACTGATGGAGGTTTTAGGGAGCCAGATAGAGACAAAGTGGATTCAGGGCAAATGTAATGAAAATATGCTTTACTCTCTTATTTATGTGGTGTATACAAGGAGCATATTGAAGTGTATGAATTACCATTGTTTTCTCAACGCAGACAGAGTTCACAGGAGAGACATAACAGGTTGTCAGTCTTCCACAAGAGATTTGTTATGTGACTGTGCAACAGGGTCTTAAATAGGCACTAAGGCCTTATTGCCTAGTTGTACAATAAGAAAGTCTGAAAAGTGAAACTGCTACACAGGAGAGAGGTAGAATTGCTATAAAATAAATATTTATGGATAATATAAATAGTTATATCTGACAGCACAACTTAGACACTGTTCATACACTGGTAATGCAGCTGCCTGAGGTCAAGCTTCAGGTGGCTAATGATCCAGTTCGTCACTTTGTGAGGTACAGTAACTATATCACAGAGTCTTGTAACAAATACAAACCCAGAAGAAACAGAAAAGAGTTCCAAAAATGTTACTCTTAATATATTAAATATAGTTCATATAATATAGCCATCTGAATTGTTGTTTACCTATGCTTTCATTTCTAGCTCTTAACTGTTGCACTTAGTCTAATGTAAAAATTTAGCTAAAACTAAAACCAATACTTAATTTTTTTGACACACTTTAATTATTTGGGGGATCAGTAACGTTGGTCAGACCAGTTTTAACTTGATTTAATTAGAGTGATTTTTTTAACTCTACAGCAATCTAAAGATTGTATAGCTTTTAGCTAGAGGCAGGTTAAAACTCCCTGTAGTTGGCTAGGAGATGTTGCTGTTCACATGCCAAAGCTTTATATACAATGTTTTGGTTCAAAGAAAAAGGGGGGGGGTGGCTGGGAGGGAGAAACACTTTTCTTCCTCATCCTAGAAATAAAAAGTTCTGTCTCCTAATTGCTAAATTGATATCTAGCCAAACAGTTGTACTACAAAACAAATTAAAATGGTACTGACTTCATGCTAGAGTAGCTATTATTGGTTCAAACTGTTCTGGGAGTTAGTTAATAACTTTATTGCTTGAATAAAGTTAAGCATGTGTATAAGTATTTGCAGGATCAGGGCCTTAGTGTCAAGAATCCAAACCATTAACTTGAAGATATAACTGTACAGTGTAACTCAATGTGTTTTTTTGGGGGGGGAGGGGGGCGGGAATGTAAGGAGTTCTCTTGTTATATTGCATATTAGGAATTACATTTTAGATACTGATTTCCTAGGCTGAATTTTTGTACACAATTAAAAGGTAGAAATTCTCGTGAGAAATAAGAATTTTACCACCATCTGCCAGGAATTCAACATGATGGGTGCTGTGGGGCCAATATAGTTCTACATGAAACCACTTAAAACTACATACTTGCTTTTATCAGCCCTTTGGTATAATCAGTTCAAGTTTCTTGAAGGTTTATTTGTAAACTCTGCTTGGCATTAAGGAGTCTTAAAATGATTTAATTCTGGAATATCTTTACTAAGTTGAATTACAAAACTAAAGATTAATAAGTGGTTACATTTGGAGGCTCAAAGGTGAGCGATCATTTGGTAGGCCTGAGATTGGAGTATGTGATATACTTGGTGGAGGCTGCTATTTATATGGATGAATTGTTTCCACATTTCTGTGTAATTTTGACCAAGAGGGTTCTGCTTGAATGGGTTGGCAAGTTTACAAAGCTTTGTAAGTTTATATCATAGCTCTCTAAAATACATTCATTGCCATCTTTGTACCCATACCAAATAAGGGGCTAAGAAAAAATTCTGAGATTCAATTAGTCTTTTGAGAAGTTCCCAATCTCCCTTGCATAAGATGGTTCAGGGATGATTTGCATTTTTCTTCCTCCTATTACCCCTCACCATCTCTCTTTTCCTGTTACTCCTTTCATCCTGCCACTTCCGAACCTTTCCTTTTGTCTTTCATTCCCCCATTCATGGCTCTATAGTTTCACATTTGATAAGTTGGATGGGCCAAATTCACCACTGGCAGAAGTGAGTGCAACTAATTTACCACAAAGGAGATTTGTCTATTGATCTATCAGCAAATTTGGCCACAATATAGAAGTGACAGGAGAATGTAGGTCCCCTAGCATATTCTTGGCTGTTGTGGGGCAAGATAAATTTGTAAAGCTATTCTATGAAACTATAGAAATCAGGGTATATGTACGAGAATATTACATAATACTTCTTTGTGTAAGATGACAGGAAAACCTATTATCAGATGCCATGTATAACAAAATAGTTTATCTGTAATCTGCATTTAAAAAATAATGATAAACTACTATAGAACTTCAGGAGACCAAAGGCTTGAGATCAATCAACACACAACCAAAATCAACTGGTTAGAAATATTAATTCACATGGAATCAAGTTTCGAGCATGAATAGCAGCAATCACAGGAAGCACACCAGTGTATGTGCTGGTTTTCTACAAGTGATTGTCTCATCAACGGTGTCTCTGCTTATGATTTAGTGTTCTAGTTTCTGCAACAATTTGTTAAATGATGATAAAAAGTGTAGTCCATAAAGAATTCTGGAATGGAGAGTGACACCACTCTTAGTAGAGCCTGAATTATTTACAACGAATCTGAAGTCCACTGGAGGTTGATACACTCAGAAACCTCCAGGCTGTGGCCTGCAAAAAGCTCCATGAATGTGGGTGGAGTTTTACAGCTGAAGAGCCAGTGTTCATTGAATCTCCTTCCCATGGCTGGCCTCCCACAATAAGCCACGGGGTTGCATTACATATCTTCAAAGAGAGATTGAGGCTATGTAGGGGAAGGTAACTGATTGTAGTATGGTCAGGGGCTGGTGCTGGATTTTCCTTGGAGGACTGAGTTCACTTAACTCAAAACTCTAAGCAGTCCTATAGAAGCCTGTGCATTTTATATATCCCCAATCCAAATCCTACAAGACTCAGAAAGTAATGATTTCAAGAATAAACTTAATTTAAATTGAATATTTAGATAACAAAACTACTCACAATAAAACAATGCATTTCAAAACAGTCAGATCTAAATGTTCTGCTACCAGCTATAACTGGTCTGACAAATACCAAGAAAATCTGCTGACTAATGCTGGGTGGTGCAGTTTTGTGCAGTCTTCTTCATTGGCAAATAGATGTCACATGTTCAGAATTATATTTATCTAAAAGGAAAAGTAGATCCGAAAAACTTCTGAAGTTTAATCTGTTTCTGTTTAGTTCAAAATGTGGTTTGGTGTGAAACTTTTAAAACCCTTTTATGGAAAGAGTTAAGAGTTGTACAACACCCTTTTTAAAGTTTTAAACAAGGGATTATGTGGCAAATTGGAAAAGTTTTAACAAATATTCAAATGCGTAATGAGTGTAGTAAATAACTATGCAATAACATTTTAAAACTCATCATTGGCTTTGTAGTTTACTGTTAACATTAATACCACTACTATTTACAGTACTACTTGTAACCTTTCTTTATTTCAGCTACTCCTTTCTGTTATGTAAAGTTTGTTTTAGTAGTGTGGAAAGTTCCCTACATGTTCCCATTTCTGTGCACTCCTGACTTGTCTCTACATTTGTTACATATCTAAAACTGAATATTGAATTCAGTTTACTTAAAATCTGATTTCTTGCAGTTATTGTTTTCTAATAGATTTACAGAACTTGAATCACAAATTAGTGTTTAAACTATGTTGTTTTTCCCCCCCCACCTCATACAGTACTTTCATATCAGAGAGAGAAACAGAATGTATACCTTGAGCCCATGAGAGCCATTCTAGTGAAGGTTTCATGATGAACTCTGTAGATAAAGTCATCAACATGGTTAGGATTTAATCCTAACCTTTTGGTTCTAATTATTATTCCAGCCAACATGTAGTAGCAAAGTTGTGCTTTGCTGCCTGCAGCAGTGGTATTGCATTATAGCAATGTTTTTCATGTAGTCATTAGACCTGTCTGGCAATTCCTAACTGTTGCAGTCTGCTCTCCTTTTCACAGGGTTAGCTTATTTTAGTGGAATTTAGGTTGTTACTCCACCTCTTTATGGCTTTTTGTATGTAAAAAAGAGCTATTTTCACCTCAGTCACAAAATGGATGTCATGCAAAGTGAACCTCATGGTGGGTGAGCACTCTGGAGGATGTCCCAGTAGACAAGTAACTTTCAGCAGAGTACATAGCTTTGTAAAGCAATTGTACTACAGAACAATAACAGAAGTAACATTCCCATATGTGAATGTTTAATAAGCACTTAAATAAATTTATATGTACCTGATTGCTTTGGAGCCAATAAATTATTTGCACACTGTGGCTTACTCAGACCTGTTACTCCTTGTTCGGAAGACTTGTACAGCTTTTATTTGAATCTGAAATACTTGGGAACACCACATAGATGAAACCTCATAATGTTTTATTAGCACAAAGCTGCAGTATAATTTTCACATTCTTGAGAGACTTGTTAAGTTTTCAGGGTCCAGAAGATTTATGCATTCTTCTTGGTCCACATTTGTATCAGCTGCAGTATGCACCTGCCTTTTGATCCCTTTGCAGAGAGAGCATATTGCCAATATTATGCTGGGGTTATATACAGTTAATCACATGCTCCCACAACATGTTATCTGGATTTAAGGCCTGTTGTATTAATGGGTTCTCTGATGTAATACAAATAACAGATAAATAATAAAAACAGCTAATCTCTGTAAGTTGGTGGGATGGTTGACTAGAAACAAAACATAACAGGTATTCTGGAGAAAATCTTTATGAACAGAAAGCAAGCAAGGTAATATAAGCAAAAGGAAATATCAGTTAAAAACTTCCTCAGTCTCTGGATCAACCCAGTCCTTAGAATCAGGTTAGTGAGAGCTGTCTTGCCCAGAGTTTCTCCTCCTGGGCTGGCAGGTTAATTCTCCACTCTATTGCAAATATGTCACATGAATGCTAAGTGGTGTAAAATATTGCCATTCTGATTTGGCATTTTACATTCCCCTTGCACAGGTGTAAACAACTGTGCAAGGCAGTGGAGTATCGGGCCTTCTGTCTCTGAGGGTTTATCTTCAGTGCAGAGTTTACTCAGGTTATAGCTCAATTGTTGCCTCCTGGGTTTTTTAACTCAAGTTGGCCCATCAGGGGGTATAAATTACACTTGAGATAGCAGAAACTCATTAGCTGCTAATTCAATCCATCTGTGCAGCTTGAGTGTTATTTGCTAGTGTGGCTGCTCTTACTTGAACTAGACTAAGTGCAGAGGAGTTAACTCTGCAGTGAAGACATAGTCTTAGTTCATCCTTTTTATAGCCTTTCCACTTATGTGGGTATTCATGGGAGGGTAAAAGAATTTGAGTAAACCTCTCATTTACTGGGAACCACGTAGTGTCCCTGCACCTTGTCACATTTCAACTCTGATAGAAATAAGGCAGTGTTCAAAAGTTATTTTGCATACAGTCAAATTCTCTTGTACTAATAGTGGAAGAGATGCAAAGGAGGAGTCCTTAAAACATTATCTTTTTTCCATGGCAATTTGGCTCTTATTAATTAATTTTCATGAATGAAGTGTAAACATTTACTGAAAATATGATTAAAAGCAAGATGAAAAGATTTTTTAAGTCTTCTCCTGTTTCCTCTGCAAAAAACCCCAGATACTTCCACCCTTGAAATTCTTTCTGGATTTTTATTAATATCAGCAGAGTAGAAGTAGAGAGGGCAATCGGTTAAAAAGTGGAAAGGCACCAGGTCTCGACAACATTCCAATGGAGGTTTTTAAGGTGGACTCAAAGAATACAGTAGACAGTTTGACAGATCTCTTACAAAACATATGGGAAGAAGAAACCCCCACCAAAAACAAATAAGTGGGAAAAGGATCATATAGTGAAGCTGTCAAAGAAAGAAGACTTCAGTCAGTGTAAAACATGAGGGGCATTCAATTGCTGTCTCTCCCAAGTAAGATATGTACACAGATTTTTCTAGACAGAATAAAGAAAGCAATAGAATAAAGGTTATGATGAGAACAGGCAGGGGTCAGACAGGTGAAATCATGTATAGATCAAGTAGTAATGATAATCCTGTCATCATAGGACTGTTGATCAAATGGCAGTCACTATTTTATATGAATTTTATAGATTTCCAAAGAAGTCTTTGATATAGTGGAAAGGACAGTTTTATGGAAGTTGCTACATCACTATGGAATCCCTCAGAAATTTGTGAACAGTATTCAGAGCTTCCATGACAATACTAAATGAGAAGTTATACATAATAGCGAGCTGACTAAACCATTCGAGGTTACTACAGGTGTCAGACAAAGATGTCTGATGTCACCCATGATCTTATTGGTTGTGGATTGGGTAATGAGAAGAGAGACCATAGAATAGCCAAGAGGCATACAATGGACTTTCACAGAGAAGTTAGAGGACCTTGACTTTGCAGATGACATCAACTTACTGTCCCATACCCACAGAGACATGATCTCCAGGCCTACATGCAATTAAAGAAAACTAAAAGCATGAGAATCAACAACAACAAAAAACACTTATACCACTTTCTGGGACTGATATAGAAGAGGTCCGATATTT
This sequence comes from Terrapene triunguis, assembly GCF_002925995.2. NCBI lineage: Eukaryota > Metazoa > Chordata > Testudines > Emydidae > Terrapene > Terrapene triunguis. Next base: position 25,997,590 of record NW_020664417.1, on the reverse strand, counting down.
TATATATCTTGTCAGCATTGTAAATACAGCAGGTGGTACAGGCGAAGACATTAAAGCCAGAATAGCAAAAGCTAAACAGGCTTTTGTAACCTTAAAGCCGATCTGGAGAAATAGAAATCTTGCTCTCCAAGATAAACTTGAAATATTTAACACCACTGTAAAGTTGGTCTTCCTGTACAGTGACTTGGAGACTTATTAAGATTATCTAAGCTCCAGGTTTTCATAAACAGCTGTCTTAGACAAATCCTCAATATCAGATGGCCAGAAAAAAATCACCAATGAAGAGCTCTGGTGGAGGATGAAACAGAAACCAACAGGAGAGGAAATTATGGAATAAAAATGGAGATGGCTAGGACATACATGGAGGAAAGTAACATAAGAAGACAGGCATTGGACTAGAACCCCCAGGGCAAGAGGTGATGAGGTAGACGAAGGAGAATATGGAAATGCACAATAGAAGCAGAATTGTAAGCTATCAGAATGACTTGGTAAGAAGCTAAGACCACAGCAGAAGACAGGCAAAGTTGGAAGGCAGTGGTGAAGGCCTAATGTTCCTCATGAACTAGAGAGGCATAAGAGGGAAGAGATGATTACTTGTTTTAAAGTAGTGCTTAGGGTGTCAGAAGGCCTAGGGCTTCATTATGCTAGGTGTTTTACAAACACACAGTGAGAGAGATTTTCCCTGTCCCAAAGACCTTACAATCTAAATAGACAAGATAGATGGGAAAGTGGCAGAACATTTATTTCCTTGCAGTCACACAGCAGGTCAGTGGCGTAGCTGGGAATACAGCCTAGTCTCCTGACTCACAGTTCAGTGCTGTGTCTGCTAGATCATATTTCTCCCAGTGTAGCTATCATTATGCATTCCCTATTATCAGTTTCAAAATGTTAAAAAGGAGAGTGGGGGTTAGGGTTGCCAGGTGTCCAGTTTTCGACTGGACGGAAAGGGACACCGGGTTGAAAAGAGACCCTGGCGGCTCCAGTCAGCACTGCTGATCGGGCTGTTAAAAGTCCGGTCGGTGGCACAGCAAGGCTAAGGCAGGCTCCCTGCCCGTTGTGGCTCTGTGCGGCTCCTGGAAGCAGCAGCATGTCTCTCCTCTGGCTCCTACGTGCGGGGGCAGCCAGGGGGCTCTGCACGCTGCCCCCGCCCCAAGTGCCAGCTCTGCAGCTCCCATTGGCTGGAAACCACGGCCAATGGGAGATGCGGGGGCGGCGCCTGCAGATGGGGCACCACGCAGAGCTGCGTGGCCGTGCCTCTACGTAGGAGCCGGAGAGGGGACATACCGCTGTTTCTGGGAGCCGCCTGAGGTAAGTGCCGCCCGTAGCCTGCACCCGTCACCCCCTTCCGTGCCCCAACCCCTAGCCCTAGCCCAGAGCCCCTTCCCGCACTCTGATCCCCTCAGCCCTAGCCCAGAGCCCCCTCCTGCACCCTAAATCCCTCATCCCTGGTCCCACACCAGAGCCTGCACTCCCAGCCAGAACCCTTAGCCCCCCTGTACCCCAACCCCCTGCCCCAGCCCGGACCCCTCTCCTTCACCCTGAACCCCTCATTTCTGGCTCCACCCTGTAACCTGCATCCCCAGCCCAGAGCCTGTACCTCCTCCTACACCCCAACCCCCTGCCTCAGCCCAGAGCCCCTTCCCATATTTCAAACCCCTCGACTCCACCCCCCAGCCCGGAGCCCCCTCCTGCACCCCAAACCCCTTATCCATGTCCCTACCACAGAGCCCACACCCCCAGCCACAGCCCTCATCCCTTCTCGCATCCTAACCCACTGCCTCAGCCCGGAGCCCCCTCCCACACCCTGAACTCCTAATTTCTGGCCCCACTCCAGAGGCTGCACCTCCAGTCTGAGCCCTCACCCCCTCCCTCACCCCAACCCCTGAGCCAGCCTGGTGAAAATGAGCGAGTGAATGAGGGTGGGGAGAGCGAGAGACAGAGGGAGGGGGGATGGAGTGAGCAGGGGCGGGGCCTCGGAGAGGGGGTGGGGCAGGTTTGGGGCTTTGGAGGAGGGGCAGGGGATGGCGCAAAGGTGTTCGGTTTTATGTGAGTAGAAAGTTGGCAACCCTAGTGTGGGTGGGCTTCAAAATCTTTATCAAAATTCTGGAATCATCTATAATGATTCACAAGACAGTGTTAAACTCCATTATCATCGCCCTTACTCTGTATTTTTGAAACATTGTTATCAAGAGCAAGTATGAGAAGACCTGCTTAAAAATTCATTGAACTCAGTAAGTTACTGTAAAATAACAAACTTATTTGAAAAAAAGATCAATAGCTGCTTATGTTTATCAAAAACTGTGTTAACATTCTTTTACTTTGTTCTTACCACATAGTCTTGATATGAATTGATAATAAATGACATAAAAAGGAAGAGAGGCAGGAGGCTAGGTGGTGCATTTAGTTAATGCATTAGCTGTGTAATCTGATAACTCTGCTTCAAAACAGCTTTAGGATATAAAAGATATACGAGTGATGTCCTTAATGTAATTCCCAATATTCCACATCTTCAAACTATTATTCAGTTTGGTACATATCAGCAAAGTTGTATGTTTCTACTGAGGAAAAGAAAGCCCAGATGTAAAATACTAGGGAGTGTTATATGTGAGGCGTGATTTCCACTAACAGAGGTTTTTTGGAGAAGTTTGCATAACATCTGCTTGGATTGATCCAATGCTGCTATTCTCTCTGCTACTGTTTTTCAAAACAAAAGGCAATAAGAAAAATGGGTTTGCTAAAAGAGGGACAGATTCATAAAGTAATAGATAATACTGCTGCAGCTGGAAAAATACTCTTGTCACCTTAATGGTCTTTAACAGGAAGTTCAGTTAGTATTCAGTTGTCCAGCTATGTGTTTTAAAATGTTCCCAAAATAAAATAACTGATTAGAGTTGAATTTCTGATTCCCCCACCCCCCACCGCACTGAGTAATTTATATTTTTCTCAAGGTACTGAGAGATGCAAGTCTTTCTGGAGGTGTCTCTCTCTCTTACTTGAATGGAAAGCAGCCCTCATTTTGTACAACAGCCAAGCATTTAGAAAGACACAAGGCACAGGAAATTCTTTTGGGGTGTGTGTTAATGTATGGTTTTCCAATCTACAAACATTGGTCTGAATATTTCTCCGGTAGTGGTGAATTATAGGAGGCCACTTCCATTTGAGGAGGGCCTGCTTAACTAGCTTGTGGTTCTGGGGCTCATTCAAACACTCTAAAACAAAATAAAGGGAATGGATGTAATAACTTCTTTATAGAAAGGCCATAAAAAGCTACAGGGCCATGTCAACAAATTGAGTCATTTACTAGATGTTTAAGTGATGGGTTTGCAGTCCAAATTCAAGGGCGTGGATTATGTTTTACAGACATCTTGACTAAATTTCATCCTTGTAATGAGACTCTGATCTAATTATTATTTTTTTCCCAAAGTTTCATTATGGGTGACAAATTAAAATTCACTTTTAATATTTCAGTTTCCTTTATCATAATACTAATTTGTTCTTAATGTTCTCTATTTTATTTTTGTTCTCTTCTGGGAGAAGGGACAAATGTTTTCTGGGGAAGTGAGGAACATTTTCTTCATGATGGGGCAGTTATTTTATAGAGTTATGGTAGCATCATGTACTGTTCTAGAAGGGAAAAAATTAAACTGCAGTTTTCCTTCTGACCTCTGATGTGCTTGGACTAATCACAAAATAACTGTTTTGGCTCTCAGGAGTGTTCATATAAATGCAACTGTTTGTTTAATTGAACACATGATATTCTAAAAGGATAGTACTGTAAGCATCCTCTCTTAGTATTTCAACTGCTTTCTTTAAATGTTTGAATATCTCATGTTACTACTTATCAGTTTCTTGTGTAACTTCAGAAACATCTATGCTACATTTGTTTTTAATAAACATTATTACTTGCAAAGAATTATTGGAATGTCTCTAGACTTCTCAATTACTCATTTTTTTCCTTTGGAAAAAAAGAAAAGTTTGTCTAAATTCCATGTTATGTGCAGGATAGTGCTGTGTACTACTGGTGTGGCCCCAACCCAGCACCCCGGCTGGAGCGCAGGAGTGGGGCCAAGCTCCATGGTGCGGCTCGTGGGCCAGCTTAAAATGGCTCACAAGCCAGATTCAGCCTGCAGGCTGTAGTTTGCCTGCCCCTGCACTAATCCATCTCTGAGAGGACAATTAATATTTAGGCTTGGCAGAATTCAATTTTTTTCCCCATAATTTCAGCAGATTTCACAGTTGTGGAAAATTAGGTGATGTCAGACAATAGTGGAGTCAGACAATTTAATGACAGTAATTCAGTAATTAAAATTAAAATTTTACAACGGTTCAAATACATTGTCAAGATCATGTCAGACTATAAAAAGTGAATATCTTTTAAGTCAATCTATAACAAGTTCTTAAGCAACATTTTTCTTTCTTTGCCCGTGTGTAAATTTCAATGATTATTGATGGAAATATTTTTTCATCTTTGTGTGTGTGTGTGTATGGAGAAATCAATAATTACCAATACAATTCTAATAATTCCAAACCTATTTATATTTCAACTCTGAGGAGTTTCACACTTTCTTTTTAAAAGCAGCTAGTCAAAGATATTTTTCCTCCTCCTTGTGGCCCATAATGGTCCCCTGAAAGGGCACTATCCTGAAACTGAGAAATATGTAATTCTGGATCAGTGACAAATATCAAGACCAATATTCTGTAAACCACATGGGTTAAAAATAGATATTTTTTTTAATACCAAGAAACTCTGCAGCCCTTGCCTTATGAAGAAGACATTTGCCTGTCTCTTGGCTAATGACAGCAAATGAAAAGTTGCTGGGTTTAACTGAAATTATCAATATTGCCTTCAAAGAAGATAACCTTCCAGCATCCCTGAAGAATGCCATGGTCCACCTTGTTCATCAACACGTAATGCTGACAAGCACTCCAGATTCCGGTGGTCCTGTTTCCAACCTTCACTTCCTTGACAAATTAATCAAGATGATGAGTATTGAAAATCTGAGAGTATACAAACACCCTGAACCTTCCATAATCAAGTTTCAGATTGGAACGTGGCTATTCAATCTCACTGCAATTTTCAATACAGTTGATTACAAAATGTTGCTGACTAGATTACAAGACCTAGCTGTATGGTGTAGCACTATAATGGGTTCAATCATTCCTCTCAAACGGGGCTTGGAGTAGTGATGGACAATTTCCTCATCACCAAGAGTCCTCACATACAGAGTACCCCACAGATCAATACTGTCCATTTTCCTTTTCAATATTTATATTAGACCTCTTGTGAGATGCTACAGGCTTCATTGTCATCAGAACGGTGATAACTAACTTTATTTTTTCCCCTCATGGGGCACAATTGCATTGTATTTGATGCCACAATGTCTTCGAGAAAAGGACAATGATGAAAAACAAGCCGTTTAAACTGAGCCCCGACAAGATTGTCCTACATGATGGTAGGAAGAAGAAAATACTTTTGAAGAGCTAGACAAGGCATTGACTGACATCTCAGGTGAGGAAATTGACACTGATTGCCATAGTAGTGAGTCTTGGGGTCTCATTGGCCTCTAACTCATCCTGGGTGTTTAGAGAATAGTAATGATAAGAAATCTATTTTATTAACTTTTATAAACCACCAAGTAGGCACTTATTTAAAATTACAATAATCCAGAGTCTTTTCAATCAAATTGTCTCTGTCAGTAGGCAAACAAGCATATTTTAGAGTCATAGAGTTTAAGGATAGAAGGGACCACTAGATCATCTAGTCTGGTGTCCTGTATACCATAGGCCATCAACACCACCCAACAACTGAAATGAAACCAAAGTATTATAACCCGCATGAGACAAGGATATTTTGTGCCACAGGTTGAGAGTAGGAGGGACCGAGGTACACCAGTGCTTGAGGCCCCTGCAATTCCTTGGAAATGACTGAGAGATATTTCCAGATAATCCTGTCAAGTGACCTGTACCCACATGGAGCACAGGAAGGCAAAAAAGCCCCAAGGTCACTGCCAATATGACCTGGGGGGAAATTCCCTCCTGACCCCCAAATATGGGGATCAGTTAGACCTTGAGTATGTGAGCAAAAGCCAGCCAGCCTAACCCCTGAGAGAGAGAGAATGCTCGGTGCCACCTCAGAGTCCTGGCCCACCCTGTCTAGTGTCTCATCTCCAGCCATGGCTATCTCTGACATTTTGGGGTGGGGTCAAACAAACAGAAAACCCCAGAATACATTGGGGGAAGGAGAAATCCCTTCTTCACCCCTGCAAGTGGCCAGCTATGAAGCTTTTAGGGACATATGACATAAACTGGAAATGAGCTGCAGGGCTTCTGAGCCCTTCCCTCTACCATCACAAGCAACCCCGTCATATAATTACACTCCGAGATTTGTCTATCTCTCTCTCTCTCTCTTAAAACTATTTTAGTTATTTGCTCCCACAACTCCTATTAAAAGACACATCCAGAAACCCACCCCTCTGATGGGTAGAAACCTTCTAAATTTCCACCTGACTTTGTTCCTGGCTAGTTTATATGCATTTGTTCCAGTGCCATCCTTATCCTTTAGATCTTCATCCTCAGTGTTATTTACCCCCTAATGCATTTATTGAGAGCTTTCATATCTCCTCTCCACCTTTTTTTTTTTTTGCTAGACTAGACAAGCCAACCTCTTCCAATCTCCTCTCAGAAGATCATCCTAGCAGCTCTTCTCTGCACTTGTACCAGTTTAAATTAATCTTTCTTGAACATGATTTCTTAAAATCAATCTTTTTTTTAATTGTACATAGTATTCCAAATGAAGTCTTACCAGCATCATGTACAATGTCATTTAATACTTCTCTATCTCTACTGGAAATATCTTGACCGATACATCCTAGAATCACATTTTCTTTTTTTGCAGCCATCTCCCATGGGTGTCGCATAGTCATTCTGTGATCAACCGACCCACCCAGGTCTCTTTCCTCCTTTTTTGCTTCCACCTGTTGAGCCCACAGCTTGTAGCAAAAATTCTTATTATTAGACCCTAAATGAATGTCCTTGTACTCATTTCTATTAGCCACACTGCCTTCATGGACATGTTCCATATTATCATAGTTATTGAAAACTGGGCAAAATGTTTATTTAGTTTTGGGTCCTGTGATAATCCACACCCCTAGGGTCAGGGCATCGTGGCCTATCAGTCACCGTCTACAAAGCAGCCCTTCGGTGCAGGGCAGCGTTGCCTAGTGGCCAGAGTCTATTGCGCCACCCTTCAGTGCAGGGCAGCGTGGCCTAGCAGCCAGAGTTCATAAAGTAGCCCTTCAGTGCAGGGCAGCGTGATCTAGTGGCCAGAGTCTGTCGAGTCACCCTTCAGTGCAGGGCAGTGTGGCCTAGTGGCCAGTCTGTAAAGCAGCTCCTAGGGGCAGGGCAGTGTGGCCTAGTGGCCAGAGTCTATAGAGCCACCCTTCGGTGCAGGGCAGCGTGACCTAGCAGCCAGAGTCTATAAAGTTGGGGCACCCACTAAGGGGTGTGACAACCCCAGTAAGGGGGCCCAGGCCAACCCGACTCCACCGGGCCCCAACCCAGGGCCCTAACAGTGGCATAGCGGCTTGTCACTGACTCAGCGGGGGGGTCCTACCGAAACATGCTGAGGTTTCCTGGGCATGAGGTACCACTCCGTCACCCTCCCTGGGTTACTTCCTACCAGAGTCTGTGCTGGTGTTTCCCATGCGGTGTCCGGTTTTCTGTGTTCAGTGGGGCCGGTCGTCTCCAGGGGCTCCTCCAGTCGCTGGGGTGTGGGCGGGCTGCGAAAGGCTTCAATTCCCGGTGCAGTCAATGGCTGTAGCTGGCCCTCCACAGGAGCTTCCCAGGCAGGTCCTTCCCCTGCAGCCTCCCGCCTAGAATGAGCTGGGCTCCCTCCCTTTATACTGCTATAGCACTTGGAGCATGCCCAGTCTCACCAGGGAGGCAGGATTCCGCTGTCCATAATATGGGCTTAACCCTGTCCGGGCTAGTGCGGGGTAAACAGACCCAGTCACAGGCCCATACGTAGATTATCTTTAATCTTCTTCCCATCCACACTGTGTAGCAATTTAACCTCATCCTTCTTTATTCTCTTTTTATTTATAGAACTAAATAACCTCTTGGTATTTATTTTAATTTCCTTGGCAAGAGTTAATTCAGCTTGACTTTCAACAGTTCTCACTTTATTCCTACATCATGGAGGTTAGAAAACATATCTTTCTTTACTGATCAACCCCTTTCCCCCCATTCCTTATAAGGTTCTCTGCTTACTCTAATAATCTTTTTTGAGGTAGTTATTCATCCAGATGGATCTGTAGTCTTTCCCTACAAGTTTTTTCCCTTGCTTGGGGGATGCAGATTTCAGATAATTTTTGTATAGTTGATATGAAGACATTTCAAGTCTTCTCCACATTTAAGTCCTTAAATTACACTCTTATTTCATCAATGACCATTTTATATAACTTAGAATTCTTTGAATTGTCTCATTAGTCAAGATATATCACAAGCATAGTTGTATACCTAGACAGTATAATGACAGTAGCTAATGAAACAATTGTGATTTTTTTTTTTTAGTACACTAAAGTTGTTGCCACTCGACTGTGTCAAAAGCCTTTTTTTCCAATGCAGGGAGAAGGCTGTGAAAAGAGACCTCCATAAAACTAACATTATGAATACTATTTCAGAGTCTTTGAAGCAGCATGCTGCCTTTGTATAAAGTTAATTTAGCTATTGTGTATCAAATTGCACATTTCTAATATTGTTTGTGGTCCTAGTCCTTCTGGTTTACATTTTGCCCAATAGAGAGATGATTTTACTTCCTTATGAACAACTGTAAACAACATAGCTTTTGTTGTTTCTGGAAGCAGGCCTTTGACACATTATTTACAATTACTTAAATTTGTGGTTACCATCCATTTTTGTGTGGTATATTCTAAGTATTATCCTTCTCTGTGTGTGTGTGTGTGTGTTTGAATGTTTATTTGCTGTAATTGTTTTAGAATTAGATCTATGTACTGAGATAACATTCAATAATATTTGAATATACTGAATGGTTTATTTTTTCCCCCTTTTGTTTTGCTTTTCAGAATCTGTGTTTTATCTTAATGCTTTCTATTTATATTCTAGATGAGTATCTGTTTTTACATATTTTCTTAAAACTAACAGAATTCATTGATTTAGAATGATCTAGACTGAAAAATACTGAGTATTGGATAGCTACTATTAGTGAATATTGGGTATAGGTTGAGGGGGAAGCGCTTTAGACTTTATTAGAGGTATCTTAGAAATATACTAAAGATATCCTAAATCATACAGTGATATAAGGAAAATATGCAATTTTAGTATATCAAAATAATGGTATCTTATGTCTATACAATGGTCAACATTTGCAAGCACATTCCAAACAATTATCACTAGTATTTCCTATTCAAATTTTAGGTGGAAACTGTTGGAAAATATTGTTGCTGGTGTGTGTAGCTGTGTGTGTTTAATTTATTTTTCATATAGATTATAATGTGTTTATTTCTGTTCTACTTCTTATACATAAACTAATGCACTTTTCCTGATGTTCTTATACTAAAATTTAGTGTTAATTTATTTTTTCATTGAAAGGAAAGGATAGTGTACCATTTGGGACTCAGTCCTATTCCTATATGCTAGATCATATCTCCCAACTGTCTTAGAAAACTGTTTATGGATAATTATTAGTTAATTTTCTAGGCTACTTAGGGATATACCATGGTATGTATAAAAATTGAGTGTGTCTTTAGTGTAAACAAACTATCATGCCTGGAATGATTAGGAACACATTGATTTTTTGTCATCTCTTACACCTCTGGAAAATACCTGTGGAATATGTTGAAAATGGATGGATTTGTAAGCAAATCAAAACATCCTCCATATTTGTATGGCACCTAGCACAATTCCTGATCCTCATCGGGGACTTAGGGCACTACCACAATCGAAATAACGCTGCACTTCAGAGAAGCCGTTATCTGTTGTATGTTATGTGTAGCCAATATTCCTAATAACACTAATTACTTTTCACCTGCAGTTGCCAGCCTGTTAATTGCTTGGAAAACTCAAATTCTGTAATAAATATAATTCTTAAAAGTACACTTATCTATTTTTCCCTAGTAATTTATGCTAGGCATTCTCTTGCCTTTACTATAGCCAGTGGGAGTTTTCCTATTGATTTTAAATGACAGCAGCATCAGATTCACTACTGAGTATACTATATGTCTGTGTACCAGCATGTAGCTTTCTTTAAAAAGCTCATCGACAACAAACTAGTAAAGCCATAGTAGCTCTAGTCCATAGCCACACATTACAAACATAAATATCTGTGTATTGCCATTTTTATGTGAGTTTGCAAGGTACAATGATCTATTTGAATCACATGGAAAAGAGAGTTGTTTACTATGAGAACTGTAAACACTTATGACCATGTATGACTTTAATCATCATGTGAGGAGTCCCACTGAAGTTAATGAAGTAAATAGGATAACTCACTTTTGAAAATTATTTTGATTTATGTTGGTGGGGGAAAAAAAACATTCTCGTCCCTGATTTGCAAGGTGGCTGAGTGAAACTGGATGCAATATGAGATAGAGAAAATGGTATGTGTTGAAAGTGAGATCAAATGTGAAGAGGAGGTCAGGGTGTTGAAAGCCATCTGCAGGAGAAAAGGATTCTAGTGTTATCAGTAAACCACATAGAGGTGATGGACTTTTTACATAAATACTCTACCTCCCTTGAGGGAATGGAATAAAAAGGGCTCTTAAATTTGAAACCTTTACCGTAATTCTACTTTGCTAGTAATATTAATTACCAAAATGATGATGACTTTTATGTTTTAAGTGTTTATGCTTCAACTTCCGTTTTAATCTTCCATCTCTGCCACACAGAGATCTGTGCTGATTTTTCAAGTCTTGGAGGGGAACTGGAAGCCGGTGTGCATTCTCCCTTTCAAACCTTGAACTTCCAACTCCTCACAGAATTTGAAATCTTTCACTAACATTCAGCAATGAAGCATGCTGTGTACAAGGTAGAAGGGCTGCAGTCTAGTAGTAATCTTGCAGAATATTGCCTTGTATTATTCTCCAGTGTGCTTATTTTAGCTGCCAGTCCTCACCAAATGAAGTGTCCGTTAAGTACCTTCTGGTTAGGTACCTCACTTCTGTCGCAGACATGATTCCTGGTTTAGCTGGTGTGCAACCTCCTAATCCCTTACTAATAATTTCCTGAAGCTAGTTAGTTACAAAGAAACATGCAACACAGGCCATTGGTATTTTATTACTCCATAATGACCAACTTGAATGGTGTTAAACTTCTGAGGAAAAGAAACAAGTGAATGCTAGGTCCTTTTCCCTGTCAATTTTGCATGTTAATCAAGGAATTCCTATCCTGAGAGTAAGAGGCAAATGAATATTTTCAGTTATTGCCATTATTCAAACTAAATGACTTTTTCTTCTGTGCAGTGTAGGTATTTGACAATCAACAACAAAAAAAACTACTGCCATGCTCTGAAATCTTTTTCAGTATGGGGTCTTGAATGTGAGCATGCCTTCCTTCTGTTTCTCTCTTTTCTCTTCCTGTGCACCAAAGACAAAATTTCAGAAGTGGCCTCTGATTTTTGAAGGCCTCATTTTGAGGGTGCATAACTTGTAGGGTGACCAGATGTCCCGATTTTATAGGGACAGTCCCAAATTTTGGGTCTTTTTCTTATATAGGCTCCTGTTACCCCCAACCCTCTTTCCCGATTATTCACACTTGCTGTCTGGTCACCCTAATAACCTGAGATGCTGCAGGCCTGATTTTTAGAAAGTGCTGTGCACCCACTGGTTTGCATGGGAGCTAGTGGTGCGCATCACCTCTGAAAATCAGGCTAAGACCGTTTACAATTGAAAAACGGTGGCATCCAAAATCTATGCCTCTGATGCAAAATTTTGGCAATAAGCCTTTCCTGGCCCTCTGAGTGCTGCTCAACTAGTCTCTATGGGGGCAAGAGTGTGATCCAATCTGCTTCTTACTACAGTACTAGAAAAATGAGACTATCACCCCACAAGAACTTCCTAGCATCCAGAAACCTGGTAAATGAATGCTAAGAGAGATGTTTCTTTTTGAACTGACCAGCAGTGGCCTTGGCTGGGCCTTGTTATCTATAATGATTGCTTGTGTGGCCATTTGAAACTTGATTCTAATAAAGAAAAAAACAAAAGCAAAGTAAAAAAGCCCAACCAACCATATGACTGCACCTTGATTCCAAAATAGAATCATTGCAACCATTTTTATCTGGCACTTTTGAAGAGAGAGTGATTTCATAAGGCCTAAAGTTTCTTCTGAGAAACTGCTGCCAAGATTTATCACTTTGTCTCTTTTTCATCCTTAATTTAATTTTTTTTAGAGAGTAATGAACTCTAAATCCTATTTCTAAGCAATACATGTAAATATATAGAGACATATATTTCTGTGTTTTGAACACTTGTGAAAACAGCTGAAATGTACCATTAAGTCACACTTCAAGTGCTCTGTTTACAGAGAGGATTGTGTGTGTTTATAAACTATGAAAAAAAAAGAAAGAAAGGAAAAAAAAAAACACAATGCTTGCAGAAGCAGCTAGCTGCAGTCTGCCTGGGCCAGTATATGTGCAGAAACTCTCATGTATGGCTTAGTTAAACTGAGCACCTAAATAAAACTGACAATTGTTTTTGTGAAAGTGGGCATCAAATGCCAGTGGACTAGTTTCCTGGTAGATACAGATTTAGTCAAAACGACAGAAAAATGCTAATACCCCAGACACCACATTCTCTGGATAGTCAGACAGTCAATTAGCTGTTAAATTTAACATTTTCAGATGTATTTTAAAAAGCACTTTGTTTGCATGTAGCTATAGTGTCTGCTGGCAAATGCTGACTTTCTAATGGTGACTTCTGTGCAGATGGGCCAACAAGGATTACATCTGAAAATATATTTGGGAGAAAAATATCACCAGTTGTGTTTCAATGTGTTTGTGCTTGTGCAGGGGAAACGGGATGAGCTGCAGCAGATATCTGTAGTAATTGAGTTCCACACCCTCCGAGCCACCATAGCCAAAACCACAGTCACCTGCTGATACCAGGCACAATGGGTCAACACCCAGACAGTGGATACTGTTAGAGCATATGTAATCACGGTAAGTCTACAGGAGGAGGTCTTGAATATAACTGAGGCCCTGTGTTCTTCAGGCCTTTGAAAACCAAAAGAACCAGTCCATCACTTCTTAGTCAGCCAATGTAAAGAACACAACGCAAGCATAATGTGATGATCATGACTGTTCATTCCTGTGAGCAGCTATTGCTGCTGCATTCTGTACTAGCTGCAAGAAGAGAAACCCTGCTGAAAACCCTGCTAAGAGGAAATTACAGTAACAAGTTGTTGGTGCAAGACTGTCATGAGATAAAAGGGGGCAGCCTGTACAAGTTGCACAGCTGGAAAATCAAATGGATACCATGTTGGACAAATAACTTTCTTTAGAAAGAACGTGGTAAAAAATAATGCCCAGGTTTTCAATCTGACTACTGTAAATTAGATGCCTCCTCTTTGATAGTATATGATGGGATGAGTTGGGTGTATGCCAATCCTTCTATCTATGTACAGGCAAGTTTTCAGCTTCAGAATGGGAAGGTCAGGACCAGATAAGAGAGAGCAGAATAATTATATAAAAAGTAAGTACTTCTATTACCAAGCACAACAGCCCTAATAGTAGATTCCTGTGATTTATTATTTAAGTTTTCTTTTTTGCTTTGGAGGTCCAGTCTTTCTCGGCTTCTTCCAGGCTATGCTGGAACTTCATTTCCTTCCGGAATTGTGACTGGTGTTTTCTCAAGTGGCTCAAATGGCCAAAATGGCCAGTTTCTCACAGTTCAGTTCTTTCATTTTAAGTTCCTCTGTTTCTGGCCTCTTTAAAGCCACCATCACATTCTTGTTTGCTGTCTGCCTGAAAATCCAGAGTAGCAGCCGTTATAGCTCCAGTTCTTCAAACAAATGTCAAAGAGACTACTTCTGTGAGGAAAGTTAAGTATGTAGCTGCTTGGGCATTACTCTGCTTATGAACATGCAACCTCATTAAGTGGAAAATCAAAGGATAAGAGTCTCCTCATTTGGATGCCCCTATCAGTAGCAAGACTTTTTTTTTTCTTGGGGTTGAGATAAGGCAGCTCCATTGTATCCAGAGGGCAACTCCATCCAAACACCCTTCTATGGTAGAAACAAAGCTAGCAGGTCCTGGAGAAAGATGTATAACTATGTTTTAGCAGCATACTGGTGATTCTCTAGTCTGTTTTTTTTTTTTTTTTTTTTTTTAAGACATTATCATTCCTTACATATACATGGGAGAACATAGGAGATAAGAGAGAACTTACAGGAACTCTGCATTTGAAATTCCTTAGTGAAAACACACAATGTACTTACAAGAGACACAAGGTGGATGAGGTAATATCTTTTATTGGATCAACTTATTTCTCTAATATCCTGGGACCAACATGGCTACAACAACATTGCATACAGCACTGCGTACAACAGTGTACTTACAAAGCAGATGGACTACTGTTGCACATTCTTCCACCTATTCTTTGGATCTTTTATAAACAAATGTAAAGTTTTCACCAAACCTTCACTGTTCTTCTTTTAGAGTAACCACAGGTAAGTGGGTTTTCCCTCCTTTTTTTAAAGCACTATTTACTAGGGGTATGTCTTCACTACCCGCCGTATCGGCGGATAGCAATCGATTTATCCGGGATCGATATATCGCGTCTCGTTAAGATGCGATATATCGATCCCCGAACGCACTCACCGTCGACTCCGGAACTCCACCAGAGCGAGCGGCGGTAGCACAGTCGACGGGGGAGCCGCGGCCGTCGATCCCGCGCCGTCTGGACCCCAGGTAATTCGATCCAAGATACTTCGACTTAAGCTATGCTATTCGCGTAGCTGAAGTTGCGTATCTTGGCTCAATCGCCCCCCCCACCCAGTGTAGACCAGCCCTAGGTCTTGTATTTTTAAGCTTTACTATTTTCAATATGACATTTCATCAAAGAAATAATCTCCCTTAATAAACTTAAAAACCTCAATTAAATTACCATATTTTCTTATGAAAACAAGTCTCTCATTCTCTGCATTTTTGAGACTTGATAACATTCCACTTGCTTTGTGTATCTCAGACACAGAACAGCAATTATTTTTGGTTCAAGTTGTTAAGATATTTTGGGTGAGGTTTAACCTCAGAATATTACATTATGATAATGCCACCTTCTCAACATTTGATTTATAACTTCTGAGCTACAGCTGTAGATTAGGCTCCAGGCATTGTTAATGCTTTCCACAGTAGCTCAAAAAATCTTTCAGTGTCTGTAAGCTGTAGGACATTTTACTTACAATTTATTTTTATTGGTTCTTTAATACAAAAATATTGCCAAGTACTTTAGCTATCTATAGTCATTCAAAGTAATGTGTTTAATGTTACAGTCTTACTTAGGTAATAACTGCAGATATGGTAGGGCAGGGGTGAATGAGGGCATGAAGTTTGGCTGTTATCCAGTATGTTCTTGAAAGTTAATCTGAGTTGGGTTTGGCAAGTAATTGGACGTGGACTTCCAAGGACATCTGAAATGTTGGAGAAAGTGGTGCTAGTGATGAAGTATGTGGCACTCCTACATCCTGGAAAAAGATGAAACAATTATGTTGCACATATGTAGCAAACAGGAGTTTTGTGAGGGAGTTTTCCAGGTGAAGGAGGAGTGACTACATGGCACTAGGGGTAAGCTTGTTGTTGCTTGATTGTTGTATATAATATATGTACTGTAGTATACAGTGTTTTCTGGGGTCGGGGGGAGAGGGCAGTGTGCTGAGCCTAGAGGCCTTCGAGGCAAGGGTTAGAACTTCTTAACAGGTTTTGATCCCTAATCTCGTTAGGATTCATTAACAAGTGAGCTGGGCTACTCAGGGGGAACAGGGGTTTAAAAAGCCAGCTCCTAAATGACCAGAGGAGCTAGCGAACAGGAGCAGCAAATGGGAGTTTTGCAAGGGAGTTTAGACAGTGAGTGAGAGAGCCAGATACACCTAACATTCTCTAACCTTAGCCAATAAACATGCTCCCCCACCAATAAACAAAAACAGAAAGCAAAGCTAGAGAAGTAAAAAGAATGCAGGTAGACATCCAGCAGCAGAGTGGGGGCTATCCAGTTTATTGCACTGAATGCAGAATGTATGATTACCTGCCATGTGTCCAGGTGGTGTATAAATGCATTCGGTGCAAGAAGCTCATGACCCTCAGAGACCTAGTGCAGGCTCTTGAGACCAGAGTGGCTGACCCGGAGGAGCTAACGGAGATAGAGGGGTACATAGATGAGAGTTTCGGGGATACAGCAGAGTAGTCCCACTCCCAGTCTGGCAGCCTCTGTGCTGCTGCTGTGGAGGATGAAAGTCTTGGGGAAGGAGAATATCAAACTACAAAGGAGGGAAATGATCCCACAGTTGAGACCCTTCTTCTAGCTGGTGTTCTGATATGCTCTCATACTGAGAATACCTCTCCAGGTGGGAGAATCCCAATTATTAGGAAGAGACAGGTAATAGTAATGGGGGATTTGATCATTAGAAATATAGATAGCTGCGTTTGTGATGACCAGGAGAACTGCGTGGTGAACTGTTTGCAGGGTGTGAAGATTGGGAATCTCTCAAGACATCTAGACAGACTTATGTGCAGTGCTGGGGAGAAGCCTGTGGTCGTGGTACATGTAGGTACCAATGACATAGGGAATGATAGGAGAGAGGTTCTGGAGGCCAAATTTAGGCTGTTAGGTAAAAGATTAAAATACAGGACCTCCATGGTAGCATTCTCTGAAATACTTCCAGTTCCATGTGCAGGACTAGTTAGACAGGCAGAACTGCAGGGTCTCAATGCATGGATGAGATGATAGTGTAGGGAGGAGGGTTTTAGGTTTACTAGAAAATGGGAAATCTTTTGGGAAAGGAGGAGCCTATACAGGTAAGATGGGCTCCACCTAAACCAAAATGGAACCAGATAGCTGGCATATAAAATTACAAAGGTCGTAGAGGAGTTTTTAAATTAAGGATTGGGAGAAGGCTGACAGGTGCAGAAGAACACACAGTTTGGACAGAGGCATCCCATAGGGAAGGATCTATTAACAGGGATTCTCTATATCCTAGTAAAGTGGAGAGGATAGAAGTCAATAAAGTACAGGTAGGAACTGAAGAGAAACAGTCAAATGAAAAAGTCTCATTCTATTACATTACACGAAGGCAGAGAGCTAAAAAAGTGACAAATTTTATAAGTGCTTGTATAAAAATGCTAAAAGTCTATATATTAATATGGGTGAATTTGAGTGCTTGGTATTAAATAACGATATTCATATAATAGGCATCACAGAAACTTGGTAGAATGATGACAAATCAATGAGACACTGTAATACCAGGGTACAAAATCTATAGGAATGACAGAATAGGTTGTGCTGGTGGGGAACTGGCACTATATGTGAAAGAAAGCATAGAGTCATATATAATAAAAATCTTAAATGAATCAAACTGTACCATAGAATCTCTATGGATATAAGTCCCATGCTTGAGTATAGCAGTAGGAATATACTATTAAATACCTGACCAGGATGGTGATGGTGATTTGAAATGCTGAGGGAGATTAGAGAGACTATAAAAATAAAAAAAAAACCCTCAATAATAATGGGGAATTTCAATTACCCAGTCAATATGGGGATAGATGTCACCTCAGGATGGGATGCAGAAATAAAGTTTCTAGACACCATTAATGACTGCTTTTTGGAGCAGCTAGTCCTGGAACCCACAAGAGGTGAGACAATTCTTGATTTAGTCCTAAACAGAGGAAGGGTCTGGTCCGAGAGGTGCATATAACTGAACTGCTGAGTATAAGCAAACATAATATAATTAAATTTAACATCCTCCTGAGGGGGAAAATACCAAAGAAGTCCACCAAAGAAGTAGTTAACTTCAAAAAGGGAACTACAGAAAAATGAGGAGACTAGTTAAATGGAGATTAACGGGAACAGTCACAAGAGTGAAATGCCTGCAGATTGCATGGAAACTTTTTAAAAAGCACCATAATAGAGGCTCAAATTAAATGTATACCCCAAATTAAAAAGAATAGTAAGAGGATCAAAAAATGCCACCCTGGCTAAACAACAGAGTAAAAGAGGCGGTTAGAGGTAAAAAGACATTCTTTAAAAATTGGAAGTAAAATTCATCTGAGGAAAATAGAAAGGAGCATAAACTCTGGTAAGTCAAGTGTATACACCTGAGTCATTCAGTTTAGGTGACAAATCTGAGGAAATGTCCCAGATTGAAGTGTCAGAAGAGGTGGTTTTGAAACAAATTGATAAATTAAACAGTAATAAATCACCAGAACCAAATGGTATTCACCCGAGTTTTGAAGGAACTCAAATATGAAATTTCAGAACTACTAACTGTGGTATGTAACCTATCACTTAAATCAATTTCTGTACCAGTTAACTGGAGAATAGCTAATGTGACATCAATTTTATAAAAAGCTCCCAGGTGAACCTGGCAATTACAGGCCAGTAAGCTTATATGCCAGTACAAAGCAAATTGGTTGAAACTGTAGTAAAGAAGAGAATTATTAGACACATAGATGAATATGATTTGTTGGGGAAGAGTAAACATGGCTTTTGTAAAGGGAAATATCTCACCAATTTATTAGAATTCTCTGAGGGGTTCAACAAACGTGGACAAGGGTGATCCAGGAGATACAGTGTACTTGGTGTTAAAAGACAGAAAACAAAGGGTAGGAATAAATGGTCAGTTTTAGAATGGAGAAATAAATAGTGGTGTCCCCGAGGGATCTGTACTGGGACCAGTGCTGTTCAACATATTCATAAATGATCTGGAAAAAGGGGTAAACAATGAGGTGGCAAAGTTTACAGATGATACAAAATTCCTCAAGATAGGTAAGTCCAAAGCAAACTGCAAAGAGTTATAAAGGGATCTCATAAAACTGGGTGACTGGGCAACAAAATGGCAGATGAAAATCATTGTTAAATAAATGCAAATTAATGCACATAGGAAAACATCATCCCAAATACACATACAAAATGATGGAATCTAAATTAGCTGGAGCCTTGGAGTCACGGGGTATAGTTGTCTGAAAACATCTGCACAATGTGCAGCAGCAGTCAAAAAAGCTAACAGAATGTTATGTCCCATTAGGAAAGTGATAGATAATAAGACAGAAAATATAATGCTCCTATATAAATCATGGTACACCCACACCTTGATTACTGCATGCAGTCATGGTTGCCCCATCACAAAAATGATATATTAAAATTGGAAAAGGTACAGAGAAGGCCAAGAAAAGTGATTAAGGGTATGGAAGCGCTTTTTTATGAGGAGAGATTAAAAAGACTGGGACTATTCATCTTGGAAAAGAGACGACTAAGGGGAGAAATCATAGAGATCTATAAAATCATGAATGGTGTTGAGAAAGTGAATAAGGAAATGTTATTTACTCATTCACATAACACAAGAACCAGGGGTCACCTAATTAAATTAATAGGCAGCAGGTTTAAAAAAAACATAAGAAAGTACTTCTTCTCACAACACACAGTCAACCTGTGGAACTTGTTGCCAGGGGGTGTTGTGAAGGCCAAAACTATAACTGGATTCAAAAAGGAATCAATAAGTTCATATATGATAGGTCTATCAATGGCTATTAGCCAAGATGGTCAGGGATGGAACCCCATGCTCTGGGTGTATCTAAGCCTCTGACTGCTAGATGCTGGGAGTGGACGACGGGCTGGATCACTTGATGATTGCCCTTTGAAGCAGCTGGCATTGGCTACTGTGGGAAGACAGGATACTGGGCTAGATGGACTATTGGTCTGACCTGTATGGCCATTCTTATGTTTTTATCTTGTGTCACTAATGAACATGACTGGCTGACTCAGCATGAACTGATGATAGTGCTGTGCTCCTGGGGTGCATGTTTTGGTTGAAGTGTAAAACTAATAAATTAACTACTTGTGAGAATTAAGATCTCATGGCAATTATCTCGATAGCAGAATGGAGATATTCCATTGCTCTGGCCAAATTCTAATGGAATAATTGGTTCCATTCCCTTTAAATTTCTTTTCTTTTCTTTTCTTTTTCTTTTCTTTTCTTTTCTGTATTAGTGCTGTGTGTCAATAACTTCCCTACCTCAGTAGTGGAAGGTGGCAGCTGTTTTACTATCTTTTTTGAGTTATAGCCCCTCCCCACCCCAGCTCTCAGCGGTACAATAAAACTACAATTCTATTGCTCACTGTTTATACATCTGTGTATCTATTCTAGAATGGCTTGGGATCTTTAGATAAAAAAACTGACATTTAATCTGCATCTATCATTTATTAGCCAAGTTGCAGGGAGAATAATGATATGTGATTAAACAGATTTGTGTTGACCACAGAAGAGTAAATTGACAGTCAAGGAAATTTGGAAATGAAAGCATGGCTGGAGATTTTAACAGAGACAGAGAAAAATCAGTGTTAATAAACAAGACAATGCTGCAGAGAGATGTTGACTTCCAAACATAGGAGATTTTATAGGAGGAGGAGAAGCAAGAGTTAGTTAATTTAATCCAGGTAACATACCAATAAGGTAAATTTAAGATAGAGCTGTTCTTGAGGCTATTTCTCTTATTCAAATAAAACAATGTTGTCTTTGAAACATTTTACTAAAAGAAGTTGAGCTAAAACTGGCTTACTTCGTAAAGGTAGTCATGGAATGTTTATTAAAGGTATCACAATATGTGCACTTGGATTTTGTCAGTTGTAATTAAAAGTGAAGATTGAGATAATATGGAATAAAATACAATACTGCAGATTAGAACTAGTAATTGACTTTGATGGGACTCCATTGTGGAGTGGTTTTGGCACAGAAAAGGCACTATCAAGAGAGTGATTGGGAGAATATCTTTTAGGCAGTAATGGAATTATGGGGATGGTCAACAGCTACATATGTAGGGAAATGATTCAAAGAAGTGGAAGATTCCACCAAGTTGTATAGAGCATTTGGGTCTTGGAACGACTAGCAGTAGAAAGGAAATCATGAAGGAGAGCTGTTTCCATGCTATGGTCAGAATACACCTCTACTGATAATGATCAAGGGTATTGTTATGTGAGATGAGAGTAGACAGTCTCAAGAACTTTGCTGAGAAAGAGAAGTGTAGGTTAGCAGTGTCAAGAGTTTAAGAAGGGATTGAACTTTCCTTCTTTTCTTCTTTCTTTGCTAGTTTTGTTATTTTGTAGGAATTAAATAAGCAGCACCAGTATCTGCCTTCCCCTTATGGGCGTATATGGTAGGGGTGAGGAGTGTGTGTGATCGGGTGTATCTGGCCTTTGTGGCTTCCTACAGGAGGCCCTGCAGTCCTCCAACAACTATCCCCAGGACACAGTGAAGTGATAGGAAAGGAATATAATGAAGATGGGTCTTGCAGGCTTGCCTAGCAAGGCCTTACAGAAGCAGCCAAGCAAGCAGCGAGTTAGTTCTTGGCTGGGATCAGCGGGGCAAGGAAGTGAACTATTCTCTAGCTAGAGGAGCTTGAGAGATAACCAGAGTTTGTTTCTGGCTGCATTTACTTAAGATGGATTTGCAGGGAAGGAGAGGACCTAAAAACCTTAGCCCTGAGGTAAGGATGAAGTTAAAATAAGACAGGTAGGAAGAGTACCAGGGAAGAAGCAGCAATGAACTTTAATCAGGCAATGTGTAGCTGTGTTTATAGGATCCCTGAGTTGAAATACAGAGTAGTGGGTGGTCCTGGGTTCCCCTAACTGCCACAGTGGCATAAACCCCAAGGGGACAGGGCTTATTTGAGAGCCCAAAGAAAGGGCTGAATTTAAAGGGCCCAGAGCCAGGGCTGAAGACATTAGTGAGGGCGATGGGACTGTTCATTTATTGGATTAGATTCCAGGGAAATTTTTTCCACCAGACAAAAAACTAATATATATATATATATATATATATATATATACACACTTTTTTGTCTGGTGAAAAATACACACACTATAAGTTTTAAACAATTTAATACTGTACACAGCCATGATGATTGTGAAGCTTGGTTGAGGTGGTGAAGTAAGAGGGTGGGATATTTCCCAGGGAATGCCTTACTGCTAAATGATGAACTAGCATTTGGCTGAGCCCTCAAAGGTTAACACATTGTTGTTAATGTAGCCTCACAATCTACAAGGCAGCAGGAATGGAGTTAGGGGAGACAGCATGGCGGACAGAGACACACACCCTGTGCGTGGGGGAGAGAGAGAGAGAGGTGCTCATTGCCCCTTTAATTATGTTGACCCCACTCTTAAGTACATTGCCTTTAAAAAAATCAGGAAGATGAGACAGCAGCTGCAGCCAACAAGCTCTCTCTGTCTTGAGCCCTGTCCTGTCCCCACCCTGCTCTATATGGAGAAGGGGTAAGCGGGGGAGGAGGGGGGAGGGGGACACCCTGACATTAGCCCCCCCCCTTCAACCCCCTTTCACTGCACAGCCAGCAGGAGGCTCTGGGAGCAGCTCCAAGGCAGAGGGCAGGAGCAGCACATGGCAGTGGGGGGAGGGACAGCTGAACTGCAGGTGGGCAATTGGTAGCCTGCTGGGCAGCTGTTGCACAGGGAACTTAGGGGAGCGGGGAGCTGATGGGGGGCTGCTGGTCCACCCTGGTTCCAAGCCCCCACCAGCTAGCTGCAACGGGCTGCTCTTCCTGCAAGCGGTGGAATAAGCAGGCGGCTGCCAAACAACATTATAAGGGAGCATTGCACAACTTTAAACGAACATGTTCTCTAATTGATCAGCAACTTAACAGCGTTAACCGGGACGACTTTAAGTATTTTACAGGTTGCATATGTAAGCATTTTTCAGAAGGCAGTAACAATTTCATATTTTTCTTTATTCAGTTAATGCTACACAGACATTTATCCACTAATATGAACTTAGTTAAACTGATATATGAAAGTATATGCCAAAACAAAACCATGCGGGGACAAATGCAATGGAAATTTCATATCCTATTTGTGCTAGACTGCTGGTACTTCCTTTTCTGGCTCACTTTCAACTGTGCCTGTAAGCGCAAAGGAATGGCATGTATTTAGACATTTGTAAATAAGATCCCACACACACTTTCCTCTTGAGAACATGCTTGCATACCTTTTATGGTCAAAAAGGGGTGTTTCCCTCTGTCTGTGTGCTAGCCACAGAGTTACCCATATCCAAGCATGCAGTTCAGAATCCTATGTCTAATACTTTGTGAATTTGAATTAAAATGCAAAAGTTGTTGGAGGTAGAATAAAACACTACATTTATCTGCTTTCATTTGTTTATAGATACTTCTGCAATAATAAAATATATTTAAAAAAACCTAGTTTCTAGCTCTTTGCTTCTCCTAAATTTGTGTCCATTCCTGTTTTACTTCTAAAAATAGTAACTAAATCAAACTCACTTGAGCACATTTCTTCTCCTCTGCAAACTGTCAGTTTTTGGGAGAGAGGTCAATTATACAGTTAGGTTTTGGGACACTGAATTCTCTCTGGATGTTTGGTGTCAGTTCATTAACTTCTGATGTGAAAATTCTTGATCTATTTTAAAAAATATTCAGATTAATGCTTTCTTGTATGACAAGTACAAAAGTATTTCAGACAACAGAAACTGATCTCTCATGTTGTCCACTCTCTCACTTATAAAATGTAAGTATAATTGCTGTAGGCATTTCCTTTGATCATTTCTGAAACTATGAAGTTGTGCAGAGACCAAATTTATAACCTCAGTGAGTGTCACAACTCTGCATTATATTTATTGTAGAAATTATTTAAATGACATAAATGTCAGAAACTTGAAAGAACACAATTAAAAAAACTAATTTTACATGTCATAAAAGTAGAACATTAGGTTTATAATATGAGGTACTAGTTTTTATTCAGGAAACTACATAATTTAAAATATTTATACATTTGGGTGAGTTTCCCCTCTACACTGCTGATATATCACCATCAGTTTTTTAAATAAGCTTACTTATGCTCTGGAAGGGCCTATTGGGGCCCACTGTTAACAGCACCAGCTATGTAAAAGAGAATTTTGTCCTTTATATTTTTCAGTAACCATACTATATGCAGAACTTTACTCTGACTGGCTACTATAATTCTTCTCTGATTGGCTCCTCTACTAAGAATTTTTTTCATTTTGTCTTCCATAAACCAGTTTGGATGAAAAAGAAGCAAAAATATCCATAACAAAAATAACAAAATGAAGAAAAAGAAATAATAATGAAAAGTTGCCAAACTGCTGGAAGGGAAATGTTTTAAAACTTCAACTCAATTTTTCCTCTTTTTGCAAGTCCCATCAGTTAGTTTTGCCATTGACTTGCTGACTTTTATATGTTGTTGAGCCAGCTGATCCACATCATCTACTTATGCATGCTATGAAATATCATAAATAGTTAAAATCAAACTACACATGTCAATATAAATAGCCAAAGTGCATTTTACATTGACGTAACCCTGTACATTTTGTGTGTGTTCATTTGGGCTTCAGTCAATGGGGCCACTCTTGTGCTTAAAGTTAAGCTTAAGTGCTTTGGGAAGCCTTGTTTGTTCAATTTACTAATGTCAATGATCTCTAATGACTCTAACTAATAACACTCTGCTAATACCCATATACCATTTAAGGCCACAGTCCTACAAAGACTTACGTGCATGCTTAAATTTATACACTGTGAGTGAGTTATCCCATTGCACTAATGGGATAACCCATAGTGTGTAAAGTTAAGCTTGTGCCTAAGTCACTCTAGTCAGTGGGACTACTCACGGCTTAGTTACACATGTGTTTAAGTCTTTGGATCCAGGGACTTGCTCATTTTTAAATAATCATATATTTATTCTTGAATGTGCCATCATTGAATGCATTTTTATCCTTCTGATCGAACAATGCAAGTCTCATAGATGCATAGACTGTAAGGTCAGAAGGGACCATTATGATCTTCTAGTCTGACCTCCTGCACAACGCAGGCCACAGAATCTCACCCACCCACTCCTGTAACAACCCCCTGACCTATGTCTGAGCTATTGAAGTCCTCAACTTGTGGTTTAAAGACTTCAGGGTGCAGTGAATCCCTCCAGCAAGTGACTGTGTCCCACGCTGCAGAGGAACGCGAAAAACCCCCAGGACCTCTGCCAATCTGCCCTGGAGGAAAATTCCTTCCTGCCCCCAAATATGGCAATCAGCTAAACCCTGAGCATGTGGGCAAGACACCAGCCAGACACCCAGGAAAGAATTCTCTGTAGTCACTCAGATCCCATCCTATCTAGTGTCCCATCAGAGGCCATTGGCATATTTACCGCTAATAGTCAAAGATCAGTTAATTGCCAAAATTAGGCTATCCCATCATACCACCCCTTCCATAAACTTATCGAGCTTAGTCTTGAAGCCAGATATGTCTTTTGCCTCCACTGCTCCCCTTGGAAGGCTATTCCAGAACTTCACTCCTCTAATGGTTAGAAACCTTCTAATTTCAAGTCTAAACTTCCTGATGGCCAGTTTATATCCATTTGTTCTTGTGTCCACATTGGTACTGAGCTTAAATAATTCCTCTCCCTCCCTGGTATTTATCCCTCTGATATATTTATAGAGAGCAATCATATCTCCCCTCAGCCTTTTTTTGGTTAGGCTAAACAAGCCAAGCTCTTTGAGTCTCCTTTCATAAGACAGGTTTTCCATTCCTCGGATCATCCTAGTAGTCCTTCTCTGTACCTGTTCCAGTTTGAATTCATCCTTCTTAAACATGGGAGACCAGAACTGCACACAATATTCCAGATGAGGTCTCACCAGTGCCTTGTATAACGGTACTAACACCTCCTTATCTCTACTGGAAATACCTCGCCTGATGCATCCCAAGGCCGCATTAGCTTTTTTCCCAGCCATATCACATTGGTG
Source organism: Terrapene triunguis (assembly GCF_002925995.2). Classification (NCBI taxonomy): domain Eukaryota; kingdom Metazoa; phylum Chordata; order Testudines; family Emydidae; genus Terrapene; species Terrapene triunguis. Next base: position 25,971,598 of record NW_020664417.1, on the reverse strand, counting down.
GCTTATAGTCATCCTGTGATCAACCAACACTCTGAGGTCCTTCTCTTCCTCTGTTACTTCCAAGTGATGCGTCCCCAGTTTATAACAAAAATTCTTGTTATTAATCCCTAAATACATGACCTTGCACTTTTCACTATTAAATTTCATCCTATTACTATTACTCCAGTTTACAAGGTCATCCAGATCTTCCTGTAGGATATCCCGGTCCCTCTCTGTATTGGCAATACCTCCCAGCTTCGTGTCATCTGCAAACTTTATTAGCACATTCTCACTTTTTGTGCCAATGTCAGTAATAAAAAGATTAAATAAGATTGGTCCCCAAACCAATCCCTGAGGAACTCCACTAGTAACCTCCTTCCAGCCTGACAGTTCACCTTTCAGTATGACCAGTTGTAGTCTCCCCTTTAACCAGTTCCTTATCCACCTTTCAATTTTCATATTGATCCCCATCTTTTCCAATTTAGCTAATAATTCCCCATGTGAAACCATATCAAATGCCTTACTGAAATCAAGGTAAATTAGATCCCCTGCGTTTTCTTTGTCTAAAAAAATCTGTTACCTTCTCAAAGAAGGAGATCAGGTTGGTTTGGCACGTATCAATTGTGTCAGGAATTTAGGCTGGAGTTGGATTGAAGAGGTTGGTCATCTTGGAGATGTTTTTATAAAGTGACCTTGCTCTGTAATGGCCCTGGTCTTGTATTTATTGTTTGTGCAGTGCTTTGAAGATGTGTAGTAAAGTACTCTATAAGTGCTAAGCATTACTTATAAGCACTTATCCATGCAAAATTCCCTTTAACTTTAGTGAGTGTTTAGCCTGCATTCCTAATAGGGAATATGGGACCAGCCTAAAATGGAATTGTCTCAGGTTCTCCCAGTATTAGTTAATTAGTGGGCTCCAACTTTCAGTTTCCTGCAGGCTTTTTTTAAAACAACAACAAAAAACTTTTAGGTTAAAATTATAATAAAATGAAATACCGCTAAGAGCTGAGTTTGTCTGAATCTGCAGTATTATATTTTCCTTCTAAGTGAACTTTTACCTCTGACCTGTCATATCTTGTTTATGAATGAGTCAGTAACTCACTTTCTTGTCTAAGTCACATTGTGCAGAATTTTGGCCTCGTTCATTGGCTCATTAGTCTAAGTCCTGTTATCGATCTGTTGCTCTAGGATGAGTCAAGATGTGAGCTCCAGTTTTAAAGAGTAAGAAGTGTTGGCATAGTGTACTTGATAGGACTTTTAGTAGTAGTGGAGCATGGGGAATGACTGTTTGTAGGTCTAGAAATCCCAGTGTCTCTAGTTAATTAATGATGTAGTCCTGAACTTTGCTCAGCTACAGGCAACGAGAGAGATTATTACTTAAGTGAAAATTAGTGGGCAGGATTTATATAGAGAAAATAAGGCCTCAAGGGAGTGTGTGATGTGCTGCCATATTTTTAGAGTTAAATTATTCATGTCACATAGTGTTTTTAAATATCTCTTGATTCACAAGGAGTATGATACGTAATTATTTAGACATACAAAAAACTCCAAACCAAAAAAACCCAGCAACCCCAAACCACTAAATGTATGAGCCAAAGAGTTCCTTGGTACAGGTATTGGACTTACATATCTTCCAGTTTGGAATGATCTTAAGAAAGGTTGAAAGCGGCATATAAGGTTCTCTTCTGTTATGTGCTAGTAAAACTCCTTGTTCAGACTTCTTTTTCTGACTCTGTACAAGTGGCTAAGTCTTTTATTGAAATATAGGTTTACATTTCTTCATCAAATCCCTGAGAGTGATTCTGGTGGATTTCACTTTTCAGAGCAATATATGTAGAACTTTATCTAGCCTTTGCACAAGGCTAAGTTTTTACTCTACCTCTACAAACCAGGAGATGACTTTACTCTTTTTCCTGTATAACCTACCAAAGTCCTTCCATTGTAGCAGCTTTAATTTTTAACCCTACAGTGATTGCCATATGAAGTCATTCCACAATCTGGAAATTACTGTATTATAAAGTGGTGTCTGAGAAATAGTCATTGGTAAATGATGACTTTTTGTGGTGATCTCTGTATCATTGCTTGTTAATGATGTTTCTGAAGAGATGTCTACATTTCAGTTAGAGGTGTGGTTGCAGCTCGAGTTGGCATACCCATGCTAGCTTTTAATTTAGTTAGCTGTGCAGATGGGGCAGCATTAGCCCCAGCACAGATTAGCAATGCAAGTACATACTTGGGGTTCTGGGCAGGTTTGTACAGCCCTTAATAAAGCCAGATATGTTGCACCATTACTTCTGTTTTTAGACGGGTTAGTTAGATTAAAGGTAACATAGGTAACCAAAGCTGCAATCATACTTCTGATTGCGTTATAGACATACCCTGAGTGAGCTGCGTGGTGTATTGTGGAGCAAATTAGTTTTCGCTAGTGGTTGAATTAATAACTCCACTGAGTATCAGAAATGGACACGCGCAATTCCAAATTCTTTACCACACCATGATTTAACAAGTCCAAATATAAGGCTCCATCCTGCAAGATGTTTAGCACTTTGACCCTGATCCAGAAAAGACTGCAAAGGAACTATTCGCATGCTTCAAGTTAAACATGTGCTTAAGTGCTCAGCACTTTGGAGAATCAAACCCATTTTTCTCCATTTTATGCATATTTAAATTGATAATTAAATATACCTGTAGACACTTTACTGAATTATTTATTTATTTGGATCTCTCCAGCTATAAAAAGAGGCTGCTTTAGTTTGATTGCTCAGGACTCAAAGGTACACCTACACTGCAATAAAAAAATGCATGGTACCGACTCTTGGTCAATTGTCTCGGGCTCATACTGCGGGACCAAAAATTGCAGTGCAGATATTCAGGCTTGGGTTGGAGCCTGGGCTCTGAGATTCACCCCTCTCATGGGGTTTTAGAGCCCAGGCTCCGCTCTGAACATATGTATTGCAGTTTTTAGCCTTGCTTTTGGAGCCCTGGGTGGGCTTGAGTCAGCTGACCCGGACTAGCTGTGGCTGTGCCGTGAGTCTTTTGTTGCAATGTAGATATTCCCAGAGCGGAAAAATCATAATAAAATGTGATGAAACTTGAGAAATTGACCTAACATAACTACTCAACACCTGATAATGTTGAAATTGTAGGGTTTGACATCTGGACCTTTCAAAATAGAAATGACTGCATTATACCATTGGATAAGAGGATTTCTGACTTTGTAAAATATAAAATACTCATTTCTAGCTCCACCTCATATCATCTCTGATTTTAAATTTGTGGACCGAATGTGACCCATCCTGTGCCTTCACATCCATTTAATTTTGGTAGGCGAGGATGAAAGGAAACAAGGAAGACCTGTAGCAGCGGTGACTACCAGTGTATATTTGTGCAGGTGTGTGTGTGTATTCTTGTCTTTTGTCCTTTTATGCAAATGGCCAAAAGCTTAAAGCCTTGTCTTTTGGAGGTGGATTTTTCCACAAATCCTTACCTTTGTCATATCAGGACAGGATTGCTACAACATGCTCTATATGGAACTGTACCATGGGCTTGACAGAATACTTAGTGAAGTAGTGGACAGATTCCCATTCACTTGAATGGCTGGTGGATTAGGCCCTATAGAATCACTCAAACTGCAGCTGATGCAGAATGCAACAGCCTTTTTGTCATGGTGTGTTTTTTGCAGGGGCATATTATTCCCTCACACCAATATCTGTACTAGTTTACAAACAATCTGGGTGTAATTTAAGGTGTTGCTATAAGTTTTACAGGATCTGGTTTGGTTGTGTTGAGACCTCTCATCTTGCCTAGTGTAATTCTGAGGCATTCAAGCTAAGTGAGAAAAGGGCGGAGGTGAGCTTTTCAGTGATTAATCCTCAATTGTAAAATTTTCTTCCTTCTTTCATTTACCTCATTAAAATTTGTTGACTTTCAGGTATTTTTGTAAGTTCCATTTGATCTTGCTAGTTTGTCCGGGTGGGAAGGATGCTTTACTGGGTTGTGGAGCTCTAGTTATAGCGGGATCTAGGGGTTAATGCTCCAGTTGTTTGGCATTAGCTCTATTTATTTTTTGTACTTGTGTGTGTATATATGCACCCAGACCTTTACATAGGTATGTTTTTATAAACTGAAATTATTAAATGAATAATTCTGGGCTGTCAGGGTATTGAAATGCATGAACCAGCAAAAACAAGTTCATGCTCTCATGGGTTGACAAAGCCTGTAATTTTACTCTTCTTTCTAACAGAAATATTATCTCCTTTGTATTGTAGCTTTAGGGCACTCTTTACAATCTTTTTATTGTCACTGAGGGCAGTTGTCTCTGCATTCGAATCGGGGAAGGTAATCCAAAAATGTTTTTTAATAACAGGAAATATTTGCCATTTCACCCACAATACAAAAGAATACATGTTTGCTGAAGAGCTGGGTCATCCATCTGGTTTCAAGTTCTAAAGGTCAGCATTCTGAAGCTAGTCACATGCTTTGCCTTCACAATTCTTGTCACTTTTGTCTATTCAGAATCAACTTCCCTGCTATCCCAGCAGACAGTGTCTGACTTTTCTATAGACTACAGGAAAACAGTTTGAAAATATAATTGAGGTTTCTGGGCAGGAAAACTGAAGCATTGTTGTTAAGCTGATGCGGCAGAAAATGTGACACAAGATTATTGTATGTTAAATCCAACTAAAACATATTTTTGGCAGAATTTCACAACTGTAGTAGGATTCTTCAGTTACCTGTATGAGACCTGGATAAGGTCAGTAGTTTAGTTAAATTTAAAATGTATAGATATATGGGTACATTTGAAATCATTGATGGTGTGACATTTTGCAGATCATCCAGAAAAGTAAGAGTTCTGTCACCGTCTGTGTTGTAACTTTGGGAGTCTTAATGCTATGCTGCTGTGGCTCAGAGCTCTGACACCAGTAGCCAACCTACAAGCACAAAGGTCCCATCCCTGGCTTCAACCTGCCTAGCTACTCCATGCAGGGTGACCCCACTAGCTGTTCTGGTCTCGAGTCCTCCCAAATCCATCTCCCTGAGTTCTTAATTACCAGACACTTCTGACTTTTCCCCTCTGGTTCATCATCCCCAAAGGAGTGAAACCTGTCCCCAATTATCAGTTCACTTTGGCACATATATTCCACTAGTCTGCACAGCAGAGATCTGTTTGAGGTAAAAATCAACAGTTTATTTAATAAAAAATCTTAGATTCAAAGATGAAATGGCGAGGAAAAGCAAACACATACAAGTTACACAGAATATAAACATAAAGATGCATTCTCAGGCTTTACACTTCTATATTAGCTATTTCCTCCTTTTTTCTCCTAATATAAATTACCTATTGCCTCCGAACAGTTTCTCAGAACCTCTCTTAGATGTTTGTCCTCAGTTTCTGGAAACCATCATCCCTTTTAACAGGGGTTGCAGTTTTCTTCCCTCTTTTTCTGATTATGATAATTCATGTTTACACAGAACAGGGGAAACTCCCTCCTTCCTTAGTTTTCCAAGACTGGGGTTTTCTTTTCAGTTTCAATGTTTTTCCATTAACTTTAGTGGTCTAGCATTGTCTTTCCCTAGGCTGTACAACGTTAGGTGATTGGAGTTAGTTTCATATAAACTAGCCTGGGAGGTGACCATCACTGCCTGATTACTTCACCGTTGTTGTGAGGTTATGCTGCAGTTGAAATCTAGTTACAACTATAATGTTCTACATATATACACATGCATACATTCATAGCCATAACCTGTACACAGATCTCATAAGGACCATGATGTCTAGAACATTACATCCTTTCCTAAAAGACCTTACTTGACATATGTTTTTTCGCAATAACATTGAATGCAGTCAGTTGCTTGATCTTTGGGGTCAGACCCCCCCCTTTCTCCTCTTGGGGCATCTGGACCCTGATTGTCACAGATGAGCACTAGTTTATTTGTCTGTTTTTCTTATTTCTTCTAAATATATGTCTACCTAGGTTTCCTATCTGTAAAATGGGGATAATACTGATCTCACAGGGGTCTTGTCAAAGTAAATTAATGAATGTTTGTGAAGTATTCAAATACTACATTGATGAGGGACCATAGAAGTATTTAAGTGGATAAGAAAAGCCTAAATGAGTTTGAATCTTGCTTTTCAAGGCTGATATGTGATTTTTTTTTAAATGACAGTCAATACATTTATTTTTTTATTTTTTGCAGTATCTAATTGCTTTTATTAATTTAATGAAACAAAAATCCATATTGGGGAAGAAATAAGCATAGTTTATTATTATGAAAACAGAGTTTCAAGCCTTTAATCTGTAGTTTTGTTGTCCAGTAGCTTGTGCATGAAATTCATGTTTGTATTTTAAATTTCATTCCTTACAATATTATATATATGGCACCAATGGACTGTACATGTCTACTGTAAACCATTAGCAAGGTGGTTCCTTAGCTTCACTCCACACCTTCTCCTTTTACCTTCTTGTCTCCTTCCATGTCCCCTTTATCTCTTTCTTTTCCTTTTTTCTTTCCATTTATCTTGTCCCCTCCTAAGTAACCCCTCCCACCTCCACTCCCACATACAAACCCCAACCAAACAAAAAATCATGCAACTATGGTGTTTGCTGCCATCACATGGTTCACCCCTTGCCCCACCTTGTGTCTGTTTTATCTAGATTATACATGCTTTGGAGCAGGAGCTGTCTACTGATGGGACTTCATTCTTAGTTGGCCCTCAGGCATTACTATAATTGACATGATTAATAAAAAATAAATAGTTCTTATTTTTACTTGATAAATGTAGACCCAGGAAATAGCTGTGCTCAAGCCAGAAATAGATGGTTGAGAATGTCTATTTTGGGAATTGTGTCAAGAGTTTATCTAATTAGAGAAAGAATTCACTTTTATATGACTTTTTTATTTCAAGGACAAATATGCTACCAGAAAATTTCATCTGCTTGGATACAGTAAGCATATTCATAAAAGTTTGTATGTTAATGTAGTGATATAGGAATATGAAGTAGAAATTCTGCACACGTTATATAGTAAGTAGGAAAGTCTATATATTTTAAAGATATTAGCAATGTAAATACAAGTCTCATAGGTTGGCATAGAGGAAGTACAGTCAGTTCCCGGTCTTTCCTCCCCTTTGTAAATACGTATTTAGAAAGTTCAGAGTTTAATGGAAAGAAAACTTAAAGTACAATCTTGTTGCTTTGTTTGTATGAGTACATTATAATCTGAGGATTAAGTATTGTAAACTCACAAGTACACACATGTATAAATCATATTAAGGCTAATTAGCTTTAGTGCAAATAGCAAGGGGAGAATGGACATCTGAAGATGTCTTTCAAAAAAATGTGAGCTGATGGTTTTCTCAGGAATTCAGTTCCATAATAAACCTTTTGCAATACTATATAAATGAGGTGGGTGGAGAAAAGGAAGGCTGTTTTAGTATGGGTTTAGGGGCACCCTTGAGATTTCTGGTTTTATAGCTTATCAGCAGTTGGAAGGATCACTGAATAGGTGGCACTTAAGATTTTAGGTTATGGGAGTTGTGTTTAGGGATCATTTGTACTGTGATGATGACAACACCATTCTAAAGCTTTAAAATCTTCACCCAAAATTTTGAAAAGACTCCAGTCTAAGTACACATGGTTCCTTGAGCTAATACAAAGGGTCTGCATCTCCTAATGGGAAGATCTTTGCCTTCAATATTGACACTTTTTTTTTTAAACACGCATCCCTCTATACACTTTGGCTATACTGAATCCTTTGTTCTGTCTCTCTTCATAATCAAACATTGCTGCAGCTCTTCTTACATCTCCCCTGTATGCGTATCTGTTCTCTTCTGTTTATTGGAGACATTATACAAGCCAGTCATTTCTGAGCTGCTGCATGTAAGAATCTTATCCTTCACTATTCATCCTGGACCTCCTCAGCTTTTAGGTAGGGCATTGCCTGTTGGCTGATGAAATTACAGTCTCAACTTCATCAGCTGCCAGTTCTTCTTTGTGTTGTGACACCTGCATGGATCTTTAATGGTTCTCTGGTATCCCTATGTAACAGTGGATAAACACAACCAACTGATGCTAATTAACAGTATATTCTCATGAGGTTTAGAGTATTAAATAGTCTAGGGCTTGAAAAATCCACTCACTTATTCACTAACAGTGAGCAGGAGCTTCCCTTCAAAAGAGTGCCTGTGTGTGTATATAGGGGGACAGTGGGTGGAACAGGTGGAAGGGAAGTCATCAATTTCTGAAGAACTTTACCTTGTCATTTGAAATAAATATTGTTTCTTGTACTTACGGTTGTGTAGATTACTTTCCAAATGGGAACGGAATGCAAACCAGCACAGTGGTGTCTCCTGAGAGTCCAAAGAGAGAGCACTAGAATCTGTGCTACTTCTTACAGCTTTGCCAGACAGAAACAAAGTGAAAGCAGAGAGACTGTTTAGCAGCCACTCCTCAGAACCATCTGTCTATCAGCAAAATTGACAAGAATTTGGTCAATTTAGTTCTCCTTCTGTTTAAAAAAATTATTGATAGCAGCTGAGGCAGGCCCCGGAGCAGTTTGTGGGGTAGGAGAGGGGAGAAGGCTAAAAGTAAGTTGGAGTAATGGTAGAGTAGTATATTCGCAACACAGTCAGATGGCAGAGTAACAGATCTATTAGTCATTGTCCAATGTGAAAGATGGAAACCCCAAACAAGATCTTGTGACAGTCCCCTGCTCTATAAGTTTCAGCACCCTCCATTCTCCCCCCCCCCCCCATCAGCATCTTATTTATTTGTATTTTGTTGACTTCTGCCTAGTAGGTTTGTTTGTATCTGGTATACTTTTCAAACTCTGAATAATTCAGAGTCATTATTTTGTTTGCTACTACTTTGTGTTAAATCAGTTCTTTTGCTTTAAGTTTATCCCATCTCTAATTAAAAATGACAGATGGATATTATTGCTCTGTGGGAACATAAGAACGGCCATACTGGGTCAAACCAAAGATACATCTAGCCCAGTATTCTGTTTTCCGATGGTGGCCAATGCAAGGTGTCCCAGAGGGAATGAACAGAACAGGTAATCATCAAGTGATCCATCCTCTGTCGCCCATTCCCAGCTTCAGGCAAACAGAGGGTAGGGACACCATCCCTGCCCATCCTGACTAATAGCTATTGACAGACTTTCCTCTTTTTGATTGGTTGAACCCTTTTTTCTTACAATAGGTGGCTAGGAAGAGATGGATAGGGAGAGTCTCCTTAAGACACAGAATTTTGGGGCCAGGAAGGTGGTGAATATGATAGATAGTTTATGGGTGAGTCTGTTGATTTAGAAGAATTTTTGATTAAATTAATATTTTTTCTTCCAGTGAAAAATTAATTTAATATCAAGAAGAAAGTTCACACTGTGGTATATAGGGGTAAAGTTTCTTAATTCTGTAGGCAAATATTAAGTGTTGAGCCAGAAGACTCCGAAATGATTAAATGATTTAAGTTTATTAATTTCTTTTTTACTCTTACTGCTTTATGAAAAAAAGGGACAAAAATGGTTTTACCAGTTTGATTTGTTATGCATTGCCCAAATCTCTTCATATCCTTTGAATACCAGGTTAATTCTGACATTACTTTTTGGCTCTGACAAGCATTATTTTGACCAAATGATACATGTATCTGTTATCAACTTCCAGTTGTTGCTGCTAAAGACAGAAGACAGGATAATGGGCTAGATGGACCATTGGTCGATCCAGTATAGCCATTCTTCGGTTCACATTGCCCCAGTTTGCTTTATAATAAGTAACTAGTAACACCTTGGGTGATTTAAAATTAAGTTCCGTTGTGTATTTTCTCCTTTCTTCCTGTGCAATGCTGCTTGCTGAACTTATTTGTTATTGTGCTTGGCTGTCTTGTAAATAGGACCATGTATTGTTAGCATGATAGTCCTATTAAGAACCACAGCGTGGATAAACACTTAGATCTTCAGTAACCACAAAATTCTAATCTCATGACAACTAGTGTTTAAAAAATTGAGTTCTCATGTAAGCAACTTGTGGAAGAAGAAACATTATAGCCAAGTTCTGTTGGAAACCATGTATTGTATAAACCCATTGTCTCATGCCATAAAAGGAGTTTTCTAACTTTAAATAAAGGCAATATAAAAAACAGAAACAAAAAGGAGGCAACATTAATTTAAATGACATGTTAGTTTGCTGACGTGGGTTTTACTATCAACATAATACTGCAATGAAAAGAAAAGCTGTGCTGTGAATGTGATAATGTCATACACTCACCCAGTCTAAGGGCTTGTCTACATTACCCGCAGGATCGATCCAGCGGGGGGGGGGGGTCAATTTATTGCGTCTAGACGCAATAAATCGACCACCGAGTGCTCTCCTGTCGACTCCGGTACTCCACGAGAGGCACAGGCGGAGTCAATGGGGGAGCGTCAGCTGTCGAGTAACCGCAGTGAAGACACCGCGGTGAGTAGATCTAAGTACATCGACTTGCTGAAGTTGTGTAACTTAGATTGATCCCCCCCACCTAGTGTAGACCAGACCTAAGTGGGTGGAGGGAATGATTGGAGCAGCGTTTGGTCTGGATGTCACAGTAAGGCCATGTCTATACTAAAAAGTTAAGTTGACACAGCTACGTCACTCAGGGTGTGAAAAATCCACACCCTTGTGCGACGTAGTTAAGCTGATCTAACCCCTGAAATAGACAGCACTAGATCTATGGCAGAATTCTTCTGTTGACCTAAGTGCCACCTGTTTGGGAGGTGGATTGATTAGGTGATGGAAGAGCCCCTTCCCTCGCTGCAAATATGGGTATTTAAGTGTGGACATATTCTAAAAGGGCAAGGAGAAGCATGCTTAAGAGTGCAGGCAGGGCCGGCTCCAGGCACCAGGCACCCAAGCACATGCTTGGGGCGGCACCTGGTAAGGGGCGG
>NW_020664417.1:25869692-25960302 GCF_002925995.2 Terrapene triunguis | reverse complement strand
TTTTTTGCTGCTTGGGGCAGCAAAAAAGCTAGAGCCGGCCCTGAGTGCAGGGCTGGGCTCCTGCTCCAAGTGTTCTCCGCTTTCCATTGGTCAGACAGGGCAAACTGGGAGATGATTGGCCCATCACTTTCCCCTCATTATTTTAAAATTGCCCAGGCCTTTGGGAACCTCTGGCTCCCTTTAGCTGCCCCATCCTCCTTCCCTGTAGCAGTAGAAATGGAGCAATGTTTTTAGAATGCTGCGGGTCTGATTGATTTTTACTGACTCCCAGAACGTAACTTTTGATATTGGGGCCAAATTGCAGAGACCTGGTGGATTTTTTTCCACTTTCCTCACAGCACCATGATTCAATTAAACAGCATTAGGACTTAGAAATCTCTTTTAGGAATTTGTAAGAATGTTTAGTTTGTTGCAACTTGCAGCCAGTGTCCAATGCAGATAAAGGGGAAAAGGGCTAGCTCTTAAAATAAGAGACCTGGGATTTCACTTGTAGACCTTTGTGCCTATGGGAGAAGGAGATCTCTGAAGTCTTTGCAGACCACGGTCTCCCATTGGTATCAGCTGTCCCCCTCCCTGGGATGGGGGAGAGGTTGAGATGATTCAGAAGTGAGGTAGGCTGCCGAGCATTTACCCCAAGCTATTGGTTACATGGTAGGCACACTGGAACCCTGCATTGGAACCAGTTAAATGTCTGGTAGGTCAGAGATGAGTTGAGGGGGGGCATATAGTGCCCCTTCCCAGTATTTAAATTAATGAAGTTGTGGCCTGCTGCTTAAACCCATCCCTTTGTCTGTTTTCATTCACCTGTGTGTCCTGATTAATAGTGAAGGACTATTCAATTTGACCTTTGTTCTCCTCTACAAGCAACAAAACAGCAATGAGACTCTCTGGAGCATGCAGAACAAATTAGGCCCTTAATCTTGTAAACGTTTATGCACATGAATATTCCCATTGGAGCCAATGCACTTCAGTCTCACTGAAGCATCTGCATAAATGTTTCCAGGATCGGAGCCTTAAAATGTAGCTGATAAGGTGACTAAAAGTGGTGAGATAATATCGTTTATTGGAGTAACTTCTGTTGCTCCAATAAAAGATATTACCTACCCACTTTGTCTCGCTAATATCCTGGGACCATCATGGCTATGGCACTGCATACAATCTGAGCATTTTCAGTTCTACAATAGGTTTAGATTTAAATCAAATCTATGTAGAAATTCTGATGTTCATTTCCTTATTTTTACAGTTTATTAGAAATACTTGTTTTAATAAGACCATGTCCAGAACATGGACATACTGGTCATGTCTTGTAAAGGTTATGTAAAATCAGAAAAAACAAGGGAGCTTTCAGACACACTGCAGTGTCCTGCTCAGCAGAGACGAGTCAGGACTTGACAGTAATGAATATACAGTAAAGGGTCTTTACTTAGGCTGCTGATTTCAGACAGAGATTGTGCCAAGAATATGAAGGGAGGCTGCTTGGGAGAGAAGGCTGATTTATGAACCTAGGACTGTGATCTTCCTGGGAAACTCTGAGATTAGAAGCATTTATTAAATTTCTAATATTTTGTAAACTGTTTTGTGACTGGACTTCTGTTGATCCAGTATGACCTTACTGTACTATGATTCCAGACCAATATATGGTCTAGCTCCTTCCTCGTCTGGCCATCGTTGGCTATCCAGGTTTCCTAGTAGATGTCTAAGGGCATGAACGAACTGCCGGTGATAGTAATGTTGTGAGAAGCACAAAAGGACAGTAATCTCATAGTTGTCATTTATTGTTCCAGAGCAAAATAGCCTGAGAATAGTTTCAAACTATTTCTGGGATTTGATGTGGCATTCACATCTCAGAGTATAATAAGTTTGTTGTTCAATGGAACAGATTGTATCACTGCTGCTAGCTATTCATAAAATTCATCTTTATTAACATCTGTACCTTTCTTGGTGGGAATGTAGGCTATGATGATGGACATCTGAGCACAGTGATACCTCAACCTGGTGTATAGCAGTCGACCAGAAATAGGGTGCCCCGTTTGTATGTGATTTATTAAAAGGCGATCAGAGGACGAGTGCCACCACCCTGTTTACATGCCTGATTTCTCCAGAGTACAAAAGGCTTGCATCCACCACGGAATGTTGGCCATTATTCACTAGTCTCGCCTCAGTGATTCCAGCAACTGCAATGTTACATCTTTCCAGTTGTCGTTAAGGGTCAGTACATTCCAGGTGGCAAATCTGGTGGATTTTCTCAAATCAATCATGGACATTATGGAGTTTGGCCTAGATTATGAACCATGTTTTATCAGATGTCCCTTGATTCACTCTTTGTCTTTGGGACAGGGGAGATATAGAGTGGTGATTTTGTTTGGGGACACCAAACCCTTCCATGTGTAGCAGATGGTTTCATCGTAGCTCATTCACCTTCACTACTGTTTGAGGATCTGTTTCCCTTCTCTGTTGGGTCCGCTGTTGGCCTTCAGTCATAACTCTGAGCAGGGGCCCTTATTGGATATTATCAGCTGGAATGGAGGCTGATGTTAGCAGGAGTGACCAGACCCTGAAGTAGTGCAGCAAGTACTGCCGCCATACATGCTACCAGGACTAAAATCCCATGAGACACTGCGGCTGCATTTCTGAATCAAATTTTTTGGTTTTCAGTCAGAAATTTTCAGTTTTTGTAAAAACCAGAAACATTAGCCTTAGAAACTTTGTATAACTCACTTAGGATGATGAGAGGAAAATCCTCTGTATTTTGAATGTCTAGATGTGTACTTGTTTGTCTCTTTTGTAGGAGGGAAAGAGAGAATTTAAATTTCTCTTTCCCTTCCCCCAAATATCAAATGTGAATAGAGGAATCAGTTTAAAATGACTTTGATGTACAAATAAAATGTAAAGTTATCCTTCTGCAGAGAAATACTTGAAATTGAACTTCTTTTCCTCCAATGATTTATATTTTTTTCCATTTAAACATATACTGTCCCTTTGTGTTCAGAACTTGAATACCAGTCTGTGCCCAATTAATATTTTGTAACCAATCTTTAACCCTGTGAAAGCAGGAATTTACTGAAGAAACATGGACAGACCCTTAATTTCAGAAATATGAGTACTGCCCATATAACATAGTGCATGTTACTTAAATAATCCATGAATTGGTCACACATTTATCAGTTACACAGTTGCTCAGTAGAGCTTCTCACTGCACTGCAAACACTGAGTCCCAAATACCCTTTTCCAATGTTCAGAAAATAAGGTTTAATAGGCCTTACAATTTATTAGTTGTATAAAAAACCCACAAAATTTTAAAGGGATACTGTATATTTTAAATTACTTAGTAAATCGTTATCCATGTGTCTGCATCACCCATAGCTTTGAGTAGTCAAGTGTGCATCAGTTTGCTGCTGTCAAAGAGGAAGCACAAAATAATGTATGATAAATTAGTGGCCATTTGTTTTAAATCAGTGATGGAGTGGCAGATTTAAAAATAACTAGTTTCTCCAAAAGTATCTTAGACTTAGATTATTATCTTGGTGGTGTGTTCCTTATTCTTGGTAGCTGTATTAACACAGCAGATCATAAAGGAGCAGATACATTTCGTACATGGCCAAATCCTGCAACTCTTATTCCCTTGAGTAGATTTTAGTTGCACAAGTAGTCCCATTGACGTCAATTTCTGTAAATAAGAGTTGCAGGATCAGGCCCAGGGTTTGTAAGTGACAAACTTCTGCTGATAATTATAGGGTTTAATCCTGTAGTTACTCCATGTATATGATTCCTATTGAGTTCAGTGGAAGTTCTGAATGTGAATCAATTTACAGCATTTAAGACTTGTCTTAATCATTTTAGAATACTGAACACAAGTAACACCTTCAAATAATCCAACAAGTTGTACTAAGTTAAATTTGAGATTTAAATCAGTGAATAAATACAGAGAAAATTATAGATGGGGTTGTTAAGGTCTACAGGTCAAATAATGAATACTTTTCAAAATTACTGTACAATAAAAGGTACTTACTTAACTATTTTGCACTTCGTTGTGCATTAGTGAACATTTGTTGCCTCAGGGGCTTTAAGTGGTAAAAGCCAAAAATTGTAAAATTAAGGCAAGTGTTTCTGACACTGCACCGGTACTCCATAGTTAACAAATGTCTTCCTGCTTTCTTTCTCATAATAAAAAAGTGGAGTGTCTTTCTTCAAGTGACAATAGATAGGAAGTACAAAGTTAAGACCTGGCCTGGTATTTAAACATAATAGGTAGTTACAAGAACAATGTCAAGTAAAGTTTTTTTAATTGATTTTGTTTCTTGTTCTATTTTTTGAGTGGAGCTGAAATGAACACGCGTCTCATTTTTAAAAAAACTGACAGTATTCTCCAGGTGTATATCTCCCTGTCATGCTGAAACGTCCGAAGAAGTGGGTTGTAGCCCACGAAAGCTTATGCTCTAATAAATTTGTTAGTCTCTAAGGTGCCACAAGTACTCCTGTTCTTTTTGCGTATACAGACTAACACGGCTGCTACTCTGAAACCTGTCATGCTGAAACGTAGTTATGCAACCACATAATTGACTGATTATAAGAAACAAACAGCTGACTATTGGAATATTTTGTTCCTCATAATTCTCTGATTTGATTTTAGCTCATTGAACGATAATATTGCACACATTGATTCCGACACTGGGCACTGTAATGGTTTACTATTCTCTTTGGAAGACACACTGGGCCAAATTCTGTTCTCAGCTATGCCTAGGTAAATGGATTGGACTTCAATTAACTTACTCTGGATTTACCTCTGACTTTTTGTTTGGACTAATTCAGTCCTTGTGTTTCCTTTTTCCACCTTGTCCCATCAACATTTGTTGTTATATAGATTATTGTACTATTTTAAGAGCTTTCACTCATTTCTCACATTTGAGCTCAATATTAGGATACTTTTGTACGCCCAAATATTACAACAGGGCTTTTGGTGATTTTATAAAGAGAAATATAGAGATCAAGCAGAAATTATTTAGAAGGATCTATGAGCCCAGAATCAAATACCCAGTAAAATTAATGGGAATCTTATCATTGACTTCAGTTGGTGTTGTTTCAGACCCAGTCGTATTTATTTAATCAATTAACTTTAAACAAAAAAAAAACAAAACACCCTTTTATACACAGTTTCTAAAACATAGGGCACTTTTAAGAGCTTTCAATTTCTTTGAAAACCCCGTGGATTGTTGTTAAACAAAGATAAAGAACTCATTGTTGTGGAGATTAATACCATTTGCTGGCTAGCTTGAGACATACAGTAGTGCAGAACCCCTTGGGGTAGTGTGATTCACTGTTGACTTTGTTTGACCTGGCTATTGTAATCAGCTGTTTCCCCAGCATGGACCCCCCACATGCATCTTAGTAACTGGCCTCCCCTGAAGAAGCAGTGATTGAGTGTTCTTAAGTGATTTATTTAATCTCTACGATAAATCTGAAATTCTGTAGATAAACATTTCAGCTAAATGTCTTCTTTGGTGTTGTAACTCCAAGTGTGTTGTGTTCTCATGTTAAAGGGAGATTCCCTCCCCCAGCCCAGCAAAGTGATTTTTTTTGTGGTCTTCCCCTCTGACTTTGCCACCTGTCCAGGTTTTGATTGGATAAACTGATTTCCCACCCACCATCCCTAGCAGACTTTCAGCAAAGTGCTGTCTCCAAGCCACGTTCTGCTTCTCCCTACCACTGCCCCCTCACCAATACTGGTACCTCTTGTTTTCCCATTCCTCTGCCAGCACCAAATGGCACTGGACTAAAGGCAATCATTGCCCTTCTGACTCTCCCAACCCTTCATTCAAGAACCATCTCCCTCGAGGGGCGGACATTGGGTTCCCTGTATCCTAAATAGCAGAGTAGGAGAAGCAGACAAATTCTGCTGGTACACGAGGACAAAGATAGAGGATGGTCTGGTTGTACACAAAACTTTTGGTTTGTATAGGAAGATGGTAACTCACCATAGAAGCTGAGAAGTTAGAAGAAGGGAAGCTGACTCTGCATCCCAGAGAACATGTGAAGAGAGGAACAGCATTGAACTGAGAGATCAGGAGAAACCTGTGCAGGAAGCAGGGCCAAAACTGTCTGAAGAGCTTTAAATCCTTTAGGAAGCAGAAAAGGAGTGAGTAGTATTGTAGTGATGGGTATGGGTAGGGTCCTACCAATTTCACGGGCATGAAAAAAGTCACGGAGTGTGAAATCTGATCTCCCCTGCTGCTGGGAGCCCAGGGCTCCAGCCGGGGCTCAGAGCAGCCCAGGCTCGGGGCTTCTTCCCTTGCAACTCCTGCTGGGGCTTGGGGTGATCCAATAGAGGCTTCTGCCCTGGGGCTTCTTCCGGGGCTGCGGCATCCATTTTTCCTTGGGGTCCCCAGATTGGCCGGGGGCCCCTGCCTTAATCTGTCCCTGTCCTGGACTAACAGCTAGGAGGCCCCGGCTGGGGCGCTTTCAGCATCATGGGGGGAGTAGGGTGACCAGATGTCTCGATTTTGAGGAGTTTGTCCTGCGTCCCGACCGAAGTACAGTCGGGACGCCATTTGTCCCGATATTTTGTTATGGGCGTTTTTTTTTCTTTTCTTTACACTCACCCGTCCGGGTCTTCAGTGGCAATTCGGCGGAGGGTCCTTCAGTCGCTGACTGCCTTCAGCGGCATTTTGACGGGCAAGGTTTATTACCTGCCGCTGAAATGCCGCCGAAGACTGTCAGCGACTGACGGACCCTCAGCCGAATTGCCGCCAAAGACCTGGACGGGTGAGTGTAACAATTAAAAATGTCACCCCCCCGCAGCGGTCCTGATATTTTCCACTTAGCATCTGGTCACCCTATGGGGGAGATTCTACCCACATCAACCTCCGGGAATCTCCCTAATTGCAGGAAGCTGGGAGGATGCTGCCTTCAGAGCCCAACTGTGAAGGCAGCACGGAAGTGAGGGTGGCAATCTTGAGACCCCCTTACAACAACTTTGCAACCCCCCTGATGATCCCATTTTGGGTAAGGACCCCCATGGTTACCACACCTGAAATTTCAGATATAAACATCTGAAATTGTGAAATTGACCAATTAAAAAACCATCTGGCCATGAAATTGACCAGAATGGACTGTGAATTTGGTAGGGCCCTATGTGTGGTGTAAAAACCTACATAGATAGAGGTACCTGGGAAGATGTGAATTGGTAAGAGAGGAAGAAGGGCACAAGAGGAAAAAGAGGGGCACTTAGTTCCCTTCCTCTAACTTCTAATGTGGAGTGTGGGGAAAGAGAAAGAAATGTGGGATTCAGAGGAACTGATTTGCAAGGAGAGAAATGCATTTTCCTGTGAGGGGAGGAGAAGAAAAAATATACTGGGGGTGCATGGGGGAAGTGTGTGTGACTGGATGACTTGGTTAAGTACCTTGGAGAGACAAGTTGGGTGAGATAATGTCTTTAATTGGACCAGCTTCACATGGTGAGGGAGACAAGCTTTCAAGCTTACACAGAACTCTTCTTTAAGTCTGGGAAATGTACTCTAAGTATCTGACATTCTGCTTCAATTGCGCACACGCTGAACTTTTTGCACAAGTAGTTCAATTAAACTCACAGACAGAATTCAGTTTCGGTTTCCCAATGTTTTGGTGGTGTAAACCATAGAACTTGGAAAACTAGGTACACTGGTTTACTGTGTTCAGTGGAAAATTGGTTAAAATAATATTGGTTAAAATAATAGATTCTGACATAGACCTGTGCTGTGTTGACAATCTTGACAGTGAGTGGTTTTGGTGCTTTAGAAGTCTAGTGGCAAAGCCCAATTTGAGAAGAAAGAACCTACTAAACTATATCTTTTGCACAATAGAATATATTATCCAATTACACAGTCCTCTCCTGTTTTCATGTTTTCATTCATTGTAAGTGTTACCTTTCCTGTATTTTTCTTTTTCTCTTGTTGAATGCCTGAAAAGGACCAGATAACAACAACAACAACAACGGAAACTGCAGGGAAAGATAATTCTGTTGCGGTACATGGCATTGCATTAGGCAGTGTTTGAGGGGTGGGGGGAAGCTTTCTTTACAGTACTGCTCCTTTTCAATCTCAATATTTCTCTGTCTCATAGTGCATCTGCAGCAATTGCTGTGCAATTCCAAAATTTCCAGTGTCTAAAATTGAGTTTGATTTGGTAATGGCAGGAGATAATTTATTGCTCTTAATTACAACTATTTTATACTATGTGCTTCACAAAACTGATCCTGCAAACTCTTGTGCGTGTCCTTAACTTTTTGCATGAGTTCCATTAAATTCACATACATCTCATGTCACAATGAGTGGGGATGATGAACAATAGGGAGAGGACAGTAAGGAAGTATGAAAGTTACAGCAACACATTTTTAAAAGATATTTAAATGTAAAGGACTTTTATGTTGTTTAGGTTACAGTTTAGGCTTTTATTATTTAAAATGCATTAAACAAAACAAAAACAAACAAGCAAACAAACACAAAACACATGCCAAAAGGACCTCAAATTGGGCTAGTTCTCAGAGATGCTGTAAGCCTTTATTTTTTGCTAGATGTACTTGCACATATAAGAAATTTGCTTATGCAGTGTAGCAAGGCATGCTTAATATTCCCTCATGTTTTCAGTCAAAACTGCTGTTTGACTTATAGGCACATTCCGGCAACACTGGAAGGGCTTTATACTTATTTCAAATATAAAAGAGCAAGTAATTCCAATATTTAAATATGGTAACAAACATTTTATTCTTGAAGTGTCTATATTATTGGTAGTTTCTTGTGAGGTCAGTTGCTGTTGTTTAGTGAGATTATTTTAAGCGAGAAATGATTTTTAGTTTTGGAAATTTTATAAATAAACATAATTTTATTATGCCTGCCCGCTTAAGTCTTTTTACCTTTTTGGTATTTCTCCTCTATGGCCTTCTCTTATATCCAGTCCAGTCCACTCCAGAGCAACTCACCTGGGAAAAACAATGAGAGAGGTCACAAGGGAAATAAATGTGGAAGTCTGAGTAAATGTCTGTATTATGCAGACTTATGTATCACAATGCTACAATTCAGGACCTCTCAATGTCGGAAGACTGTGAAGTAGCACCAATTCAACATGGACTAAAATGTGCAAGGGCATTTATTCTTGAGAGTCTTTGAATAACAAGTCCCAAAAGCCCCATTAATGTGATAGACTAAGATGGAAATTATAAAATGAGACTTGTACATGTAAGAGAAGGTTTCCTAGGGCATCCTAGACTAAAATCTCAAATGTAAAAAAAAACTTTTATTGTAAGGAATAAATATAACTATTCTGGATTTGAACTTCTTCCCTTGCTGTACAAATTATGCACTATAGAGAAATTAAGGTGTTTGCGGTACAGTTCATCCAAGATTCTTTTTCTCTAAGAACTTCAGTTTATATTGATAAAGACACTATGCTTCTGTAACTTAGGTTTTTTGTGTGTGTTTTTTTTAAGTAGGTTCTGTACATTTGTGTGAGAATCAAGTATACCAGTGGTGAAGGCAGTGTAGTGCTGATAGCTAGCTTTTTTGACAGGTAATAAAATTGCCAGTAGAAAGAAATTCTTAAATATGGTAGGAGAAGTTACATACTTTTTAATCTTTATGGACTCTGTTCTGTACTAACTCAAACCCCATGTAATTCTGTTTGTGGTCAGTAGACTTAATTACCTTACAACTATTGACTTCACTGACATTAGCCAGCGCTAATTCTGAAATAGGGACACTTTGTGATGCTGTCTCTTCTTAACCCAGACCCTGTTATCTAAAGTCTTTCTTTTTTAACAGTAGGTTTTAAAAAAGTGCATGAATTAGTTTTTCATTTGTAGAATGCCTGAGAACCCAAGTCTGCTGTCACTGAAATAGGTTCAAAACAACTATTGAGTTCAGTATGAGCAGAAATGGGCCTTGAGACAGTAAAAGCAAGGATTTAGTAAAAAGACTACCCATCTTTTATCAGGGTTCTGTGAATGGCAGAATAGTGACATTTATAAAGCTTCCTAGCTAAGATTTCTGTGAGATTTTTTTTCCTGAGCCCAATACTGATATATTTCTCTCAGCAAGCCTGTCATTTTAACTAACATAAAGCCTTTTATTTATGAGCAGTACATACGTCTCCTTTCCCTACTGAGAGAGAATGATATTAAAGTAGTCTGCTCCATCTTCTACCATTTGGGTCTGTTCAATAGCCAATACTTGGTTTAAAAGGAAACATAAATATATAACTACAATCTTAAACGTAAACACTTCAGCATATTTGACTGCAATGTAACACATACATACGTGAGCTATAATGTTAATAACTTCTTTCAGCATCAGTAGTGTCTCATTTTGAGGTATTTGTAGTAGCTAATGTAACTACTGTAATTGCAAAGGGCCACGTTGCCCTCTTCCAGTGGAAAAATGTCAGGAGGGAACTTGAGGAGGAAAACTCAGATGTTCTGTTTGTGCGTGTGCGCGTGTATGCCTATGATGGGCACGAGGATGTGCCCCAGGTTTTTGGCTTCCAGAATATGTTGTGCATTAGATCCCCAGAATCCATGGGTCTTTCCAGAGCTGATTGGATCTTGAAGATCTGCTAGGGGCCAGGAAAATCCATGTGACATCTTTGTGCTTCTACCATATCTGTGAGCCTCTGCCCCATCTCCAGTTCAATGTCAGCTGGTTACAGTTGAATTCCTGGACAGGTAGTCTGCAGAGATGGTACAGGGATTATGCAGATGCTCTTGACCTCACAGTTTTCACTGTAATGAGGGCCTCTAGGTATTTGACAATATCCGTTTCTGTTGTTTGTCTTTATTAAAAGGGTATCTAGCAGGGCAAGGCACATTCTTGCTTTCAAAAGTGTAGAAGAAATGTCTCAAACATGAATATTTTTGGAATGTATTTATCAAACTAAAGTAAAAAGCTTTCTGTTACATTTTTATCTTTCTGTGTACCATATACCACATTGCTGTGCCCCAAGATTGTTTTATATTTCAATTTAATTTGCGAATAGTGCCTGTTGACAGTTTAGAATTTATTTTACATTTGGAAGTGATTTGGTTTATATTCAGAGACATTTTTGTGGCTCTGGAAACATTATTTTAATTAGTAAGTAATGTTGGAGACATGTAACTTCGTAAGTGTTAAGTCGTGTGTGTGTGTGTGTGTGTGTGTGTGTGTGTAATTTTTGTGTATGTACACACACACACACACACACATCTCTATAAATTCTATAAATCACAATGTACTTCCCGGTGCAATTGCTTATTTTTTAGCAATTTTTTTCACTTACCAATGATTTGCACTCAGCCTTGGAATTTCAGAAACACTTTTATTGAGAATGAGTTTGTTGGCTTATGATGTGAGGGTGCCCTCTACTAGTTTCCAAAAGTTCTGTGAGACCTTTAATGTTCAGTTGGTCTACCAAAGACAGGCTGAAAAGATATTAGTTTAACATCTTACAAATGAATAAATTGTTCTCTTAATATCATTTCAATGATCATTCTACAAATTCTGATTTATCAAAAATATTAAAATGTAGAGTTGTTAACATCCAGATACTTTTCTCGCTCTTATTCCTATAGAATCTGAGCATCTGATCATAATTGATGGATTCCTCCCCACATCTCTGGGAGATAAGGAAATATTATCTCCATTTTACAAGGAAGATTAAGTGAATGCCTGCAGGCAGGAAATCTGTGGCTGAGTTAGGAATTGAACCCAGGTCTTTAGAAGACTAGGGCTGTATCTGATCCACTAGACCATTCTTTCTTTTTGGGGGAATAATAGGGGAAAAATCATACATCACTCTTAAAAAAGAGGGGGGGGGGAAAGGGGGGGGGGAAATGGAGCCAATGCTGCCATACTTACTTAGACAAATTCCCATTGACTTCAATGGGACTGACAGATACTGAAGTCTTTAATAATCTGTTGGTACATTCCTCAGATGGTGAAAAGACCAAGACCAACAGTAATGATTTAAAAAAACTCATTTTCCTAGATTCTATTGAAAAAGTCTTTTGGGAAGGATGGTTGTAGTACTAGTTTAAAGTTTAGTAGAACAATTCAATATTTAATATATATTTGTTACCCACAATTCATAATAAAATATTAGCTCTCAATTATACCTTCAAGGCATAATCCTACAATGGGCTTTCACTACCCCAAAAGTCATTCTTTGGAGCAGAATCAGATGTAAAATACTCCTCTTTCTCCTTAGTACCAATCTGACAACACACACCAGTGGGGAATAGAGAACAGAGCACTTTGAGTGTTGTGCTTCCCTGGGACAGTATGAAGGGTGCAATCCTTGTACTCCCCTGTGTGCAGGGACTCTGATTGTCCCTGGCCCTTCAATGAGTTCTACTTTCTGCTGTATTTCTTTTCCTTGACTGTTATCTTTTTGACTGCTTTCTTTCTGAGGTGGGCCTGATCCTGTTAGAGACCTCTGAGTGTCACTGCAGCAGAAATAATAAAATGTATGCATTTCAAAGGGACAGCAGCTCCTGTAGCTTTACAAATCCACACTTTCATTCTAATAAATGATAATTATCAGGAAGTCAGAAATTATTATGGCAAAAAATAATTGGTACTAGAACATCTCTAGCCTCTATTGTTAGAGAGAGAAGGCATCAACTTGAAAATCACATTTCTGTCTGAAAATTTTGGACTACTGTCGCTACAAGTAACTCCTAAGAATATTAGCACTGAAAGAACTTAGGGAATTCCCCCCCCCCAATTTGTTTACTCTGAAATTTTTGGTGTATTAATTTTCACAGTTTCCCTTGTATTGTGAGTTTCTTCTTTGGTGATAAAACCCTTGTAAACATCAGCCATGGTAACTAAACCCTTAGAAATTTTAAAGGATATTTTTAAAAATCAGGATATTTTTTTTAAAAAACAACAACATTGCTCTGACAAAAACTAGGTATTTTTAAAATCAATTATTTTTTAAAAATTCAAATTGTGTCCCTTTGAATATTTTTCAGTATTTTCTCTTTTATTTTAAAGGAACATTTTAAAACCAAATCTCATTTTTTTGTAGGGAATGAAACTTAAATAATTTATTGTATTTGCATGTGGATTTTGATTTTCCTTTTAGTAGATTTGAGATAAAGCCTGTTTGGCAATGTGGTCATAGGAAGAAGGAAAACAATAATATTTATTCATCACAATGTAACTTTCTTCATCATTTACCTTTAAAAAATGAGTTTAGATATACAATGTTATCATAAAACTACGAGCTATTCAAGAATTCTTTCCTGTATTTTACTGAATGAGAGGTTTTGTTCACTTCCTATGCAAGTCACAGATTTGTTTTGAATCTGGTAGTTTATAATCCAGCTGCGTTGAACTATTTTTCATTAATACTCAATTTTAGTGGGCATACCCAGGAATAATTCTTGCTGATCTTAAGTGGACCCTGTCACGATTGGTAGGCTTAAAATGTAGATCTATCAGCTATGGTTTACAGGCCTTGGAGTGGATGTTGTACAGTTCCTTTGCCCTGAATATGTGTTCAGTTCTTGCATATTAGATATTGAAACTTACATGATGCTGGTGTCACAACATAGGTAAATATCTATTTCATGGTTGATCACAAAATAGAGCAAAGAAGCAGAGCAGAGGGAAGGTTCTTAGGCTTGTGTCTTGGGCACCTTCAATTGTAAACATACACAGTGATTGGATAACAGTCAAATAACAGAAACTTTGTCTATATTGATGCTCTTTGGTAGGAAAGATGATGCTATATGTTTTTTTCCCTGAAGAGTTTTACTTTAATAAATTAATGATATGTGGTGTAGGTTGAATTTTGGACCTGCCATCCATCACGAGGTACCCTTCTGTGAGAAGAGGAAACAGTAATGTAAAAGGACTTTGCTACAGTGGTTTTCCTGGGACAGAACACTAAATTTCAAGGTTTTCTGGGAAGCATTGTAAGCTAGGGTACCAACTGTTTAAGCAATGTATTTTAAACATTTGCCATCTGTTCTGCCCTCTAGTTACAAATACAAGGAGGATAAAATCTCATGATTCACAACTACATTATAAATTTAAGAAGCTGCCTGTGATTTAAATGCACATATATTCACTGCAGTTTGTAGCTTTTGGAGGTTTCTCATGTTTCTCACACAGCAGCTTTTGGAGGTTTTCTCTCTCTCTCTCTCTCTCTCACACACACTCACTCACTCACTCACTCTCACAAAAGGAAAATTAATTTTAAAGTTGTGTGTATGTCTGCCTGCCTGTCTTCTTCCCTTGAATTGAGGGTATGCTAAAAATGCAAGAAAAAACATTGTGATTATGAACTATCTAATCAAATACAGCAAAATGACTCCTAATTCATTTTGTATTGAGGTGTCAAAAGTAGACTTACAGCCCAGGGACACAATACAATTAAGGTTGCCAACTTTCTACTCACACAAAACTGAACACCGTTGCCCTGCCCCATGCCCCGCTCCTACTCCGAGGCCCCACCCCCACTCACTCCATCCTCCCCTCCCTCTGTTGCTTGCTCTCCCCACCTTGACTCAATCGCTCATTTTCACTGGGCTGGCTCAGGGGGCTGGGGTGCGGGAAGGGGTGAGGGCTCCGGCTGGGGGTGCGGGCTCCAGAGTTGAGCCAGAAATTAGGAGTTCAGAGTGCAGGAGGTGGCTCCAGGCTGAAGCAGTGGGTTGGGATGCAAGGGGGGATGAGGGCTCTCGCTGTGGGTGAAGGCTCTGGGGTCGGGCCAGGGATGAGGGTTTGGGGTGTAAGAGGGGGCTTTGGGCTGGGGGATGGAACCAAGGGATTCAGGGTGTGGGAGGGGGCTCTGGGCTGGGGCAGGGAGTTGGGGTGTGTGGGGGGTTAGAGCTCTGGCTGGGGGTGCAAGCTCTGGGATGGGGCCAGAAATGAGGGGTACAGGGTGTGGGAGGGGGCTCTGGGCTGGGGCAGGGGTTGGGGTGTGTGTGGGGAGGTTAGAGCTCCAGCTGGGTGTGCAGGCTCTGAGGTGGGGGCAGGGATGAGGGGTTTGGGGTGCAGGAGGGGGCTTTGGGCTGGGGAGTGGAGCCAAGGGGTTCAGAATATGGGAGGGGGTTGGGGCGTGGGAGGCGGTACTGGCTCTGGGCTGGGGGTGTGAGTTCTGGGATGGGGCCAGAAAAGAGGGGTTCAGGGTGTGGGAGGGGGGTTGGGGCTCTGGCTGGGGGTGCGGGATCTGGGGTGGGGCTGTGGATGAGGGCTTTGGGGTGCAGGAGAGTGCTCTGGGCTGGGACTGAGGGGTTTGGAGGGCGGGATGGGGATCAGAGCTGGGGCGGCGGAGGGGAATTCAGGGGTGCAGGATCCAGGCAGTGCTTACCTCAAGCAGCTCTCGGAAGCAGCGGCATGTCCCCCCGCCAGTTTTTACATGGAGGTGTGGGCAGGCGACTCTGCGCGCTACTCTGTCTGCAGGCATTGCCCCCACAGCTCCCACTGGCCACGGTTCTTGGCCAACGGGAGCTGCGTGGCTCTGCCAACCGGACAATCAACGGCCCAGACTGTGGTGCTGATTGAAGTCACCAGATCCCTTTTTGACCGGGTGTTCCTGGTCACCTGGTCACAGCTCGTCACTCTATATACAGTATAGTCTTCTGCATTTTGGTGGTGCATTGGAGAAAGAGTTGATGATGGTTAATTCTTGCAAATATGAACGATGCACACTGTAGAGAAATAATTTTAAAAACAGCAAGGGATTTTTCCTGAAGTCAATGAAATACCAATTAATATCAGATGAGGCTCTTGCCCTCTTTGTTCAGTGTAAATAAGAGAAGTTTGTGTTTCTTAGAATGATCTGTTGATGGCTAGTTGTGTTGATTTATATGTGAAGGTAAAAAAAAAAGTGTGTAGGGTTGGAAGCATGGCTGACAATAAATGAGGAATCTTAGGGAATTAACACACAATTTTATCAAACTGTCAGAAAAGCAGGTGTGGTTGTAACAGCAATAAATGTTACCTAATAATATTGCTAATAACATCCTTCATAATTAATAAGAAACTGAATAAACAATCTGAAAATAAAATTCACAACTGATATTAAATTCTGAAGCGCTATGGATACCATTGAGGATAGAAAAATATCTGAAGAGACCCAGAAATTAGAAATATGTCTAGGAAATAACAAAACAAGATATAGCTTGGAAAAAAGTAACCTGATATATCTGACAAAAAGTAATCTGTAACACAGAGGAGTTTCAATGGGAGGAGGAAATACTAAAAGTAGTAATGTCAAAAGAGATCAGGAGATAGTGGAAGTGAAATTGCAATGCCATACGGCAGCGATAAAGGTGATTACACCTTGACGCTTCATGCATACACATATCAAGACAGAAAGCAGGGAGGCGATATCCTCTCTCAAAAGTATAAGACTTTGGTGAGCCTGCATTTGGTTCTTGGTACCTCATTGTATTGCATAAAGTTCAGAGGAGAGCAACAAAAATGAATAATAGGTTGGAGGCAGTGACTTACAAGGAAAGATTAAATAGCTAAATATGTATAACTTGGTGAGTAATAATTAAAAGGAGACATGTTAACTATCAGCCTACAAATGTTTGAAAAAAGAACAGGAGTACTTGTGGCACCTTAGAGACTAACAAATTTATTAGAGCATAAGCTTTCGTGGGCTACAACCCACTTCTTCGGATAGCTTATGCTCTAATAAATTTGTTAGTCTCTAAGGTGCCACAAGTACTCCTGTTCTTTTTGCGGATACAGACTAACACGGCTGCTACTCTGAAACCTGTCAAATGTTTGAAGAATGTAAGCCCTAAGAATGGATGGGATTTAAATACTATTGTGAAAGTAGGGATTAAATAGAAGTAATGTGTTGAAATTAAGAAAAATGTGTTTTAAACTGAATATCAGGAAAAAACTCCCTGAGAGTAAACCATATTAGATTGTATAATGGTTTTCCAGAAGAAGTTGTCTTTAAATAATATGACTTCTACATTAAAACAAGCCTGAAAAATTAGAGCTAGTTTTAAAATGCCAAAAAAAAAAAAATCATTTGAGAAGAGAATGTAGGGGCAATTTTGCACTGGCAGGGAACAAATTAGATTTTCTTTATCATTACATTTTATGATTATTTTAATATTTGTCAGGTAGTTCTTAAAGTCTTAACAATAATGGATAGCTGTTAAATAGTTCCCACAACACTGCAGGTAATTAGGCAAGTATAGTTGATATTATTACTATTTAACATATGGAAAAAGAATACGTTGCCCTGTTAGCAGTGTTTGCTAAATTCAACTGAGAGTTTTTAGGCTTTGTGCAGGAATGACTGAGTGAAGTTCTATGGCCAGGGTGGCTAAACTTACTGACCCGCCGAGCCATATACAACAATCTTCAGAAGTTCGAGAACCAGGGCGCGGCTGCTGGGAGTTGGGGCTTCAGCCCCTCAGGAGGCGCCTGCCGAGGCTCAAGATTTCAGCCCTGCTCCTGCTGAAGCCCCGAGCCCCAGCAGGAGTGCTCCATGCGGCTGAAACCTTGAATCCCCCCTTCTCTCTAGGCAGAAGCCCCTACCGCAACACCCCACAAGGCAAAGGTCCCGAGCTCCCCCTCCCCAGTCTGGGAGGTGGAAAATGGTTGGAGGGGAGTATGGGGAGCTCCGCGAACCGCACTTTAACTGTAAAAGAGCCACATGTGGCCCACAAGCCACAATTTGGCCACCCCTGTTCTATGGCCTGTATTATGTAATAGGTCAGACTAGATAATTGCAATGGCTCTTAACGATTTTAAAATCGATTAATCAATTTTTCACTTCCATGGTTAACTTTAATAACACATGCTTGCCCTTCCTTGCCCATGGATTTAGCATGTAAAAGACATTTTAAAAATGTACTAAAATATGCTGTGTGATTTTTTTTTTTAAAGGCTTATAACTGAGTAAAATGAAAACTAGTTTATACGCAAACACTCAAACATTTCTTAGAGAAAACTGTTCCATAATAAATCTCAGCTGTCAACCACTAGCCATTACAACCTAGAAGAGTTATAACCCCGTCCCCAACCTAAAGTTTCAAAGAATTTTTTTTATAATGGGGAAAGTGGACGTCTCTTTCCCCCACACTTTCTGTTGACATTCTTAAAAAAAAATAATCATACTATTTATTCTGAAGCTTTAAAAAAAATCATCTTGTGAAGATGCTACTCCTAAAAACTTCATTCCAAAATGTGAAAGATTTTTTTTTTTTCTGGAAAGATATGAGGGTAGAGGAAGGATGAGGGTGAAGACCATTATGGGACCTTAACTGTAGCAATTGTTCCCATTATAAAATAATGGGATGTACTTAGCGTCTTCTTCAGTTAAATATGCAATTAACTGAAGGTTTTGGTACAGATTTACAAAGCCCTCAGTGGGACAGGCCTACACTATCTCAAAGGCTGCTACTTTTTCAGAGACAATTGGTGGTAGTTACAATTACCTGGTTTAGTAAGTCTATTTTAACCTAGATACAGATTTGAGGGAGCAGGAGGTCAGGTCTTACCCAGGTCATATTCAGATCATGCTGTAAGACAAATGTTTTCATCATACCATTCCTCAAAGAACCAGAATGGGAACAATCCTGACAGAACCTCAAATGGTAACAGGCTGTTGTTAAACTTGGATCAGAATGGAGACTTAATATTGGACTTAAAAATAAGAGCCGTGATCACACTGAAAGTAGGACAAACAACTGACTGTCCCCTGGGTACACGCCCTGTGATTTTAATACTTGTATTGGGTTTGGTTACCATGGTTGACAGGTGCTTTAGTAATTTAAACAGGTAGAGTAAAAAATCAGTACTATCTTGGTAGTGCACTGAAGACCCAATCTGTTGAGGTGCTGAGCATCTCCTGCGAGGTGCTGAGCACCCTCAACTCCCGTTGATTCTCAGCATCTTGGGTTATGGGCCTTGAGTCCCTATTGATCTAGAAAAAATAAAAGGAAGACTCATGAGTTACTTCATAAGCTGAATTTTTGTATTTATTAAGGTGAAGCTTATTACAAAAGGTAAAGAAGTGAATGTTCTCCCTGTTGATACCCATCATTGTTTCATGCTAAGTTTACACAGCTGCAAAATTTTGATGACTGATTAGTTTGTACCAAATAATGTTCACCACAATCTCACGATTAGCCGTTATTGAAGTCAGTGGGCTACGTGTGATTAAAGCAAGCAGGATTTGGTCCCTTTTGTACAACTACTGCAAATAGAATTTCGTGATTGATAATTCAGTTCTCACCTAGAAAGTTTACCTACCAATATATAACTATGCTAACATTCCCATCATATGACATTTTCCATTAAAGAAACTGGCTGTTGACAATTGCTTTTTCTAACTCAGTTATCTCACTTCTGATCTAATAGTTAGCTAGCTATAGTAAGAGATTTCCATTTTTTTTTTGCATTACAAGTGTTTTGAGAACTATTAAAGTATCATAAAGTAAACTAAATAAATCAGTGATTTGAAAGCCACATTTTTTTTCTATTTTCAAACCACTTCTTAATTTTTTGTGGCCTTTGTATTAGCTTTGTAAGAGAAATAGTTTTACAGTTTTTCCTGTCTAAAATTTGCCTTCTGTCTACTCAGTTACTGAACACTTTTTTGTCAGAATTAAGTTTTTCTAAGATTATTTAAAGACAGCTATTTCAACATCCTGTTAGAAAGTACATCAAACAGATCTCAGAATGGAAGGGATTAAGCACATTAAGGGTTCAGTGAACCATTAAAATTTAATTTCAACAATTTCATCTTACCTGAGCTTTTACTGATAAAAGGATAAGCTAGAATTAACACATATGTCTTCTTATGGCATGGAAAGAGACATGGAAGTCAAACCTCACTTGTCAAATCTATATTCAAGTGTCACAGAAAAACCTTTGTTGTGTTTCAAAAATAATAATAATAATATTAAAATGCTGTCAACTTACCTTTCATACTTTTTTCATTTACCTCCAAAGCATGCTTAATTATGATGAAGTAAATGTAAAACGTTTAATCTATTTCTCATCTCTTGCACTTATTTAAACATACTCTGAAGTAGTTTCATGTCAAACTTTGTGTGAATGATTTTGGAGAGAAACTAGCCTCGTGTGCACAGTTATGCATCCCTTAAAATGTTCAGTATATGAGAAAACACCTTGAAATATAAATGTACCATAATTTTTAAAAAATGCACATTTTAGTAATCTGAAAAATCAATGTTTCTGGGAAGTAAAATTGACATATATCTGGTTCTCGGAAAATCTTTTGTAGCATTACAGACTTTTCATATATGTTGTAGAAAAAACGACATTTTAAAGGTGATGGAATTTGGGTAAAAACAATAACTTTCAGTTTTTCCTAGGATTTAAATTACCCTCTGCAAGAGATTTTCATTGATTATATTAAAGAATACTTCCTATAATTTTGAACTTGATATCTTTCTTGTAGCTTTTAAAACTGATATCTTTAAATTTTGTATATTACATTTGCTATGGTAAACTATAGATACATTTTGATAAGAAATGCATATGAATGTAGAAGGACCATTTGCTATGTCTCACTTATTAAGATATTATATGCTGGATAACAGCTGAAAGCTATTATGTAAGCTTACCAGGTACGAAGAGTGAAAGATAGGTGGCACTAGGAAAGAAAAGCAGGACATCTGCCAAAGTGAAGGGCAACACATGACTGAAGTATAGGGGAACAAACTTGTAAGTGGAGGAATACTGTTCTCTAAGAAAGAATATATCTTGGAATGCAGATTAAATGGAATGAATAAACAGTGTGATTGACAGTAACAGAATGGATACCCAGTCATGAGTGAATCAGTCAAGAGCTGAGTATGAAAATGAGCAGTTTAAAAGGTACTGTCTGGTGATCTACAATCTAAAATGGATAATCCAGCTGCAAGAGTCCGGATAATGCTGTGATCATATTATTTGAGATGTCTGTAATGTAACCTATGTTACATATTAGATGCTGTATGTGACACAAGCAATGATTAAAAAAACCTCTCAAACTTACTCTGTATAATTGTTTTCCCTTTGGACCTCAGTATGATTTGAATATATTTTCCTTGCCATTTATTTTGCAAAGTTATGCTATGTAGATTCCAGCTTGTACATAATGCTTTCCTTATTTGACATATGGTAGGTTAGTAATACAGTGACAATCACGGCCATGCTAGCAATATAAAATCTATGTTGTAGATCACATATCATAGCAATCAGTTCACATTAGAGAAATAAGGACATGACTTAACGTGCACCGAAAGTCAGTCATTCCTGGGAAATAAAAAAATTGTCTTCCTGATAGAATATAAATAAATAAACCCTGCCCTGAGCTGCAATTAACTCCACTGATATCACTTTTATGACAAATCTTCTTTTGGCTCTCTCAAGCTCCACCAGCTGGAAATCGAGAGGCTCACATTCTTAGACATAATTGGAAAAAATGGAAATGACCAATGGGAGAAACTAATCTTTGGTATCTACCTTTTTTTTTATCCTATTCCTCATGAAGCCTCAGCAATACATGTTTCACAATATGTGATTGTTGCATCAGTGACTGCTTTTTCTTAAGCATTTTCTTAGGAGATTTACAGGAGAATTTACAAAGACAAATCTCTTTGGGACATGGATAAATGACAATGAGAGAAAATGATCCACATATGGTCTGGTGATTTGTTTTTTCATTTGGGTCCTCAACATTCCAGGTTCGTTGATGAAACTAATAAGAATGAATTACTCTTATCGGCAAAATATGCCTTTGCATATAAAAATGAAATTGCAGCATGTTCTCTTATCTCTAACTTCCTGAAAAATCTCATACTTCTCAGGTCCTGCTAGAGGTTGCAGACATGCTCAGAATGACCATCTTCAGGCCAGAGTTATGATTTCTAGCTCGAGCCTTTCCTGTTAAAGTTGGATGACAGTTCAGTTCTGTCATCTAACTGGAAGTGTCTGGTGATGCCTGAAGCTTATTGCACAAGGGACAAGCTCTAACAAATTCCATGTGCTTGGGGTGGGGGTTTGACATTTATTGCAGTGAAAAGGAGAACTTTGATCCAGGTTAGGAATAGAGAACCTGGATAGCTGAGTTTTAGGATATATTTGAATTACCTCTGCAAGCATTTGAGAACAGCACTTACAGGATGTAAGCAAGGTGCATCTATAGTTAGTTCAATGCACCTGCTTACACTAAATCTGAATTTAGCCGTTTTGGTGGAGACTGTTTCAATTAGAAAGTAAATAAGTCTTTGAAAAATCATATGCCTTAACCTGCTATGCAACTTCCAGTCTCAGCATATTCTCTGTGCTTCTGGGAAATATTTAAATAATGTCCAGTAAATCGCCATCTAGAAACACAAGAAAAAAATTGCCTTGGTCCTGCTGGTGGGCAGCCTTTTTCACCAGACAGAACATCACTCCAACTGTCTGTTGGCAAAGTGTACTAAGATATATCTGTGTAATCAGATAATGGAAGTGTTGTGGTTTCATTTTGAATGGCTGATCAATCCTTAAAATATTACGTTTAATTATTTTTAAAGGTGCACAAATCTGTAGAATCCTTAGACCAGGCTCTGAAGGGCTATATTGCATAAAGAGATTCATGTTTCACTAACAGTAGTTTAACTCTAAACCCAGAATGAAAACTGTTAAAGTGACCACCCTTATTAGAGAATTCCCCAAAGACTTAACATTGGCTGTCTATCCTGTATTGGGACTATTTAAAATATCCTGGTCCTTATCTTCAATGCCTGAAATGGACTTGGGTCAAACTGTCTGAAGGACTCCTCAGTCAATAAACTAACTGCATTCCCAGAGTTCAGTATATTCACGCATCAAAATGTTGTAGGCACCCTAATTGAGTCTTGACCCAAGGCTTATGAATATGACCCAGGTCCTTACTGGCCTGTGAAAGAGAATAATGAAAACACATTCCACTCCTGACTGAAATAGCTAATGCATCATTCAGAGAAGAAATCTTCCCTACCTACACCAAGACTTCGACTGACACTAAAGAAATGTACCCTGGATATATCTGTTCTAGCCAACTACTTCCCAATGTCAAACTTCCCATGCCTGAGCAACCTCATAGAGAGGAAAGCTAAAACACATCTAACTGAAGCTAATGTCTTCAACCCAGCAAAACCTGGATTCAGGCCAGCACATAGAAGTGAAACTGCTTTAGTGGCACTTACACATGATCTCTTTCTGTCAATGGGGATCCATTCTCATTCTGCTGGATCTAACCACAGCTTTTTCCCTGTCAGCCGGGAGGGAAAAAGCTGTATCTACTGTATCACCTGAGAGAGGTGGCAGGGTTTCAGGGTAATGCACTACAATGGTTTGAGTCCTTCCTGGAGCGACTTATGGAATCAGTAATGATGGGAAACTACATTTCCACCACTAGACCCCTCATTTGTGGAGTCCCACAAGGATCAATTCTCTCTCTGGTCCTTTTCAGTATCTTCATGCAGCCATTAGTTGAAGTGGTCAGGTGACATTGACTCAAGTGCCAGCCATATGTCTATGACAAAGAGCTCTACATATGACTAGGATGATCCAGTGCTTGGATGAGATCAGTTCGTGGAGGAAGAACAGCTGGCTGAAGCTGAACCTGAGCAAGACAGAGGTGATGCTGGTGGACAGAGGAAAACATTTTGAAGCATTCACAGCCCAGGTGCAGTTTCCTTTTGTTGATGGTCAGTTCAGTCCATAGTTTAGGAGTACTAATGAATTCCTTGTTGATACTAAGCTATTATATAGTAGCATCAGTGAATAACACTTTTTAACATCCCCAGTTGGCTGGGAAACTGTGTCTCATCCTGGTAGATGATGATCTGGCCTCAGTTATTCATGCCTTCATCAATTTTCAGCTGACCTACAGTAATGTGATATACCTGTGCATCAAGCCTTTGGCA
Organism: Terrapene triunguis; assembly: GCF_002925995.2. Lineage (NCBI taxonomy): Eukaryota > Metazoa > Chordata > Testudines > Emydidae > Terrapene > Terrapene triunguis. The sequence goes on along the minus strand of NW_020664417.1, from coordinate 25,936,412 downwards.
CTTAGGAAACGCCAACATGTACAGAACACTGCAGAGCATCTCATCAACACAAGCTACCATGAGTACATCAAACCTGTCCTCTGCTCTCTACACTGGTTTCCATAGACTATCGACTCAAGTTCAAGGTCTAAGTCCTTATCTTCAATGCACTCCATCGATATCTAAAAGGCCATCTAAAGCTGTGGGATGAAAACTATGGTTGACAACTTTGCACCTCTGGCAAAATGGAATACTCTACCATAGCAGTAAAGCTCACCTGTGTGGGAGACAGAACTTTTTTAGAGGGCCAGTCCAATGGAATGAACTGCCCCTCTACCTCCCTCTCCCCCTCCCCCCCCCAAATAAGGACCATCACAAACTTCACTGCTTTTGGCTCCAAGTCCAAGATACATTTATTTTATCTTGCCTTCTCTATCACAAATAATAACCATGTATATTAAAAACAAAACAATTCAAAACAACCCTCTCCCCCCCCACCACACGCCCTAACAAAGTGACACACCTCTGTACACTTTGGGGAATGGAGGAAAGAACAAACACATGACAGATGTTACTCATTTGCTTAATACACTACTGCAAGGTGCTTAGCTACTACAGTCATGAGCACAGTATGAAAACCTATATAAAATAGAAGATCACGTCTCCCTTTGCACACCTCCACAACAACAGCATTCAAAGAGAACTATTCAAAATTTAAGAAAATTACTAGTGTGTTGAACTCATTTTTAATGGTCTTGAGTAAGTCAAGTTATTGTAAACAACTGTTGGTTAAAAATGTCCTAAAGACTGAGGCACTGCTCTGGTAATGCAGATAGTGTGCCCTGAAACAATCAGTAAAAGTAGTAGAGATCTTTTAACAGGTGTTTCTCAGCCAATGGTTTCTATAGCTAAAATTTCTAAAACCTTTCTATTTGTTGGCAGCTAAAAGTCAGTGAAGGAAACAAAGTCGGTATGGATTATATTTTATTGGAAATGACATTACAATTCCATGTCAGCAACAGATATTTTTCATGTCAGGCAGCAGAAAATAATTCATTAGTTATCTGTACTAAACAAAAAAGACCCATCATTGGCTAATATAGCTTTGCTCAATTATTTCATTACCATTCTTCCTCTTCGTTCTTCCTTCTCCTTAAATTGTCACTCAGTTCTAGAGTAAATTATTTATCTGAAAAATGTAGTCTCTCTTTTTGCTCACTTCACATTGCTATTTCCATGTACTTTGCCTTTATTCTATATTATTCAATGTATTTTGCATTTTTTAACTCTGTATTGATCACAAACAATTATTTCTAAGTATTCAATATTTATTTTCATATTGATATGGACTATGTTGGTTTGTCATTTAGGATAAATCAGATTGTATTATTGTGTTCCTAGATTAGATAATCATATAAGTTCTTCTGAAGTAAATAGTCATTCAGATTAAAAACCCTGTTTCCATAAATATTCACATATACGACTTGAAATTCACTTTCTGCAAACTTCACAGCAATATAGCTTGATCATGTGAATATTTGTGGATATAGAGCCCACAAGGGGCATAGGCATGGATAAAGCAAATTCATTTATAAATTGGAGCAGTTATTTAAGAATGTTTGGCAGTATTCATTCAGCTTTGTTGATGTTAAAAATTATAATTCCAGGAATAGAAATGTCTCAACTGATGTAATCATTTTCTCCCATCTGTTTGACTTGCTGCTATAAAATTAAAAAATCAGGTGATATAATAATCTTCATTCTCCAGATAACATTAAAAAGAAGCTAAATTAATGTCATTGCTCATGATTTTATTACAAGCATTGCTCCCACAACTGTATCTCTTCTGTCCAATCTGACATACAACTGTAACTGAATTTGATTGGTTGGTTGTTGGGAAACAACAAAGTTGGTGAAAAGGCTGACAAGTTGGTGAAAGTGTGACTACAAGAAGTTTGATTTGTGAAATTTCAAAGGGAGAGAAGCTTTTTGGGGAAGCATGTTCAAAATTATAATCAGTAGCCTCATTTGAACATTGTTGAAGGACAGCAGTCTGAATAGCATTATACTTTATAGCCCTGGGGACTTGGAGTTTGCAGTAATCATTCTCAGCCTTCTTGCTTATATGGTCAGATGTTCAGTTTATATTTGTGATACTATAGAGTATCCCAGTAAAGCCCTTTAAGGTTTTCTCACATTTTCATTTTTTAAGCCTAATTTGATTTCAAAGAAACAAAAAACTAGCTAAAACTGATGGAAAAGAATTACAATTTTCATTTGATTAATGGAGCATGGTTACTGGGGCAACAGCGCTAAGCAGGTTTGTTTTGTCTACTGTTGAGTGGTGCACTGTAAAGAAATTTAACACTTTGCAGTTTCCTGTTATTCATTTTGTTTAACTTTTGGCTGTAAATTACATTTGGCTCAATTACAAGGCTTTTACTAGATAATCAGGAGACAGGAAGAAATAATGTTGATTGTTTTTATTCTATAAATCTGCTTTATCACATGCTAGTCTGGTGTAGGATGGAAAAAGAGGAAGGTTTCAGAAGACTATGAATACTTCTAGTTGGTAATGCACAGTAGTTAATTAATCAGAGATGTTTATCTTTTTCAACTTATCTACTTAAGCAAACAAAATAATTTTGCAGTTTTTGTTTTTATTTTTCTGCTGCTGTGTTTTATCCATTTCTACATTGGCATGGCGTGTGAAATATACCTGTTATTTTATTGCTGATTACTTCTGTTATTGTTAACATTATTTAGAGCACCAAATGTGCATAGAGCTGTACAGAGTTTTCACTGTGGAGCTATACAATCTGAGGGCCCGTTCCTGTTAATATTAACCACTGTTTGTAGTGCTTATTGCTATGAGTACCCCTGGCATTAAGTGTTTTGCAGGGTTAGACCCTAGATTAGACATAATATGATGGTAAGAGACTGGGGAAACTCAGGTAAGGCAGAATGAGTGTGAGAAATGGAAAGTAAGGTCATGAAGTTCTTTGATTCTGCATAGATGATTGTTTTTCTACTTAGATTTTACTAGTTTGCATGGGAGTGTGGGTCACTGTTGGAGACCCTATGGAAAGACATGGGTTTTGAATACAATATTCATTTAATTAACACTATATCAGTCATCACTCATCCAGATGCCTATGAAGGCAGTAACTTTACTTGAAATGCAGAAGCAAAACTTGATCCTAGAAACACAGATTGAGGGCCCTAGGATAGCTACAACTGGAGTTCTTCAGTATGGACCAATTTGAACATGGTGAGTTGTAACACTAAATGAGAGATCAGAGGCTTAAAACTTTTTTTTTTAAAAAACCCTCTTGTTTTATATACTTCCAGCTGCAACCAACTTGCTTGTCTCTTTACCCAGGCTCAATTATATACAAAGAACCATTCAATGAAAGGAAAGAGGAAAAAATAAAGGCATAATTAGATCTATTGCTGAAATAAAAGAATAACAATGTAGTGGTTTTACAGTGTGTGTATGTGGGGGGGAGGAGTAGTCTCAATTAGCTTCTTGCCTTCAAGAATGCCCATATTTGTACATTCAACCAGTGAAGAATGCTTTGACATTGAACATAAATCTGAGTCTTCTGGTTACTAGCACTTATATAATCAGCCTTCCATTTCACTTTAATGCTTTGTACAGTCAATACATTTGTGTATGTCATTTAACATGGAACTTTTCTTTTCGTTCCAACTGCCAATGCTTGATGAATGTGTCTACAGACGTTTTAGAGCCCATGTTTTAGGACACCACAGCTGCAAAGAACATTTTCTTTCTTAGAACCTGTGGCATGTCTATCATTTTGTCAGATGTTGTAATTCTGTCCGAAAAGATGCTTTTTCTATCCCGTTGTGGAATGGTCTTAGTACGCCTGATTGGTGTGTCAAGGAGATATTTGGCAGTTCCCAATGAAGACTTCCACTTCCTAGGAGTTGTTTGGGGTTTATCTATGTGGCTTTTGTTTACTTTTAATTGGACTGTTGTGGCTAAAAACTTGTGTGTTGCTGTAGAATTACACCATTGAATCTATAAAGGCCCAGTTTCTCGGGTATGTGTTGGGGTTTTTTTTTGCATTCCTGCAATATGTTCAAATGGTCTCCTATTTGGTTAGAAGATTCCTGATTTTTCTTAAGAGTTCCCACCTCACATTTTATTAGGCAAACTTATGAATTTTGAGGCACTCTGTGTTTCAGTAGTTAAATATATAAGAATATACTGTTCTAACAATTTGTACACCATTTCATCCTGTGTGATGTGAGACAGTAGGAGGAAGCTTGCATTGAATGATCTGGCATGCAATGCCATATATAGTGACTTCACACCAAAATTGAGATATCTCTTATGTCTGCAGTTTCAGAAGTTGATAAGGATATTGCAGTCTTCCCATACTAAATCTTTTTCTGGCTTTTTCACAGTCTCTGGTTCTAGTGTAAACCTTGCTTAGATGAAATAGCAAGCTCTTGGAATTATCAGTTTGTAAGAGAAGTAGATCCATGCATGATCAGTTAACAGCAAAGGTCACCTCTTCAAACTTCTTCCAGATTCTTATGTCAGAGAGAAGGCTTAGCTGCCCATTCCCACTTCCCTGTGGAAGTAGTAGTTTCATGGAGGCTTTGTGTGTCTGCACCAGCTCCAACAACTCCTATCTTCTCTTTGACTTCAGTAGTGCTATTCCATTGGATCTGACATCTGTGGCTGCCTCTGGGATCTCATTAAAGGAGGTTTCGCAGTATAGAAGGGCTCTGCATAAATATTACTATGTCTGCAGGCTATAATGTCTTACCCATGGATTCCCTGCAAATCTGATATGTAGTACATCTTTGCAACCCTCTGAATGTGTGGCAACTGATGGCCCACCCTCAGGGCTGGAGGAGGGGTGGTGGTGGTAGTGGGATATATTGCTGTGGACAAGACTGATGCACTCTCATGTATATATTTCCGGATGAGCACGGGTGATGCATGCATGATGATCCATGTGAGAATCAAAAGAATTCTTAAGATAGCCATGGTTTCATATGGTAAATAATATTTCATACAGTGAGTAACATTGGAAGCAAATAACATTAAGAAGTGATAGGTAGGTGTGATGAGATGATCTCCCATCACCTGCTAGAGAAGGGAAAAAATAGAGATATGCTCCACCTGTAAGGTGATTGACTGATTGCCTCATGGCCAGAAGGGCAGAGCTTGGTGATGAACCTTTAGACAACCAGGCCTTATAAGGTGACTGAGGGAACTCAGTTGGGGAGGTGGGGGAAGACTGCAGAGAAAGGAGGATGTGCAGAGAGATTGAAGGAGGGAGACAGGATCTGATGAGGCAACCTTAACATAGCTCTGGGGCGGAGTGGAAGGTCTTTTTGTCTTTGTGGTTATTTGGAGCTTATAACATGGGCCTTTTTATACCCTGGAAGGGGATGAGACTGGTGAAGTGTCTAGCTGGAGGGCTGGTTCAGAAGACAGAAGATAAAAGACAAGCCAGTGCAGAGGAAGCAGCCGAAAGGGGTGCTAGAGGTACAGATTAGTGAAATGCTGACTCCTGGAACAGAGGAGCTACGATGGTTACAGGGAGCTTTAAAAATTACAGTTTGGTCTGAACATCTCAGACCACAATTAGTTCTGTAAAATTAGACTGGAAAGATTGTGACAGCAGGCCTTTCCTACAGTACTTTGGAGGTAGAGACATGTAAAAAAAGAACTAAAAGATATAACAAAGTAAAACTTTTTCCCCAGTCTCAGAAAACCAAATAAGCAAAAAGTTTGGGTCCATTCTGACTTAATCTGAAAAGGTTTGCCCATCCCTATGTTAAGGATACTCTCTTATATCACTTATATGGGATATAATAAAAATAAGATAAATAAAATGATTTTTCAGCTGATCTCCCTGGAATGCAAGTTCACATTCATTATATCGGAAGCAAAAACTTGCTGTGGCTGTTGAATACTGCCCACCATATGCTTTTTCTGTTACTTATGTGAGTTTCTTGAAAGTAATTGTTTGTTCCCTGAACTAGATCAGACAGAAAAGTCAAACTGAGATTAAGCTCTAAAAAATGGACACCAAAACCTCTGTACTCTTGTGGTTATAGGATGCAGGCCAACCGGTAGACTCTACTTTAACGTTGACAGTGTGCTAGTGATATAAATGTTGATAGTTAAAACTATTTAAAGTTCCTTAGGTTTTCAGTGGAACTTTGTAACTTGGAGGAAAAACTATTTAAAATAAAATTTTATATGATTACAGAAAATTTTCTTATTGGAAATTCAAACTCTTAGAACCTTAGCTTAATTGTTACTATTGTTTTTGTATGCCCATATATATGTAATATGTATAAGGAGCTGTAGTAGTCTGATCATTTGGAAGAAGATAGGCTTTTAAATGGCAAAAGAGGAATTAGGCAATACTGTGTATTCTTGGTATAGATACCTGAAGTGCCATAGTGAAAGACTGGTATAAGAAAGAGATGGCAATAATGAACTGTAAAGAGAGTGGTCCAAATAGGGCTGCAACCAAGATTTACAGGGCATGGAACTAGATGTAGAAGACTAATTGAATCCACTGGGGAAGTGGTATTTGTTGATATTTGACTAAGGGCTTGTCTACACTTACTGGAGGTTTGACGCTGCAGCGATTGATGCCTCGGCGGTCGATTTTCGCAGGTCTAGTGCAGACCCGCTAAATCGACCGCCGATGGCTCTCCCGGCGACACCTGTACTCCACCTGATCGAGAAGAGTAAGGGGAGTTGACGGGAGAACATCTCCTGTCGATGTCGCATAGTGTGGACACCACTGTAAGTAGATCTAAGCTATGTTGGTTTGAGTTATACTATTCACGTAACTCAAATTGCGTAGCTTAGATTGACTTTTCCCTTTAGTGTAGACAGGCCTGAGAGTAGGTAAAGTGACATGGAAGGTGAAGGTGAACCTGACAGCTGCTAAAGAATTTACCATAATTGGAATACATATTATGCAGTCTGTATCCCCAATTTTTTTCTGATTATTTATGAAAATTCCATTCTTCAGGGAAAAAATCCAAAAGTGAAATGATGTTTGGTTTTAGTTTAAAAAAAAAAACACACAACCAAAACACAATGACCTCTCACCCCCAACAAAACAAAACATGCATGTTGTAACTTATTTTAGGGTAAGTTATAGTAAACTAACACTACAAGAATTCCACATAAAAGTAGATAGTTAAATACTAACAAAAACCAAGAGAACTCTACAATATTGTGTTCATATGGATAGCAGATCAAAATCCATTCTCCATGTGGGTCAGTCTTTCAAAAAATTATGATAAAATCTTCCATCATACATAAAATGTAAAGAAAATATATTTGAATGTTGTTAGTATATAAAATACTTAGTGCATGTCCATGTATATTTTTAATAATATCTATATTTTGTCATAAAATTTCGGCAGCAACTTTCTATACATATGCAATAATTGACTTGCTTCTTTTCATTTCTTGTCTTTCTACATTTTTTTCTGTCTTATTCTGTCTAGTTTTTGTCTCTTCTCCCTCATTCTACATTTCTAAATTACTTTGTTGTTATTAGTTTTTCCTGAAAAGTATAAGGCACCGTATAAACATAGGAAGATATGATCGCTGTCCCCAAAAGCTTACAATTTAGGGCCTCCTGCAAAGACTTTCACATGTGTTTAACTTTACACATTGTGAGTGAAGACAAGAGGACTATTCACGTGCATAAAGCTAAGCATGTGAATAACTCTTGGCAGGATCAGGACCCAGGTCTGTGTTTCTTCCAACACTTAGATATCTGCTTAACTCTATGGAGGTGAGTAGTCTCTCATTGCTGCTACATTTCAAGGGGGAGGAATTGGGACCTATGGTCAGTGCCCTGTGGTCAATCTGAGCCTAGAATAAAATTTTTGGTTATTTGCCCATGCTGATGGCCACCTTGGGTCCAAATCCAACCCCTCACATTGGCGTTTTTTTATGTTAATACTTGTCTTTGTCATACTATGTTTACAACAAACTTCTGGAGAAAGACCTGCTACGTGCCACTTCTTTTCATTTCCCTTCCCGCCGCCCCTCCCCCTCCAGGAGAAAGAATCCAAGCACTGGGATTCTAGACATAGAATATCTGTGATTCATTACTTGTTCTTCCTACCTGTGGGTTTCAGGTGGGTACATATTGAGAAATGAGCCTTGTTCCTTTGTGTCTTGTAGTGCACTTTAGTTATATATTTGGGAAATCTTACATTATATGAGATGATAGAAGTTTACAAAACAATACATTTCTAAAAGAGAGTTTCATATGCAGAAGTTGTACAGTGTAAAGGGAAAAATAAATGGTTTTATAGCAGAAATTGGTTAAAAGTTAATGGGTATAAAAGGGCTAGTCCAGTCCCTAATGTTCAGATTCTCTCTGCTGGGGATTCTGCAGTTTATCACCTGTGTACTCCTTCTGCTGTTGATTTATCTCAACAGTCCTAGTATTGCCCTTATTGAGGACAGAGGATCTACACAATAGTGGATCTTCTGGCTTCACATTTTTCCTGCCCTACCATCAAACACTCGATTCTCCAACATCTCACTACCCTATGATGCAAAGCAACTACACTGCTTCTGGTGCCGGAGGACCCTCTGCAACCATGGAACTAAGGGAAATATTTCTCCTAAAGTGTAGTTCAACTCTTAAGTGACACTATGCAAATGACATTGTAGGGGTTCTAAGTTTGTGGGGTTTCATGTTTTACAGTACTCATTTGCTCAGTTTATATTAGTAAACGTGTGTGTCAATGGCACAACTGAAAATTCAACTTTGGATCTGTCAACTTTTGAACAAGAAGCAATAGTCTCAAGTTGCAGTGGGGGAGGACTAGGTTGGATATTAGGAGACACTATTTCACTAGGAGGGTGGTGAAGCACTGGAATGGGTTACCTAGGGAGGTGGTGGAATCTCCATCCTTACAGGTTTTTAAGGCCCGGCTTGACAAAGCCCTGGCTGGGATGATTTAGGTGCTGTTGGTCCTGCTTTGAGCAGGGGGTTGGACTTGATGACCTCCTGAGGTCCCTTCCAACCCTGATATTCTATGATCTGCAAGATTTGTTCTTTCTAGTTTGCATGCAACCACCAGTAATAAAAATTCTGGTTGTCAAATCTGCTCTGAATTACACCTATGCAAATCCCATTATCTTCAAATTCTGCTTTAAGATATATCAGTGCAAGCATTGAAGCAGTTGCAGTATTCTCAACCCAAAGAGTTCAAAAATAATGAGTCAGGCCCAACAGAACCCATGATACTGGCTTAAATCCTTAGTTTTCTTTAAACTATATTATGGTTTTGGGATCTTCTTATTTGCCTTCTGGTTTCTGACTCTTCAGGTGGCACTCACCTCACATTTTCAAACTTTTCTTCACAGCCCTTAAAGCCAGAAGCCTACTGAAACAAAGAAAAAGTAAATAAAAGCTGAGAGTCTCAGGAAATCTCATGATTCCAGCAGCTGGGACTTTAAGAAAAAAAACACTAGGTATTTTGGAACTCATGATAAAATGATGAATTAGCCGCATTGCAGCTGTGCAAATGAAACTGAGAGCAGGATTTGGAAGTGCTTGGAAAATGAGGAATTTAATATGAAGCTGATGTTCTGCGGGTTTGTAAATGCCCAACTAGTGTCAGAATATGGCTGTCTGCTGGAAATATGAATAGCATTATAAGAAATAAAATGTGTAGGTTGGTCAGGAGAAAACCTGAGCATGGTGATTCATTTTCTGATTTCATAAGATTCTGCCAGATTGATTAAGTAAGGAATGAGTTCAAAACCAAACCAAACAAACCAATACAAAAATGCACACACCTAACTGCTTTGAGGAAAACCAGGTTGTAATGGTTTTGGTTTTTGATACTTTGGGAAGTGCTCAGATACAGGTGTACAGTGAGGGAAAACATTATGAAAATTGGGTAGATCGATAATAAATACCCTGTCTTTGGATTCTTTAAATGTATCTGTAGGAAAGCATGCTTTTCACCATTACATTTATAAAGAAGACCGACCACCTTTGAGTTGCAAAATTTACAGGCCTATGCGACTTATTAATCAGGATTCCAAGATGCTTTTGAAAATATTTACTGTAATTATCCAGAGGGAGATTTTTAAAGGAGCACATGGGCGTTATTCAATGGGATTTGTGTGCCTCATTCTGCTCTGCACCTTGGAAAAATCTCTTCCCTACAGACATGATTCATCCTGAGCAGATTTCTTAAAAAAACCAAACACCCACACCTAGTCTGTAGGTGATACAAGACACCTTTTAAGCAATAAAGATTAGCTATAGCTAGGAGTGTGCTCATTGTAGCTTTCTCCCTTGGTGCAGAGAAAGTGATTGGTTGAGTGGAGTTCAGAAAAAAAACACCTTAAGGATTGTATATAAACTTTTTTACGTGAGACCACTGCCATCTGTTGTGTATAATAGAGTGTACTCCAAGAAAGTTAGTTAAGCTGAGTGTATGCATCAGAAAGGTCTTCCGTCTCTCTTGTTGATTCATCTAGTGATGGAGCCGCTGGCAATCAAGCTGGAAATAAGCTCAAATGAATAAGTTCTTGCAAATTGTGGTTCTATGTTAATGACATAACTCTTGCCCTGAAGAAATCAGATATATTAATTCAGTCTTCAGGGAGTGATGACATCTCATTTATTTTCTAAGTTCAAGATTAAATGGGAGCTCCCAACTGCACTTATACCACTAAACTTCATTTTATCCCCTATCACACAATATATATTTACAACATTCAAAAGCTTTTCTTCAAAGAAAGTATGGAGCAGGGGAAGACCATTAAAGTTTAAGTGGCCTCTTTCCAGTAGGATGTTTTTACTTGTTTTATGTTTTGTAGTGCTAATATTAGCCGTCTTTCAATTTATAATATTTCGTATATGACAATGTAATATTTTCATTTTGTGCCTTTTTAAAGACCTTAGGGAAAATGTGTTAAAAGGGTGATATATCTTATCAAAACTGGAGGCAAGAAGTTTATTTGTTAATGATCCTTTTAAAAATCACTGGCTAAGTAAGCCTTTCTGCCTATTTAATACCAAAAAGTTACTGGCTAAATAATACCAGCTAAAATAATAAACAAATAAAACTAACTAAACCTTAGATAAAAACTAATCTGGAAAGAATTAAATATCTGTACATCAACTTTCAGACAACTTCTAAAGCCCCTGAAAACACTTAAGCATGTTCTTCACTTTATGGTTGGTATACACACAAACATACTGAAATAACTCTATCACATTTAATTCTTCCCTTGTGTGCTCTTGATACAAGCCTGTGTGTGGACATTTATTTCAGAATAAAAGTATCCTATTTTGATTTTGCTTAACTACTGACTTAAGCTAAATCTAAGCAGGGAACTTTAAAAATCAAAATAGAATATTTTTATTCCAGAATAAGTGTATCCACTTACACGTGCATCAAAATAGCAAAAGGTGTGCACTAAAAGTGATTTAGTTATTTCAGTGCAAGTTTTTTTGTAGACAAACCCGTACATGTGTAGCTCCATTGACTTCAATGGAATGAATCATAGTGCTTAAAATTAAGCACCTGTATAAATTTTGCAAGATTGAGGCCTTGGATTGCAAGCTGTTTGGGGAAAGGAAAATATCTTACTCTGTGTCTAAAGCAGGGTTTCTCTAAATTCATTGCATTGTGACCCCCTTCTGACAACAAAAATTACTATACAACTCATGAGGGGGGACCGAAGCCTGAGCCCATCTGAGCTCTGCTGCCCTGGGTGGGAGGCGGGGCCAAAGCCTGAGCCCCACTGCTCCAGGCAGGGGGGCCAAAGCTGAAGCCTGAGGACTTCAGCCTCAGGGAGGGGGCCTGTAACCTGAGCCCTTGAGCTTCGGCCCTGGGTGGTGGGGCTCGGGCTTTAGCCCCGGGCCGCAGCAAGTCTAAGCCAGCCCTGGCGACCCCATTAAAATGGGGCCCCAATCCACTTTGGGGTCCCAACCCACAGTTTGAGAACCGCTGGTCTAAAGCACTGTGTAAATCTGCAGTTTTAAATAAATGATTACTGATGCCTCCCTCTTCCTACTGAAAAGTTCCAAGATTTATTTTCTTATTTCAGAATTATCAAAAGTGAGAGTGCAGAATAATCTGTAAAGAACAAAAAGTTATCCTGCTTCCTGGTCATCTTGACTTTAGAGGAGTCACACATCAGCACTGGGGTCCCAGTTCGAAATACCAAACACTCCCACAATTGCTGAACACTTTGATAGCAATGTATTCTTCAACACATGATTAGACTTTTGCAAAACCAAGAATAACATATAAAGCTATACTTGATATCCCTTATTATTGACCTATCCATGCTCCATGTTCTGGACTCATATTGATTGTTATGGAATGTCAGAGATACCAGGTTATTAAGGGCAATATGGGGCATCATATTTTCCTTTAAAGACTCTCGAGTTGTTGGAAGCAGAATACTGCTAGATGGACAGTTGTGCTCTCTTAAATGACAGTTTGGTTTATATGTTTGCATTCTTCTGAAAACCTTTGTATTCAGTGGTATCTGCACTTTGTCGAACTAGCTGAGCAATAGCTAATCTTGACTAATTGGACCATCTGTGTTAGGTTTTTTTTTTTTTTAAAGTAAATTACTAAATTCCCACAAGAAATTTGAGGGAGGGCAGCATTATTAGGAAGTAGAAATGAGATCAGACAGGAGATTTTTTTTGTACAAGAATGTTTCAGCCTGAAGGAGGTATTAGGCTAAACTTGCCACTCAAGTTAAAGAAGGGGACTAGGCGGGGAATCCCTTTACTGCTAAAATGTTGCCATTAACCTTTTATTTAATTGTCCTCCAGTTGTATAACACACCATTAAAAACCTTATTGCTAAGAAATGGCCTTGGCCTCTTTGAGAGTCAGGTGTGCCAATACTGTACCGCATAGGTTGATTCTCTAAGATTATATTAAAGGTAGAATAGGTCCTTAATATGAATAGCAGCACAGACCATTTAGTTTATTAGCTCAGGGTTCTTCTCTCCCTCCCTCTCCACAGAAGAGTGATCAGGCCACCCAAGATAACAATTTAAAAATGGGCACTGCTGCTTTCCCAACTGGCATTCACTCTGCCTACTCAGTTCCAGTTATATCAATGTGGATTACAGAACTATTCCCCTTCTTATTTAAAAGCAGGAGAAACCATGTAAAAATGTCTCCTTTGCATAGGAAATTAACTTCCTTTTAGCTCCCTACTGCTGTATTAAAGATTGGGGTATATGCTCCTTCAGAAAGAAGTTCCTAATGAGTTTAAATGCTGGCATTAAAGTTTGTTTGGCATACAGTCATCTCTAGACTGTTTCTATTCCTGGCAGTCATTGGAGAATCTTGTTAAAGAATTTGAAGATTAAGAAAAAATGTCAATTCACAGATAAGACAAGAAGCCTCATTTTAGAGATTCAGGTGTTTTTGAGAAACACTTTATATAAAAGCTAGAATTTCCATTAGCAGGTCAGAAGGTTGCAGGTTGTGCATTCCAACCCAATCTTTCTTTAAATATATATACACACACATATATAGGGTTTACTAATCTGTCCAACTTTTTTTTTATTCCTCCAAATTTTGAAAATTATAAGATTAAATTTAGAGGTGGGAGCAAATGTGCATAGAGTTACATTATAGTTATAATATTGATGTATTATGTACAAAGTCTACTCAGCCACCTACAATGGATAATAATGAGAGTAATATAAAAAAATAACTAGAGGAACTGAGGGTGGTCCTAGAAACACTGGATGCATTGAATTACATCCACATACAGCACCTATTTGTAGTAGAAAGGGACAGCAGCACTGCAATTCTACTAAGCTAACCTCCAAAATCATGAATATCTGAATTCTTTAGAAATTCTATCTGGCATTGTTGAGCACTCCTGTGGAAAAAACATTGCCAATCTACTTTACTCAAGTCACTCCATAGTTCCCAGATATTTTTAATGAAAAATAATAGCTAACTAGGTATGCTCCCTGTCCATCCTCCCAACTTCTTAAGTATCCTGTGGAAACAAATCTTTCAAATGGTCATTTGGCCAGTGCCGGTAAATTTCTTATGGTCAATTTTTTTCCTCAGATGTGTGTGCAGCACTCCTAAAAGTTATGATACTGTTCAAGGTCAGAGCTTGTTCCTTATTCTGGTGTCATGCACAATAGACCATGACATTTAATTTCTGCCATCAGTGTTATATCCTTGGGGGCAACAGTTTTAGGAAGAAATCACTGAGAGAGCTGTAAACCTTAAAAGCAGCCATTTATTGCCACACGCTGAACTAACCAAAAAAGAGCCAAAATTGGCTGGACTATCCCCATATAATCTAACTCAGTTGCCATAGCAACAACAAGATTCTATTACCATGACAACCAAATACACAACATATTCCTCCCCCCTTAATAAGAACATCCCCTAAATAAAACAAACACTAAACTAGAGAAGGAGGGTAGACTCTCTCCGTTCCCGGCTAAACCCCGGGGATTGTTTTGCCCCGTAACCGTGGGTTTGCCCTATCTAAAGATCCAGCCATTGAGGAGGCCGTCTGTCTCTAGGTGGATTACGGCGGACTTCTGGTGTTGTCGCACCCAAAAGTGTCTTGGGTGCGGGTCTGACAATGGGCTCAGGGTTCATAGGGCGAATGGGTGAGGATGTGGTATCAGCTCATTCCAGGCAGAGGGGTATCTTTGCTGCTGGCAGTAATGGAAGGGAAAAGTCAGGAACAGGTGACTCTTGATTTGGTGTCTCGCCGAAAGTGGTGAAGTCAGGCAACTCAACTGAAGATGTGTCGTGAGGACTGGTATGACCTGGCAGCGGTTGATCCACATGTCGCCGCCAGGTGAGATTCTCTGCAGTCCGAACTGTGTGGGAAACAGGCCCTGTTTGAGCGATGACAGTGGCAGGGGACCTATTTAGCTCCAGAAGTATAATTCCGAGCCAAAACCGGCTGTCCCGGGCTAAAGGTTCGGTCTTTTGCTCTGGGTGCATGCCTGATGACTTGATCTTGCTGCTGACATTGCACAATTTGTCGGGGTTCAGAAGGTTTCAGCAGATCAAAGCAAGTACACAGCTGTCGTCCCATCATTAGAATGGCCGGGGATGCCTTGGTCGTAGTATGAGGTGTGATTCTGTAGGATAGTAAGAAGGTGTCCAGATGCTTTTGAACGGATAATTGTCCCTTGCCGATTTCAAAGCTTGTTTCATTGTCGGCACAAATCTTTCAGCTAATCCATTGATGGATGGATTATATAGTGCTGAAGTGATGTGGTGTATCCCATTTGCCTTCATAAAATTTTGAAAATCCTGAGAGACGAACTGTGCTCAGTTGTCTCTCACAAGTTGTTCTGGCAGACCAAAATGACTAGAGAGTCCTTGTAGTTTTTGTACTCTCTGCTGTAGTGGACAGCATTATACAGACCTCTGGCCATTTAGAATGGGGATCTACCATCACCAAGAACATGCTTCCTTCAAGTGGGCCAGCGAAGTCAGCGTGAATACGTTGCTACGGGTTTTCAGACCAGTCTCATGGGTGTAGGGATGCCCACTGGGGTGCATTCCTCACACCCTGACATGACATACAAGCTTTTGCCTTCTCTTCAATAGCACTGTCCAATCCAGGACACCAAAAATAGCTTCGTGCAATTTCCTTCATGCACACTACTCCACAGTGACCAGAATGTAGCTGTTCTAACATCTGTGATCTCAGTGGTGGTTGGATAATGACACGTCTCCCCCCAACAAACAACCAGATTGGATCGATAACTCCGTCCTCCTGGACATGTAGGTAACAAGGTCGGGTGAGACTGGAGAGGTTCGTCGAGATGTTCTATGCATCACCATCTCCATAACTTGGGACAATACTGGATCAACTCGAGTAGCCTTCTTTACCTGAGTAGCGGTGATGGGTGTATTCTCTACCTGTTCAAAGTAAAAGATTTCCTTCTGGGCAATATCTTGATGTTTGACTGGCAAAGGCAGCCTTGAGAGACCATCCGTATTGCCGTGCAGAGTGGATTTCTGATATTTGTTTTCATGTGTGTGCGCGGAAAGCAACAATGCCCAATGTTGCATACGACTAGCAGCTAATGGGGGAATGCCTGTGTGGGGTCCAAAAATTGAAGTCAGGGGGTCAATGGTCTGTAAGAAGAGTAAACTTCCATCCGAACAGGTACTGATGAAGCTTCTGAATTCCGAAAACGATTCCCAATGCCTCACGTTTGATTTGGGCTTAGTTAGTTTCTGCTTTGCTTAGAGTGAGTGAAGCAAAAGCAATAGGTCTGTCTTCTCCCGAAGGCATAGTGTGACACGACTGCTCCCACTCCATAAGGGGATGCATCGCAGGCCAACTGTAGGGGTAAGGATGGATCAAAGTGCGTCAGAACTTCAGAATTTAGCTATGCATCCTTAGCTTTGTTAAATGCAACGTCACAGGCTTCAGTCCACTTCCAGGCCTTGTTCTGCCCAAGGAGTTCGTGAAGTGGTTTTAACAGTGTGGCTAACATTTTGAGGAGGGGGAGCCTCCACAATAGCTTTAACTTTTGGAAGGGCCTTACGAAGACCTGTAGTATCAATGATGTGTCCCAAATATTCAACAGAGAGCTGGAAGAATTCACACTTGTCTTTGCGGACTCGTAGGCCATACTCTTCCAGTCTTTGTAGGGTAGCCTCTAAATTCTTTAGGTGATCCTCATTCCTTCCAGTGACCAGGATGTCATCCAGATAGCACAGGACTCCTGGCAAGCCACACAAGATCTGGTTCATAGCCCTCTGGAACCGGGCGGGAGCAGACGTTATTCCGAAGGGTAGGCAACAGTATTGATAAAGCCCCTTATGCATCACAATAGTCAACAGCTCTTGGGACTTTTCATCGACATGCATCTGTAAATATGCTTGACTCAGATCAATCTTACTGAACTTTTGTCCCACAGCCAGGCCTGCGAAGAGGTCATCAATGCGGGGAAGTGGCTCTGCACACAACGCTGGGTTGACAGTGACTTTAAAATCACCACAAATCTGGAGGGAGCCATCTTTCTTCACTATTGGAACAATAGGAATTGCTCATGGGCTATGGGTAACTGGTATTAGGACTCCATTTGTGACCAGGCACTCCAGGTCCGCTTCAACCTTTGGCCTCATGGCATATGGCACAGTTCTGGCTTTCAGATATTTTGGTTGACTGTCAGGTTTAATGTTCAATGTCACAGTGATTCCCTTCATACTTCCCAGATCCTCTCCAAAAACAGCAGCATGTTTCCTTAAGATAGCGGGCAGACTGGTTCCTTCTTTAGTCATTTGGTGCACTTCTGCCCAGTTCAGCTGGATCTTCCTAAGCCAAGACCTACCCATTAAGGCTGGGTAATTACCTCTCACCACAGTGGCAATTTAGCAGCCTGTCCATTGAGCTCCACCTTAACATCAGTAGTGCCCAACATGGGCACAGCTTCTCCCGTATATGTCTTCAGAACTGTTTTTGTTGCTTTAAGTGGAAGATGCTGTAGCTTTTCTTTATACACAGTCTCAGAGACTAGTGAGACGGCTGCACCGGTATCCAGTTCCATGCATATAAGTTTGCTGTCCAACAACGGGGTTACCCAGTATTCATGTGAGCCCACTGCCAAAGAGAAAACGTGGAGTGGCTCTTCTTCTTGTGGTGACGTGTCTCCTTGGTCATCCTGGGTCTGCTCTAGAGTATGGAGATTTCCCTTTTTGGTCGACCAGACCACAGGCCTTCTTTTCTTTTGTTTACAGGCACACTCAATGTGTCCCTTTTTGCCACAGTGTAGACACACCAGGTCCTTACTCCAGCATTCTGATGCATGGTGACCCAGCTTACCACAGCGGTAACATTCCTGACTCCCCACAGTTTTGTGGGTAGGTTCTTGTGACACCTTATGCACCCTAGGGGATGCACCGATGGATTGCGCCTCCTTTATTGCCAGTTCCATAGAGACCGCAATATCAACAGCCTTCTGTAAGGTAAGCTGAGCCTCTGTCAATAGGCGCTTCCATATAGCTTCACTGTGCAGGCCACACACTAACCTGTCACGTAGGGCATCATTTAGTATCTCCTTAAATTCACAGTGTTCTGCAAGCTTTCTCAAAGTTGCTACAAATTGTACAACTGTTTCGTCTTTTTTCTGGTCTCTTTTGTGGAATCTATATCTTTCAGCAATTACCAATGGTTTTGGAGAAAAATGGGACCCCAGGATTTCCACAGTGTCACTGTAAGATTTGGTGTCTGGCTTAACAGGGTGTAGTAAACTGCGTAGCAGGGAGTAGGTCCTAGTCCCTATAACACTTAAGAATATTGGCATCTTCTTCTCTTCTGTAATGTCATTTGCAGTAACAAAAAGCTCAAAACGCTCAATATATACATGCCATTGCACTATAGTCTCCTCAAAAGGTTCCAGTGGCCCTGTAAGTGTTCCCATGGTTTTAGTTTCAGTTTGCACAGTCAGTGCAAACAAGCCAGTTCTCACCCCCTTCCAGCAGCAAAAAGGGTTTTTTTTGTACCTTGATTTCTACTTCCTTCTGTTGCTGGGGCAGCACAGACATCTCACCCTCGTCGCCACATTATTATATCCTTGGGGGCAACTGTTTTAGGAAGAAATCTCTGGAGACACAGAGAGCCGTAAACCTTAAAAGCAGCCATTTATTGCCACACTCTGAACTAACCAAAAACCATCCAAAACTGGCTGGGCTATTCCCTAATAATCTGACTCAGTTGCCATAGCAACAACAAGATTCTATTACCATGACAACCAAATACACAACAATCAGAGCAATATTTAAAAACATTTTAAAACATTTTAAATATCTAATAACATTGTCCTTACTTTCTTACATGAATCTTTTCATCATCTTTTCATTTTGTCCAGATTGTGTCATGTCTAGGCTCTTTAAGGGCACAGTCCTGTTCACTATTTTCCAGTGGTTGTTGAGAGTGCTTGGTACATTGTAGTATTGCAGCCCATGGCGTCTGGGTGAATTGGAAGACAGATAAGAGTGTACTGGGTTGAGTAGAAAGAAGTTATATTAGTTTGGTTGGGGAAAGATATTCTGTATATGATGAGGGTTGCTTCTCTATCTCATTGAGGACATTTTTGTCCCTTTGTCCAAGAGGTTTACAATTTAGAGTGTTTTTGGACTCCTGACTATTCCTGGAATCCCAGGTGCTTATTAGTGGTGCAATTTTTTTCACCTGTTTTTATTCCATATGATTAAAGTAAATGCAGCCAGTTCGCTCAGTTCCGTGCTTCACCACAGTCATTCATGTTTTTATGACTTCAAATTTAGAAAAGCATGGATTACTCCAGCATGCTCTACTCTAATATGCTCTATCTTGGAAGTTGCAGCTGGCACTGAATAACAGTGAGTATCTCCTCACTTGCGCATCATTACAATTTCATTTGGTTTGGGCTCTGGTTATCTGAGATACCATATCGTTCTCCATGTGTTGCTGAGCAAGTTGAACTAGGTGAAGACCTTGAGCCACCAGTGTCTCAATTTAAGTATCTTGGGATCTCGGATGCTGTCACAGTGTCCTCAGTAGACAATCCTGGTCTCTAGAATTCACTTTGGCTCCATCTGACCAGCAGTGAGTGTCATTTAGTGTAGAAAAAGCCTGTCTTTTTTCCTCATACTTTGCCTGAGTTGGGATGGAGTGGATGTAAGAATTTAGTTTGAGGCAGTATTCTCTTCTTGTTGACTTCAAGTTATGAGAGTTGTATATATTTAACAAATATGAGTTTAGTAATAAAAAAAATCAAGGATTTTTGTTGTTGGTGGTTTTAATGAGATTTTATCATACGTGGCTATCTCTTCAGTTAAGGATTAACCCTTAATATTTTCATTACAGGAAGACTGGGCCTTAAATTGATCCTGTAATTGGATGTAACCACCCCTTGCATAGTAGTATTTCCTGAATAAATGGACTGGTACGTAGCCTGTCCAAAATGTATGCTGAGCCAGTCCTAGCTGCAAACAATTTGCTACCAGGACCACTACGCTTGTTCAAATCTACATTGCCTAATGATCCTGAGTAGATTTATTTCCTACAGATTAAACTTTTGCCTTCATAATACTATATATGATCTGTCGTATAAAAGGTCATAAAATGTACTGACGTTCAATTAATGTCCTCTTTTAAAAATACTAAAAAATTGAAAACGTAATCTGAGGTGGGTATTTCATAGTTTACACAGCTGAACAGACAGAACAAAGACAGCTGCAGGAGTAAGCTTTTTTAAAAAATTATTTATTTAGCTTGTACATTTCCCTAAAACACATGCATATGGACAGCCCATCCTTCTGGAAATAGACACCTGGTATCAGAATGTTTTGTCTTGGTAAATGTTTTTGTACAGATATAGCACTTTCTTGTTTGCTGGAAAAATAACAAGATGTATGCCGTGATTATATAAATAGTGTATGTAGACTCTCTAAATGTAAATGTAAGAAACTGTTATTCTGTCAGAGGTAGCTGTGTTATCATTTCTGCAAGTATGAGAATAGTTTTGTTTCTCTGTATATGTAGTGGTAGTAGTATCTATAATGATAATGACAATAAGTGGATAAAGAGAAAGAAAAAAGCTGATCTCAGAGGAAAAATGTTTGAAAATCTGCGTTTGGAACACAGGAATATGGATAGATGCTGTTCAGCTCTTGTGTAGTGTTTTTCATCTATAGATCATAAAGGAAGGTAAGCGTCTTCCCATTTTATAAATAGGGACAGGGACATACAAAATGTGTGTCCAATGTATTTTTGTTGTTTTTAAGCTAGCACAAGAGGTAACTAAGAGGTGTCCACATTTTAGGAAAGAGAGATTTTTCTTTCTTGTGGGGAGATATCATGATAGGGTTCTTTTTAACTGAACTGACCTTGATTAGAATTATATTAGTATGAACAGTGATAGAATAAACCTTCCTTTTTGTGAGTAAAGAAGAACACTTGACAGGTAGAATAGAAACAGGCAGCTGTGATTTATATGACATCCAGATTGGATCCACATTATCATTTGAAATATAAATGGAATAAAAGCAAGCAGTGGCAGATGAGAGAGATTCCAGTGGATTATGTCATCAAACTACTGTGGCTAGTCTAAATATTCAGGTGAAATAGTTCTGTGAATTGGAAGCGCCACTTTTAAAAACTATTAATAAACACATTGACTTGCAAAAAAAAACTGTAATGAATTTCTGATATGCCACTTTTAACCTAATGCTAAATCTTACGGGTGAACTGTCACATGAATGTATATTTCTGCTATTAGAGTGGCTTTTATTGGTTTTGTTAAGCATTCAAGGATGCAATATGTGATACATTTATTTCTAGCTTTGACTCCCTGGAAGACAAAGTCCTATTGTATTAAAGATACTGGATTGGTATACATTATTAACCTCGTCTTTTCCCTAAAAGCATTTTTTGCTGCCTAATGAAATGCCATTAGGTAAAAGACAGAAATACTGAATATATTCAACTTTATTATTCATATTAGGCTAGATTAAGTAGTCTAGATTTTGTTCTTCCTCAGTTGTGTGGAGTCACTGGGATAAAAGATTTCTATAAGTGCAAGCTGGTATTATTATTATTTTATTTTATTTATCATTTTATTATTACTCATAATTAAAGTTAAGCATGTGCTTAAGGGCTTTGCTGCATCAGGTGACAGTGCTCAGCATCTTGAAGGATTGAGCCCTAGGGACGCATAGATGTAACAGATGATTATCACTAGTTGTTTTAGCCATCTACATTTACATGTAATATCTTTAAGTGACATAAATATCTTATCTCTGGCCTTGTCACCCTACAGGTAGACTATTTACTTGTCCAGTGACAGAATGTGAATTAATACCATTGAAACTAGTGGTGTTGCACTGAAATCAGAATCTGGTCCTCATTTACAATAACTCTAAGAGAGGAAAAAGAAATATTGCTTCATTCTCATGTTCTAACTTGTAGAAATGAATCAAACTAGTTCCAAAAACTCTTACGTTGAAAATGGATGTGACTGGTGGCTCTTATGGAATATTTCACTTGGATCCTTTTGTATAGAATGATCAAAAAAAAATTCTGAGGAGAATATTGACTTAATGAGCTATTTGGGCAGGTGTTATCAAGAATAGATGTCTGATATTTGCTGATCTGCAATCATAGAATCAGAAATGTAGGACTGGAAGGGACCTCAATAGGCAATCTAGTCCAGTCCGCTGCACTGAGGCAGGACAAAGTATTATCTAGACCAGGAGTTCCCAAACTTGGTTCGCGGCTCGTTCAGGGTAAGCCCCTGGCAGGCCACGAGACACTTTGTTTACCTGAGTGTCCACAGGTACGGCTGCTCGCAGTTCCCAGTGACCGCGGTTCGCCATTCCCGGCCTATGGCCAGGAACGGCGAATAAATAGTAGACAGATGGAGGAAGGCTCTCTCTATATTCTGCTACAGTAGTCTCATAAGGGTTCTCTGAATGATCCTTGCTGCATATGCATAAGTGGTGGGAGGAAATCTTGAACCTCTACTGTATGTTTGGCATTGAAACTTGCTTTCTAGTAGTTAAGGAACAGATTGATTTTCAGCCCCACCTGCAGTGGGCTTCACACATCTCCAGTTACAGACGATTAATGTCAGCATCCCATAAGAACTATTTTGATAACATTATTTTATGTGTAAAATGATACATACATGCATTTATAAAGCACTTACCACTGTAGGTCACTTTGCATGGCTTATATTAGTATATCATTAGTATAGTATACTTCCACACTACCTAGAGATTTAAGACTGAGAATGCAAAGTGATCTGGCCGGTCAATTGAGGTCAGTCTATACTTAGATTCATAGACACCGACTCTGTGGGTGCTCTGGGGCTGGAGAACCCACGGGAAAAATTAGAGGGTGCTCCGCACCCACCGGCAGCCAAGCTCCCTCGCCCCGGCCTTGCCTCCTCCGCATCCCTGCTGCTCCCCCTCCCACCCAGCACTTTCCGCCCCACTGCCGCTTAATAGCTGTTTGGTGGCACTTAGGAGGGAGGGGGAGGAGCAGGGACATGGCGTGCTCAGGGGAGGAGGCAGAGAAGAGATGGGGCGGGGTGGGGAGTTGGGAGAAGGTGGAATGGGGGTGGGCCAGGGGAGGGGAGGGGTCGAGCACCCACTGGGCAGAGGGGAAGTTGGCACCATGCTTAGATTAGATTAGATCAGTCAAAGAATCCAGAGCATAGGCCTGGCAAGAGTCTAGCAACTTTAAATGTGGCCAGGCTTAATCTTAATGGCATTTCTGGGAAGCAGCTTTCAAAGATGTGGGTGCAGTATCACAGTGTTGCCAAAGATCATTCATCTCATGTGATACTCTCACATTTGGCATCTCCATCATACAAACACTCAAACCAGCTGAGATGTCATTCATTCAGCTGGGCTTCAGGGATAGGCCTGCAGCAGGTTCACCAGGCCTCCTGGGGCTGCTGTGATACTACACCGCAGGCAGGCAGGCAGCCAATCTTGCTGCTCCCCCTCCTGGATCTGAGTAGAGAAGGAGGAGCCAGAAGTGATCCCAGACCCCCAGCTTCCCACCTAAACAGTCCCCGTAAACCCAGTGGCCAACATACCCTCCATTCCAGATGGGGGTAGTGGAGAAAGGAATTCCCCAGTTTTCCCACCATCTCTACCTTCTCACCTGCCCAGCCACAGCTTTTGTGCCACCCTATGCATGGGGGCTGGTTGTGGCAAGTTGTGTGTACTGAGAATGCCTTAGCTCCTGCTAATATCGCCCTTCATGCAGTGCATTCCAGCATTTCTGACAGTTGTATATCATTTTTGTTTTGGAGACTCTAAAATTTAAATTAACGTGAATCTAGGGGTATTGATGGCTTTGTGTATAGTGACACTGAATTTTACACAAGTAGTTCTGAGTGAGTGCAGAGCAGAGCATGATTATGCTGTACTCTTACCAGCCCACCCCATACATAGGACAAGGAGTGTCTGCATTATGGGCTAACTGGAGTTTACAAGTAGCTTTCATAGTCAATCCCAGAAAGAGCCCGTATGAGTAATCAAGAAGATGTATCACAAAAGCATAGATGGTTAAGGCAAGATTCTCTTCCATGGAAAAGTGTATACAGATTTTTTGTCAGCCATAGATGAAAGCATGTGGTTCTTGTAACTGATGCACTCTGGAATAGAGAGGAGTGTAGAAAGACCATCTAGGCTGCAGACTTCTTTGACTACAATCTGGCATATACCGTTAATTGATGGAGCAGTTTAAAGATTGTGTTGATCTCTGAAAGCACATCACCCTGATGAATACATCTTTTCCATCTTGAGTTGTAACCCTTATTGTCACATGATTTTCACCCAAATGGTTTCAGATTAGAAGTACAACAGGAGAGGAGTTGGGTTTGATTCCTATGGGAATCCACATAAGTGAACCTTCAATATGAATCCACATTCATAGAATACCAGGGTTGGAAGGGACCTTAGGAGGTCATTTAGTCTGCTCAAAGCAGGACCAATCCCCAGACAGATTTTTGCCCCAGATCCCTAAATGGCCCCCTCAAGGATTGAACTCACAACCCTGGATTTAGTAGGCTAATGCTCAAACCACTGAGCTATCCCTCCCCCGCATTGATACAGGGGTCTGTCTCAGCAGATCCTGATACAAGATCAGGGCCTCAGCTGAAAACTTAGTTGATCTGTATAAGCACTTTCTTTCATCGGTCTCATATTTCATCTTTCCAACCCCTTGTATGGTGCTAAACCAGTTCAAAAAAGGAATCATCTATTTTTATATTGGGAAAAGATGAAGCCCTCTTCAAGCCTCATAATTAAACATGGCTAAAATGTTTTTCTTCAAACTTTCCCAAACAGGTGACTTTTGGGCAGAGACCAGTTCTGGAAAATATCAGCTTGAAAGATGAATGTTTTCAGAAAGGTATGAGTGATTGAAAACAGAGTTAGAATGGAAGCGGTTAAGCAACCTTAATCATAGACTGGTCAAGATTTTCAAACAGAAGTAGTGATTTTAGATGCTCCAGTATTTGGGTGCCTGACTTGAGTCACCTTAAAGGGGCCTGGCTTTCAGAACAAGCTGAGCATCCAACCTCGGAAAACCAAGTCCCTTTAAGATGATTAAGTTAGGTACCTAAACATGGAGGAACCCCAAATCACTAATTATGTCTGAAAATCTTGGCCAGTAGCTGTTAGTACTCTGCGTTAATTATTTGTGTGATTATCTACTAAAACCCCAGTGCAAAGGGAGACAGAGATCAGTTATATCATCTGCATATTAGAAAGATACAATTTAAAGAGATAATTAGTTTATTTCCCTCTAGACTAGTTTTTTAATGGAATTGGATGAAATTAGAATGTTAATAAGGGCAGTGTGATGGGGAGGGAAGTATCTCTAACATATATTGGTAAATCTAGATTTACCAGTATTTGGGGGGAAGGGGCAGGGGTTGGAAGAACAAGTAGCCTATTAAAGCAAAATCTGTTTTTTCATCTGTTTGTGTCATAGATCTGTTGTCTTTCAATCATCATTCCTCTGCTGTTTGTCCTTCTATATTGAAAAAGGGCCCTCTGAAAACTACTGTTTCATTTTGGGACAGTTTAGGGATTTTCTCTCTCTCTCTCTCTCTCTCACACCCATCCTCCCAACCATTTCAGTAACCCAAGACTTAATGTATTTTCTATTATATACTTTAGAAAACAGAATCTACTTGTGTATTGGACAGTGTTTTTAAACTTGGTTGCCTAAACCTAGGCAGTTAAATCCATATTTAAGCATAGCGAAACAAGGGCTAAGAGCAAAGAGCTGGGTGGTGTGCTGTCAAAAGCCTGCACTGATAAGTAAGTGGCTGTTACATTGGGAACCACCACCCCCTCACATGTACATACACAAAAGATTGGTGGCTTCATTCATTAAGCCTGAAAGAGATTAATATGTCAAACCCAAGTGTGATAGGGTGGATTATAGTTTTTTGACTAGCTATAGATGAAATAACACATTTTCAGCAGGCATAGCTATTTAGGTAAACAAGAAATAAGTAAATGTTTACATAAATGCTTGTAGAGTATATTGCTAAGTTTCACGGTTCTCTACTATCAAAGCCAATATGAAGTCAGTGGAAATACTTGTGGGTAAAATTACTCGTGTAAAGTGTTTGTTTGCAGCATTGAACCTATAATGTCCGCATGAAAAGTTCCATGCAGTGTCACCCAGCAGAATAATCTATTTACAGTATACTGTCAAAAACAATGTTGTTCCATTATTCTGTCACTGTAGGCAGTCAATGCCATTTTAAACACCACATGCAAGAGACTAGACAAAGAATTTCAGCGAAACCAGATCAGTGGGAAGTGAGTGTTCATACAGGTTTAAAATTTACTGAGTCATGAAAACAGATTTTCCAAGAATGTAATTTATTCATCCTGTCTGCTTTCACAGCAGCCCAAAACGTACTATGTTTATTAGCACTAAAAATATTTTAACAACTACATTTCTAAAAAAAAAAAAAATCACTCATATTAGCTTTGCACTCAGGAATCCTTATCCCTATATTCAAGTTCAGAGTGGACTCAGACAACATTTGGCATCCGGCACTTCATATTTCTTTCCAGCAGCTAGCCTTTGATGTGCAGATAATACCTTACTTTATGGCTTAATTGAAGCTTCAACTTTAAACAGCTGCTTTTATTTTTTTATTATGCAAGATTTTCATAAAATTGACTCAGACTACGGTATTTGGGAAATAAAAATAAATTAATTTGGTTCAAATCTGAACAGGAACTGAATATAATAATTGTTTCGGATCAATCTCACACTTTTTGAAGTATTCTTGAATAATTATTTTCCATACAGTGCCATGGTGGACTATGTAAACAAAATGAGAGGCCATAAAATTTTACTAGACATTTGGGCTATTGCTAGAAGTATGCAGTGATGAATTAAGTAGGTCTGAAAATTATTCACTTTCTTTTCCTCTTCAGCCACCAAGTACTCAAGATATTTATATGTAGCTTTGTAGGTGTTTTATTGCTGCCTAATTCAAAAGCCCTGTTAATTAGGGTGCTGGATTAAATTGTGAATGTATTAATTTTTGTTTAAACACCATGGGGTCACCAGCCTGAGGGCCTGTTGTTCCCACTTTGTTTGCATTTGAACTAACATCATGTTCCTCTGCTGGTGTTTAAACCATTGATATATGCCTCCTTACATGTTCAACATATAAAGTTGTAAATTAAACGTGGACTAAGATATGGTGTTGATGAAAGATATCCTGTTCCTCTGAATGACTTGTTGCCGTGCCACACAAAACTTTGTCTTAATAGTACAAATCAAAATTACAATTAATTGGTGGAGGAGAGATACTGATCTTCTGTTTACAATAAATAGTGATACCTGTATAATATTAGTTCATAGTTTTAGCAGAAAAAAAAAATCCATCATACGATTACTGTTACCTTAAAATAAAGGTCACTCTGAATATATTGATTCCAGGCCTATGAAAACATCATACAGTTGTGAGACTGGTTTCCTTTCTAAACTTCAGGCATGTGTAATGTGGCATGATGAGCTTTGAATCCTACTGGCCTGACTCACTATTGTGTTACACCAAGTTTATGCCAGTGTCGCTCCCATGAAATCAGTGGGCCAGATCCCCCTCCTCAGGTGGCAGAAAGGGGCTATAAAGCTGCTTTAAATAGGCAGCTGAGGATTTCGCTAATGGTGGGGTGTTGCCAAGGATGTGATGAGACAAGGAGGGCATCTGCCTGGAACATGCTACACACCAGTTCTCCTCAGCTAGCATAATGCTCCGTAAAGGACTATTACAACTGACATAGGATGGAGCGTATGTGAGGCTGCTCTAACTTATTCTGGTGGACAAATCACCCCCTAGCAATCACGGTGAGTAAGGAAGTATAAAAGTGGGGAACCAGACGCCTTTGGGTCCTAACCTGAGCTCAGTTTAGCTGGATTCAAGTGTTCGGCATACATTTAGAGAGAAACAGTGGTGAATCAGACCTCTTCACTATAATAGCGGCTTCTTTGCTCAGAGAAATGATATGACCTAAGACTAATGCAGGGCCTGACTGAGCTTGCAATGCTTACTTGTACCGAAGAGTTGTAAAGGAATTGGCCAAGAAGCTCTTTGACACATTAATGTTAATTTTTAACAAATCTTAGAATCGTGGGAAAGTTCAAGAACTCTGGAAAAAAGTTAATGGACCTGTCTTTAAAAAGGGTAATAGGGATAACCTGGGTAACTATAGGACAGTTATCCTGACATTGAACTTGAGCAATATCAAAGGAAGGCTGATACTGGATGCAATCAGTAAAGAATTAAAGGAAGTATAATTAATGCAAATTCACATGGTTTTATGAGTAATAGGTCTTGTCAAATTAACTTAATGTTTTTCATGTGATTACAATTTTGGTTGATAAATGTAACTGTTGATTTCATAAACTTGTATTTTTGTCGGCATTTGACTTAGTTCCACATGACATTTTGATTTGAAAAAAACCCCTAAAATCACAAAATATGTAGCCCATAGTCAGTGGATTAAAAACTGGTTAATTGAAAGATCTCAAAAAGTAATTGTAACTTCTAGTGGGGATGTTTCTAGGGGGTCAAGCAGTGATCTTTTCTTGGTCCAGTGCTATTCAATGTATTTATCTATGATCACAAAGTAAATATAAAGTCATTGCTGGTAAAGTTTCTAGATGACACACATTTGTGGAGATAAATAAGGAGAGGTCAGCTCTGGTGAGATGGGTTCATTTGAATAACGTTTGAATATAGATGCCAGGTCTATCTCAGAACAAATAACATAGGTCACACTTTCCAGGATATAGTCCTCCATCCTGTAAGCAGTGGCTCTGAAAAGGACTCAGGGGTCACAGTGGATAACCAGCTGAAGACGAGCTGTCAGTGTGATGCTGTGTCTCAGAAAGCTAATGTAATCCTTAGGTTTATAAACGGGAATATTGAGTAGGATTAAGGAGGTGGTATTACCTCTTTCTATATCACACTAGTGAAACCATTTGTTGAGTACTGTGCCTAGTTCTGGTGTGCACATTTAAAAAAACATGTTGAGGAATTGGAAAGGGTTCAGAAAAGAGATACATGAGTGACTTGAGGGCTGGAAATTCTACTTTAGTGGTTGAGACCTTGGAGTTAATATAATTCAAGAGCATGTTAAAAGGTGACTTGATAATGGACTCAAATTACCTACATAGGGAGATTTTGGATAATAAAGGGATCTTTAGTCTTACAGACAAAGACATTACAAGATCCATTGGCTAGAAACACAGAGTTAAACAACTTTAGGCTAGAAATAAGAGTAAAGTTAATTAACCTTTGGGACAATTTACCTAGTGATGTGGTGATTTTCCATCACTTTAAGTCTTTAAATCAAGATTGGATGTATTTCCAAAAGAAACACTCCAGCTCAACCAGATATTATGGTCTTGATGCAGAAAGTGCTGGGTGAAATTCTGTATTGTGTTCTACAGTACTTCAGACTAGATCAGTGGTTCCCAAACCTTGGGGGTTCGCGAAATGTTACAGGGGGTTCTAGGAAAAAAATCCGTAATGGTGGAAGAAAAAATGTTTGAGTGCCAAACCGGCACCAAGGTCATTGTAGCCAATATAGCGGCGGTAACGTCCCTCAGTGAGTTGATACTCAATCATTCTCTGTGGCGTGCTGTTTTGCTTCAGTGAGACATGAGTGAATCTTCTCATTTACTAGTTTGTTTGTTTGTTAGCGTTCTCAGTATGTTGTTTTTATTTGAACTGTTGTCCATTATTGGGTGTACAAGTGGCTGAAAACGGAAAGTATAAAGACATGAGAAAATGAACGTTTGACATCAGCTAGTGTTTCGTCAAGTCCAAAGTGTGGAAAATCTAAGTCAAATGATTATGATGGTCAGGGAAAGTCGATTATGAAGAAAAGAAAATATGACAATGATTATATAAAATATGGCTTTACATGCATTGGTGATCAAGAGTGTCCAAAACCACAGTGCATAATTTGTGTTGATGTTCTAGCAAACAGCAGCCTGAAACCTTCTCCTTCGGCGCCACATAGAAACTAGGCACCCCGCACAACTCGACAAGCTTGTTGATTTTTTCAAGCAAAAATTAGCCGAGTGGAAAAGTGACATTACCAGTTTTGTATCCAAACCAAGTACTGATAACGAAAATGCACTTTGAAGCTTCATACCAAGTGAGCTACCAAGTAGCAAAAGCATCAGAAGCCCATACTGTAACAGAGAGCTTGATTGGTTGGCTCTCATGGGGCAAAATCCTTGTGTGCTTGTTTGAGCTTAGAATGGAAATCCTAGTTTTTTTCAACAGCCACCCTTTCCATCTTGCCAGCTGTATGGAAAATCATGTCTGTCTCCAGAGCCTAGCTTATTTAGCAGACATTTTCTCGAGGACTAATGACCTAAATTTATCTCTTCAAGGCCTCAATATAACAGTTTTCAACATGCAAGACTAAGTTGAATCTATGATAAAAAAAGTTGCAGTTCTGGGAAAGGTATTTGGAAAGCAATCAAACTGAGTGTTTCAGTACTCTTCATGACTTCCTGGCAGAACATAAACTTCGGTTGGATCAGTGCACTAAAACCAATATAACTGCACACCTAAAAGGAGTTTGCACAATGTTCAGGGAATACTTTCCAGCTATAGCGGGTGATAATGACCGGATTCGCAACTCCTTTGATGATACCACTTTCTCAACGCAGATATTGAGCACTGAGGAAAAAGAGAAATTGATTGAGATCTCCTGTGATTATGAACTGAAAAGGAGTTTCTGAAGTCTGTCATTGATCAACTTTTGGCTGAGTTTAAGAAATGAGTACTCCCTGCTGGCAGAAAAAGCTACTACAGTTTTGTTACCATTTTCAACAACATACTTATGCGAGAAAGCATTTTCCTCGTATGCACATCTGAAAACCAAATACAGAAGCAGACTCAGTGCCGAACTAGACCTGAGACTTTATCTTTCTCCAGTGGTTCCGAACTTCCAAGAGCTATACAAATCAAAGCAAGCGCATCCATCACACCGAGGGGATTTAAACTTCAAGACTTCTTTTCAGAAATGAAAAGGGAGGTGGATATTTTTTGCTGTTTTTAAAATTAAATAGGCTGTTGGTTTAGAACAATAAGATGAGTATAATTATGCTAGCACCTGGCTAAATCCCTTTCTTACTTTTGGTAAATATGTGGATTATTTTGTCTCTATTTGGCAGTGTTGTATAGATCAGTTTGTAAAGCACTCTGATATCCTTTGGGATAAAATGAGCTATATAAATATACATTCATATGGTCTTGTCCAATATATTGAGGATGAAATTACTTTTGACCTGAAGGATTTTATGCATAGAAGCAAGAGGATTGATAACCCTTGTACTTTTCCCCTAGCTAGCGTAGCCATAGATGTTACACATAGAAGAGGACAAAGACTTGGGTGTATTAGTTGATTGCAGGGGATGGCTATGAGACTATGGCTGCAAAAAAAGCAAATGCAATTCTAGGATGTATCAGATGGGTTATTTCCAGTAGCAGTATGGGAGTATTAATACCATTATACAAGACACTGGTAAGATCTGATCCGGAACAGTTTGTACAATTCTGGTCATGAATATTCGAGAACGATGAAATCAAACTGTAACAGGTGAAGAGAAGAGTTACAAGGATGACCAGGGAAAAGTAAGTGTCTTCCTAGGAGACCAAAGATGCTTGGCTCGTTTAGCCTAGCAAAACAAAGCCTGAGATGGGACATGATTGTTCCATCAAGAGGGCAAACACCAGGAAGGGAAAAAAGCTCTTGAAGCTAAAGGACAACGTTGGCATTAGAACACATGGATATAAACTGGAACAGCCTTTCAATAAGCATAGTGGGGGCAAGAAACCTAACTGTTTTAAGATGGATCTTGTTAAGTTTAAGAAATGTATATTAGAAATTGAACTGCACATGAAAGAGTTGCATAGGAAAATTAAGCCCCTCTTTTCAGCCACTTATTTTCAGCCACCTCTGGTTTGAAAGGGATTGACCTGACTTTCATATAGTCCAGATTTTAACCGTTTATAAAACACTTTTTAAAATGTGCTAAACAGCAATGGAAAAATTGCATTTGTGAGATATCAGAATGTCCTAGGAGATTCCTAAGAGATGGAGGATGTTATTGAGATTAATGTGATCTAGATTCCATTCCTGGCTATGCCAAAGACATCCTGTCCAACTTTAGGCATATCATGTAATCCCCTCTTGCCTCAACTCCCCATCTGTAAAATGGGGTTAATAATACTTCCTTTGTCTGTTTTATCTATTTAGACTGTAAATTCTTTAAGACAAAGACTCTGTGTGTGGATGCGTGTGATGCGGTACCTAACATAATAGGTTCCAATATTGATTGTCGCCATTAGGCACTGTCCTAATACAATGTTAAATAATAATAGAGTGGTTGTAATTTTACAATGGACATTTTTTCATTAAAAGGCCTATTATTCACATATACATTTTTCATGATTTTGGGGAGATTGTACAAATGTTTTTCATGAAATTTTATTAACATTTTTCATTTATTTTAAATAATATATATATACCATATGACTAAGCTGACATTTCATTTTTTGAATATTTATTACTCTGAAAACAAGAAAAAGGAAAAATGTGGAAAGATGTTAGTTAAAACATGAGATTTTTCACCAAAATATTTGGAAAAAAAATCCCAAAACACAAAATTACTTTACTTTTTTTTTCCCCTCCAATTTTTATTTATTTTTTGCTCATCTCTAAGAAGTCATAAGATGGGAAATAAATCCCATTCATGATGTCCTCTTGAAAACTCATTTGTCTTTTGTTGTCAGACTCATCCATTGGGCTCTTGTTTCTACACTGCAGCTGGGAGTGAACCTCCCAGCCCAAGCGGATAGATTCATGCCAGCAGGACTCCTGCTAGTATGCTGTGTGGACTTTGCAGCACTGTGGGATGCTCAGGCTAGTCACCTGAGCTTGGACTCAGTGGGTAGGGTGAGTGTGAGCTCGTCTGGCTAGGCCAAGCCTCTGCAGGTGCTGCAAAGTCCACACTGCTAAAAACAGCATGCTAGCTGGAGCCCCGCTAGTTTGAGTGTGTTTCCCTGGCTGGGAGGCATGCACTATCCCAATATCCTCTGCTAGTGAGTACATGTGCTTCATGTTATTTTTTTCAAAATCTAGGGGTATTTGCATTTTTCCAAGGTGAATCTCATTTTACTGTTATCTGCTCATATTTTTAATCACTCCTTTGTGTCATTGTTCTGACTTTTATGACTCTACTCAGTTTAGTATTGTCTTTGAGTTTCATAAATATGCTGTTTACTCTTGCTACCAGTTCATTAATAAAAATGTTAAATAAAACTGAACCTCCTGCTGATCTCTGTGATCTCCCACATTCTGCAACTAGACATGTTGCTTTTTATCATTAGCCTTTGTTTACAGTCTCTTAACTAGTTTTCAATGCACATGACGGTGTACTTATTCAAGCCCCTTTGAGTTAATGCAAGCTCTGTGTGCTTAGTGTCTAAAGGACTGGGTCCTTTCTCACCGTTATTGAAAATAAGACATGCGAAGCAGCAACAAAATTATAGAGGACATGAATTCTAAATGGTTTCAGTTTCCAAGAATCATAAAAGGGAATAAATGATGTAAGGAGTTACATCATTAGGGAAAATAGTGTTGATGATGAATCAGGCTCAGGTGTCCATGCTGATTGTCCTGTATCTGTCTGCTGCCCTTGACACCATTGATCACCCATCTGCAAATTTGTGGTGGAGTAGATGGCTCTTTTATTTCTTTCTGAGACATCCCAGAGAACACTGTTGGGTAATTTCACCTCTCATTCAGGAATCTACAGGTTTCCATTCTGTCTCACCTTCTGTTCCACTGGTATATTGGGCCAATAGGAAGCTTAGCATGGAAGTATTCATTATGGTGCTTTCAGTGTGTGGATGGCACTCACCTTTTATATCTCTTCCTCATTGAGCCTAGCTGATGCAGTTGAACAATTTAGTCAATGTCTAATAGTGAGACAGGTACACTGACAAGCACTAGCTAGGTGAGGCTCAGTCCAAATTAGACTGAGGAAGTACTCTTTGAATGGGGGAACTGACATCAAAATGGGGGGGAGAGGTTATTTTTTGCTTCTTTGACAGGGGGTGTATGCCCACTTTTCATAACACAGGTTCACAGCCTGCTAATATCTGTAGAACAACAACTACTTCTTGATGCTTTATTCCATATGCATTTGGCCAGAAGACTGTAGTCCATACTTTTGGATGTGGACCATGCTATAATTATCCACATCTTTGTCATGCTGAGATCAGGTTATTGCAATGTGCTCTATTGCATATGGCTACCCCCCAGAAACAATTCAGAAACGTTAGCTAGCACAAAATGTGGCTGCCCATTAACTTTGTGGAGTGCCTCTCTCTGAGAACACATATCACATTTGCTCTTTGACTTGTAATAATCTCAAATCCATTTCCAGTGTGATTCAAGATACAATTTTTGACCAATAAAATTCTACATAGTTTGAGAGCTCCTTACCTGAAAAACCACACCTTTTCTCTTGTGATACCTCAGCAAGGGAGATCAAGACAATCACTCAAACTAAGAGTCCCATAGTTTAAATGGAAGGGATCACTCTGAGTGAGGGCTCTGGACTAGAATTTTTTCACCTGCCCCCCTTGATTTGATACAGCTCACGTCTGTTGACTTTAAGGGCACACTGCAAATGTCTATCTGTTCCCGTAAGCTTTTGAGGACATGTTGGCTTATAAATAAGGGAGAGTTCTCTTAATTTTGATTGGCTGCTTGGGCAAAGACCAATTAATGACTTACTTTTGGTAAAATGTTATAAATATGTTTATTGTACATGCACCCAAAAATTGTGAATATATTTTTAAGAAATCAAAATAATTACCGTATATACTCGATCATAAGCCGGTTGTTTATAAGCTGACCGCCCCCAAGATGGATAAGTAAAAATGGAAATTTTTTTATAACCTGTTCATAAGCCGACCCTATAATTCAGGGGTCAGCAAACTTTGGCTCCCGGGCCATCAGGATAAGCCGCTGGTGGGCCGAGATGGTTTGTTTACCTCGAGCGTCCGCAGGCACGGAGATAAACCTAAGTAAACAAAGTGTCCCGGTGCGCCAGCTGCTTACCCTGACGGGCTGGGACAGCAACTGGTGGGGAATTTTTTGGGGAGGGAGAAGCTGGGGGTCAGGGGAGTAAGCCCTTTGACCACCCCCCACATGACCACACCCCAGCCCAGGACCCCCACACTCTCCCCACCCCATCCCTTCCCACCTTATCTGGGGAGGGCCAGGTGAGGATGTCTCTGGCCTGGCTGGAGCTGCTCCGGCAGGCTGGGCAGTGCGGCCACAGCCTGCTCCGGCTGGCCAGACCGGGCGGTGCAGCCACAGCGTGCTTCGGTGGGCCAGGCGGCATGGCCACAGCCTGCTCTGGGGGGCGGGGCCAAGCGGCACGGCTGCAGCCTGCCAGCCTTGGAGCTGCAGCTGCTTCAGAGGCTGGGGTGAGAGCAGCGTGGCCAGAAGCCTCTTCCCTTCTGGCTCTGCTGGCTGTGCTGCCTCTCCTTGCTCCCTCTGTTGGGGGGAGGGGCTGTGTCCCACCTCTCCCTCTCTATTTTTTTACTAAAAAAATTTGGCCTATGAACGAGTATATACGGTAATTAGCATAGTTGTATCTGATACTTTAGGACTTCTACAATGTGCTGCTGGGTGATGAGATAATATAGCTATGGCTTTTAACTCAGTATTTGCATTATTAACTTTGTAAACAATTTGTTTCTGTTAGTACTGCTCTTTGGAGGGTGACACTTATTCATGTATTCACTAATTCAGAATTCATATATGCTGTTTCCAAAAGCCTCTTTGACGAATCGGTCATTAAGAATTAATTAAAGGAAGAGAGTTGGAAGTGCCATAGAGCTGTTGTGACTAAAAAGAACTGTTTTTCATCAGTAAGGAAAAAAGAGTATTACTAAACAGATTGGCCTTCCAATTATAGTATTGTAAAACTCTTTAATATTTTATATATTCATGTGGTGAGCATATTTTCAAGCTGTTAAATATTTCCCATCATGCTGATTACAGGATTGTTGGTTGGAAAAAACCTAAGGTTGATGGTGTACCAGTTTTATTACAAAATCCTCCTCCTATAAATATTTGAGTTTAATAAAATCTGGGTGAATTTCTGACCCCATTGAAGTCAATGGGAGTTTTGCTATCCACTGCATTGGGGCCAGGATTTCACCTCTGATATTAAACCAATAGCAACACATCCACTTATTCTGGTATTGCCACAAGTACTGTACCTCATCTGACAACTATCAAAAGAAATCCCTAAACTTGGCTAAAGTGAAATAGGTATCTAATGGAAAAAATGTTGAGACGTTCCAGATCAAGACGACTTTACAAAAGAATTTGGTCTGAAATCAAATCTTATAAAGAGTTTACTTTTATTGCAAAAATTCTTAACATACATGTTATGAAAACTCCTTGCTTAATTGCCCTCCTCTCCTTTGAGGAGTATCCAGAGTGCTAGACTGTGGCCTGGCGGAACATACAAGGGTTATAAACTTTGTGCTTGTTCTGTTTCTTTATACAACTTAGAATCAAAGGAAAATTATCAGTGTATCTAGTAATGATTATGACCCACATCTCCAGCGTAGGATACATCCACATAGCAGACTAGAAACTTCACTGGGCTCTGCTGCTGGGGTTTTTGCTTGATCATTCTCTTGGGAAAGTGATTTCCCCTTCCCTATCTGGGTCCAGGTACCAAAACCCATGGATCTTTTAGATCTCTGTGCATCACAGAGTGGATATCAGACGTCCTGTGCCTCTACACTCACTCTTATCTCTCCCTAGTCCCCTCTGTGTCCCTGAGAGTGTGGCTCCTTAAGGAGCCAGGCTGCCAAGTGCTTCCCCCCATCTGCCACATCCCCCAGAACCTCTCTCCAGAGCAATTCTACAGCATGGAGGGACTGGGTACAAAAGTTATTCCTGACTCCGGGTGGGATATTCAAAAGCACTTAAGTGCTCAAGTTCCATTGACTTTCATTGGGACTTGTGCACCTAACTCGCACCCTCTGTCATTAACTTGATGTGGATTTCCCATGGAATTGATGATGACAAGCTGCCTGCTGGAGGTGCAGATTCCAGTCCCACAGAAGGGATTCTGTAGAATCCAGAAGGAACATGCCACAGAGGTAGCATTCCCTCTGCCTGCACCTTGCAGCATGGGATCCACAAGTATTTCATCCTCTCACCCCAGGAAGACATTATTTCAGTCTGTATTTCAAACCTCCAATGGTCAGTTTGTGAAAACATTAATGATTTTAAATGTTAATATTCCCTTCTCAGTTTCCTACCAAAGTCCAAGGCTCTAAACCAGAGTTCTACTTCACCTCAGCCCTGGTTCTTATAAGGGACTGGTAGATAGATCCCAGTGTATTGAAGACAACCGAAATAAGAGTGTTGTTTACCTGTAAATGATATTTTTGAATCACAGATATCCCAGTTTGTAGTCACATTCTCTGATATTTTAGTTATGCCATTTTTAGGAATTTTTAGTGATTGTATTACTCTTAGTACATTTTTAAGTGACCATTGCCTTATTTTGTTTCATTTAGGAATAGGAACTCTCACTAACTAATTATTATGGCTCCTCAATGTTCTTATCACTTTCTACTGCTATGGCTGCTTCAGCATTCAGGATAAATGTCGGTTCAGGATTTCCTTTGCATTTGGGCTGCTTTACACCCTACTATTAGATAAAGCAGCCCTACAGCTGGTGTACCCAACCATTGGAGGATTACCCCAACATAGTGGGATCCTTGTGTGCTGTTTAGTTATTCCTGTGACATCCCATTGCTCCTCCTATGGCTGGGAACACAGGGGCATGGCCAGAGCTTTCCTGAGCTCTGGCAATCATCAGTTGCAGCAACAATCCTTTGAGGTCGTTGGTAGATGGTGTAATTTAGAGCAGCTTTTGGACTGTTGTGTTTATGCTTGAGGACTGACTCAGTCCACATTGGCACCAGGTTCAGGGGAGTGCAAAAATGGCCTAAAGCCATTGTTTCAACATCCCCTCCTGAGTTGCACTTGCACTCCTTGGCTGTGATTGACAATGTTGTGCCTTTTAATGCACAAGCTTTTAGCACAGTTCACCCCGGCAATCTCCTTTAGTCTCCTATTAAATCCCATTTGCCCCGCTCAGGCATTTCTGAGCTGCTCAGCCGGTCTGCTCCTTTTCCACCTTTATTTCTAAAACACGTGGCCAGAGCTGAGAGCCCAGAACCATCAGGCTCTTGTACCTTGCAATGCTTAACACATGAGCACACCTCCGATTGGTATACTCTGCTCCTTGTTCTGGCCATACATTTTTAAGCAGAGTGGGAAGTTCTTCCTGGATTGACTGAGAGAGAGGAGCCAGTTGGCAGTAAGCCGGTATGCAATGCTCCCACCCAGCTACAATGAAAGAGTAAGATGAGGAACAGGGGAAGAGCCAGAGGAGGTAAAGAAGAAATGGGGGATAAATAAAAAGTCAAATCTCTTTCCAGTCCTGTATAAACTCTATCCAACTCTCTGGAAGTTTCCCCTCAACTCACTCACTGGAACTTGACAACTGACAGGCTTGGTTTATCTGAGAAGCAGATAATGCATTTACAGGTACCTCATTTATTTTTATTGTATTTTATTGTTCTAGCTCCATTGTCAGCTAGAATGTCTTTCTTTACCAAACATTTTTACTCATCACATGTGTACTGTAATGTAAGGTTTCCTGTGAGTGCTGAGCTTTTGGCATTCTTTTAGTCTAGGGAAAAGTTCTTGAATCATTTGTTTTGGAAAAGAATAAATGGATAAAGCACTTTCAGTCTGTCAAAAAGGTCAAATTTCATGGTTTTATTTGTGAACCTCATTAAGGATCTGGGTAATACGTTCAGGAGAAATACCTTTATCCAGAGGTTAAGCATTGTGTGGAACTGGAATAGGCTACTAAAGGGAGAAATAGAGGTTATAACCATAAATGCATTCACATGATCACTTAAAGAAGAAACCCTGAAAACATCTGGATGGACTTACAGGCATTAAATGGATAGACAACTTTCTAAGTGTGCTTCTAAGTGGTTTTTTTTCCCCTGTATATTTAATATAAACAGGACATGTTATGTTCTTCTCTAAATACATGCAGATTGAACTGTTGCATAACCTTTAAGTTTTATAGGTTGTAGCTATGCCTATGTATATATTAGTATTTATAACCTTTTCATCAATTTAATTTAATTAAGATTTTTAATTAGGAAGTGAGTTTACCATATTCTTGTGGTTGTCAGATTTTTAGATACGTTTCTCAGGATGAAAATAATTGGAGGGTCATCTGTAGATTTCACATATGCAGTTGTATAAAAGGGTATAGGTAACACAAAACCCAGAAAGCAAGCATGCATCAGACTCGTAGCTGTTTAACTCAGAAAATCCATGCAACCATATCGGATATCTAAGGTAACTATCTACTGTAAAGTAGCTCTAATGACATTTTGCTTGGTCAGTACTTGGATGGGAAATGTCAAAGGAAAACCCCACACATTTCAAAAAGTATTTCAAATAATTCAGAAAGAAGCCACTGAAGAGCACTCCAGAACAGTTTTAATTTAGACTAGCTGAAATTGCATACCTATGTAAAGTTAATTCCTATCCAGAATTGTGCTGGGACATAAAACTTACCCACTCCAGAAAGCAGGTCAGATTTGCTTTGCAGTAAATGAAACATGGGATGAGATAAGGTACATTCTCGTGATTCCTGACACTGCTTTCAGTGACCTGCATTCCACTATGCGAAGAATCCCAAAGAAGTTTAATTTTGAAGTGCATCAGGTGTTCCCACAGTTATATACACTTCCACTTATTTGACCACCTGTACAAACAATCACAAGATGTGTAGAGTATATATAGTATCTGAATATGCAGTCATTCAGAAGGTATATTGTCAATTTAGATGATTACACATACAAAGAGGCTGGCTCAGTAGCAGAGTTTGAGCTTAAAAAGGGCCAGGCTGAATTTGTGACCAATCCTTGAGTTTGCCCTCCCATTGCACAGAATCCTTCCTCCCCATCTGTGCCGCTGCACCTTTGGATTTCAGTCTGAATGTTCAGGATTCTCCTCGGTGATGTTCACATTCTTAACTATTTTACCTCGCCAAAAAGTTTGTCATGTCATCCCCATATAAAAAATATTGATTTTGATGAAGAAGTAATTTATTTACTCTCAGTCTTCTGGCTGTAACATGTGAGATGATAAAGCCTTTTGATTTCTGATTAGGTTAATTTAAATGTTGCCTGTTAATAATTTTCCAGTCTCTATAGTTCCTCAGTCTCTGGCACTGATGATGCTTTGTTTAAACTGTTCAGCTTCAAATGACAACAAAATTGACCAGATTGTACCCCAAATTGGTTGATGGGGACCGAAACAGTCTAATATGGGCCTGGAAGAGAGGATGCTTCCTTTTGAGGCATAGGACTCCTTCCTCTGAGGAAAATACTACTGTCCAGAGACCTGGTACAAGTATAGGGTTGCCAATTTTGGTTGGACATATTCCTGGAGGTTTCATTACATGACATGATCTTTAATTAAAGATTAATCTTTAATTCCTGGAGACTCCCAGACAATCCTGGAGGGTTGGCAACCCTAGACAAGTAGAAGTGATATCTGGGCAACCAAGAGGGGTTGTATTTTCAGCCCTGCTTGCCATTCAAAGACAACAGGGGAAGCCTGGGGGTAGCAGTGTGACATCGGGAACAGTATTGTTAAGCTACCGGTCAGGGTGGGAGTACACCAAATAGAGTCAAGCTACTTAATGAGTAGGGAAAGAGAGAAATTTGCTCAGTCCTTTCTCCTTTTCTTCCCTTCCACCCAGCCTGTCAAGGACCCATTTATTTGGTCTTCCATTTCTTGTCTTTTGTCACCCCCTTTAGTTAGTTTGTGGTCAATTTGACCTTGAAGGCGTTAATCTGTTTGGTATAAAATCAGGCATCGTGCCCAACTCCCCAAAAGGTATTTATCCAGATGTCTTCTCTCACAGGCTTCTCATGTCTTAAGAAATGTTTACTGTATGTCTTAGTCATTATCTGTTTTTAACAATTGCACAGGGGTAAACCTATTACTTTTTTCTCTAGATCTTACCTTTGGAAATAGATTCACATTACAGTAGACCAAAAAGGAGGAAATAAATTAGATAAAAAATCCTTTGTTTCTCTTTTCAAAATTTCGAAGAGTTGTGTAGTTGGTCAAAATAATTTTTAAAAAAGAAAATTTTAATGGAAATTTCAAATAAAAACCTTGGCAATGAACAGCTGCAGCTTGCAACCCTCCTCCCTCCAGGTGAATGGTGTTGGAAATAATCCGTTTGGCATGCTAAATTACTTCATTTCTACTATTTCCTATTCCTGACCAGAAGTGTTTGCCTAAACAGGCAGCTCATTGTTTGTTTTGTTTTAAGTTTTAAGAGACAGAACTCGCATTTATAAGAATTATATCTTGTACCATTAATTCTATTGTAGGTATATCACCTATTAATCCAGAGTTGTTTTTATTCTGTCACGCTCTATACAATGAAAGAATGAGAGACTCCTTTACATTTTAGCTTGGCATTATTTTCCAATCAGTGCTGAACATATACAGAACGATGCTATTCCTGTCCCCTGGATGTCTAAAAGTCTCTTTTACATAGCCCAAATGAGAGTATTTGAAATTCATAAAGGGTTAATGATTAAAACTTAAATAATTGTCAATGTTAAAGGTAAGGCATGGTTAGCTTTACTCTCAACTTGTTTTATCTACAGGAAGTGTACCTTGTGGGCAGTGCAGTGCAGAATTTTCTAGATCAATTTTAACAATCTCTTTAAATGAATCTGCCCTCACAGTGGCACTCCCAAAGTACAAGCTCTTCCCTTTCATTCTTTCCTCCTACCCTGCTCTCCCTGTCCCCACATCTGATTTTGATTTACTTAATTTTTACCTTATAGGGGAATCATGGCACTTACTTTAAAATAAGTATTGATTATAGTTAGGCTTGGCAGAATTCCAATTTTTATTTTATTTTTTATAATTTTGATGGATATTAATCTTTAGTTCAAACATTTTTTTTAATCAATTTAAATTTTTGCAGTTGTGCAAAATTATGGGGGAAAGGAAAATAAACATCACAATGTCAAAATATACGAAGTAAATATCCTTAAATCAAACTCTAATTAAAGTTCTCAAGTAGAATTTTTCTTACTTTGTCTAGCTATACATTTACATTATTATTGATGGAAATATTTTTTTCAGTTTGTGTGTATACAATGAAATCATCATCTATCGATATTTACCAATAAAATCTAATCTGTCCAAACTGAAATAGGGGTGAATAGGATGAGTATTTGCTGTAATTTTAACAAATGTCAAGACTATTGTTTAAAGAGAGAAGGTGGGTGAGATAATATATTTTATTGGACCAACTTCTGTTGGTGAAAGACACAAGCTTTTAGGCTTACATAGAGCTGTTCTTCAGGTCTGCTCTTTTGAAACCTAGTGCCCCATTGGGGGAAGAGACTTCCTTGAAATAGACAGGATTGTGCTTGTCCAATTAGTGGTTTGAGTTTTAGTTTACAGACACAATGGCTGATCTGGTTCCTGGTATGATTATTCATTTCCATTTTACCTATTCAGTTAAGGGGTCAGTATAGTGTAGTGCTTTCACAATGTTTGGAATCCTGTTATTTTCTGTGGTGGACATTCTACCTTGATAAATGTTTAAATTAGGTGATTAGTATCTGGTGTCACATTAAAGGAAACTGCTGCTAGCCTATTTCTCAGAATGGAACATCCTGTAACAAACAGCAAGTTTGTGATGTTATTGCCTAATAACTGGTGAAAATGACATCACCACATATTCACAGACCCCTTAGGCTTAGTTATCTCAATTTTTCTCTACACAGTATTCTTTGATCCTACTAACTTTCTTTTACCACTGATCTACAGCTATGTCCATCCCGTTCTGAAACCACCAATGTGTTTTCCATTTTTCTTACATTTTTCCACCCACACACACGCAAACGAACATGTGTTGTCAACCATCTTGTCTGTTATTTCCCTCTGACTAAAACAGTAGGATGCCTCAGCTGCTTCAGTTCCTGCTGGTCCTTAAACTGGTTGTTAGAAGACATTCATTGAAACTTACTGCCCACATTGTCCAAAGCTGCTCTTATTTTTTTTAATTGAAAAGCAGATGGAGCATAATAGAGAATTAATGTAAATAACTTGGAAGTTATGCAGATGGTAACCATGAACTCAGCTAAGTTGGATCACTCCCTTTTAAATCCTGATTTTGATTGA
This sequence comes from Terrapene triunguis, assembly GCF_002925995.2. Lineage (NCBI taxonomy): Eukaryota > Metazoa > Chordata > Testudines > Emydidae > Terrapene > Terrapene triunguis. Next base: position 25,892,952 of record NW_020664417.1, on the reverse strand, counting down.
TTTATCCCTAAAATAACTAGGATATGATATGTCTTCCCTGTGAAGCGACTTTAATACTTTTGGCTCAAATCCAATGTGAAAGGTGCTAAGTATTCTTAGCCATATTCCTGTGACATTATTCTTCACACCCACTTTGTTCAAAAGAGGTTTCAGAAATGAATCTGCATGAACAGCCAATTCGTCTTGCTAGAAGAGACTATTTTTTCAGACTCTGGTTGGCATGCATTTGTGTACGGTGAATGAGAAGGAATACTACACCATATCTAAAGACAAATAGCAAGCTTTATTCTCCAGTGACAGCAATTTACTTGCCTTTGTAGTCACATAAAATATTACTCTTGAAAGAGAAGAAATTCTACTATGCAAGAACAAATATTTAAAATGGAACAAGCAATGCGCAAGAGAAGCTGACGTGTTCATAGAACAAGGCTGTATGCTAAAGCAAATATATTTTTACATTGTAAACAGATTATGAGTACAAGGAAATGGAGGTGCTGAAGCTTCCATTGACTAAATTACCCCATCGTTTTTCTTCTGCCCCTTTTTGGTGAATTTGCTGTAATTTTTTGATGAGCCAATATTTTTCACTCCTAACTTGCAGCATTCTTTACAGAATAATTTTGAGTATAGAAAAGAAGGGAGAGGCACCTTAGTTTTCTCAGGATATACACATGTACTGTAAAACTTAGTATTAATGGCAGTTTTGTGCACATTTTAAAGGAAAATGAATCTCTAAATATGATATCAAAAAGTGTGGTGCTTGATATAGTGACATGAATGCCACAGTAACAAGGTTGAGACATAGGCAAAATAGCAGGCCATTACGTAATTTGAAAATAGCACTCTCATATAATCTCTGGTAATGTCATCTTTATTACTGTTGGCTCCAGTGTTTAGTGTGGAAATCTCAGTTTATACCTTATTGAAGAAATGCTCAGTGACTCAGCCAACAAAAAAGCAGACAAAGAGTCTAAATTAGGACATTCCTCATTGCATTTTGTTTCTTTTTTATTATTATAGGCTGTGCTATTTTAGTTGTACACAAGACTGACAGTCATCTGCAAATTGTGTGTGGATGTACAGTAAAACCACAGTTTTCTTTATCAGTTTTATGCGAGTAGCAATTCAACTTGAAAGAGAATTTACTATTCTTGTACCACAAATAAAAGGCTTTAGTCCTTCAGACTTTAAATTATATTTAATTACAGATTAATTCCTCTGAAATTGTAATGCTATTACTGTACTCTCTTCCCTCTGAAATACATTCATTCTAGCTGTCAAAATTTAGCTGTGGATCTAAAAGAAGAATTACAATTACATTGTAATTTTCTTCACTATAAACCAAAGGGTAAACATTTTACTATAAAATACATAATTGAAAATATGTATTAGCATTTTTAAATAAAAATAAAATATTATAGGATAAATAGTGAATTGTAAGAGATTATTCCTCTGGAAACAAAATTAATAAATAATTTTCATAAAACAGTATGGCACAGTATAAAACTACAAGAAAAAAGTTACTATAATGATCAGTATGTGCACCACTCCCCTCTATTGGATGGGATATCATACTTGCTTATGTGTGTGATTTTTGTCATCCTCTAATCAGTGGCTAGTTCACAGAGGATGGAAATCCTACTACTATAGCTAATGAAATTTCTTCTTTATCTATCTTTTGGGGACTCTGATTTTGAGGCTACAGGACTCGTATCCCATAAAATTAAAAATCTATCCAGTTTTGTCAGCATCTGTTCGCAGTTACTAACTTGTTACAAACTAATGCCTAACTATTGAATATGAATTTATGTGAATTTCAGATCCTTAGGAATAAGATTTGCCTTAATAGTGTGTGTGCACATCACCACTCTCCAGTGAAATAAGTTTTTTTCTTCCCATGATTCCTTATAGTAGTTAGTTCCCAACTTGAAGTAGGTAATCTTTGCAGTAGGGTCCTGTTGCTGTGTGCTTTAAAGGGCAAAGATAGTTGGTGGTTTATTCATTTCATGGTTCAAATGCTGTCTTATGATAAGCCAAGCATTTCAGTTTCCAGTGCTTTATGATAGGCTGACACCTGTTGAGAGTTTGAGGCAATGACCCTCTATGAGGAGGGTTCGCCATCATTTAAGGGTAATATGCTGCTCTAAATGCACCCATAAATGCCTTGCTTCACACATTAGGAACTTTCTAAAACTATGACCTAGAGTATTCCCTGTGTCTGGGCAGCCCTAAAGCCAGCGTAGTCAGCCGTAGGAGGAAACCACCAGTTTAGGGATAACCTCTGTTGGGGTGGAGTCAGTATAACTGCTCCAACATCATGTGGCAGGCATAACCAGGGCTTTCCTAAACTTCAGTGACCTCTTGTTGTTGTAATGGCCTATAGGGGCCATTGCAACCTGAACAGTTTAAATAGTCCTTGTGGCTGCTTTAATTTTTGCCAGGGGACTGTCCCGGCACACAGCTTGCCTGGGATCAGGGGAGCACCCACTGCAGATGTCCCGCTCCTGAGTTTCACTGTGCTCTCCTCAGCCACACCTGAGAATCTGGGTCTGAGCATTTTACTTAGAAGCCAAAAAAGAAATATGTATTTTCTTCTGCAGTCTACTATGTTGTTTTTATATAAATCTTCCTAGACCCAGCAATCCTTGCCAACTGCACCCCCTCCCCCCCCAAAAAAAACAACAACCAACAACAACAACAACAAAAGCTTTTGATTGTGCGGGAAACAAACTGTTGCAGAAAAATAATAAAGACTTAACTATATCTGGCTTTGTGTATGTCTCTCTATTATAGGAGTACAAGATCCCCAGCATGAGAAGATTATTACTGTGTCTACTAATGGAAGTATTCACAGTCCCAAGTTCCCACACGCTTACCCACGCAACACTGTACTGGTATGGAGATTAGTAGCAGTAGAGGAGAATGTGTGGATACAGCTTACTTTTGATGAAAGATTTGGGCTTGAGGACCCAGAAGATGACATATGCAAGTAAGTTACTTAGTTGATATACAACTTGAAGAGGATCTGGTGACAGCTATGTTGGCACTATCAAGTTTGCCAAAACACAGCACTTGCACAGTAATAAAATGTACCTTAGTAATATGTTGTCTTCAGATTGATGGCAGAAAATTATCTACACTTACAGTAAAAAGCTTCCCCCCACTTCATTTAACATATAAGCCATAGAATTATGCTGACATTAAAACGTTCAAACTCTTAGACTCTCAAAAGCAGACAGGCAGCTTTGAAAATCCAGAACGACATCTCTAACCTCAACCAAAAAATATATATAGTCATATCTGGGAGGAATACAGCTTCTGTTTAGCAGTGCAGAGCAACAGTACACAGTTTAGTGCAGGAAGTAAAGAAGAAAGTATCTCCAGTTGGTTCTGCAGGGGAAATTTGCATAGGCATATTACCTCAGATGGAATTCTGATCAAGGCATTAGAATGTAACACCCTTATTCTAATAAAAGTACCATACAATCTTATAATATCCACAAATGGTCAGGATCTCATTTCTGTATGAAAAATGGCATGTGAAGATACAGTGCCCCTTGACATTGACTCAGAGACTTTAAGGTCAGAAGGGACCATCATGATCATCTAGTCTGACCTCCTGCACATTGGAGGCCACAGAACCTCAGCCATCCCCTCTGGCTGAGTTACTGAAGTCCTCAAATCATGTTTTAAAGACATTATAGAAAATTCACTATTTATGCTGGTTTAAACCTGCAAGTGACCCTTGCTCCATGCTGCAGAGGAAGGTGAAAAACCCCCATGGTCTCTGCCAATCTGACCTGGGTGGAAATTCTTTCCCAATCCCAAATATGGTGATCAGTTAGACCCTGAGCATGTGGGCAAGACCCACCAGGCAGATACCTGGGTAAAGAATTCTCTGTAGTAACTCAGAGCCCTACCCATCTAGTGTCCTGTCTCTAGCCATTGGGGATTTTTGCTACTGGCAGTCGCTGATGGGCCACATGCCATTGTAGGCAGTCCCATCATATCATTCCCCTCCATAAATGTATCAAGCTGTCTTGAAGCCAGTTAAGTTTTTTGCCTCCACTGCTCCCCTTGGAAGGCTGTTCCAGAACTTCATTCTTCTGATGGTTAGAAACATTTGCCTAATTTCAAGCCTAAACTTGTTGATGGCCAGTTTATATCCATTTGTACTTATGTCCAAATTGGTGCTTAATATAAATAACTCCTCTCCCTCCCTGATATTTATCCCTTATGTATTTATAAAGCACAATCATATCTCCCCTCAGCCTTCTTTTGCTTAGGCTAAACAAGCCAAGCCATAACACTGGTTTCATAATCATTCAGTGAGAATTGTTTCACCTACTGGATCACTAACACAGCTTTCTACAGGAACCATATCTTACTGAGTATGTTTAGCAGCCTGATGCTGGTGAAGGCTTGTCCACAGAGAGACATAGTACACAGCAAGTTGGGTAGTAAATCTACAGTGCGCTAAGTCACTCAGTCACCATATGGACCCTGGTACCACACACTGAAAGTTCTATAATACATTTTGGCTGTAGGTTCATCGAAGTGGACTGTGGAAATTTTAGTGTGTGGTAGCAGGGTCCACACAGCCAGTTAGTGTGCAGCAGGCTAGTGCACTGTAGATTTACACCTCAGCTTGCTGTGTTCTTAATCGCCAGGTAGGCGAAGCTCCTAATTCGTGAGATAGACAAGATTGCAATGCAGTGGGATATGGTGGCAAAACAAAAAAAAAAGGCATATATGGATAATGATACTTCAACTGGGTTATTTCATCTGAGCAAAATATTGAATATGTCATTGCATTTATGTGTTCATAGACAGATATTTATCAAATAGCTCCTTCTTACTGTGAGCTGTTTACCCTGTGTACTCATTTAATTTGATTAAACTCTCTTGATTTTGTGACTTGTTTTATTTATGTCTTCTTTACCAGTATTTTGTTACAAAATTTAAATTCTAAATGAGGATATTTTTGCACTCATCTTTATTTTGTTTTCTTTGCTTGTTTTTTCTCCTTTCCATAACTAATATACAAATGTACACCTCTGAAGGGAGTAATTCTTTCCTCTTATTGCATCCTTATCAGACATATTATGTACTGTACAGCATATGTTTGCTGAAATGTGTGCACTCCCTTTGCACAATATTTTATATATACATATTTCCAAGTGAAAACTTAGCTTGCTTTTTCTTTTCTTTGCATATGGCAGAGTGAAGTGACAAGTGAAAGAAAATCCAAGTAAGGTGCTTCATTTGTCCACTTGCAAAGAAAAAGTAAGACAAGTTGAAATGTTCTTTTAATTATTTAACTTGCCAGCTATTGAGCAATATTCTTCTGGGAGTACACTTATTCTGAGTAAACAGTTATTGAATGCAAACAAATATAAGTGGTGAAATTTAAAAAATCCCAAAGCAAAAGATGCATTCACAAAAATACTTACAATCATTGCATGCTCAAATTTGTGCATGCTAGGGATGTTGATTAATCACAGTTAACTCATGTGATAAACTCAAAAAAATTAATTGTGATTAATCGCACTGTTAAACAGTAGAACACCAATTGAAATTTATTAAATATTTGTGGATGTTTTTCTACATTTTCAAATATATTGATTTCTATTACAACCATGAATACGAAGTGTACAGTGCTCACGTTATATTATTATTTTTTATTACAAATATTTGTCCTGTAAAAATGATAAAAGAAATAGTATTTTTCAATTCACATTGTACAAGTACTGTAGTGCAATCTCTTTATCGTGAAAGTGTAACTTACAAATGTAGATTTTTTTTTTGTTACATAACTGCACTCAAAAACAAAACAATGTAAAACTTTAGAGCCTACAAGTCCACTCAGTTCTACTTCAGCCAATCACTAAGACAAATAAGTTTGTTTATATTTATAGGAGATACTGCTGACTGCTTCTTATTTACAATGTCACCTAAAAGTGAGAAAAGGCATTCACATGGCACTTTTGTAGCCAGCGTTGCAAGGTATTTACATGCCAGATATGCTAAACATTCGTATTTCCCTTCATGCTTCGGCCACCATTCCAGAGGACATGCTTCCATGCTGACGATGCTCATTAAAAAAAAAAAGTATTGATTAAATTTGTGACTGAACTCCTTGGGGGAGAATTGTATGTCTCCTGTTCTGTTTTACCTGCATTCTGCCTTATATTTCATGTTATAGCAGTCTTGCGTGATGACCCATCACATGTTCGTTTTAAGAACACTTTCACAGCAGGTTTGACAAAACCCAAAGAAGGTACCCATGTGAGATTTCTAAAAATAGCTACAGCACTCGACCTAAGGTTTAAGAATCTGAAGTACTGTCCAAAATCTGAGAGGGATGAGATGTGGAGCATGCTTTCAGAAGTCTTAAAAGAGCAACACTCAGATGTGGAAACTACAGAACACGAACCACCAAAAAGGAAAATCAACTTTCTGCTGGTGGCATCTGGCTCAGATGATGAAAATGAACATGCATCAGTCCACTCTGCTTTGGATCGTTATTGAGCAGAACCCATCACCAGCATGGATGCATGTCCTCTGGAATGGTGGTTGAAGCATGAAGCATGACATATGCATCTTTAGCGCATTTGGCACGTAAATATCTTGCGACGCTGGCTACAACAATGCCACGAGAACACCTGTTCTCACTTTCAGGTTACATTGTAAACAAGAAGCGGACAGCATTATCTCCTGCAAATTGTAACCAAACTTGTTTGTCTGAATGATTGGTGAAATAGGACTGAATGGATTTGTAGGCTCTAAAGTTTTACATTGTTTGTTTTATTTTTGAATGCAGTTTTTTTTTCAGGGCTTTGGAGTGGAGCCCGGAGCTGGAGAGCGGAGCAGTGGAGTTGAAGGTTTTGCCTGGAGCTGGAGCGGAGCCGGAGCACAGCTCCAAAGTCCTGTTTTTTGTACATAACTCTACATAAGTAAGCTTAACGGTCATGATAAAGAGATTGCACTATAGTACTTGCATTAGGTGAATTGAAAAATACTGTTTATTTTGTTTTTTACAGTACAAATATTTGTAATCAAAAATATAAAGTGAATATTGTACCCTTTGTATTCTTTGTTGTAACTGAAATCAATATATTTGAAAATGTAGAAAACATCCAAAAATATTTAAATAAATGGTATTCTATTATTGTTTAACAGCACGATTAATCACAATTAATTTTTTTTAATCGTTTGACAGCCCTAATGCATGCAAACCAGGAAGTTGTACAGGAAATTACCTGATGCGCAAATGTAATTGGTGGTTGTGTAGTGAATGTATATTTTTGAGGGTGTTTTGGCTTTAAAAGTTAGACCTAAGTGCTCAGAGAAAGTGAAATGTAAGTGATTAATTTAATTTCTAAACAAAACCAAAGAAAACAACCAATATTCTGATTTTAATATTCTAATTTAAAATAAAACTTAAAATACTACTACTACTACTACTAATAAAACTAAATAAAGGAAGAAGGAGGATATCAACTAACTTATCTGGTGTGAAAGGAAGATAAATAGCTATTTAAGTCAAATTCAGGAAGTATTGAAATGTGATTAAAATATTACTATATTAAATGGACCCTGAAGGTGGCAGTTGCCACTGAGAATTATCTGCATGCACTCCAACTGCATTAACTGTGCTGGGTGTACCTGTGTTACCAGCTTTGCCCATTACTTTGGGGTATGCTCATTTATTAGGGTTACTCTTCTTGTAGTAACCCACTTGATGAGCAAACCCCACAGGATTTTTGGGTGCTGCAGGGATCTTTTAGCTTAGGTACAAGGAGTGTTGCTGCAGAGCGAATGATGAAACCAAAAAACACTCACTGGGGGAGGAGAGAGAGAGAGAGAGAGAAGCAACCAGCTTAATCACAAAAGTTATTTATTGCCAGGTAATAACCATAGGGGAGCCAAACAAACAAAACAGTAATAATATTAAATCTAACTTAAATTTGATTATAAAAGTCAGGTTTACAAAACTATAACTGATCACACAAGTCAGGGTCAGAAGGTTATACCGAGAGAGAGAGAGATGGGTTCTCACCTCTCTATGAAGCTTGAATTGATCGGGGCCCTAGGTGGTGGTGATAGCTGGGGGTCCGGAGTGCTGGAGACAGGCAGAGCCCCCAGCATGACCAGTCAGGAGAAGATGAAGTACCAATGGAACTGATGCAGATTTTGGATCCAGGCATCAGAACACTTACTTGAGCATGGATAGGGGGTTTTGCAGAGAAACAACAATGGTTCAAGGGAGAACACTAGATTTGTTTGTGTAAACAAAGGAGAATACCAAAGTTGTTTTGTTCAGGCTAGACAGTGGGAGCTGATCATTCCTAGCTTTGGCAGTGTTTCTTGGTGGGAGCTCACAATGCAGTTAGGGAGCGTCACTATTTTGGATAACCAATAAAGGATTTATTCCTAGAATTGGTCTGATAATTACTGAGCTGGGTGTGTGCAGGCGTGGGTTCATTAACATCTGGAGCAGAGATCTCCCATCATGCAGTGCTTCCCTGCTTTTCTGGTCCCAGAGTTCCATGCGGTTCTTGCCTTGGAATCGCTGTTCTCCATTTTGTATGCTAAGGGAGATGCAGATAAGTCGAGGGGAGTTTCCTTAATACTTATCCTTATCTCACGGGTTTAGGTGTGTCTCCCACTGTCTTTTAATTGTTTTTTGTAAGTCTTTCTTCTGATGTAGATTTGGTTCAAAGCAGAGGCTTGGCGGGGGGGGAGGGCTTTCATGAGTCAGACAGGCTGGGTACTGCGCCCTGGTTCCCCAAGAACACAGAGCTGCTAGGTAACACCTGTATTGCATGGTGGTGTAGTAAACTGGCGCAGCTTGGAAGAGTTCTGATTGTATTATAAGGAGATCTGGGTCTGAGTGTGTTATCCCTTTGTATATTATCAAAGGAAAGAGATACATGTGTAACTTGACGTTTGAATCTGCCTCATTTCAATACAGAATTTTTTGCCATAGGTACTGTCAGTAGTGAAGTCAGATATGAGAGCAGTCTGTGGATTTAATGATAGGTAGGGGAAAGTATAGGTTTAGGTGGTACCCTGAATGCAAGTGTTCAGGGGTTGTAAAAGGGTACAACGTGGTTGTTAAATTTTACAAATGTGGTATTCTATTGGGGGAGTAGGCTAAGTGTTTGATCATAGGGCAAGTTCAAAGCACTTGTCCATTATAGTGAAAAGGCAGAATGGGAGTGGGTGTGTTATGGGCATACTGGGGCATTGCTTAAAGAGGGAAGAGTTAAGGTTGTGTGGATGGTTACCTTAACTCTGTATTTCCTACTTTTCAGCAGTTTGAGTTTTGCTGGACTCAAATGTTCTGGAAGGGGACAAGCTATCACTGAGCAACCTTAACTCTGCATTAGTACAGGTTTTTTTGCCATTTCATTTTCTAGTTTTTTAAACAAAAAGCAATGTTTGTTCGTAGGAGCTGGTGGTCATTTAGGAAGTTTAGATGTCACTTAGGTTTGCAGTTGCTATGCTACTGTGGTAAGACAAAAATCTAAAACTAAGCTTTTATATAGTGCTTTTCATCAGTAGATCTCAAAGAACTTGACATCATTATCATCATTTCTAGATAGGAGAGTGAGGCACAGAGAAGTGAAGTGACTTGCCCAATGTCAGCCAGCAAGCCAGTAGCAGAGCCTAGGAATAATCCCAGTTCATCCGTCTTTCCACTAGGCCACACGGTTGCTATGTGATTCCTCAGTGCTCCTCCCAGCTCTTGTACATTTGCTACAGTGAATTGGATATATTGGTCAAGCTTTGAAATGTTTGCAATGTGCAACTGCTAACAGAGCATGGAAGAGAAATGTTATCCATGGTCTGTGTCCTGAAACACTGATAGTTTTATTACATGGTTGTTATAATAATTTTAAGCATGTGAGAGAAGACTGGTGTATGTCTCTTCTTCTCCACCCCATCCCTCACCATTCCCTGCAAAATATAGCCTCCCTCTCTCCTTCTAATTCTATTAAGCCATATATAAGAAGTTGCTCCTTGGTGCCTCCAGCCCTATGCTGTTGCGTACACATATTACAGGCAGTAGCTTACTGGAGGGCTGCACATTACCTCGGTTAGGTAGCCCAAGCTGCACACTGAGTTGGGCCTCTCACTCCCACTACTGACCCAGCTGGTCCTCCTGCCTGTACTTTAGCCAGGCTTTCCCAGTGAAGCCCCTGGTCCACCCAGTCTGCCCCTCCTCTAAATCGGGCCCTGTCCTCACACATTCTTGCCAGCTCCCGCCATCCTACACAGGGGTGATGTGTATCTTAACTATTCATTTTTGGATTTCAGGTGTTTACATTTCTGTTACCTTTATCCCCTCCACCCCAGATACCAGGTCATCTGGAGTGGCAGAGAGAGGGGCTCACATACTCCAAGAGAAGCAGGATTCCCCAGAATCCAGAACACACAACGAGGAGGGAGAGAAGCTCAGACTTTTATGGAGTGGTAGGGCTCCTCCAGATCCCAGCATACACATGGAGAGGGAGAATTCAGGGCCAACAAGCCCCACTACCTCTAACCCCCCAACTTCCTTCTCTCCCTGTCACATTCCTCAACACCTCCTGCCTTCCTCTTTCCCACTCCCCCAATCCCTATCCCTCAGCCTTTTACCTGAGCCCCCTCAAACCCTCTTTCCTCCCCTACCACCATTTCCATTTATCTCCCTCCCCAAAATACCCCCATGCCTTACTGCAGACCCAAACTCTCTTGACCAGGGTGAGTTTCAAAATTGCTAGAATCTGTGAAATTAATGAATCATAGAATATCAGGGTTGGAAGGGACCTCAGGAGGTCATCTAGTCCAACCCCCTGCTCAAAGCAGGACCAATCCCCAACTAAATCATCCCAGCCAGGGCTTTGTCAAGCCTGACCTTAAAAACCTCTAAGGAAGGAGATTCCACCACCTCCCTAGGTAACCCATTCCAGTGCTTCACCACCTTCCTAGTGAAAACGTTTTCCCTAATATCCAACCTAAACCTCCCCCACTGCAACTTGAGACCATTACTCCTTGTTCTGTCACCTGGTACCACTGAGACAGTCTAGATCCATCCTCTTTGGAACCCCCTTTCAGGTAGTTGAAAGCAGCTATGAAATCTCCCCTCATTCTTCTCTTCTGCAGACTAAACAATCCCAGTTTCCTCAGCCTCTCCTCATAAGTCATGTGCTCAAGCCCCCTAATCATTTTTGTTGCCCTCCGCTGGACTCTTTCCGATTTTTCCACATCCTTCTTGTAGTGTGGGGCCCAAAACTGGACACAGTACTCCAGATGAGGCCTCACTAATGTCAAATAGAGGAGAATGATCACGTCCCTTGATCTGCTGGCAATGCCCCAACTTATACAGCCCAAAATGCCGTTAGCCTTCTTGGCAACAAGGGCACACTGTTTACTCATATCCAGCTTCTCGTCCACTGTAGCCCCTGGGTCCTTTTCTGCAGAACTGCTGCCTAGCCATTCGGTCCCTAGTCTGTAGCAGTGCATGGGATTCTTCCGTCCTAAGTGCAGGACTCTGCACTTGTCCTTGTTGAACCTTTCAGATTTCTTTTGGCCCAATCCTCTAATTTGTCTAGGTCCCTCTGTATCCTATCCCTACCCTCCAGCGTATCTACCACTCCTTCTAGTTTAGTGTCAATGAAATGCTATTTTGTTGGGGTTTTTTGCCCTGGGAGCTGTAACTCAGGAACTCCTTGCTCAGATGACCCCACATTTGGATCACTAACCCTTCCCTATACTCCCATGGGGCACAGCACAAATTGCAAAACAATCCGTGGAAGCACACAGATTTTGAGTACTAAGAGGAGTCATCTTTTTAAGAGAAAAGGCTTCCCAACCTTAGCTAGAGCAGAGTTGATGCTCCCTTATAATTGTCACGGAGTGTGGGGGAGACAAGGCCCTGCACCCCCGGTTTCCTGTGATTCACCATGACACTCAGCCAGCCAATAAAACAGAAGGTTTATTTAGGCGACAGGAGCACAGTCCAAGACAGGCCTTGCAGGTACAGACATCAGGCCCCCCTCAGTTAGGTCCCTCTTGGGGGGCCTGGGAGGCCAGAGCCCCATCTGGGTTCCCCTCCATTTTCCCAGCCAGCTCCAAACTGAAACTCCCTCCAGCCGTCTCACCCAGCCTCCTCTCAGCTCCTCCCCCAGCCGTTGTCCATTTCCTGGGCAGAGGTGTCACCTGTCCTCCAACCCCCATCCTGGTTCTCATGTTACATGCTCAGATATCTTCCCTCAAGGAAAGTCTCCCATCCCCAATGCAGATAGTCCCAGCAAAACTCCCCTGCAACCTTCCCAGGCCAACACTCCCCACTCAGTATTCAAAGAACACATTAAGAACAGTCCCAGTTCGTCACAATAATATTGTAAGAAATTTAAGGGAGAATGGAAGGGAGGGCAGTCTCAGAGCAGCGTTAAGTAGCACACTCATTTCAATGAGGTGTTCTCAGCGGAAAGAGAATACCCAATGGAGATGAATACAGCCTGAAACAGTAGCTCTGAACATGTCAGTGAGTGTTCCCTTCCACTCTCCCCAGTGCTGAAGAGTTTCTGGTATGTGTCAGACATATGTATTCTCAGCTCCGCACCCCAGTCTCGCCAGTGTGTTCTGGGTGCATCTGAATATGCGTGTCCTAAGCTCTCCACCCACAGGGGCAGGCCTTTCCCAGATCTTGGCTCACATGGCAAGAGTAAGGAGAGGGGCTCAGACACACTCACAAAGGCAAGCCCCCTTTGTGAATCTGGCACACATGGGGGGGGCGCAGGAAAGAGGAGTTTCATCCCCACCGGTGGGCAGAAGACCCCCAGATCCTGGCACACATGATGTCAGGGAGTGGGGCTAAAACACCATTGTGAGGGACAGGGATCCCCAGATCCCAGCTCAAAAAGGAGAGGGTAAGGAAAGGAACTCAACCCCCGAAGGTAAGTAAGTTCTCTCCAGGACCTGGCTCACATGAGAAGGTGCAAGTAAGGGGGGGCCATGTCCCCATAGCTGGACTGGGGGGGTTCGCAGATCGTGGCACATACATGGGAGGAGAATGTGGGGCAGACGGTGCCCCTCCCCCATTTTTCCGCTGTCCTGCTGTCATTCATCCCCATCCCCATGGCCTATGCCCATCAGTGATGTGTATATATATCTTTATTTATAAACCAGGCCATCAGTGTATATGACTTACAAAGCACATTAAACAAGTTAAAAGACCTGGTCTTTGCCTCAAAGAGCTTACAATCTAAACTGACTGAATCACCGTACAGAAATTAACTCAAAAGGGAGTGGAGCAGGAAGAGGAGGGTTCACAGTCCTTGAACCTTCTTCCCAACATAGAGAAAAGATTCATAGCCATTAACCTGCTTGAAGAGTTGGCCTGCTGCCTACTTAGCATATTTAAAAATGACTTTTTTTTCTTTTATAGTTGCTATGTGTTTATTTCTGATTAATTTTGTTTTTCTTTTCTTTTGTAATTGTTCTTTCTTCTTCGAGTGCTTTCTCATGTCCACTCCATATTAGGTGTGTATGCTCGCCACATGCACCGGTACCAGAAGATTTTCCCTCAGCAGTATCCGTAGGAGACTGGCTCTGGCGCCCCCTGGAGTGGCGCCCGCATGGTGCAGTATAAGGGGCGCCGCCGACTCCCCCTCACCTCAGTTCCTTCTTGCCCCCAGTGACGGTGCTGGAACTTCTGCTGCTTTGGCTAGCATTGTTTCATTTTGAAAACCTGCAATATAGTTGTATATAGTTAGTAGTTCTTAGTTACCCTTAGTAGTAATTCTCAACTCTTCGTTGGTCCCAAACTGGACTCAGCCGGGGGACCGGGCATGTCCCGGTCCCCAGGCTTTAAGCCCTGCGATCACTGCAAATAGCCTGTGCCCATCAGTGATCCACATACCAGCTGTCTAAGGTGTTTAGGTGAAGGGCACATAAGTGACAAGTGCCGTATTTGCAAGTCCTTCAAACCTAGGATGAAGAAGGAGCGCGGTATCCATCCGAAAGCGCTCCTGATGCAGTTGGCACTCACTCCAGCACTGGAGCAGTGGTCCAACACTGCACCGAGCACCACGGCCTCCATATGCAGTGGTCCGCCAGCGCCACAAGCCAGCACCAGTCCCCATCCACGGCTCCGGTGAAGAAGCTGAAAAAGACTGTGAGGGGAAGATCTCCTACCTCCCGTAAGGGAAAGGAGAGGGCTGGGGGCAAGCCGTGACCTGTGCCGGGCAGCTCAATGCCCCCATTGGAAACTCAGGCACCAGCTCCGGTCGAGCGGCGCAGCCCATCCCATACTTCGCCTGCGACCGTGGATAGCTGTGTGGGCCCAGGCCAGCTTCAGGTGCCGTCGACATCCGAATCCCTTCAAGCAGCTCAGGAGATCCTGACCCTCCCGGTGCCGCCCACACCGGCTCCAGTGGTATCCCAGTCTTGGGGAAAACCCACGTTGGGACCTATATGTGTGTTCCCGTCTCAGCGGCACCGTTCCCCATTGAGAGGGGCGTCCCACCATCGCTCGCCTGCCCAAAGCCGTCATACCTCAGGGCTAGAGAGGCAGGCTCAGTTGAGCCCTCGTCAGTCCCCGCACCGGGGACACCTGTGACGTTGCACCCCATAATGCTTTATAGAAACATGCTTATGAATGTAAATATAACATAACTGGAATATGTTTTATGCTAGATATGCCATGTAACATATCTTTGCAAAGGTTATGATCTACTGAATATATTAATCCTATTTGTATGCATGTATCATTTTTATATCTGAAGTTATGAGCATTGGCGCTATGCTTGTATTTAAAATGTTTGCTGTAGGAAGCACATAAGGCAGATTTGGTCAACATAGTGTGAAGGGGTTATTCAAGTAATTGGGAGTACTTAACTAACAATGGACTTTGGGAGATGCTAATCCACATCTGAGCTTTCCTGGGAACATTCAAACTAACATGTAAACAATGGCGTCGGCCTGCAAAAAGCTGAATCATTCAAAGACATGTGACTTGCCCAGGTGGCTAGAGATTCCATCTTGTGGCTGTGATGTTGCGCAGGAGAACAAAGGGATTTCCACCCACGAGAGAGAGAGAATATAAAAGGCCCTGGAAACCCCTCCATTTTGTCTTCAGCTGGCTTGGAAGATAGCCTGTCCACCCCAAAGAGATGCCTGAAAGAAACTGGAACAAAGGACAGTAACTATGGGGGTGTGAGTGATTGCTGGACCCAGACTAGGAAGGAGTCTAGTCTGTGAAAGAAGCTTATTGGAACATCTCTGAGGGTGAGATTTACCTGCATTAGTTTTCTACTGTATTAGGCCTAGACTTGCATGTTTTTGTTTTATTTGCTTGGTAATTCACTTTGTTCTGTCTATTACTTGGAACCACTTAAATTCTACTTTTTATATTTAGTAGAATCACTTTTTACTTATTAATTAACCCAGAGCAAATATTAATACCTGGGGGAGCAAACAGCTGTGCATATCTCTCTATCAGTGTTATAGAGGGCAAACAATTTATGTGTTTACCTTGTATAAGCTTTGTACAGAGTAAAACAGATTTATTTGGGGTTTGGGTGCTAGAGATGGGAGCACTTCCTAAGCTGTTTTCAGTTAAGTCTGCAGTTTTGGGGGGACGTGGTTCAGACCTGGGTCTGTGTTTGCAGCAGGCTAGCATGTCTGGCTCAACAAGACAGGATACTGAAGTCCCAAGCTGGCAGGGAAAACGGGCTCAGAGGTAGTCTCAGCACATCAGGTGGCAGTCTCAATGGGGTCTCTATGACTCAACCCGTCACAGCACCGATTGAGGGATTCGAGGCATACCTCACCGGTGGAATGGAGAAGATCCTCTGGGGCACGTGCCACCTGGCAAGAACTCCGGGACTGGCCCCGACTGTCTCCAAGGGCCCGGTACCAATCCCGGGACCAATCCAAAACCAGAGACCGCCGATCGCAGGGCCATTATCGCCCATCTCCAAGAAGGAGATTGCCTTACTCAAGATGATCCTCCTGGCAACCAGCGCGTAGTAGATCCTGGTCCCATTCGACATCCAGGTACAGGTCGAGTAGCGTGAGGCGTTGATTGCCGGGTATCCAACGCAGATCTGCGAGATGCTGTTGGTCCCCGAGAGCCCGACCAAGACAATCTCGCTCAGACAGGTCGGCTTCGGGATGCAGTGACTGGAACCAGTCGGACAAGAGCCACCGCTCAGCTCGATTCTGGTTGCCCAGTACTGACCGCTCCGCTGGTAACTCTGGCTCGGAGTAAGGTTCCCTGACTGAGGGACAAGCCCCGGTACTGGCAGTGCCAACTACATTATCAGCACTGAAACCTGCCCCGTGGCCCCAGGCTGCTCAATCAGAGTCAGGAGCCTCGGAGAGGCCAGTGGCCTCGATATCCCATCCCCCTCTGGTGCTCGAGGCTTCAGGGGATAAGACCCCGCAGGTTCAGGAGGACCCAGGGGAGTAAGCTGCTGTACCACCAATGGATGTGGAGGTTCCCGCAGCACCGGCATCGTCCTCGTCATCGCCAGATGAGGCTATCACAGAGCCCCCTCACCCAGTTCCTCAGGATGACGCCAAGGCTCACCAGGAACTTCTGATGGTAGCGGCTTACCTCAGCTTATCCAGACCTAACCATACCTCAATGACTGGCTCATCATGAGTGGCTCCAGGTCTCAAGTCCAAAGGGATGTCGCGGTGCTTCAAGCCACATGTAGCTCTCTGGGCCTACTGGTGAATGACAAAAAGTCGACGTTAGTGGCAGTGCAGAGGATAGAATTCACTGGAGCGGTCCTTGACACTACCTGTGCCAGAGCATTCCTGCCACTGGAAAGGTTCCACACGTTGTCAAACCTCATCGCAGAAGTCTCCGCGTTCCCTCTGACTACAGCCAGGGTCTGTCTGCACCTGCTGGGCCACATAGCAGCATGCACTTACGTGGTCTGCCATGCCAGGCTCCGGATTTGGCCCCTGCAACAATGGCTGGCAACGGTCTATTCCCAGTCCCGAGACCCCCTGGAGAAGATCGTTACCATTCCCCAGGAGATACTTCCCTCGCTGAGATGGTGGACTTGACCGCAGGACAGTCCTGGAGGGGGTTCCATTCGACAACCTTCCTCACTCCATCGAGTTAGTGCCGGACGCCTCAGGCGTCAGCTGGGGTGTGCATCTCGGTAACCTCCTGACACGGGATGTGGTCCCCCGAGGAGGCGCGGTTACACACAAATGTCAAGGAGCTCCAAGCAATCTGGCTGGCATGCGGAGTTGTCTTGACCCACCTGTTGAGCAAAGTGGTACAAGTCCTGATGGACAATACAGCCTCGATGTTCTATATCAACAGGCAAGGGGGAGTGCGCTCGTTGGCTGTCTGTCAGGAGGCACTCCATCTGTGGGACTTCTTCATCAGCCACGAAATCCACCTGGAAGCTTGTCACCTTCCCAGCATCAGGAATACACTGGCAGACCAGCTCAACAGGGACTTCTCCTCTCACCACAAGTGGTTGCTCCATACAGAGGTAGCCTGCATGATCTTCCAGAGGTGGGGAACTCCCCAAGTGGACCTGTTTGCTATCAGACAGAACAGGAAATGGCACCAGTTTTGTTCTCGACAAGGTCTGAGCAAGGACTCCCTCTCCGATGCCTTCCTCCTGTTGTGATCAGGGAGCTTGATGTGGAAGAAACAAACTCCACTCTCAGGTTGGAAGCGACAAAATTAGAGACAACTTTATTCAGGACATGCAATTGCAAGGGAAGAACACATCTCACAGAGAGCATCTCTGCCTCAGTTTCTTCAAAGTATACCTCTACCTTGATATAACGCTGTCCTTGGGAGCCAAAAAATCTTACCGCATTATAGGTGAAACCGTGTTATATCGAACTTGCTTTGATCTACCGGAATGTGCAGCCCCGCCCCCCCGGAGCACTGCTTATATCCGAATTCGTGTTATATCGGGTCGCATTATATCGGGGTAGAGGTGTACAAGCAATATCACACAAGCATTTATACATTTTAGTGGCATGCATTAATTAAAAACATCTGCAGTTTCTTTGTTATGTCCTGCCCATTCCTGTATTTTCTCACTTCTGTTCTCAAAACATCGCTATCACAAGGCTGGGTCACGCTGACTCTACTCTGCTGTCTTCCCACCTGCTTCTGACGTGATCCCTGCTTCTACAGGTCTACAGGCTAAGACTTAGCATGGCAGTTGCTCTGTTTCTGACAACTAAGAGGCCTATATTTAAATTCTTTAACCCTCTTTCCACACTGATATACGCATTTCCTCTGATTCCACCTATCAGCAGGGCCCTGGTAAAGATCAAGAAAGACCAGGCACAGTTTATCATGATCGCCTCGGCATGGCCTCGCCAGCATTGATTCAGCATGCTCATGAGCCTGTCAGCGGCCCCTCCATGGCCCCTGCCCAACTGACTGGACCTGTTGTCACAGGACCACAATCAGCTCTTAAACCCCAACCTTGGGTCCCTCCACCTCTTGGCGTGGATGCTGAGTTGCTGAACCCATAGTAGTGGACCTGTTCAGAAGGAGTCCAACAGGTCCTCCTAGAAAGTAGGAAGCCCTCAACTAGACTGACTTACTTAGCCAAGTGGATGAGGTTTTCCCGCTGGGCATCCAAACGGGGCATCTCTCCCTCTCTTTCCTCCATACAGGCTGTCCTGGACTACCGGTTCCATTTGAGGAACCAGGGCCAGGGAGGAACCACTCCATTGGAGTGCATCTTGCAGCCATCTCTCCTTTTCACCCGCCAATCCAAGGACAGACAGTGTTCTCCCTGACATGACAGTCAGATTTTTGAGAGGCCTGGAGAGACTCTTCCCGCAGGTGCAGGCTCCTGTCCCACAGTGGGATCTTAACTTGCTCCTCTCTAGGCTCACTGGCCCGCCCTTTGAACCTCTGGGTTCCTGCTCCCTTTTCCATCTGTCATGGAAGGTCGCGTTCCTGGTGGTGGTGACGTCGGCGAGACGGATCTTGGAAATTAAAGCCTTGATCTCAGAACCACCGTATACGATCCTCTACAAAGATAAGGTTCAGTTGCGGCCCCACCTGGCCTTCCTGCCAAAGGTGGTCTCCACCTTCTATATGAATTAGGACATCTTCCTCCCGTGTTCTGTCCCAAACTGCACAAGACCAGTGAAGAGAGGCGTCTTCACGCCCTGGATGTCCGGAGGGCCTTGGCTTTTTACTTAGAAAGTACCAAGCCTTTCCGTAAATCAACTCAACTCTTCATCACTACAGCGGATAGGATGAAGGGTCATCCAGTGTCCTCGCAGAGGATTTCCAATTGGATTACTTTGTGAATAAGGACCTGTTACGACCTGGCAGGGGTTTGCTGCCGCCGATTGTCAGAGCCCACTCGACGAGAGCGCAGGCATCTTTGGCAGCCTTCCTGGCACACATCCCTATCAAGGACATCTATAGAGCTGCAATGTGGTCCTCTGTCCACATGTTTACCGCTCATTATGCTATCACTCAGCAGGCCAGGCACGATACTGGGTTCGGCAGAGCTGTGTTGCACTCTACGTGTCCGTGAACTCCTATCTCCAGGGGTGCTGCTTTGGAATCACCTCATATGGAATGGACATGAGCAAGCACTCAAAGAAGAAAAGACAGTTACCTTTTCCATAACTGGTGTTCTTCGAGATGTGTTGCTCATGTCCATTCCATGACCCGCCCTCCTTCCCCACTGTCGGAGTTTCCGGCAAGAAGGAACTGAGGGTGAGGGGAGCCAGTGGCACCCCTTATACCGTGCCATGTGGGCAATAGCCAGTCCCCTACAGATATTGCTAAGGGAAAAACTTCCGGCACCAGTGCATGTGGCAAGCACATACACCTAATATGGAATGGACATGAGCAACGCATCTCGAAGAAGACCAGTTATGGAAAAGGTAACTGTCTTGTCTGGAATAACGTTCATATTTTAATGATAACTTAACATCACTAAAAGGTGATCGTAGTAATTATTTTTTCCTTCTTTAGAGCTTTATTTCATTGTTCACATTATTCTGAGTGGAAAAAAACTCAGTTAAGTAACCTGTTTTTGTAATTAGGCATAAGTATCTATCTAAGACTAAGCCAAATGGAGACCATAAAGTCTTACTCTTTTTTGTTACTGTTCTAATATATTAGTGCTTTAAGGTATTGGATCATTTTTGACATTATTTGATAATATTTTACCTGACTATGACCAATTATTTTTTGCACTGGTCAAATGCCCAACCCTTTTACAATCTATTGGTTAGGCAAGATGAAAACTGCAGTGCAGTAAGTTTTTTGGCTCTTTTAGCAGCAACATGCAACTTGTATTAGAGCATTTCTTTCTCTGGCAGTGTGTGACATGACCCACTGAGTTATGCCCAAAGGTCATTGTTTCCGTCTGTCTCTATTTTAGTCTCCCCTCAAGGCTAGTATGTTCTATGTAACTGAAGATGCCTTGTTTATAGTCCATTGAGACTCAGCCAAGCCAAGGTGCTAAGTCTTTGTTATTATGTCGCAGATTAGCTCAGTCTTTTAGTTCAAATCCCAAAGCACAATTATAATTGTATTACAACATATTTGATTAAAGTAACTAACCATTTTAAAGTTTCTCCTAATGTGTATGGAACCAATTCACATATTGTTTACACATTTAAAAACAAACCTTCAAATACATAAAGGGTTTAGCCTTTAAGATGAGCATATAAACCTTGTGAAGAAAAAAAAATGCTGAATTCCTAACACTTGCCTCTGACACTATGAATCTCTTCAGTGGGTTCATACCCATTTCTGTGGGTGTGGGACAATATCTTTCTGTTAATTATAATTTTAGAGTTATTCGTTGTTTTTTCTATTTTCCTGGACTTATCAGTTTCATCCCCACTACAGGAGTCTGACTTGGGGAAATCTCTAATATTCTGGATATGCTGTATAGCCCTCCTGAGGGAGGCCCCAATTCAGGAAAGCACTTAAACATGTGTTTAACTTTAAGCATGTGTGAAGTCCAATTGAAGTCTGTGCTTAAATGCTTTCCTGACTCATGGCCAGAGTGATCTTATATTACCTTCTCTCTAGCCTGTTTCTGCTAAAAAATATCTCTTACCACAATTTTCTAAATTTAAGGTCAACTGGTGATAATCTTACTTGCATACATTGGTGAGCATCCATTCATATTCATAGTTCAATTAACATTTTATATTAGATTTAATTCTTGTCTTTCTCACTAACAGAAGTTAGTTCAATAAAAGATATTACCTCACCCACCTTGTTTCTCAACAATGATTTTTTTACTACTTCCTTGGCCATTCACATATGCCCTATAAAAAAA
The DNA here is from genome assembly GCF_002925995.2 of Terrapene triunguis. NCBI lineage: Eukaryota > Metazoa > Chordata > Testudines > Emydidae > Terrapene > Terrapene triunguis. Next base: position 25,871,632 of record NW_020664417.1, on the reverse strand, counting down.
CATTATTCAACGGATATATGCAGTGTTGTTGTAGCTGTGTCGGTCCCAGGATATTAGGAGACACAGACCTCAGCTTGCTGTGTAGCTTGAAAGCTTGTCTCTCTCCCCAACAGAGGTGTGTCCAGTAAAAGATGTCACCACACCCACCTTGTCTCCATAATTCAAAGACTAAGGCCAGGCCTATAAACTTACATTTGTATAAGTACGTCACTCTGGGGTGTGAAAAATCCACACCCCCGAGCAACGCAGTTACACCAACTTAACCCCTGGTGTAGACTGCTATATTGACCGTAGGGCTTCTCCTGTTGTCACATAGTTACCATCTCTCATGAAGGTCTCCCGTTGGTGTAGTAGCATCTTCACTGAAGCGCTACAGCTGCACCAGTGCAGCTGCTCCGCTGCAGTGTTTTAAGTGTAGCCATACCCTCAGTTATGACTTTAGATAGGTGAGTACAAATCCCATTGGCTTGAGTGGGAGTTAGATCCACATGTCTTAGAGCCGAAATAGCCCTTAAGTGTATTTGTCAAGAGGTAACATGGATATATAAGTTTCTGAAATATTACAATATTTTCAGACTCACCTGTGTGCTTTATTCCGTTTGATTTTACTCATTACTTCAGAAGACAGTGGCAGATTCTCTACAGATGGTGCAAAGAGGCCAGAAACTGTCCATAGTTGGCTAGTAGAGATCTCCCAGCTGGGAAGATGTGTTGGATTCAGGTCCTGCAAACCTCCCCTTCCTAATAAAGAAGGGAGGGGGTTGTAGGAAGAAGAGTTTGTAGTAGACAGGTGGCATGGCAAGCCCATAGCTCCATTATGCCAGTCTTTCAGTGGTGTATTAACCCTGAGGCCATTAGATTAGTGGCATATCTTAGAGTAGCCTGATAGCTTCTCTAAAAATGATCAGGGAGTTGTAACCAGCTCCTTGGCGATCCCATCTCCTCTTTTGCACTGAGTGAAGCTCTGGAGTAGCCTGATAGCTTCTCTAAAAATGATCAGGGAGTTGTAACCAGCTCCTTGGCGATCCCATCTCCTCTTTTGCACTGAGTGAAGCTCTGGCACAGGAGAAAATTTAGCCCAATTAGTTTCCTAAATTGCTGTTTTATATCTCTAAGGCTAGCAAATAATCAAAGCTTTGGTAAATTGTACAGTATCCTTATAGGGAGCTTGTGTGCTGCAGTCCTTTTTAATAGCAGGTGTTGCCAGCAGTTTGCATGCTGGAACATCACATCAAGGACCTACAATAGAAGAAATTAAAAAGAACCTGTTATATAATTGTATAATTTGTTCTATGCCTCCTTTAAGGTATTCTGCATGTAATTGCTTTTTTTTTATTTTAGTTTTTAAAAAATATCAGTTACAATTCCTTAAGATTACTTTATAGGCTTTAAGAAAACACAGGAACATGCCCTGATATCACAGTAATGGGTACTTTATAAATGCCTTAGATAGAATTGTGAAAGTAACTGTGTGAAAGTGAAAATAAGGTGCAACTCATTGATTACTGAGAAATGGCCACTTACTGGAAATGAGCTTGATTTTTAGGAAACCAAATGCATTCATTATGAAGCCCACTGAAAAAAATAGGGGGTGCTCAACACATGCAGGGCTGGATTAATCTTTTATGGGCCCAGGTGCCTGAACAGTGGCCCCACTCCCTACTCCACCCATGCTCCGCTCTGAGGCTGCACCCCACTAGGCCTTTTTCTCCCAAAGGACCCGCTCACATGGAGGGGAGGGGCCAGAGAGGAGTTCCCACCAGCAAAAACAAAAGTCAGCGCCTCCGTTATGAAAGCAGCAAAGAGTCCTGTGGCATCTTATAGACTAACAGATGTATAGGAGCAAGCTGGTGCTTGGGGCGGCAGATTGTTTGAGGCGGCATTCTGCCCAATCCTAGGGCGGCACGGCCGCTTTTTTTTTTTTTTTTTTTTTTTTTTTT
>NW_020664417.1:25636726-25869292 GCF_002925995.2 Terrapene triunguis | reverse complement strand
TTTTTTTTTTTTTTTGCTTGGGGTGGCCAAAAAGCCAGAGCCAGCCCTGTATAGGAGCATGAGCTTTCGTGGGTGAATACCCACTTCTTCGGATGCATGTAGTGGAAATTTCCAGGAGCAGATATAAATATGCAAACAAGAGTGAGTAAGGGTAGAGATAACGATGTTAATTCAATCAGAGAGGATGAGGCCCTCTTCTAGCTGTTGAGGTGTGAACACCAAGGGAGGAGAAACTGCTTTTGTAGTTGACTAGATGCACCACTACATGCCTCCGAAGAAGTGGGTATTCACCCACGAAAGCTCATGCTCCTATACATCTGTTAGTCTATAAGGTGCCACAGGACTCTTTGCTGCTTTTACAGATCCAGACTAACACGGCTACCCCTTTGATCCGTTATGAAAGCTTTTTCTTCAGTGCTATGAGCATTTTGAATATCAACAGTAGCTTCACTCTGTTTTTTTCAGCATCTAATATTGCTTATGCTTTCCAGTATAGTAAACAGTACTTAAACAAATGCCCATGGTTATAATTAAAAAAAAAAAAAAGTCCACAAAGTGGGTCTAGTTTACATGTGCAATATGGAGAACTTTTAACCTGAAGATAGTTAGTTACTTGAAGGAAATTCCAGTGCTAAAATGTTAACAATGGATCAAATATCTGTGAATAATATTCTGAAGTTATATATTTATCAAGTTAAGTAACTATTTCAGCCTTATTTCTGTGAACATGGCCCCTTTGAGGAAACATGAAGTGGTCCTTTGAGGTATAGAACCAAAATGCATAAAAACTTGTAAAACTAAATTGAGCAGACTGGGCCAGTGGATGACTGAGGTCAGAATAAATTCTTTGATGTTCTCTCTGCATAATGGAAAGTTATACAATACAATAATATTTTCCTTTGACTATTTAAATGCTGACAAAAATGTTGCCATATATTTTCTGCTGAAAAAGTATACAGATGCTGATTTTTTAAAAACAAATGCAAATAATTTAGCACTTTCTTAAAACAAATCATGTTACATAAGAGTATCATAACAGCCATTCTGGGTCAGACCAATGGTTCATCTAACCCACTGTATTTTGACAGTGGCCAATATCAGGTACTTCAGAGGACATGAACAGAGCTGGTAATCATCAAGTGATCCATCCTCTGTCATCCACTCCCAGCTTCTGGGGTTGTGTCCCTGATCGTCTTGGCTAATAGCGATTGATGGACCTATCCTCCATGAACTTATCTAATCTTTCTTGAACCCTGTTGCAGTTTTGACCTTCACAACATCTCGTGGCAATGAGTTCCATAGGTTGATTGTGTGTTGTGTGAATTGGTACTTCCTTTTGTTTTAAACCTGATGCCTGTTAATTTCATTGAGTGACCCTCTGATTGTTGTGTTAGGTGAAGGAGTAGATAACGCTTCCTTATTCACTTTCTCCACATCATTCATGATTTATTCATCTCTTTTCCAAGCTGTACAGTCCCAATTTTTTAAATCTCTCCTCATATGGAAGCTCCATACCCTTAATCATTTGTGTTGCCCTTTTCCGTACCTTTTCCAATTCTAATACATCTATTATGCTTTGGAGTGACCAGAACTGCACGCAATGATCAGTGTTGTCATCAGATGCTGCTTACAGTTATGAATGAGATCTGCCTGCCAATAAATTCTCAGCTCCTTCAACACTAGTTTCTGCCCTTCCCTCATATCTTAACTCAGTCCCTCCAACCATATTTTTACCTTCCATGCAGCTTCCCTGGGTCTCACTTAATCCTACAGTCCTGCCTTCACTGCCTCTTTTACCTTTTCTTGATCCTACTGCAGGTCCTAATACCTTTTTACAACAGGTTCACATGGTGCTTGTTTGATCTTTTACAGAGATTTAGCATATTCTGTAATTTACCTTAGGTTTGAATTCAGCAGTGGCACAATGTTGAGGCTTACAGGACTTCTAGGGTCTATTGCTGTTGGACTGGTAGAGAAGTCTCTCCTCCCCTGAAGGATAATTAAAGGTGTCTACTTGGTATAAGTAACAAGAAGAGAGCTGAAATCTGCTGACCACATGGACAAATGCAGAAATTCTCTGGTGGCCATATAGCATAGGCAGACTATCAACCAGTTTGGAAAATGTATTCTGCAACATGTGCCTTCTGAGTACTCATTTATTTCCTTACTTAATCTGAGGCTAGAAAATTATCATCAGTGTTTCTGTAGTTGTTACTTAACTTTTAGCAGTGACACAGAAGTATCAAAAAGAAGCACACAGACAGCTGAAATGTAGCATTCTCTTTGTAGTCTGTAGCTGTGCAATGGAAAATTATTTGCTTAGCTGTTGTACTCAGGGACATAAGTATTGTACAGTGTTGAGTTATGATAAACATAATAAATAGACTAAACATTTGGATATAGAATGCTCCCAAGAGAGGTTTCCCTGTAACAGAAGGATTACAACATCCATAGGAACTGGGCGTAGTATGTGGAACAACTTTGTTCTGATTAGATGAGACCTATGCCTTTTCCTTTCAGACGGGGTACTGGTCCTTGACTGAGACTCCTAGGTGTTACTGCTAAAACCGATTATGATGATTATTAATCGGTCTAGATACTTATGTGGCCCCCATCACTATAGTGTCGGAGCACCTCCAAAATATTTCAAAGTAGAAATAACAATCTTTCAGTGTCTTCCTTCACAGCCAGTAGAAAAACTAGCTTGATTCAGAGGCCACTTTAGCTATAGGCAGACTTGGCAGCTTCCTGGGGTGAGAGATTGGTGGTGGCAGGGCATGAGGCTGGCAGGGATGCCAGAGGGAGGGCACCTGGATGGGATGTGGGTGTGAGGGGCTGAGCCAGGGGATCTGGACTTGGGGCCTGGCCAGGAGTGTGGGGGCTGAGGTGTGGAGACCCCAACTCTATCCAGTAGGAAGGAGCCTGTTGCCCTCTGTGAAAAAGAGAGCAATGCTTCCAGTCCAGGTGGCTTCATGTGGGGTTAGGGGGTGAATCTCTGCTGCCTGTTAACCAGGACCTTACAGTCCGGGATGTGCCCCTTGCTGGAGCCCACGTCAGGGGCGCTGGAACGGAGGGGCCAGGAGGCCATTCCCCCCTTCACTTTTTACTGGCTGTAAGATCAAGCGAGGGGAGGAAGGGGCAGAGAAGAGTGAGCGGAGGGTGGGGCCTTGTGGTGGGGGACTGGAATGCTGGCGGAGTGGGGCCTTGGGGGAAGGGGAACTGTGGGGGCAGAGCCACAGTTCGGGTACTGGTGGCCCCCCCACGTTTAGGAAGTTTCTGCCATCCCTGGCCCACATCCCATTGGGGGAAGGAGCCAGGTGTGCTAAGCCACAGGCAACTGGTACTGACCTTCTGGGAAAGGGCGGCCCCAGCTGAGGGTTATCGCCCACCCAGGCAGTGGGTCTTGGCCACTTTCACAGCCTAGGGCAGAGGCCAGGGTAGGGGGACTACAATTTTCATCTTGGCCTTGGACTGTTCCCATCCTGCAGGGTCTGTCACCATGACCCAGGGGTCTCTGCAACCCCAGGCTGGGGTCTGCCCCACTAGCCTCTGACCCAGCTGCATAAGGCATGTGGGTGGAAGCAGTGGGAGAGGTGCTGGGAATTGGCTAAAAACTTCTCAGGGGGCTTGCAGGGGCTGGCAGACTGAAGTTTTGCTAGGGTGGTAGAGTATTTGAGCAGCCTCTCAAATAAATCTTGATTCATTTATTGTTTGTGCTTGTGGGATTGGGTGTGTGTTTATGTCTATGTATTCATGAAGAACATAATAATGTCAAGTTAAGATGAAGAAATAAGATTTACACTTAGTTCTGAAAGGGTTGATATCTGGCCATTTTTAGCTTTTGTGGCAATGAGTTCCATAGGCTAGGCGTGGCGCCTGTGAAGGTTCTTTTTTGTACACTTATGAGCCAATTCTTATTGTTTGACTTTGAACTGGACTCTGTTTAAAGAAGAACTCACAGAGAGAGTGCTGCTAAGAAGCTGGGCTGCTGCATTTTGTGCCATAGAATGCTTTTTTGGGTGTGTTGTTTCATTCCTGGATGCCTGTATAATGAGTGGTGACAGAGTATCACTGCTTGGATCACTTTGGCCAAGGCTCTGTCTGATGGGAGGGGGCATGATCTTGTGTCCATTCACAGATGGAAGGACTTTTCTTTCCCCCTGCCATGGCTATTTAGGCATTCAAAAGCAGTGAGGAGCCCAAAAAGACGCCAAGGCTGCAAATTGATAAGTCTATGGCCAGGCACCCTCTCTAGTAGAGGATGTTATAGAAGAGGCAAAATCTTCATAGTGCTTCCCTTGTCTCACAATTATCACTTCAGTATTAGCTGGGTTCAGCTTTAGCCAGACACTCTTTATCCAGGTGCTGATTTTGGCTGGGCTTTGGGAAAGCTGGAGGATGCTGCAGCACATACAGTGGTGACTCTACACATGGTACCTAAATGATCTATAAAATTTAAATGCCTCTTGCTTCACCAGCTATAAAATCTACAGCAATTCTATAGTATAGTATCCATTTGCTGCTTGTGCTATTTTTCACTTTTAGCCCCATCATGTGCAAAGAAGAAGTGTGTGTGTGTGTGTGTGTGTGTGTGTGTGCTTTGTAAGCCTGTTTATTGGGATGAATTTTAAAATATCAGTATCTGATTCTTTGAGTATCTGGCTCTCATGCCTGGCAGAGATGCCCAACCAGTTTGGTGTAACGTAGCTGAATGATGGCAACTACTTGGGAGAGATTTAAAAGCTGGGTGAAATTTAATCAAGAAGCTAAATTGATCCATGGTTGTGAGATAATTGGAGCACATGGAGCATCCTGATTCACATAAAAAAAATCCTGGAAAAGACAACAGTAAACTAATAATTCAGTTTTTAAGTGACTTTAACAATTGTGATATTGTAGTCTGATGAACAGAGAAAAAGCCTGGTTGCCTCATTCCATCTGGTTTGTTGTTATTAATGAAGCACTGGCAAACTTTGTGACATCGCAGAAATGACATGATCCGCTTGTGCATAAATCCAGGTTGGGTGAACTGCTGTAGTTCATTCTATGAAGATGCTAGCTTTTAGCTGAAACTACTGATGAGTAAGCTAGGTTTTGGGGTGGGGGAAGGAAGAAACCATTTATATCTTGGCTTTTTGTTTTGGAAGATCTGTATACGGATCCCAAGCTTTCCATGATCTCTGATAATTCTCCTGGCATACAGGGTAATATTTCATAGAATCATCTATGGTGGGGCTTCACAGGATTTAACAATCTTTGTTGAATCAGCTGTTGGCTTGAAAGCCAGTGCACAGTCTCCTGGAGATTCTATGGCACATGGAAGTCCCAGAGCACTGCAGTTTTGTAGAAGGAACCTGGCCAATTATAAACTGCAAGACTTGCTGAAAACTTGCAGTGGAGTTGGTAGTAATATCAACAAAGTTAGAGAGATACATCAAATGAAGGGGTAATCATGAATGTAGAATATGGATCCAAATTCTTTGAGGTTTGTCTATCACTTGTTAAAATTTGCTGAATGACTATGATGTTTATATACCACTTTTTATGCAGAGTTGACAAAGCAAAAAAGTCACAAACAATACACGAGGAGACAAAATTAGAAAACTCAAAATATTCTGTAGTTAGAACAAAGGTTACTGAGACAAAAAATATTTAAAGCTCAAATGCACTAACCATACTCGACAGAAGCTGAGTTTATAGCTACAAATTTGACTATCACATTCACTACCTATACTTAGCTTGAAAGCTACTGCCTACAGTTGTTTCTGTTTGGAAATCATTTGAATATCTGTTTTTACTGCCAATATCAGTTTTGTTCCTAGTTTAGCAGGGGGTGTGCCCCTACAGGAGACAGCTGATTTAACTCCTACCCTTTCCTCACACCAGAGACTGCATGCATTGATTTAGAAAACATTTCATACTCTTTAAAATTCCTCACTGGTACTCTGTCTCAAGCAGGCTGTTCAAATAAAGTAAACTAGATCCACGGTATCAAAATATTTTGGTAAATGAACCTAATCCTAATTTATGGCTTCTAAAATTGTTTCATGTTACTGTTGTCGGGTCTGTTTCTAATGGTGTAGACTGAAGTTATTTTCTTTGAAAATGAGTGCTGTACTATTAGATCTTGTTTCTGTCTCTGATATTCTGGGAACAATTAATGTTGATGGAGTTTTTTCCTCTGGTTACTTATTAAAAGGTACAAGTAAATGAATACACTAAAAGGCTTAAAAACAGACTCAGACTCTACAGCCATGGCCTTCTGTGTTCAGTGGTGTAGATAGTTTAGCAGCTTTGATTCCAAGACTCCAGATACTTTCTTGTGTGGTTTCTTAAATCATGATGTCAGGAGTTAAATGCAAACTACAAAGACAAGGCCAACAGCATAATCTAAACTTACTATGTATAGTCTCTAAATACTGTAAGTTATACATAGCATGCACTCCCACCATGATGTTTTTAAGTTACTGAACGTCTGAGTACGGTATAGTCAGCAGGCTCACTGTCAGGTTTATAAGCAGCTTCCTTCTGTTTAATCAGCAGAAATAGCAGACATACCAACTGTCCTAATCCTAGACAGACATTTGTGTTTCTTCACCTGTTGTCCAGCTTCACTTCTTGTTCTCACTCTCCTTTTGTCTCGTATTTTTTACCTAAATATTCAGCACCTTCAAGCAAATTATATGGATTTTGCTATATATTGGGATGAACTGCTAAATTCAGGTGAAATAAATCAAGAGTAGTATGTATTATATTTGGTTAACTTTAAAATATTGTCCCCAATCCTATTGTGCACTGTGGCTGTTTTAAGCTGCTCCACTGGTACAATGCAGCCTGAAACCCAACATAGCCAGCTATTAGGGTTGCCAGGAATCTGGTTTTCGTCTGGAATGGCTGGTCGAAAAGGGACTCTGCCACTGACTGGGATGCTAAAAGTCCGGTTGGCGGTGCAGCAGGGCTAAAGCAGGCTCCCTGCCTGTCCTGGCTCTGTGCAACTCCTGGAAACGGCCAGCATGTCCGGCTCCTAGGCACAGGGGTAGCCACAGGGGCTCCGTGTGCTGCCACCGCCCCAAGCGCCGGCTACGCAGCTCCATTGGCTGGGAACCTGTGGTGCCTGTGGGCGCGGGCAGCATGCAGAGCCCCCCCAACCCCTCCACCTAGGAGCCGGAGATGCCGGCCACTTCTGGGACCCATGCGGAGCCTGCCTTAACCCCGTTGCACCGCTGACCAGGAGCCGCCTGAGGTAAGCTCTGCTCAGCCAGAGCCTGCACCCCAAAACCCCTCCCGCAGCCCAACCCTCTGCCCCGGGTCGGAACCGCCTCCTGCACCCAAACGCCCTCCCGGAGCCCACGCCCCCTCTCACACTCCAACCCTGAGCCCCCTCCTGCACCTGAACTCCCTCCCAGAGCCCGCACCCCCTCCCGCACCCCCTCCCACACCCCAATCCTTTGCCCCAGCCCTGAGTCCCCTCCTGCACCCCAAACCGCTCATCCCCAACCCCACCCTAGAGCCCACAACCCCAGTTGGAACCCACACTCCCTCCTGCACTCCAACCCCCTGCCCCAGCCCTGAGCCTGCCTCTTGCACTCTGAGCCCCTTGACCCCAGCCTGGAGCCCCCTCCTGTACCCCAAAACCCTCATCCCTGGCCCCACCCCAGAGCCCACACTCCCACCCGGAGCCCTCACCCCCTCCCACACCCCACCTGACTGTCCCAGCCTGGAGCGCCCTCCCGTACCTGAACCCCTAATTTCTGGCCCCAGCCCACACCCCCAGCTGGAGTCTCCCCACCCCCTCCCACACCCCAATCCCCTGCCCCAGCCTGATGAAAGTGAGTGAGGGTGGGGGGAGAGCGAGCAATGGAGGATGGACTGAGTGAGGGCAGGGCCTGAGAGAAGAGGCATGGATGGAGCCTTGGGGCAGGGCGGGGCCAGGGGCAGGGCAAGGGTGTTCGGTTTTGTGTGAGTAGAAAGTTGGCAGCCCTACTAGCTATGGGAGAATCACTGAAGCATAGGGCCAATGTGTGGTAGTGGGGAGCAACCAAGGGAAGTCTGGCAGGATGTACGTATAATGAGGATGTGCAAAAAGTAGGATTATTTAGTCTGGGAAGGATAAAACAATTTTGTAGGGCAAAAGAACAATTCCATAACATGAAACAAAGGCCAATAAAAGGACAACAAATAATAGAAATACTATTTCATACAGGTCATTGGTTCATGTACTGTGGGTGGGCTTAATATAGGCTTGGATAATTTTATGACCACTGACTTGTAGCTATGCAAACTTAAATGAGAGTAAAGTCCTTACATGCTTCAAATGTAAGCTGAGCTCCTGCAAGGGTTAGAAGCACATTTCTTCCCCCATGTACAGAACTGCAAAATTGCTATGGGGATTTTTCACTTGGTAAAACCCACAGGAAGGGGTTTGGGGGAAGGAAATCTACATGAGCCTAAATTTTGGTAAGTGTACGATAAAAATATATAAATGTTATCTTTGCCCCTCCTTGGCTGTGGCTGCTCCCATAACCCCAGGAGTGTGTGGCTGGTGGAAAAAGAACTCTGCATAAAATAAATTAAGGTACTAGGCTGGATTTTTTTTCCAGTCCTAAAAATAATACAAATTATAAGAGAGAGTCTTGAATGGCAATATTCTAGTCTCTTGCCTCTGATTTTTGTCTGTAAACAGTGATGTTGTATCGCTGTATTTTCTAATGATGCTTCATGTCATTTTAGTAATAGATTAGTAACAGAAAAATGCTTTATAGGTGGGTACACCTTTATCCAAAAGGCTACTTAGAGCTGAATTATGGAATGACCAACACTTATGTGCATTTTATAGAACATAACATAAGAACAGCCATACTGTGTCAGACCAAAAGTCCATCTAGCCCGGTATCCTGTCTTTTGACAGTGGCCAATGCCAGGTGCCTCAGAGGGAATGAACAGAACAGTTAATCATCAAGTGATCCATCCCCTGTCACCCATTCTCATGTTCTGGCAAACAGAAGTTAGGGACACTGTCCCTGCCCATCCTGGCTAATAGCCATTGATGGGCCTATCCTCCACGAATTTATCTAGTTCTTTTTTGAACCCTATTATAGTCTTGGTCTTCACAACATCCTTTGGCAAGGAGTTCCACAGGTTGACTGTGCGTTGTATGAAGAGTACTTTCTTTTGTTTGTTTTAAACCTGCTGCCTATTAATTTCATTGCTTACCCCTAGTTCTGTGTTATGAAAAGGAGTAAATCCTTATTTACTTAGAATCATAGAAGATCAGGGTTGGAAGAGACCTCAGGAGGTCATCTATTCCAACCCCCTTCTCAAAGCAGGACCAACCCCAACTAAATCATCTCAGGCAGGGCTTTGTCAAGCTGGGTCTTAAAAACCTCCAAGGATGGAAATTCCACCACCTCCCTAGGTAACCCATTCCAGTGCTTCACCACCCTCCTAGTGAAATAGTTTTTCCTAATATCCAACCTAGACCTCCCCCACTGCAACTTGAGACCATTGCTCCTTGTTCTGTCATCTGCCACCACTGAGAACAGCCTAGCTCCATCTTCTTTGTATCCCCCCCTTCAGGTAGTTGAAGGCTGCTATCAAATCCCTCCTCACTCTTCTCTTCTGCAGACTAAATAAGACCAGTTTCCTCAGACTCTCCCCTAATCATTTTCATTGCCCTCCACTGGACTCTCTCCAATTTGTCCACACCAGTCCTGATTTTATAGACGTCTATCTTATCCCCCCCTTAGTCGTCTCTTTTCCAAGCTGAAAAGTCTGTCTTTTTAATCTCTCCTCATATGGAAGCTGTTTCATACCCCTAATCATTTTTGTTGCCCTTTTCTGTACTTTTTCCAATTCCAATACATCTTATTTGAGATGGATGCATGAGTAGTTCAGGATCAATGCCTCAATATGGAATTATTTAAGCACATAACCTGTCATAGGCCTACCAGTACAGCTAGTATTGGCACTACCAGTTCACTTGGACTGAATCACTAAGGCTCTGACTTCAGTGGTGCTACTCATATTCTTAAAATTAAGCATGTGTTTAGGTACAGCTCTTGCAAACACTTAAGGTAGCAATAGTGATGGTTTATTCCCCATAGCTCTTTTTATTTCATTTTCACTATCAGCCAGCACTGAAATACGCTGCTGATGCTCTAAGAGCTCTTAGATGAAGATAAGAGTTCTTGAATCTTAGATTAAAGCCAAGGTTTTAAGCAATGAGATGTAATGAGCAAGATGTAGAGGCTCCAGCTTCAGGTGATGCCTTGGCTAAGGCAGATTCAGAAAAAATGAAATGTGGTCTGTAAGACCAGAGAGAGGTTGGTGAATTAATGTGCATCTATGTTGCCAGTAAAATTATTTGAAAATTGGATTTTTGTTTTTAACCCTAGTGGCCTGATCCTCCTCTAACTTATACTAATGTTAATCCATGATTAACTCAGCAGTGTAAATGCGAAGAAAATTGGACCCCTAGTTCTTGTGTTCATATGAAATATAAAGACTAGGTCATTCTTTATAAAGGGTGTCTTCCCAGATAATCATATAGAAATACAAAACTAGTTGTTTGTTGGAATACTGAGTCCCACAACTAATTCATTTGAGAAAACATTACAATTGATAGATAACACCGGGCAAACATTTGACAGATCTGTAAACGAGTCTACGGCTCAACAAGCCAATTTCCAACCTCCAACATTGCATGTTCTAGACTGAAATAATTAAAATTAGATTGATGTAGAATCTACAGTATGTTATTATTGATTTATATCAGATATCTCTGACACATACATCTGAGGCATATCTCTCACACATATCTGTTGAACAGCAGGAAAACTTGTTCTTAGTCTCTGGATTATGCCAGTGAGTATCACTACTTCATGGTAAATAGAGACATGGTGGTATATTATTTTTCAGTACCACTCTCATCTGCTATATAGGCAGGAAGTAATATTTACTACTGAAAATGTATAAGTTTATCACCATTTTCCAAGTATGAAAGAGTTTGTACTCACTTTTATTTTTTTGGATCACGTCTGACTAGGCTGCATCTTGCTACCAGCTATTAGAGCACATGAATTATACTGTGCAGTATAGAGATATTAGTCTGGAAATTTGTTTCGGCTCAGATCACTGAGGGTGAGAAATCATTATTACATTTTTATTTAAAAGAAGCAACCCATAGTCAAAATTGTAATTTAATAAGCACAGCTTGTCTCCTTTCCAACTGCTGCGTAATCTGTAGTGGTGTCCTAAAGAGTTCCCTGTGACCTAGTGCAAGGCCCAGCCAAGTCCATGTAGAGGGGAGGAGGGCTGGGGGTAGTACACTTCATAGGCTGCTCAATTTAGCAGGCAAACTGCTTTTAGGCACCTTTTCACAGAAAGAGAATAGCCAGAAAGTGAGCTCTTACAATCATTTTAAATTATGTTGATGTTGTTTAGAACAGTGTTTCTCAATTTTTTTGAAAGTCTCAGCACCTGGGTCACACATTTCTATTAATTGTAATCAAAATGGTTCCACCCACTCCTTTGCCATACAGACACTCAATCTTTGTTGGTGCTGATACAAGGGTTCAAAGTCTGCTAAGGTGTTTTTTCTCTCTCTAAAGTATGGAGGAGTGGTGGATTTTTTTGTTTTGTTTTGGCAACTGGTAAGTTGGGGTGGGCAAACTTTTTGGCCCGAGGGCCACATCTGGGTATGGAAATTGTATGGTGGGCCATGAATGCTCACAAAATTGGGGGTTGGGGTGCAGGAGGGGGTGTGGGCTCTGGGGTGAGGTCATAAATGAGGAGTTCAGGATGCAGGAGGGGGCTCTGAGCTGGGGCAGGGGGTTCAGGTCTAGGGGGTGAGGGCTCTGTCTGGGGGTGTGGGCTTTGGGGTGGGGCTGAGGATAAGTGTTGGGGGTGCAGGAGGGTGCTCCGGGCTGGGACCGAGGGGTTCAGAGGGTGGGAGGGGGATCGGGGTGGTGCAGGGGGTTGGAGCAGGCTCTGGGGGGTGCTTACCTCAAGCAGCTCCCAGAAGCAGCAGCACGTCCCCCCTCTGGCTCCTACATGGAGGCACAGCCAGGCGGCTCTGCACGCTGCCATGGTTCCCGGCCAATGGGAGCTGCGGGGGCGGCTTGAGGCGGAGGCAGTGTGTGGAGTCCCCTGGCTGCCCCTATGCATAGGAGCAGGAGGGGGCACATGCTGCTGCTTCTGGGAGCTACACAGAGTGGGGCAAGGTCCTAGCCCCGCTCCTTGGCTGGAGCAGGGCAAGCCCGGGACCCTGCTCCCCGGAAGGAGCTTGTGGGCCAGATTAAAACGTCTCGAGGGCCAGATGCGGCCCCCAGGCAATAGTTTGCCCACCCCTGTGCTAAGTGGTCTTTTTATCCAGCCTACAAGGAAATTTGTCAGGGGAATATCCTCCTGTGGAAATGAATAAATAAATAACTATAATGTTACCTGGTCCATTTCAAAGGCAGAAGCACTAAATGGCTGTTCTGAAGTTTCTAGGGGCTTGTCTACACTGGCAAGTTTCTGCGCAGTAAAGCAGCTTTTTGCACTCAAACTGCAGCCGTATACATACTGCCAAGCCACTTTGTGCACAGAAACTCCTCAGTTGCAGCGCTGCAAAAAAACTACCTTGATGAGAGTCGTAAGGCTATTTGCGCAGAGGCTACAGCGCTCTATTGCCAGTGTAGACACTTGATTGCTTTCTCTGCTGTAATTGGCCTCCGGAGCTGTCCCATAATGCCTCAAGTGACCGCTCTGCTCATTGTTTTGAACTTGGCAGCCCTGGAGATATGCGCCCCTCCCCTTTCAAAGCACCCTCTCTGACAGCATTTGCGTGTGGAATGCTTGTGCTGTTGAACACAGAGGCAGGCGTGTGTGTGTGTGTGTGTGACAGAGAGAGGCGGGGGCTGATGTCGGGGTTTCCCCCTCCCCCTGCCTCAGGACTGGTTGCTTCCTGCCACTGTCTGAACTTACAAGACAGCATGCTGACACACTCTCTGTCCCCCAAAACACATTGTCTCCTCCACCCCCACACACACTTCAGTTGAAAAGCAGCTGGCAATGTAGTAGGATGCCCATGGAACAATGGGATTGGGAAACCTGCATCATGTGATGCTGTGCCTGCCCTATGAGCCATTGCAAACGCTTCCAAAAGCACCCTGCGGCCCGTTGCACAGTGGGATAGCTACCACAATGCATTGCTGTCTTTGCCATTGCAAGAGCTGCTAATGTGGATGCGCTCCAGTGTCACAAGGAGCACAGTGTGGACACGCAACAGTGGTTTAATTCCAGCGTTTTAATAAAAGTGGTATAATTTGTGGCACAGAAACTTGCCAGTGTAGAAATACCCTAAGATCTAGGGATAAAATTCTACCCTGGGTCCGGTGATTTGGCAATAGCTGGAGAAGGGGATGAAATCTACCACGGTAGGAAATTGCCCCTCCATTCTCGCACTCCCTCTTCCAGATTCGAACACAGTGCTCTTGTATTCATGGTGGTAGCATTATTTACATTTATATTTGTGACTAAAATCTATATGATTTTATGAAAATATGCGAAGGAGTTTAAATATAATATAACTGGAATATGCTTCATGCAAAAGGTATCATTACAAAGCTTATAATCTACTGAGTGTGGTCATCCTATTTCTATAAATGTATCACTTTGAAACTAGAAATATGAAATATAACTCTGAGGGCTTATTGTAATTATGCAAAGTGTCGGCCATTAATGGTGGTTTGGAATCTTGATGACTCCCATTAACCAGGACAATTATCTGCAAATGGCCCTGTTTTACTTGTAAGTCTCCCTGTATAGGGGTGTGCTGGTAAGTGGGTAATGAAGTCTTACAGTGACATGTGATCATGTCACCTGAACTGGAATCCATCTTTAACTTGGTGCTTTTCCATTGAGAAGGAGGGGGTGGGAACCCAGAGAGGGACAAAGGATTCCCGCCTTTTGCAAAAGATATATAAATGGGTGGAATAGAACAAAGAGGGAGCCATTATGAGGAATCCCCTAGCTACCACCTGAGCTGGAACAAGGGCTGTACCGGGGAAAGGATTGTGCCCAGACTAGGAAGGCGTCCAATCTGTGAAAGAAACTTATCAAACCATCTCTCAGGGTGAGATTTTATCTGTACTCAGTTGTATTGGGCTTAGATTTGCGTGTTTTATTTAATTTCACTTGGTAATTCACTTTGTTCTGTCTGTTACTACTTGGAACCACTTAAATCCTACTTTCTGTATTTAATAAATTCATTTTTTACTTATTAATTAACTCAGAGTATGTATTAATACCTGGGGGGTGGAGGCAAACAGCTGTGCATATCTCTCTATCAGTGTTATAGAGGGCGAACAATTTATGAGTTTACCCTATATAAGCTTTATACAGGGTTAAAGGGATTTATTTGGGGTTTGGAACCCATTGGGAGTTGTGCATCTGAGTGTTAAAGACAGGAACACTTCTGTAACTTCTGTAAGCCTACTGCTGTTAGGGGATGTGGTTCAGACCCTGGGTCTGGGTTTGCAGCAGGCTAGCGAGTCTGGCTCAAACCAGGCAGGGCGCTGAAGTCCGAAGCTGCCAGGGCAGAAAAGCAGGGGCAGAAGTAGGTTTGGCACATCAGGTGGCAGCCCCAAGGGGTTTCTGTGATCCAACCCATCACAATATTATTTTAGCATTTTGGTTTTCAGTTCTTGTATTGTGTTTTTTTTTTTTTTTTTTTCTGTATAAAGAGACAAGACACACAGTGCATCTGTCTTATGGGCTAACGTATTTTAGTTTCAGGGAAAGGTACTGGACTGGTAGTACACATACTAAAAGGTGCAGTAAAGGTAGCAATTATTCCCCCCATGTTCCCCTTTTCCTCCCTTCTCCACCATGTCAGGAACCCTGAGCCCCCCCCCATTCACCTTCTGCTACATTCCAGAAGCTCTGTATGTTCCCCATGCCCCCTTCCTCCATGCCAGGGGCTCTCGGTGCCCGTTGGTGCCTAGAACATTCTCTGTAAGTTTGGAATTGATCAGATGTGGTGTTTAATAGTTAGCACATTGCAAAAAAACAATCAAACATAAATGCCATTAAGTTAAGGGTAGAACCTCATTTTGCTTCGCCAAAAATGACAACATTAATGTCACCAGGAACAAAGGTGCGCTGGAACGGGCTGGCCAAGGGGCCATGGCCCCCCTACTTTTTACCGGCTGTAATGGTGAGCAAAGCAGGGCCTCAGGGGGAAGGGACGCCACAGGAGCGGGGCCTTGGAGGAAAGGCGTGATGTGAGGGCGGGGCTTCGGGGGGGAAGAGGTGCTGTGGTGGGAGGGGCACTCTGGGGGCGGAGCCACAGTTAGGGCTCCCCCACTTTTAGGAAGTTTCTGCCACCCCTGCAGGAACATCTAATAATCACTTACAACACCAGTAAGTTAGAGTGAATTCTGTATAGCCTGCTAGCTGCTACCAATCCCTTGGTTCCCTTATGTAGACAGACAGTAAATTAATCTCACCCACTGTCCCAAGTAAAGCAGGCCAAAAACTGACTTTCCCATCCCATTGCAAAAATAAAAATTAGTTCCAAAATGTAACAAATAAATAAATAAAAATTAAAAACAAGATGAAATTTCCTATGGAATGGGATTTCCAAAATTTTGTTTAGCAACAGTCAAAATGACACTTCCTTTTCACCTTTTTGAAATATTTCCTGGCAACCAAGGTGCCATCAGAAACCTAACGGATGTTGATCAGAATTTGTTGAAATAGTCACATTCCCACAGAGCTATCAATGTTGATGAATCGGCATTTTCCAAAGGCAAAATGTTCCATCAGAAATTTTTCATCCAGCTCTAGTCCCTAACAATCTTCTCTAAAGAGAGGTAGAGAAAATATATTGACACAGGGATCAAGCAAATAACTATACAAGTGGGAGGTTCTTACCAATTTCCTATTCTTCCATAAAAGAACAATTCTGTATTCTAACTAATAATTGAGGGAGGGAGTAATATTACACCTCACCAAAGCAAAGGCATTTTTATTAAGTAAATATTCATTTATAAAACATACATGCGCACATAGAAGAACAGAAAGAGTCAAGTTCTCTGATACAGTGAATTATACTAACTATGGGCTTCTGTTTATAGATTCATTAATTTATTTTCTGAAATTACTAGAGGCAGGGGGAAGATGCACAAACGTCTTGAAGCTGCAGGCCCAGGTAATCAGCATGTTATATATTTAGCAAATGACAATGCAACCCACAGAAAAATACAGAGAGGAGGGGAAAATACATTCCCCAGGAAAAATACATTTCCTGGCTAGAAAGACCTTGAAATTTAGAGAGCAATTTTCATTGCTTATTTGTTCGTTACAAATAAATAGCCCCTTGCATAAATAATCTGTTAATTCAGTCCACTGTCCCAGGCACATATACCAAAAATAAGTGGAATATGCATGCCACCACAGAAATAGGGGAAAGAAAAATGGGCTGATCATGACTAAAAAGGCCACCTCGATTCCTGAATAAACCGCCCTGTAGTCCAAAATCTGACTGTTTGTATAATATACTGAAAA
This sequence comes from Terrapene triunguis, assembly GCF_002925995.2. Taxonomy (NCBI): domain Eukaryota; kingdom Metazoa; phylum Chordata; order Testudines; family Emydidae; genus Terrapene; species Terrapene triunguis. The sequence goes on along the minus strand of NW_020664417.1, from coordinate 25,852,741 downwards.
CGTAAAGCGCTATATTAGTGCTATAATTCATTATAGTACTGAAGACGGTGCAGTCTCAAGCTAGCTTTTATATAGCAGAAGAAAAACTGGAAAGGTATTTTATTTAAAGGCAAACAATTATTTAGTGTATAAATCATCTTTGTAACTTCACTGGAAAATGTGAAACCATTTATCTGTTGTCAGTGCCTTTCACAGTTTTGACTAACAAATCTCTATATAGGAAAGTATAGTTTTGGATAGCTGTGGATTTTGCCACCGCTACTGTTCAGCCCTGTCACATGAAGGTTCAGTTTTGCACACCATCCAAGTACAGTTTGGGCCTGTAAACACTAGAGACTCCTAACCATTTTGTTTGTTTTGTTATCTTTCACAGCAAGTTTAGGCTCCAGTCAACACGTGCAATGCTAGGAATTTTGAGATGCACATCTGATCTGTTTGGCAGGCTCTGACCGAACAGTTGGTTTAGATAACTGACAGGGATAAAGTTAATTGACAGAATTTCAGTATGTCTGGGAAATGTGCTGTTTTTTCTGCTAATGTAGATAGACTTTGTAAAGATTCTCCCCTTTTAATGGTGTAATACCTATTCTGTATAAAAAACTGCCTACCGCTGTGCTCAACAGCAAGAAACTCATCTTTACAGCTTGTAGATTCCCATATGAGAGCAGAAATTTTGTCTAGAACGCCAGATTTGTTTGTTGAACATAAATCCTCTATAGGTCCCCAGGGAAATGTTAGAAAAAGGGAGTAATCATTATAAACCACTTAGTGCTGTATGTACTGTATCATGTTGCTGTGAGAAAGTTATGTTTAATTGGCTCATAAAATAGGTTTAGTAAATCCTTTAAATAGTGATTTGGGCAATTGTGCGCACTGCAATACAATATTAGTGAGTGCATTATAAGGATTATAGTGTCTCCAGAATGGTCACCTGGGGACATATGGCTTTCTACTTATCAGTGATATTGGGTTTGGTGTTCTTTGTTTTTACTTCTACGTGATCTGTTCTTTTTATATCAAACCGCTTTCAAGTGTTTCAAAGTCAGGCTCAATCAAGTTATCATTAGCGACACATATGCTGAATTAAAAGTATACTGGTTGCAACAGAAGCTTGTTTTCAAATAACGTGCAAAGATTGGGAAGACAAGAACTGAATATAAAAGTGAGCCAAAGATGAACCTTCTTATCTGGGCCTATTTTGCATATGAGTCATAATTCTCATTCCTGGCTTTTGTATGCTAGACAGAATCCTTACTTAGTCTCCCATCTAGCTGAGTTATTAGTGTTCATTTAAAAAAGCTCTAGGTTTAAAGCTATGGAATTTGAATTGTGCTTTTACCCCTAGGGTGCCAGGAGTCTGGAAGGTGCAATAGAAAGAAGTGCATAAATTATATAGAAGCACTGGTGACTGTAGTATGCCTGACATCCAATACTTTTGAGTCTGAAGTCAATAAATATAACACCTAACAGATTTTTATTCACATTCCATGAAATAAAAGAAATGATGGCTTCTTTCTTTTGTTTTCTAGCTGAAGCTATAAACTACAAAAAGACCCTCTAAAAAACTATGCACTGCGTTTAAACGGCAAAGTATGCACTGCGTTTAAACGGCAAATTAAAACATGTTCTCAAATCCCTGAGGCTGTAGTACTATTACATGCACATTGTGTTCATACTAACACATGATCATAAACGAAAAATATTGATGGATGAATTTAAGAATCAAATTGTATAAATGTATGATGCTCATTTGGAAAATCAAATACAATGGTGATAAAGCAATTAGTAGTATATCATGATTTCACTCAAGATTTAAAACTCAAGTACATGGCAGTAATATCTTGCAATCACATTTTAATGAGCATGTTCATTTTATTCATTTTTAATTAAGTGGAAAAAATACTGGTCCTTTAAACAGAGATAATAAATGTATGAGTCTGACTTGCACAGACATGCAACACAAGAATTTATTGCCTGCTGTCTAGCTAGGGAACTGGGAATAATTATAGAGAGTAAGTTTACTGAAAAAAAAATACAGAAAACTTTAATGGAAAATTGTTACGAAGTAATGATTTTCACATTAAGCAATGCCTGCCTTATTTAGAAGAGTGTGTGTGTTTCTCTTCTTTTTTTAAAATCAGAGTATTAGTTACAGTTGTGGGTAGTACTATTTGTTTCTAAGAAAAGAATTGAACTGTATTTATGATTTACCAATTCAGGTTGCTTTGAGAAATGTATTTGGTGTGTGTTCATGTATATATGTGTATGAGAATGTGAGCAATACTAGGAAAAATTGAGGGAGAGTAGGAAACTTCCCCAGGCATTTGCAATCACTGTTTTCAAAATCTGAATGATTATTTATATATATATATATATATATATATATATAAAAATAACATCCATCCCTAATGGTTATAATATAATCTTCCAAAGACATCTTTACGCTTAAATAGCAGTGCGGCCTCGTATGTGTGTATATATATATATATATATATATATATATATAACATCCATCCCTAATGGTTATAATATAACCTTCCAAAGACACCTTTACGCTTAAATAGCAGTGCGGCTTCGTATGTCATCAGATGGACAACTCTAGTGCCTCTGCTGTTGCACAGAGATTCCCAAGCTGCAGTAGAGGGAAAACTGACCAGAATTGCCATGTTTTCACTCCTGTTCAGAATCCTGTGAACAGCAATAATTTCCTTTCATGACTGTTTGGGGAAGGTCTGAGACGCTAGAAACTAGAAGTATTCACTGATGCAGTGTGACTCAAAAACCAAGACTTCAAAAAGGGTGGTGTAAAGGAAGTGCGCACCTTATGGCAGTGAGAAAGTGGTAGAGTAATGGAAACAAACTCCATGAGTGCTCTAACTTACGTTAGGGTCCACTTTGGCCTTCTACTGGTCAAATATCTGGTTTACACGCAGGTGGCTTTAAGCATATTTGTCCCCTTTTTGTGCTACATCTCCCGGGAGTTTCAGCACTGGATTAGCCCTATGCTCCTTGCACACCTCTCCCTAATAATGTCTGTGCCTCTATTTGAGGGGTGAAGTAGAAAGCAGTCTGCTCAGAAGGTTATTCTTAATGACTGTTCCTTGGAGCAGATGATGAGCGGAGTGGATAGGAATGACAAAACACTGGGATGAGATATACCTTCATTGTTTGTGTTATGTCTTCAAAACTCAATCTCCAGACCATCCATTGTGAGACAGTTGCCCAAAATGCTGGATAATTTTTGGTACATTCTATACTTAGGCCCTATCCAGCAAAGCTCTCAGTGGAACTAACACATGCTTAAAGTTAAGAAAATGCTTAAGAGCTTTGCTGGACTGAAAACTTAATGCCACTTCAAGCCTTTCCAAGCTTTCTTTCCTGTCAGAGTACAGGAGGAGAAAGTTGTTAGCTGCAAAAGAAGCCATTGAACATTGGTCATCAGCAAAATACTACTACCACTGCTACTAAATTTAGCACATACCAATTACTGTATCACATTTAAAATATTTCAAAATTATGTTATTTCTCTTTTATGATTATTTTCTTCCTCTCTATCCCATATATTGTACTTGTTTTCCATATAAGAAACAAACATTTGTTACTAAGAGGTTTTGTTCAAAATGCTAACTCTTATTCTAACTTTTTTTTTAACTCCACTGAATGACTTTATTATGTGTTTAAGCCAATAGCAACTTGGATGAAGAACCTAGGATTAAAATTACTGGCTTCAATGACATACTTTCAGCATGAAAAGAGACATTTGTTGTTGGGTTTTTTTTAAATGAAATGTGACTATGTTGAGTAAATCATGAGAATTCTGTAGGAAATGCATCAGTCAATAAATGTTTGATTTTCTTTTTCTTTCAGGTATGACTTTGTAGAAGTTGAAGAGCCGAGTGATGGCACTATTTTAGGGCGCTGGTGTGGTTCCAGTACTGTGCCAAGTAAACAAATCTCCAAAGGAAACCAGATCAGGATAAGATTTGTATCCGATGAATATTTTTCTTCTGAACCTGGATTCTGCATCCATTATACTCTCCTCATGCCAGTAAGTAACATCATTTCAGGACCAAGAGGTATCAGGAAAACAAAATTTTAACAATACTACTTCTCAGGAGAGTGGCTTGATAGTTTAGGGTTAGTTACTAATTGTTATCTTTCATTATTATCACAATTATTATTCTTAAGTCTGTCTTCCAGGACCATAAATTTTATTTCCATAATATAACTACCCAAATGTTCTTGTAGTTAGCATGGATGGCTTTGGATTGGGAAGTTGTGGGCTCAGTTGTTCATGTAGAAACTTCAGAAAAACTCTTGCATTACTAACGCAGTACAGTAAAAAAGACATTTTTTTCTAGTTTTGGGAAGAGTTCAGCCATCATAAAGAATGAGTTTCTTGTCTGCTGGAAAACAACATTTCAAAACTACATGGTTGGTTTTTTTTATCCAGTTCCTCATAGCTTATTCTGTGTGTTTTATCTCCTAATTACCCTTACTGGCCATGTTGGCTAAAACTATTTTTAAACTCATTATTGAAGAAAAAACCATATTGGGTCAAAGTAATCCATATTGTAATAACCCATATTGTAACTCCGTTGGCTTGAAGCATAAAACTAACTTGAGTGGCATTGCACCAAAAATGCATTTGGCTCATTCACTTGAGTTTTCTTTCCATTTTCACTTCAGTTTTCCCATAATTTGGGTTTTGGGGGAGGAGGGGCACACAATCCTGATAGTGGCCTCAAAGTGCTACTGCAATACAAATAATAATAATGATATTTGTAAAGTGCTTTGGATACTTAGATGTAAGGAACTAAATAATTGCAAATTATTAACAAAAATGTGAAACGTTAGGGTTTTTTTCACCTGCAGTGGTTACTAAAAGACCATACATTTGCCACCTCTATATGTAACAAATTGGTTTGATAGCTTCTTAATAGAACTGTTACATAATCACAGTGAATCCTGAAACTAGCTCATTGTCAAATGTTCATATGAACCCAAAATTCAGTTCAGTTTGTGAACTTAGCCATGCTTTACAGTTTCAGACAGCTGAGTTAAAGGGAGCGGAACATGTATAAGTGAGGGCAAAATTTGACCAAGTATATTCAATTTTAGAAAATGGTAACATAAAATCCAAAAATAGGTGAGTTTTTTGGGGCAGCTGTCTAGTTTTTTTTCATTTTCTCCCTGACACATGTAACAGGTGGGAAGTAATATTATATATGATTTGTGTGTAATCCAAAATCCATCTGAAATTTGTGGAATGGTTTAAATAAACACATTCATAAGTTCCAGAATTCCCTTATCTTTACATTTATGCCATTCTGTACAAAATAGATGCTGTAGTAAGAGCTGATTATACTTACTTGAACTGAGAGAGGTGAATTTATATTATCTTCCTCATAATTTGATGAAGAGTAAGCTGGTTAGCATCAGCCATTTTTCTGATGGACAAGAATGTAATAAAAACATTAGAATGTTGTTTCTGCCCTAGTAGCTTCTCCCTCCAATCATCTATATAAGACCATAAGAATGGCCATACTGGGTCAGACCAACAGTCCATCTAGTCCAGTATCCTGGCTTTTGACAGTGGCCAATGCCAGGTATCCCAGAGGGAATGAACAGAACTGGTAATCATCAAGTGATCCATCCCCTGTTGCCCATTCCCAGCTTCTTGCAAACAGAGGCTAGGGACACCATCCTCGCCTATCCTGACTAATAGCCATTGATGGACCTATCCTCTACTCTCTATATTATTATCCAGTCTGTCAAAAAGTCTTGAGTTCAAGAGGTTTGTCCCATTGAGAGGATCAAGTGAATGAAGTTTTTGAAGAACAAATGCTGAATAAATGAGTTTAAAATGGGCATGTTACACGAGTGGTAAAGACACTATTAGGTTATCCAGATTATTCAAAGCAAGTGGTGTTAAAACCTTTTCACCATATCAGACTGTTATATATTCTGTATATGCCATTCCATAGAGAAATCTCACTTTTCTTATGCTTTTATAAAGCTCCCCTTTCTAGCTCTGCAGGATCATGAGATAGTCAACTCTAAGGTTGTATTATTTGTCTGTATAGAAACTCTGACATTATGATTGACTTTTACCCATTCTGGGCTTGAGGCAGATGTAATTTTGGAGGTAAGAAGCAACAGAGGGTCCTGTGGCACCTTTAAGACTAACAGAAGTATTGGAGCATAAGCTTTCGTGGGTGAATGCCCACTTCATCAGACGCAAGTGATGAAGTGGGCATTCACCCACAAAAGTTTATGCTCCAATACGTCTGTTAGTCTTAAAGGTGCCACAGGACCCTCTGTTGCTTTTTACAGATTCAGACTAACACGGCTACCCCTCTGATATTTGGAGGTTTCACATTCAGAAGTAGAGGGAGGAAATCTTTCTTTGTAAGGTTAAGTTAAAACAATGGCAGCTGTTTGAAGATTTGAAGAGATTTGGAATGTGAGGATATGTTTCTGAGAGATGGATTAGTGGGCAAGTGACACATTCATAATTCTCAATTTATCACATACATATGAGGTATGTATACACATAAAATATTATACATACAATTTGTATGTACAATATGGTACAAATATACATCATATTAGATATATACATGTAGTAATACTGATTTCACTTGCATAGGTATCAGTCAGGAGTATTTCCATTCACATCAATGGAATTTCACTGGATTGAGTTCAGAATCAGATAAAACACCCTTGATTTAAAAAGAAAAAACAAATCAGTGTTTATCTAGTAAACAGTAGAAATGGATACTTGTCTACATAGAGCAGTGGTCAGCAACCTTTCAGAAGTGATGTGCCGAGTCTTCATTTATTCACTCTAATTTAAGGATTTGCATGCCAGTAATACATTTTAACGTTTTTAGAAGGTCTCTTTCTATAAGTCTATAATATATAACTAAACTATTGTTGTATGTAAAGTAAACAAGGTTTTTAAAATGTTTAAGAAGCATTTAAAATTAAATTTAAAATTAAATTAAAATGCAGAGCCTCCCGGACCAGTGGCCAGGACCCAGGCAGTGTGAGTGCCACTGAAAATCAGCTTGCGTGCCGCCTTCGGCACGCATGCCATAGGTTGCCTACCCCTGACATAGAGCAATAAGATGGACTATGGGGACTATGATTTTTAAAGCACTCTAATGTGTTGTGCATTAATTGGTCCATATAGACCTTGCTGCTGTGCACTAGGGAACATTACAGAGAGATTACAGTATATACAACTGTAATGAGGAATGTATATAATATACATTCGTCATTACAGTATATACATGAAGAAAGCTCCCCTCCCCCAATCTTGATTTTGGACATCTACATACAAGTCAAAAATAGCTAAAAATACCCCATCCCCCCAAATTGAGTTGTTAACCCTCCCCCCCAAACAGAAGCCCTAAGTATAACAGATACCCCTTTTTCAATTCCAAAAGTAATTGTGTGGCTATGTATTCATTTCTCCCTTTGGAATAGGAAATGCTCTTTATACCCCAAATTTTATCATGTAACGAACTATAAAGTATAATATTTCATATTTCAATAATGCAGCCCATGCAACCATCAACTATGTGGCACTGTATATTTCACATTAATCACAAGTGATGAGCTTCAAAACTGAATTTACTTAATCTAAGCTACAGATATTGAAAACTTGCACAAAACTTACTGTCACTAATTTTGCTGTTAACTGTAATTCTGGGGGGTGGGAGGTTAGTGCTCCTACAATAGAAATATTGTGGGGGGCTCTACCTCCACATAAACCTGTTACATGCCCTGGAGGGAAGGGGGGAACATGATGGGAGCGGGACCCAGAGGATCTGGAGTGGCTGCCATGGAGCCTGGGATTAGGGAGCAGAAGCCAGAGTGTCTGGAACAGGCCTGGGAGCAGGTAGGAACCCTGAGATCCTCCTTCCCAGCCTGGAGACCCCCCTCACTCCCCCTCCTATTTCTCTACCTCTCCTCAATTCCCAGGGACCTTCCACCCCCTCTGTGTAATCCTATATCACACTATACTTCAAAAGAGGTAGAAATCCACATGTCCAAAAATGAAAGATGGTTCTGGTTGTGCAGAAGCAAAAAGTCTAAATGAATGCAGAGTAAAGTAATCAAACGGATGCTGAAAAATAACTGATCTACTTTTATGACTTGGTCCTAAACAGTTAACATGTTCCTTCCCCTGCCCCCATTCTGCTCGGGGGGGGATGGGGGGAGGTAGGCCTGGCAGATTAGCAATGAGAAATTGTTTGAGGAGAAATGAAGCAAAACTGAAATAAAGCAGTGCAAGCTTGTTTCTGTTGTTGGAGGCCACACACAGTGAGGGGCACAGGACACATTTCAGGTCTCCTAAGGCAGGGGGAATGACTTTGTTTAATTCTGCTGTAATTTATAATAGTTTTTTTTTAAACTTTTGTATATTAAATTGCAAACCAACATTTTACATGATGATTTAGTATCCGAAGAATGGTGGTAAGTCTGATGACTTTATTTCTCAGACTTAATCAGACAAAAGGAGTTTCAGCAGCTTTGACTTCCTCAGCCACATCATTTTATAGAAAGCTCTTACTCTAGTTCAGACCCTACCCAGTGTAGATGGCAAAGATTCCCTGACCAGATCTAATGATTTTTCTTCAAATACTTGTGTACATAGTACAGAATTCAGACATGTGAAGCTCTTCACTTTTCGAGTACTTACCAGCGGGCCATCCCTTATTTTAGACCTAATTTTATTTCATCTCCTCTGTTTTATACTTGTTCTTCAGAAACTTCATACACTTGTATATATAATTTATACTTGTACATTATTTGTTTTGGAGTCTTAGGAAGCAGAGGTGTTGGAAATTGTCTGTACTATAGAAACTAACTTGGTATCATTTTAAGCTTCCTAACTTTTTTTTTAAAAATGCCCATCATTTTGAGTCATTCTTCCATGTTGCGTCCAATTGTTTTGAGTCTTTGCTTCATGGAGAGGTACATTACGCACTAAGGATTACTTAATGATGATTTTGCAATTCAGCTTTTTTTGTGTGTAAAGGGGGAAAAAATGTTGCCAAAGAAATGATTTCCAGTAATCTTCAAGTATGTTGTGAAAACCTATTCCACTTCTTCCCCTCCTTCCCCCAATACATTGGTAATTTACACAGTAACCATATACGATTGAAAGAAACCTTATGAACTATGACAATATGTGTCTGGGTAACATTCTTTCTGGTGACTTGTTTAGTTTCAGTTATGTCAGTTACAACTTTGGCGTAGAGAGTTTGATGTAATAAAATCTATTGTTACTTGGGGGAGCAAGTGAATGGGACACTTGATGCCTCAGGTGCCATTAAGGAATGCATGACTGATTGCCAAAGTAGTTATTATTATTCAGGGGATTGAGAACAAAGCTGCTCCAGTTGAAGCTGGGGGTGACTATATCCCCCATCTTTCTTGGCACATGGTAGCATGTCATTTGTCATTGAAGATCATGCCAAATTTTTTTTTGCAAGAAATATACTTACCCTCTTGTATACAAATTGAGATGGAAATGGAAATCCAAGAATCTTCTGAAAGATCACCCTAGTTTTAAAGGTAATTTGTCAGATGCTTTAGCTTTGGTTGTAATAGATGGGAGTCCTGGTGCCACAGGTGAAGAACACGGAGTGCACCATCATCACTCTGAGAGCCAAAACCAAGCTGGAGAGGACCCTGAAGGATGCCATCCGCTGCCAACATGTGGAAAACCTGAAACAGAAGCTGGACAGGGCAAGGCCTTCGAGATGACATGCAAGTGGGACGCCAGCAACCACTTCCTCCCCGAGGGCAGCTTCACCCAATTTGCCAACTGGAGGTTCATCGACCGGGCCCGGTTCAACTGCGTCCCGCTGAACGTAGCCATCCGCCGTGGAAATTGGGACAAGCAATGCAGGGAGTGCGGCTATGCCAACAAGACACTACCCCATGTCTTGTGTAGCTGCAAACCCCATTCCAGAGCCTGGCAGCTGCGATACAATGCCATCCAAGATCGCATGGTCAGAGCCATCCTGCCACCTGTGGGGAAGGTTGCCGTGAACTCCGCCATCCCCGGAACCGACAGCCAACTGCGACCGAACATTGTCACCACCAATGAGGAGCGGAAGAAGATCATCATAGTGGACATCACAGTGCCCTTCGAAAATAGGACCTCGGCTTTCCATGGCACCCGAACTCAAAAGCTAGAGAAATATGCCCCTCTGGTCAACACCCTGAGAGCTAGGGGCTACGAGATCCAAATTCACACGCTGATCATCGGATCCCTGGGAGCATGGGACCCCGCTAACGAGCGAGTGCTGAGAGAATGTAGAGTCGATCAATGCTATGCTGTGCTGATGCGGCAACTCCTGATGTCGGACACCATCAGGTGGTCGAGGGACATCTACATAGAACACATCACGGAACATTGTCAATATCAGAAGGAATGAACTGGAGTGCCAATGAGAAGCGCAGTCGGGAAAGTAACTAAAATACTTTCCTGGTGGACTGTTTTTTCTCTAAATGGACAACCTATCCGAAATTCTCAATTACTAAGGGACAGTCGTCACTCATTGATATATTTTGCTTTCCGCCACCAACTCTCTGTATAACTTTTTTCATGATTAATGTACCTGAATGCATGGATGCTAATATCTAAACTGTAGTCTTAAATTCATTCACCTAAATTTGGGTTATTGCTGATTATGCACTATATGTATCTTATGACTTTAAAAACAAACTTTGAATTGTGGGGATAATCTAAGCACTATACCCAGATGTACAAACACTCTTTTCTCAATCTATGTATTATACAATTTTTTTTAACATTAGCTTTAATAAATTTTTTAAGTGTGTACTATTGACGTAAGAGAAGAGTCTTTAGGAGAGGCCACTGGAGTAGAAATTTACAGAGATCTTCTGTTTAGAACTATTTAGTCACTTTTTACTGTATTCCCTCCAGTTCAGCAAAGCTGTGGAACATCAGACTTGTTTCACCCCATTTAGCTTATATTAAATGTGTGTTAGTTTGGTTTGCTCGGTGGTTTTTGTTGTGTCTTTATGTAAGAACATTTTTGTCCCCCCCAACCCCCACAACTAACAAAAATCAAAAACTGAAACAATGAGGATAAGAGGGAGGGGAACTTTGCAGCAACCAGAGATAATGAAGGCTCTTATCCTGCAAAGGACATCTGATGGGCAATCCTTTGCTCCAAGTCAGAGCCCACCAGGGGGTGAAATCCTGGCTCCACTGAAGTCAATAGGAGTTTTGCCCTTGACTTTGGTGGGGCCAGGATTTCATCTTAGCTGTTTTGGGATGTTAATTCTCATAAATCCTGATGGGAAAAGATCATTAAAGCCAAATCTTGTTTCCCTGAGTTCCCAGAAGAAAAGGATAAATATACTTCTCTTAATAACTGCTCCACTAAATAAATGTTTTTAGCTGATCTGCCAAATTTACCAGGTTTCTTACCGTCACGCTAAACTTGGAATATACTTAGTTTACTCAGCACTGGAGTGTCTCTCTTCTTCTTTTAAACAGGGCCGGCTCTAGGCACCAGCAAAACAAGCAGGTGCTTGGGGTGGCATGTTTCTAGGGGCGGCATTCTGGCGCCGGCCATCCTAGGCGCCGACTCCGTGGCATGGGGGAAAAGTGCCCCCGCTGCCCCAGCTCGCCTCCCCTCCACCTCCGCCTGCTCCCCTGAGCGCGCTGCCGCCGCTCCGCTTCTCCATTTCACGCAGCAAGGCTGGGAGGGAGGAGAAGCCGAGTGGCGGGGCGCTCGGGGGAGGCGGTGGTGGAGCGGAGGTGAGCTGGAGCGGGAAGCGGTTCCTGTACCCCCGGTTACTTCCTGCGCCCCCCCCACCCTAGCTCACCTCCGCTCCGCTTGCTCCCCTGAACGCACCACCGCTCCGCTTCTCCCCCCTCCCTCTCAGGCTTGCCGCGCGCGAAACAGCTGTTTCGCGCAGCAAGGCTGGGAGGGAGGGAGGGGGGAGAAGGGGAGCAGTGGGACGCTCGGGGGAGGCAGCAGTGGTGGAGCAGTTCCTCTACCCCCCCTGTTACTTCCTGCGCCCCCCCACCTTAGCTCACCTCCGCTATGCCTGTTCCCCTGAACGTGCCACTGCTCCGCTTCTCCCCCCTCCCTTGCCTGAGAGGGAGGGGGGAGAAGCGGAGCGGTGGCGCACCCAGGTAAGCAGGTGGAGCGGAGGTGAGCTAGGGCGGGAGGTCGCGGGGGGGGCCGCAGGAAGCAATGGGGGGGGAATGCGGCACCCCCGGGGGAGGAGGCGGGGCCAGGGATTTGGGGAAGGGGTTCGGAAGGGGCAGAGTTGGGGCGGGGGGGGCACAAAAAAAGCAGGGGTGGCCAAAAATGTTTTTGCTTGGGGCAGCCAAAATCCTAGAGCCGGCCCTGCTTTTAAATCGGTCTGTAAAAGCATTTTGACAGAAGCTCATACGGAAAATCATTTTAAAAAATAAAAGGAAAAGAAAAAAATGTTCAGTGACCTTAATGTGAAAGTACTTAATGATTAAGTGGGTGGAGGTCAGTGTTTGTAGAAAAAAATAGTTGGTTTTTTTTTTTGCGAAGTATTTTTGCTTATCTTATCAGTTCATCATATGCATGTCACAGGGATCTGAGATGTGCTTAAGATTTTGTGTTATCCTTTTTATCCCACTCTTTATTCCAGTGTAACAGAATATATGTCATTGCCTAGAAATCAATGATTTTTTAAAAATGAGGAAAACATTTAATTGTTACATAACATATTCCATGTGGCCACCCCTAGCAGTTCAGAGGAAAGAGATAAAAGCAAAGCAAAACAAAACAAAACAAACCCTGCCAGAAAACACGCAAGCAATGGAAAAATCCCTTCCTGACCCCTGCCAATGGCTGGCTGAACCCCTGAAGCATGAATTTTTGGAACATAAGACATAAACCGCCCTGGGACTCACTTCCGGTTTAACTCTGTTCCCTAACAATAATAATGAGAATAACCTCCAAAAATCATCTAATTTCTGGGGACAACCACCACCACATGTACAAGCATGTTCCCCTTTCCTCACAACCCCTCCAACAGACTGTCTTCCTACCAGCAAAAATACAATGGATATTAACTGGAGTCAAATGCCATCTAAACAATAATTTATAAATTAAGTAAAATATTTCTGAGCTATATAAATTGAAGATGTATATCCCCTTTCCCATATAGAGACCCACTCATTCAGATGAATTTTTTTGTCCAAATCCCTCTTCCATTTTCCTATCTGGGTTGTTTTCTTACCAACATCTTTGTCAATGAAAATTGTATATACAAATTGAAGCTTTTGTTCCAGCTTGCTCCTGGATTACCTTCTTGATGGACAGAAGGTCTCCCTTTACAAGGTCTATCTTTACAAGAGCTGCCTTATATCTAGATTTCACAATAAAATATTTGACTTGTAAATATTAAAAATATGGGATCTTTTATTTACATTGGTACATACTACTTGGTATGATTTCAAATCAGGATCCAGGAACAGCTGTCCAAATTGAGTAATCTCCGCTTTTACCCACAATAAATAGTAACTTTGATATTTCCTGGGGATCAGTTCCTAATTCTTAATGAAAGTATTTAAGGGAGAGGGCCCCAACAATGGGAATTTAAAAAAAAAATGGTCAAAAGCTGCTTAGGTGGTCTGGATGAATGGGTGATTGCTTGCTTGATTTTTAAAATTGGTGACTTGCATTACTTGTTACCCAAGAGTTATTATGAATAACTATTTCGGCTCCAGTCCTGTTTGAGTAATAATAAATAAAAATAATTAATGGAGATATCCCATCTCGTAGAGCTGGAAGGGACCTTGAAAGGTCATCGAGTCCAGCCCCCTGCCTTCACTAGCAGGACCAAGTACTGATTTTGCCCCAGATCTCCCAGTGGCCCCCAAGGATTGGGCTCACAACCCTGGGTTTAGCAGGCCAATGCTCAAACCACTGAGCTATCCCTCCTCCCAATAATAATCTGTTATTAACTCAGTTGATCACATCTTTTAATTGTGATGCATAATAATAATAATAAGTCATGTTAGGGACAGTTAGTCTACTACACTTTGTAGGCTTATACAGAACTTTAGAACTCACCCTTTGTCTTTTGTTTCCATGTAAATTTTAATACCACATTCTGTCATGTTTGTAATGTCATATCAGCGATATCAACAGGGATGCACTCAAACAAAAATAACAACTTTGGAAGGATATTCATCTTTACTGAGGCTACCCTACCTAGCCAAGAAATTTCATATTTGTTCTATTCCTGCAAGTCTCTTATTATTTTATTCCACGTTGGAGGGTAATTTGCCTTTAAAAGATTTTTTTTTCTCTACAATATTTATTCCTAAATATTGACCCTTTAGGGGATATAACTTCCTAAAATGTCCTGCCCAAATTCCAATATCAATTATTCTGTAATTTTTAACAAGGATTTAGATCCTACAAATGTAAGAAGACATCATCATCATACAAAACTATTGTGTGTTTCAATCCAGAAGGTGTTTTGATGCCCTTTACCGAGGAGACATTTCTCACATTTGCTGCAAATGGCTCCGTTACCAAAACAAATAGGGGGATAACCCTATCTTCTACCCCTAGCCAAATTAAAAGAAGGGGATTGATGATGGACCATTAACCCAAGCAGACTCTTGAGGATGAGTACACAGGGCCAAGTTGCCCCTATAAAACTGATTTCCAAACCCAAACCTTACCAAAATCTGTCTGAGGTTCTCCCACTCCAGCTGGGTTGAAGGTTTTCTCAGCATCTAAAGAAGAAGCATGCAGCAAGAATTGCTAGAATTAACATTATAAATCAAATTAGTTTTTCTGATAATATCAGATTGAAGAAGGTAAGCAAATTTGGGCAAGATGATGCTCAATCTGTTTGCTAGCACCTTGGCATTAATTTTAGCATCCATGTTAATTAAAGTAGGTCTATATGATGCACAATTGGTAAGATATTTTCCTTCTTTAGGAATGACCACAGTTTTTGCCTCTTCCCGTGAACCTGGAATCTTGTTCCCCTGTGATATATCATGAAACAATTCAGTTAAAAAAAAAAAAAGGGACCAACACTTACTTTAGAGCTCTATAATACTCTGCAGAAAACCCATCGGCACCTTGAGCTTTACTCGATTTTAAAGTCTTAATTACAACTTTGACTTCCTCAGCAGCAATTTGCCTATTAAGAGCTGCCACATCATCTTCTGAGAGCTATTCAGGGATTGGATTTTCTGAACCATACAAAGTATGGAAAAAGTTAGCAAATGTTTCAGAGATCTGTTTGATGCCAATTAGTAAATCTCCCTTTTTATTTTTAATCAAAGGGATGGCTGAATTATCCTGTTACTTTTTTAACTTTTTTCCCCTTTTCATAATATTTTTGTTTAATATATCTAAGTGTTTGCTCAGCCTTACCTGTTTGTAACAGGTTAATATTCCCTCTTCTAATTTATTTTCTTATACTATTTTAGATCCTGTAGATTTATGTCTACCTTCCAAAACAGAAAGTTTTTGAACCAAACTCTCTTCTTCAAGACCTCTCATCTTTTTGAGGTATGATGCTTTATTTATAAGGATCCTCCTCTTTACCACTTTTCCAGCATACCAGAGAACACTTTTATTGATCCTTTCCTTATAGTTTTCGTCTATATGTTGCTGAACATTTTCTTCCAGCTCTTGAATTCTAAGGGAGTCATACATGAAAGCTCTGTTCATCTGCCAGGCCTTTTGTTTTTCCACTGAGTTCCAATCTTTTAATCTGATATATGCAGGGGCATGAACAGACCAATTTATATCTGCCAGATACATTTTTTGACTAAATTAGTCAGGGTCCTAGACACAAAAATCATATAAATCCTGGAATAAGGTCCATGAGGAGGAGAATAATATATATAGTCCCTGACATTCAGATTCAGCTCCCACTAGGCATGTACCTCTTAGAATAATATCATCTTCACTGAAACGTTCTAAATCCCTAAAAAAACGGAGTAAAAAGAGAAGTTTGCCTCTAACTGGGAGCGTATATCTTGGCTAAGGTGAAAAGTTTACCTCTAAAGCAGGGCCGGCTCCAGGCACCAGCCTGGCGAGCAGGTACTTGGGGCAGCCCCTCCGGAGAGGGGCGGCACGTCCAGCTGTTCGGCGGCAATTCAGCGGACGGTCCCTCATTCCCGCTCGGAGCAAAGGACCTCCTGCCGAATTGCTGCTGCAGATCGCGATCACAATTGCGATTGCGGCTTTTGTTTTTTTTTGTTTTTTTTTGCGCCGCTTGGGGCGGCAAAAACCCTGGAGCCGGCCCTGCTCTAAAGGACCCCTTAATTAAAATACATCTGCCCTCTACAGTGTGTGCTGAAACAATAAAAGGGAAGTGTTTAGCAAATAGTGTTGTCACCACTCTTCTGTTAGATTGCTCTGGAGAGACATATGGTATCTGTATCCAAGAAGTGTTCAGGTATTTATACTCATTTTTCTTCAAGCGTGTTTCTTGTAAATAGATTATAGTAGTAAAACCTTTTCAGTGAGCAGAATATATTTTTCCTTTTTGTTGGACTGTTCATCCCCTTCATGTTAACAATCATGATGTTAATAAACTTATCCATGACTACCAGCTCTGCTCTCACCCTGTATACTAATCTTTGTTAAAAGTAGTGAGACCCCCCTCCCCCAGCCAGATGCCAGGGCTCCATTATATTTGTGATTCTTCTGTAAGTAAAATTTTTGATAGTGTTCCCATCAAACACACAGTCATTTTAAAATTCACACATATGTTGCTTTTCCTTTTGTAATGCCTATATTGTTGTACCCTGATCCTGAGTCTGATTTACCATAAACTTTTAAATTCTGGGCCCTAACATTTTTTTATTAATGTAATCTTTTCTATTAAAGCATCCAACAATATTTAACATCTGTTCCCTTAGCCCCTGTTTCCCTCCTCCATCCTCCCTGGGCATTCCCCCCATTGTCACCTGGTCCCCTCTAACTATGAGAGCCCAGACTTTCCTTACTTCCTCCACAGGCTTGTTAATTCCCTGCTCAAAGAAAGGTTTCTTTTTCTTTTCTTTTTTTAAACATATATTCTTAAGAACTAAGCCTTATTTAATCGGGCCAAACACCTTTATAACGTTGGATCTTGTGAGATTATTATACCATCTTTGAGTTTACCTATTCTTAAAATATTCTACCAAAGATGACCCTTCAATTAACATAAATTTTGGAATGTTTATAATTACTCTAATGTCAAACTTACTTCAGTAAGGGAGATCTGGGCCTCCTGCTAGTTTGTTATTAATTTAATGTTGTGGTTTATATTATAAAATAAATTAACTATGATGTTATATCTACTAAGTATACTGTATCCACCTAGAGTAAAATATCCTGGGTGCTATACAGCCCAGCTTTCATTTCACTATATCCCTTTATTGTTATAACCACATGGATATAGAATCTATTATCTATTGTAATGTCTTAGCCCATATACTAATCTTGTTCTTCTGGATCTGGACTCTTTCTTCTGCTTTCATATCTGTTGTATCGGTGCATCTTTTTGAGCTGTTCAGGCTCTCTTTGATCTCCTTGATTTCCAGTGATTTCTTGGTGATCTGTAGAACCAATGTCTTTAATCCCATTCATATTTTTTGGATCTAATTTGCCTATTCCCATGTCCATAAGTACCTGTTTCCCTTCTTTTGGATCGGAAGTAGACATATATCTGTCCTTCCATTTAAAGGATTGTCTAAATGGGAATGCCCCTTTGTATCTTATGTTCTTTCTAAGAATTGTGGTCACCTGGTATAGTTCCTTTTGCTTTCTCAGGGTTGAGGATGCCAGATCTGGGAAAATTTGTATGTACTGGTTAAGAATCATCATTGGTCCAGCTCCTCTTCCTCATTATCCTCTGTGTTTTATCCTTGTCTTGACAGTAGTTGGACAGTCATGTCTCTTGGTCTGGAGCCTGCTTGGGGGCCTGAGGAAAAGAGATCTGCCCTTTCAATATGAATGTGATCTTTATTGGCCACTTTTAATATGTAATGGAAAATATCATCTAATGTGTCCAGCAGATTTCTCAATTCAGTCTCCTCTGGAATACCTCTCATCCTTATGTTATTCCTGCAGTCTCCATTTTCTGTGTCCTCCAGCTTTAATTCTATTTCTTTTTCTCTCTTTCAATTTCGATTTTTTTCATCACTACTAGTAATGCTGTTCGATTGCTCAGCTAATCCTGTTTCCAATCTGATATTTTCCCATTAATCTAATCAATTTTTAGGGTGCATTAGGATTTGCAAAGGCTGGATCAAGGGGATCCCAGCATGTGCCACTTTAGAGGGCAGCTGGTGTTCAGGGGCTGGTAAAGTAAGCAGAGGTCTGTAAAAACTTCTCTCTCGCTCGCTCGTGCTCTCTCTCTCTCTCTCTAACTTCCAGTGACACTGGCTGCATGTTGGTCTCTCAGGATATCCCATTCCTAGAAGCAACCATTCAAGCAGAGTTGACAGAAACTAGCAGGAGGCAGGGCAACTTAGAAGGGAACAACACTTACTCTGCCTGCCCACCACCCCACAAACACCTGAACCAAGTAACTGATAGCCCCCAGCCTCTGAGGAGAAAGACCCTTAGTACCATGCTCCCCAAATCATTGCTTTCTTCCTTCTTGGGCAAGTGGGGAGAACACCGCTTAGTGCCCTCTCTGCCTTGGCTTGTGAGGAATGAGGGGGAGAGAGCAGGAATACAACAGGGAGGATTAAACAATCAGTTTGCTAGCACCTAGAGGATAATATTATTTGTCAAGAACAAATCATGACAAACGAACCTAGTTTCCTTCTCTGACCAGGTTACTGTTGTAGTGGATGTGGGGAAGCTGTAGATGTGATTTATCTTGATTTTACTAAGGCTTTTGTCAGAGTTCCACATGACAGTCTCATAAGCAAAGTAGGGAAATGTGGTCTAGATGAAAAAATTGAGGTGGGTGCACAGCTGGTTGAAAAAGCTTACTTACAGTAGTTATCAATGGATCACTGTCAAACATGGAGGTGAGATCCTATAAAGGTCTGTCCTGGTTCCAGTACTATTAATATTTTCATTATATTGATAATAGAGTGGAGAGTATGCTTATCAAATTTGCAGATGACACTAAGGGAAATTTAGGTTAGATACTAGAAAATTTTTCAAACTCTAAGGATAGTTCAATTTTGGAATAAGTTACTGAGAGATGTGGTGGAATCCCCATCACTGCAGGTTTTTAAGAACAGGTTAGACAAACATCTGTCAGGAACGGTCTAGGTATATTTCCTCTTGCCTCATTGCAGGGGGAGAGACAAGGTGGACTCTCAAGGTTCTTTCCAGCCCTACATTTCAATGTATCTATGAATTGGTGTAATATTTATTTTCTGAAAATGGTAAGGCACTGAGAGAAAGGGGGAGACTCTTCTCAAGTCCCTCTACACCTCTCGTCCTTCAACAGGGATAGAGAGAGAAAGATGGAGAAATTTGATTGGGTGCGGAGGGTGAGAAGGGACACCAAAAAAAACAAGGAAATTCCATAGGGAGAAAGAAAGGGGCGGGGGGCGGGGGGGCGGCAGAAAGGAAGCTGGACTCTGTGTGTTGGTGAGGGGAAATTTGGAGCTGACATGAGGGACTGGTGATGTTGTGATGAGGCCAACTTAGAATCAGAGAAGATTAGGGTTGGAAGAGACCTCAGGAGGTCATTTAGTCCAGCCCCCTGCTCAAAGCAGGACCAATCCCGATTAAATCATCGCAGCTAGGGCTTTGTCAAGCCAGACCTTAAAAACATCTACAGACGGAGGTTCCACAACCTCCTTAGGTAACCCATTCCAGTGCTTCACCACCCTCCTAGTTAAATAGTTTTTCCTAATATCCAACCTAGACCTCCCCCACTGCAACTTGAGACCATTGCTCCTTGTTCTGTCATCTGCCACCACTGAAAACAGCCAAGCTCCATTCTCTTTGGAATTCCCCTTCAGGTAGTTGAAGGCTACTATCAAATCCCCCCTCACTCTTCTCTTCTGCAGACTAAATAACCCCAGTTCCCTTAGCCTCGCCTCATAAGTCATGTGCCCCAGCCCCCTACTCATTTTCATTGCCCTCCGCTGGACTTTCTCCAATTTGTCTACATCCTTTCTGTAGTGGGGGGGCCTAAAACTGGATGCAATACTTTGAATGTGGTCTCACCAGGGCTGAATAGAGGGGAATAATTACTTCCCTCAATCTGCTGGCAGTGCTCCTACTAATGCAGCCCAATATGCTGTTAGCCTTCTTGGAAATAAGGGCACACTGTTGACTCATATCCAGCTTCTCGTCCACTGTAATCCCCAGGTCCTTTTCTGCAGAACTGCTGCTTAGCCAGTCAGTCCCCAGCCTGTCACGGTGCATGGGATTCTTCCGTCCTAAATGCAGGACTCTGCACTTGTCCTTGTTGAACCTCACCAGATTTATTTTGGCCCAATCCTCCAATTTGTCTAGGTCACTTTGGACCCTTTCTTTACCCTCCAGTTTATCTACCTCTCCCCCCAGCTTAGTGTCATTCGCGAACTTGCTGAGGGTGCAGTCCATCCCATCATCCAGATCATTAATGAAGATGTTGAACAAAACCTGCCCCAGGTCCGACCTCTGGGGCACTCTGCTTGATACCAGCTGCCAACTAGACATCGAGTTGTTGATCATTACCCGTTGAGCCCGACAATCTAGCCAGTGTTCTATCCACCTTATAGTCCATTCACCCAATCCGTACTTCTTTAACTTTCTGGCAAGAATACTGTGGAAGACCGTATCAAAAGCTGCGCTAAAGTCAAGGTATAATTTGGAGGACTGTGATTGCGAGGGGTGGAAACCTTTAGGGTGTTTCATATAATATCCAGTGTTTCAATCACCTGTTTCTGTGCCACAGTAGGGAATATGAAAAGTCCCCTTTACAAATTCATTATATACCACTTACTTTTAGACTTGTTGCTCCCTTTTATTTGAAATGTTTTCAAGAGAAATTAAGGGTAGATAGAAAATTCCAAATTTTGAAAATGTCTTCCTTTTCCTTGACTCTTACACGTTCTTAAAACTTTGAGCTCTGAAGATGTGTTTAGTGATCTGACTGCCATATATGTATATCACCTCAAGTAATTTGTTTTTTTGGTAATTTCTAAAGAAACAATATTTCACCATTTTTTGTGAAAAGTTCAAGAGATCAAATCCTATACAGTCCTAGGAAACTGAGAACCATGCAGATCAGGTCTATATTAATGGAAAAAAGAAAAATGCTATGAATGTATATAAGGAAAGTGCTTTGGGGAATTGAAAAGAATTGATTGGATAGCAATTTGAATTAACACAGTAATTAGTCTTGGTATTATCCCTGCCAAACAACTTGATTTTATTGACCTTAAATATAGTTTACACCTACTATGTTATTAAGGGCAGGGAATGCAGACCAGGGATCTTAAAGTAATTTTCAGTCCTGGGGTTTTAGCATTGCCAGACATGTGATTTTTCTGGGAGCCTTTCTTTAAATTTAAAGGAGAGTTTCTGAGTACTCTAAATAAGTTATAAAAATGTTGAAGTATTTCAAAAAATCTTACTGGATTAGCTCTGAGATTGCATTCACTAATCAGACAGTAGAGATTAGACCTCAAGATTTTAAAATATGGATACCTATAATCAAGCTCCTGAGTGCAAATGTGGGCATCTAAATAAGTGGCCTGATTTTAAAATGTTTATCTTCACAAATAAATTGTTCCTCTCATGATGCCCTAGAAATATAATCCTAACATTTATTTTTTAGTATTTTTGTTTAATTAATTAAATTTCTTGGCAAAATGCTGTTTCTTTATTTACAGTTTTTAAATATCCCAAGATTGAAGAAATAAGACATGCACTACCTAAAAAGTTTTCGGAATTGTATGTTGTAATTAAATATATCCTTATTTGCATTTTATGATTGACTGTGCATTTGAAGGACATTTCAAATTTGTAAGTATTTAACATAGTGAAAGAAACAGTTCCTATTTTTCCAAATGGTAAAACACTTTCCTAGAATATTTGGGGATTTTCTTTTCTTTTTTTAAATTGCATTTATGCAAATATGGTTAACTACAGCTGATTAGTATGCAGTGTTGTTGTAGCTGTGTTGCTACCTTATCTTTCTTACAGCTGATTAGAGGAAGGCAGCTAAAAATACTGGTCTTTTATTAAACAATTTGTTGTTTTCTGCTTGCACACATGACAAACCTTCTCTGAACTGATCTTTAGGGTTGATATTGTCTCTTCTTTCAAAGCTGTCCTTAAGACCAATTTCTGCTAGAATGTGTGTTTTTAAAAAATCACCAAATTAATTATGGCTATGTTGAGGGGGAGATGGGGCTAGTTGACCATTTATCAATTTATAATGATACAATAAACTGTGTGTGTGTGTGTGTATGTAAATATAGGCAGAGCTGGAGCACCAATTATAAGGTTGGTGGAAACTTCCCATTATAAAACTATGTTTTGAATTGCTTATGACTTTGCCAACTATTAACATTTCATGCTGACATTTGCCATTCTGAGTATCTGCCTGAGGCTTTAGGAAAACTTCAGCCAGAATCAATGGGGAAAATGTTATTTTGCCTATATTATGAAATTGTGGCAACCTTTTCTTTAAGAAGCTCTAGAACCTCCATGCTTTGGAGTAGGGACTTAAAATTTGGCAAGGGGTGGCCTTTGCATCAGGGATGTGGCTTTTGCTGTTCTGGAAATATTCACCCGAATTTGGCCAAGTTATAAGCCTTTGAAAAACATTATACATATGTAGAGACTTGCTAGCGGTTCCCATCTAAAATCTCTGGCGATTCCATCTGCACAGTGCATGTTCCAGCCCAGGGCTGAGCAGGACTGTCCCTGCAATTGCTGCTCTGGGCTGGCTCTAGGCACTGGTACTGAGAGCAGTGAGTTTGTGTCTCCTGTGTTCTCTGTCCCCCTGGTGGGCCCTGGCAACATGGAGGAAGAAGGTGCCTGAATTGAATGCAGAGAGGCTAAGAGCCAGATCAGCTGGGCGGGATGAGGAGGTAGATTTGGGAAAAAATGCCTTGAGGGTGGTGGAAACTGGGATGGGAGGTGGGGGATAGAGGGAAACTGGGACTCTGAATTGGGGTAAGAGAAGCTGTGATTGGAAGCCAGAGGAGATTGAGTGAGATTGGGCAAGGAGACTCGGAATGGAGTGAGAAGAGACTGGGACTGACTGGGAAAGGGGGACTGAGAGCTAGAGTGTGAACCTCGGGAACTGGGATCCTTTGGGAATAGACTAAAATTTGGATGAGGAGTGAGCAGGGAAGGAGCCTGGGACTGGATGGCAAGGATACTAGGGTAGAAGAAAAGAGGTTGGACAGATGGATCTGACCAGGTACATGGGGAGAACAGGGTAGGCAAATACACTGGAACCAGAAGCCAGGAAGGTGAATAGCTATGGTAGGTACTGGGAAAGCCGTGGAGGGAGAGTGATTGGATAAGGATCCTGGAAAGGGAGATTGGGAGCAAGGGGGGATGGGAAACATGAGTGGGAGATAGCAATTGGAGGCCAGTGGTGAGGGGAGACAGATCAGAAAAGGAGCTAAGAAGGGGAAATTGGAGCTGCCTAGGCAAAGAGAATGGGACTGGAAGTGGGAGGGAGACTGGGACTGGGATGTCTGAAGTGGGAGAGTAGGACTGGCTGGGAAAAGCAGACCAGGATTGTGATGAGAAGCTTGGGGTGCGGAGACTGGGACTGTCTATGTGAGGAGAATGAGATTAAAACAATGAGCCATGAATTTGGAAGAGAGAGGATTGGGTGAGGGATGGGTTGGAAGGGGATGGGGTATATATGGCACTCTGTACCCCAAACCAACACCCTGGCACCCCCATATGTACCATGGTGATATGATTATAATGTTTTGTACAAAGTATGCCTTGTGAGGCATCGTTTTAAAAGTCTTGATCTGTTGAATATTAATATCCTGTTGCACTTTGTGTTATCATTTTATGTGATGTTATGAAATTTTGCTACATATGTGTTACTGAAATATGTTATGAGGTTGGGAACACCCACAATCAGCCTTTCAGGTACAACAGTGGAGTAGCCAGACACACTGATGACCCACTAAAGGGAATCCACTTTCCCAACAACCATCCCAGAAGACTTCTCAGAGAGAGCACATAGACAGTGGAGGCTGTTTGACCTATGGGGGTGGATCTCCACATCACAAGCATGTTTCTTCCAGCTTGTTGGAAAGATCTTATAAAGAGGGGAAGTGACATCATGACTTGGCCTCACTCCCCCCACAACTCAAAACCTGAAAACACATCTGGAGTACAAAGACTTTGAACTGGGGAGGGTGGTCCCGGGCTGGAGGAGAGTCCCAGCCTGTGTAGTTGTGTATTTATACCATCTGCCAGGGTGAGACACTGCTTAATTCAAATCCTGTTTAGTTTATAGAACTTACGCTATGAATTTATTTTATTTCTTAGGTAACCAACTTTGATCTCTGTGCTTACTACTTATAATCACTTAAGATCTATCTTTCTGTAGTTAATAAATCTGTTATATATTTGATCTAAAACAATGTATTTTGGTTGAAGGTTTAAAACAAATAAAAGGAAGTATTTCTTCACACAACGCACAGTCAACCTGTGGAACTCCTTGCCAGAGGATGTTGTGAAGGCCAAGACTATAACAGGGTTCAAAAAGAACTAGATAAATTCATGGAGGATAGGTCCATCAATGGCTATTAGCCAGGATGGGCAGGAATGGTGTCCCTAGCCTCTGTTTGCCAGCAGCTGGGAATGAGCAAAAGGGGATGGATCACTTGATTACCTGTTCTTTTCATTCCCTCTGGGGCACCTTGCACTGGCCACTGTTGAAAGACACAGGATACTGGGCTAGATGGACCTTTGGTCTGACCCAGTAGGGCCATTCTTATGTTCTTACGAAGTGCCTTTATAAACAGAGCTGAGATTTCCCACACTAGTGTGTGTCCTCTCCACATTGAGGGAGGGGTGGACTGGGTAATGAATTTACACTGGTCAGGCTTCTGACCAAGACAAGATGGTACAGTTCTGGGGAGCAAGGCTGGGGAGCTGGGGGTTATTGGCTGGAGCCTCTCTATTGTTGGCTCATGAGTGGCTGGCAAAGCATTCATGTAACTCAGTTGGGTGTGTTCTTGCCTGTGGATGTCTGTGTAAAGGCAGAGCTTTGTAGCTTGTCATAGCTTCACAGTGTGAGAGGTGTACCCCAGGTTGGTGGGACAGAGGATGCAGCCATCCCACAGTTCAGGTTGCACCAGACAGGACTGGGACAGGGATGGGTTTGAGGGGAATGGGGTATAAAGGATCAAGTTTGGGAGCAATGTGCAGAAGAGTCTGTGGCACCTAGAGTGACAACACTCCCCTCAGAGCCTGGAATAGAATCCAAGATTCAGGAATCTCAATATGCCTCAGCTGTCAACACATTTCTGTGAAAATTCATGGCAAAGAGTCTGTCTCATCCCCATCTAATGCTGCTCCACGTAAAAGATGACAACATACTGCTACTATCAGTTACACTATTTGTTCATGTGACAAAGGTCTGTGCTGTGGATCTAAAAGTTCCAACCCTGCTGGTGCTCATGTGGGTATAAATATGATGCTACCTGGTGGAATTTGTTTTTTTCTTTTTACAAAACCTAAGAAATTTTCCAGAAAAAAAAGTATTAAAAGCACATTCTTAAGTTTTCAAAATCGAGCTCTCATAAGTTTGGAAATGCCAGAATTAAAGTCACCAGTGCAGCTATAATCTAGCCACCTTATATTTATGCATTCTGATACAGTTTTTAATTACATTATCACATGTATGACGGTTGCACAGGTAAGATTAGGAAATACCAAAATTAAGGTTGCCTATGCAACCTTACACACACACACACACACACACACACACACACACACACACACACACACACACTAACTAATTAAAAATAATAATGTGTAAGTTATTTGACTTCTTGATTGCAAGCTCTGTATGAGAGGAATTGTCTTTGTATATGTTAGTATGACTCTTATTTTGATGTGTCAAGTCTCCTAATTGGGGTCTGTGTTCTATGGGTGCTACAGCAATATAAATATTTTCCAAATATTTCTTTATCTGATCTTTCCAATAGTTTTACAGTCTTCCTCTTACTTTTTCAAATTTAATTTCTATATTTTTATTGTTGATAGCTTTTTAAGAATACAGTCTCTCAGCCATTTTCGTGTCACCTTTAATTTCATCCATCTCTTCATTTTTAGACCTACTTTCTTTAGGCAGTACTTTTCCCCTTAATATATTTGTAAAGTCACTCTGATTCCTCTTTCTCCATTAGCTTGATTTGCCTTGTTTTGCTCCATTTATCTTTTCCCTTAAAGCTAATTAAAGAATTATGGAATACATTTTTATGGTTGCCTATCCCTTTCCAATTACCAATATCATTGTTCTTTTATGTCGTTTTGTGCCTTATACCCCATATGTTTTAAGATACCCACCTGTCAGATTCTAGTGTTTCCTCCTGTAGCTTCTTACTAGAGGCTAGCTTAATCCCTGATCCTTGCATATGTGCACAAGGGAAGGCACAAGGACCTTTGTACCTTCCTTTGCAATATGACCCTCAATCTATTTATACTTCAGAAATAAAGATAAAATATAAATATAAAATATAAATAAAGAAATAAAGTTTCTGACATGCTCACTGATGAAAAATGAAAGTAGACATACATTTGACATTTTTACTTAGCAGCATAATTTTTATAAGAGTTAAACATTCTCACTGCTTTCCTGTCAAGTTAATATTCATCTCTTAGAGACTGTCATGCCAGAACACCACCCATCACCTCTTCCTAACAAAACATGGCTTGAGTGAATAATTAGGGGGTATGAGTTTTCTTTATGAACATGTAAGATAAGATAAAAATAGGAATGAAGACTATTTGAGACAAGACAAACAAAAGAATACCTTAGTATAGCCTACTTATCCTGATGCATATACTCTAGGTATGAAAGGGGCTGTTAGCAAAAGCAGAGTTGTGAAGGAAATGGAATAATTGATACAGTTCTAAACATGCAAGATCAAACCATGCAGCTGTTTCTATAGAAGACTGACTGCACAGTTGAATGCTATAGACCACTGAAAGCACCTTTGGAACTGAGGGGAGAAATTCTTGGCAGAATAATAACACTGTGCAGTAGCTCCAGGGCAAGTGTCTGGTCATGGAAAGGTTAATGCATAGATGTTGTTAGTGTTGTTAAAAGAATCACTTTTGTTTCTATGAAGGCCTGGATAATATGCATTGTGGAAATGCCGAGATTTGCACTTGTCCTGTCTTTACAGTGCCTGTCCTGTGGTGATACAGAAAAGGATTATGAGTTGTCATTTGCTCATCTTTCATGAATGATCAAGATTTCAGAAATTATTATGATTAAAAGTATGACAGAGCAAGCCAAGAGTTTTGCTGAAATGCTTTTTCTTGAGAAAGTCTAAGTAATAGCAAAGCCATTGCACTTAGGCTTTCATTCATCTCTGAATATGCATCCAGTTCTTGGAAGAAAGGGAAAGAATTCTGTGAGGTCACTAACGTGCCGTCTACTGATGGTTGGTATACACTGCTGAAGAACTGTATGTATTAAAAATTGTTGTGTGTGAGCACTGAGGGAATTTCAAGCTGGCAAAAGGCATTTCTAGAGATAGAATTCTCATGCAATTTGAGTGTACATTTCACACTACTTATGAGCTAGGTAATAAAGACATCGGGGAAAAGAAAAAATATTAATAATCTTTTATGAGAGAGAACAGTATGTGCCAGGCTCTAAATAGTTGAGGGGAATCAAAGGAAGCCATTTAGTGTGCCAAAGACTTGGCTTAAAGACCTTTGAAAGCTGGACGTACAAAAGTAAAGGGAACAGCTTTTGGAAAAGATTGTGAATATGTAACTTCAGACATTCCAAACTAGCTTGCTCCTATTGTCCAAAGGGGTGGGGCTGCCAAAAGATTTATTTGGGGAATTCCACAATAATGTCACCCAACTGTGTAGTGCTGCATTCCTCCAGCTCACAACTGAACTCCTTCATGGGGCAATGTGGAGAAACTTGCAGGAGTGCTGTTGATAATTGTTGATTTGTGGGTGCTTCTTTTTTCAATCTTATCAGTCTGGTAGTTTTTTAGCACATAAAAAGTATAGCTAAATTCATATAATAAAAGAGTTTCTTACTGCAGATCTGTTACCTATAGTCTCCTCTGCTACCCCTTTCTCTGTTTTTAAGAAGATAAAGCTTTAGACTTCTGGAACCTTAACCTTTACAAGATGAGAGAAAATGAAACACACTAGTTCTCACACACTCACATCATTGTCTGGCTATGCCAAAAGAAGGACAGAAGACATTTGACATGGGTTTAATCAGACCGCAGCTTTATTATTAGATGTCTAGGCCTACCCAGCAGATAACAGTGTACAGTTTAGGTAACCCAACGTTTATTCCATAATTACCTGGGGGGCTTTTACCAGCTCCCTCTCTTTTTCCATCCAGGTCCCTCCAACAAATCAACTGCCGGTACCTTACCACCCACCCCCACTCATAGGAGGGTTAAGGTGGGCTATATGAATGGGGGGTTGGCTCCCTGCCGTACCAATCATAGGAGTCCCCAACTGCACCTCGCTTGTTCCTTTAATGAGCACCTCTTTCTAAGTCCTTTTCAGAGCCATTTATCTGGTCACTGTATACCTTCCCTGTGGAGTACCTGCACTGGACATCTGCCCTATACTTAAATAATGAGTTGCGACATATGGCCTAGCGCCTGTCATGCCATGCATGAACAGAGCCCTTCCTGAAGCCCAATGTGGGGTAGATGAAAAAACCCCCAGCTACAACCAAACCAATATGGTGGCAAGGGAAAAATTCCTTCCCAGCACCCCTAAACAAGGGGTGGCTAGCGTAATGCCCACAGCAGGTATTGACCAAACCTGGTATTTTACTACCTAAAAGGGAGGGAGGGAGGGAGGGTGGGTCCTGCTTCAGCCTTGGTCTATGTATAAAGGAAGGCTCGAGGAAAAAGGAAAGGCCTTTTCATCTGGGCCTCCCACTGCACTCTGTCTTGTAGGCTGTAAGCTCACTCACCACGGATGCTAGAATCCCCAACCACTACTCCTTTACTTAACTGTCCTAAAGCCACTGACAAACGAGCAGCAGAAGCTAGAATTTGGCCTGATTCATATAACCTGAATTAATAAGTATTTTGCCTGGAAGGGATACATGCTGCTTTGCTAACAAACTGTCATGCATAGCAGTTCTTTTCTCACAGTTCTTTCTCTGCTTCCACAATGCTCATTCTCTTATTTAGAAGTTTGACAGA
Source organism: Terrapene triunguis (assembly GCF_002925995.2). Classification (NCBI taxonomy): domain Eukaryota; kingdom Metazoa; phylum Chordata; order Testudines; family Emydidae; genus Terrapene; species Terrapene triunguis. Next base: position 25,823,349 of record NW_020664417.1, on the reverse strand, counting down.
TACTGGTCTTAAAGACAGTACTAGATTGTTCCCTTTCTGGGAATATAGAAGAAAAGTCAAATGTAAATTACAATTCAACATAAACATTCTCTTTTCAATATATCTAATATTTTGTAGTAGCAGGATCGAATCTAATAAACGTTATTTGTTGTGAGCTGTTGAAAACACTTAATTTAAAAAAAACACATTCCTAACACAAATATTAATCAGCTAGCTAATAAACAAGAATCAAATCAAGTACTATTAGTATTCCAAATTCATGGATTAGAGATACAAAAAACAAATACACAGGTCAGAGTGACTAGCCTTTTCTTATTACCTCCAGCCATAAAGCACTGTTCCCTTCACTCGGCCTGCCAGCCAAACACCTGTCTGGCTATGCCAAAAGAAGGACAGGAGACATTTGACATGGGTTTAATCAGGGCACAACTTTATTATTAGATGTCTGTGACTACCCAGCAGATACCAGTGTATAGTACAGATATCCCATGTTTATTCCATAATTACCCCAGGGGGCTTTTACCATTCCCCCTCTTTTTCCATCCAGGTCCCTCCAGCAAATCCATTGTTGAAACCTTGCCATACCCAGGGTAGAGGGCTTTCACCAGCTCCCCCTCTTTTTCCTTCCCAGTCCCTCCAACAAATCTATTGCCGGAACCTTACCATCCACCCCACCCCCCATAGAAGGGTTAAGCTGAGCTATAAGAATGGGGGGTTGGCTCTCTGCCGTACCAATCATAGGAGTCCCCAATTGCCCCCCGTTTGTTCCTTTAATGCACACCTCTTTTTAAGTCCTTTCCCAAGCCATTTATCCGGTCACTGTATGCCTTTCCTATGGAGTACCTGCACTGGACATCCGCCACAAGGAGACGCCAGCAATTAACTTCTCCTTCCTACACCCAGTTGGGTTTCCAGACATCTCCTAATGCCATATTTTATATCAGTAAAAAACATGATAGCACCTAAGTCGAACAGGTGAACCCCATCCCCCCAAAACAACTCTGCTGCCCCATATACTATGCCAGGATCAAGGGTGTCAATAAGGAGGGGCAAGGGAGGGCAGAACACTCCCCCCCCCCCCCCCCCCCCCCCCCCCCCCCCCGCCGAGTTTCATACAGGAGGTGTTCAAGCTCCCAGGTGGAGCTCTTAACTACAGCACAGCATTAGTGTGAAATGTAAGTTCTGCAGAGGAGAGGTGCCCCTGAGGCAGGGAATCAGTATTTTGTTTACAGAGGCAGGGTGATTAAGATAAGAAAGGGCTGGTGATTAAGGATATGGAAATTTAGCTTGTAAAAGAAGAATCCCTCTGTGGAGGGGGGAGTGGGAAGAGGAGTTGTTTTAGAGAGAACATGGGGTGGGGGCTCAGAACAAGTACAGCAAAGCACTGAGCCTAGATTTCATTCAGAAAAGGGGGAGATTTGGGGTGTAGGTAAAAAGAAGGGTCAAACCCAGGTAAGGGCTAGCAGTGTATAGAGAAGTTCCCATTCTACCTGTGGTACTTATGTGGCCCCATCACCATGGTATCTGAGGTATCACCATGTCTGACCTATTTCTCCTCCCAGTCCTTCGGTGAGGTAGAGCAATTCTGTTATCCCCATTGTACAGATGGGGCACTGAGGCACACACAGACTAAAGGCCAGATTTTCAAAGGTATTTAGGCACCTAGTGAGATTTTCAAATGCACTTAGAAGATTTGGTGCTTTGTAAACCCCACTAGATATCTAGCTGCATCTTTGGGTGCCTAAAAACCTTTGAAATTCTGTCCTTAAAGCACTGGCCTGGGGTCAGACAGGAAGTCAATGGGGGGAGTAGAACCCAGGTCTTTCAGAGCTAGCTCCCTATCCAGAAGACCAGCCATTATCTCTCTGCTGCATGCTGCAAAAAAAGAGGACTCTAATAGATGGGAGCAAAACCAAGGCGGCCAGTTCTCTGAGACTCCAGCAAATGGTCCCAGGATGGATGTCATGGTTGACAGCATGAAAAGCAGTACAGAGGTTAGAAAGGATGAAGAATGAGAGTCAGATGAGAGGAGATCACTTAACTCCCAAGGGGTGGCAAGTTCTGCCCCAGGCTGGGTTGTACAGCAATGGCTGCTGAGCAATTTTACATTTTAACTGAAAACCATTTTGTTCAGTAATTTCTTGTTCTGAGTTTGAGAAAAGAAGGAACGAGAAAGTGTCATATAAGTATCAGATGTGTTTATGCCTCAAATTCTTAGGGTTTCAGCTGTATTGAGGCCAATTCCAGAAAAAAGAACAGAAACTGCATCCCTAGAATCCATAAAGTCAACGATTATCATCATGATTTGCATTATTCACTGGGTGCCATCTGTGTGCTCAGCACTGTTCAGAATATGCCAGAAGATCCAGTCCCTGAGCCAGTACATATAAGATGTGTAATTCTGAATAAGATCGCTCGGATATTTTAGGTATTGACCACACATGTTATTACATGTTCACTGTGATGTTTATATCTATGAGTGGAGGCACTGATGGAAATAGAAGTTTTAACCCTCCAACTTTCTTTCTAAAGGAAGAGCTGTCCAGAGCTCCTGTGCCTGTTTATTTTCCTTTCCTGCCTGTAGAGGCTCTGATATACCTCAGAAGTCTCAATTTTTTCTCAACTTTAAAATATAGAATTTTCTTGGTGTTTGGTTTTAAATATTCTCCTGTGAGAACTGCAACTCAGTCACTGTAGTGTTGTGTTTAAGAGCCTTCTGGAAAGTAACTAGCCTTTAAACAGAAGTAAAAGCAGTGTTGCCAACTCTTATGATTTTGTCATGAGTCCCAGTATAATTGTTTTCCTTAAAGCCCCAGCTCCTGGAGTCAAGTGGATATGTAATTATTTCAGCCTTCTTTCTTAAAGAAAAATGAAGTTTCTAGTCCTCGTGGCTGTGGAGAAAGCTTCAAAATGTGACCCCAGTGGACCGTGAAGGCTCAAAAAGCAGAAGGCGAATAAAAAGAACCCCAAAGCTGTTATTTTTACATAACCTCATGGCATTAAAGCCAATCTCATGATTTTTGGTGAGCCTGATTCATGATTTTTGAACATTTGGGATTGGCAATACTTTGAAAGTGTCAGTTTCACTCCTGTTTAAGGTTAGTTTCTAGTCTACTATTTGTAGTGAGGTAACACCTCTAGAGCCTCAGGCAGGTGCAGTATAAAGTCATGGGGCCTTGCCCTCGTAGGATGTTTTCAAAGTTAAATGATCTATTCCAAGCGTGGTGAACTGCAAAAAAATGATAGAAAGTAGTCTAGAGTTTTCTACAATTGTTTCAATTGTTGTATTCAAGACTTAGTAACAAAGAATATACATTAAAATTTTAAACCTAACCAGTGTTACTTAAGTGACTTGACACAAGATGTGAGAACATGTTAGTATTAGAGCTGAGTGGGTCTAATATTTATTAAATCCTCTTTTTTTATATATAGGAATTAGATACAGTGCTCCTATCAGCTAATTTCTAAGCTATTTTAAAAAAAAAAAAACCTAGAGTTTTCAGGTGCTTAAATAGCCCTTGGAATCACGGTTAAAGTTTCCCCTCTCCATCCCCCCAAATCTGAAATGGCACCCCTGGCCAGGATGTGAAATTACTCTCCCTCTTATGGTCCCAAGGACTTTGGCCACCTCCCTGTTCACATATCTCCTTGCCTTTTCCACCCTGTGGGGGCTCACAGCTCCCCTCCAGACCCTGCGCTGAAGCATGTCTGACCAAACAATGTTAACTCCTGGAAAAAGTTCAAGAATCAGCCCCAAGCCCCTCCTTGCTCTGAGCATTAGTTCCACCCCTGTAAGCATTCCCAAATCATTTTCCCCAAGATGCACCACAGTTCTATCTGGTGGCTGCTGACAGGCCTGCACAGCATATAGCATCGATATTAGTTGATCCCATAACGTGCCTCTCCTGGCATGCCAACTGAGTATTGCTTCATCCACTGAAGCCCAGCTGCGAACCCTCAGGCAACCTCGACGCGTGCCTGTGCGCCCAAAAGACAATACTGTGCCCGCATATCCACACCACCATCTGCATGGCTGGTCATCCAAAATCTGTAATGAGATTACAACAAATTAATGCTGACTTATCGCCTGAGGTCTTACATATGTTCGGTACGTGTCCGAATGCCAACACCCGATTACCTGGATTGCCTTGGCTCCCATACCTAGCTGGGCTCTTCCCTGCCTCCTCCTCTGAGCGTGCCGCATTCCCACTCCTCCCCTTTCCCCCCACGAGTGTGCTAACACCACCAAACAGGCAGCTGGGTGGGAAGCGCTGGGAGGTAGGCGGAGGAGCGGGGACGCAGCACACGCAGGGGGGGAGGAGGTGGGGCGGGGAGGGAGGGGAACTTGACTGCCAGTGGGTGCACAGCACCCACTAATTTTTCCAGCCCTGGAGAGCCCACGGAGTCGGTGCCTATGCCCTTCACTCGGCCTGCCAGCCAAACACCATGTTGCTTAAAGGTGCAGGGCGGTCATTTCCAGTGTATTTCTTCAACATTAGTCTTTATACTCATCCCCATTAAATTTAATATTGCTGATAAAGTTGATTTTGTTAATCTTTTAAAGTTCATCATTAGTCTGATCTGATGTACTCTCTGAAACTTGTCTCTGTGCGTGTATCCATGCTCTGAGGCCTAAAAATACAGGGTGCTCTGGTAAATCATAGATACGTCTGAAGACTTCCAGGTCTTGAATTTTCTATGGAACAACCACTTGGGTGTGGAATTCACATCCTTGTTTGGTACAAGTAGATTTGGGGCCTTAGGCTATGCCTACACTGGCCCGCAATTTGGACTACGAGGGTACAAATAGCGGTGCATGCCAAAGTGCTGTGCTGTAATTCCCATGGGTGGACATTGTGGAGGTGAACTTAATGGTTCCTAGTGTAGTTCTTTTCAAACTGGACTACATTAATGCAGGTCAGTGTAGTCAAGTCCTGTGTCTGTTCTAGCCCTGTGTCATTTGCATTAGTTTTACTCCAGCCAATAAATATTACTTATAACAACATATTTACTTTTTTACCTGCCTGGCTTCCTAAGCAACGGATAGGCATCTATCATCTGGAAAAGGCCAACAATCAAAGGCTTAAAGTAGTTATACATTTTACATGCAAAATAAATATAAACATAAGCTTTATGTGTGCATTTTCAAACCATTCACTGATATGAAAGGCTTCAGCACATAGCTCAGCCTTTTACTGGAAACTAAAGATAGCTGAATGAACAGTAGAAAGAAACAAAGCCATAAATTGCCGAAGGGGTTTTCACAGTACATACCTAAAGGTCATTAAGAAAGACTAATTGAGGAATTACTTTTAGATTTAAATATTTATGTGGATGGGAAAATATGTAAATTTGAAAGTAGTTTACCACTTCACTAACAAAGCAAGTTAAATGCTAGAACTTCAGAGAAGCAAGCTGCAAATATATTCACTATTCAGCTAATGCTGCGTTAGAATGCTTGACAATTTGAAAATGTTAGACACAAGGCTAACTAGAATTTCAAGCTGAAGAGCTCGTTTTGCAAAGTTGATAAATACATATTCTAGCTGCTACCTGAGGGTTCTTTTAATTATATTTTGTTTGAAGAGAGTTCAGTTTGTTCAAGGACAGGGTAAAAATGTGTGTCTATGTCAAGTCACTTGGTCCCAGAAGTAAAGTTAAAGTAAAAAATAATAGAGGGCAGAAAGGTATGTTTTGTTGAGATTCACAGTGTGTTAGTAAATGTAGTATGACTGCTCTATGGGGAAAAGTCACCATTTGTAAAGCAGCCCACTATACAAGAGCACAAGTGCGGCCTAGTGGAAGATTGCCAACCACACAGCAGCTTTCTGTTCTGCTGTGGTAAACCACACTGCTGTAGCTATGTGCTATGGAGCAGCAACAATATGTCCAAATTTAAACATTGAGAACATCTTTGGGCTGATCCCATGATGAGAGAAGAACAAAGCAGCCCAACTATTACTTTTGAGATTCACTACTGTATATATCTCATTTAGGTAAAGAACACTTTCGTAGGAATAAGATTTAATAGGGAAAAAGTTATAAGCTAAAAATGTTTTGAAATGTACATTGCTGGCAGCAGCTACACATTGAGGATAATAGTAAAGTTTTCAGTCTTTTTCTGTCTCCCCCACCCCACCCCACCATCAAGAAATCACCACACGTTTTTCACTTTCTTTATTTTATCATCTGCTATTCATGACTATACTTATCTTTCTCATCCCTCCCAGTAAAACTAAACTAAAAAGGGGGCTGAATGTGAAACCTAAAAAAAGGAATGTTTATCTTCAGAGGAAGTTTCCATAGGTTACATTGGAAAACTGTTCCTTTCAGTTAAAAAGCAGAATTGCCTTGCAGTTGAAGAAAAAAAATCATAACATAAAATTCCCATGGCATGGAATGATATTTCATTAGTTTGAAGCACTCAGGGATTATAGAGAAAAACTAAAAAAATAGTAAATCAAAAGCAGCTTTAATGTGAACAGAAACAACACCTTTTGCTGTGAAAATGATAAAAGATTAATAGATTTAAAAAAGAATTGTGCAGGTTCCCAAGGCATCATTAAATGAGAGAAGCAAGTTGACATTTCTGAAATGTGCTATAACTTAGTATACAAAATTCGCTGAGGTTTATGGGTGTGGATTTGTCTAAATCTAAAGGTACCTCCTTGGAAGACAAGCCAAATAGTAGGATTATTACATCAATGGCAAAGGAGAAAGGAAATGGTTTTTTAATAATAATTATTAAAAACACTATTGTCTGTTTGTTTACATCAAATCCCTAACCAAACCATGAGAAGAATTTTTTTTTGTGAAGGAAACCATACCTTGTCCCCTTCAGTTTAGGGATGAGAAAGTATATATTCTAACAGGAGTCCTCCAGCAGAAACATCTTCCTATGGCATGTTATTATGCATTATGGACATTTTATGTCCTCTTTTGAAGTCTCCGATACTGACCATTACAGGAAATAGAATACTAGATTAAATGAACCATTGGTTTCTTCCATTATGGCAGTTCTTATATTCCTATTGAAACACATTCTTATGTTTCTGTTGAAAAATAGTGGCTGTTTTAAAGGGAAAAGGAAAAAAAAACTTTTTAAATTACAGAGGTGTTTAGGTATGCAAAATGTCATAAGGCCAGAATGTCATTGCAAGGCCTATCTATTCAGGCTTTTCCTGAGAGAGACGCATTCAGGGCAAGTCTTAATCTTATGTAGAGGCGGGTACTTTAAGGGTTATTGTTAACATTATCTCAGTTTGGTTTTATTTATTTTTTAAACGTTATTCATATTCCAAGACATATAGTGATAGGCACACTATATAAATTCAACAAATTATAAAAATCCAGTTGCACTTTCCAAACCATAGGAATTTGGAAGTTTTGGCTATTAGTGTGATTTAAATTCTGCCCTAATAGCCTTAGGGTCCAGACATTCTGAAAATTAAGGTCCAAATTTTCAAATGTTCTCAGCAGCAAGCAGTTCCCATAGTTCTCAGCACCTTCTTACTTCTCTTATCTTTCTTTTTGATTGAATGTGTAATCAGAATTTAATGGACTATACACCCTGGGCCAAATTCAGCAGTGAAATAAATGGTGGTGTAAATTATATATTGGTAGAAATTGTGTTTTAAAAATGGTGGAAGTGTCTACAGGTAGCAAATTAGTGGAACTTGGACCAAGTTGGCATTCAGTGTCCCAAATGTATGTACTTCATACTGGTTTAATGTTCTGTAGGGGTGTTTGGATAGTGTGGGCATAAATTAAATGTAGGTGTGTGTGTGTCAGGGAGGTGCTATTCTCAAACTCTTTCAGCTCCCTCAGCATGTAACAATTGCCTAATGTAATCTCAAGAAAAAAGCACCACACTGGAGCGAAGCCTGTAACTTTTGTTAAATAAATAACAAAAGGGGAAGCATATAGGTTTTACTACTATGGCTAACTGTAGCTGATCACTCCGATTGTTGTCCACCATTTGGTCCAATCACCTTATTGAACCCAGAGTCAAATATTTGCCTCCCTCCTAGCCAGTCAAGACTATCTGGCCCACTGAGACCTGATGGCTACGTTGGGGTGGGGCTAATGGGGGCAGGCAATGATGGAAATTAGTAACTTTCACCCCAGAGAGCAGCACATGGCAGTAGTAGCACTGTGTCAAGCAGCCACAGATGTCAAGGATGAGGGAGGCAAGGGCCAGACAAGCCAGGGTGGCAAAGAGAGGATTAGAGACTTGAAATCTGAGGAGGGGGCTGAGACACAGATTTTATGGGGAGGGAGGATAAGTAGACATTTGGGTTTGGTGGTGAAGGGGCTGAGTGTGGGAATAAAGTACTCCAAAATCACGTAAAGGGGTCCTACTTCAAATTTGTGCTTGGAGACTGATCTATTATATTTTATCCCCTATAGGTTTTTATGCTGTCCTCATCACAGTAGTATCTGAGTGCCTGATCTCAGAACTGTTATCCACTTGTTTATATTGTAGTTGGAATTTTTAGAGTCCAAATCATGCATAATTAAATTGTGTTACTTTGTAACTGTAATGCTATGTGGATCTGATTCTGCATTGCTTGAACAGCTAAAATTTCCCCTGCAGAATGAGGAACTGTATGTTAGAAATAAAATACATCAACTACATCAGAATGCTGTTCAGGGCAATTTGAGATTATTAGGGAGGACATCAGAAACAGATGGAAAGATGTCACTGGGATGCCAAAGGTTATATGGAAAAGAATAAATGACTCCCAATTAGAATTTGTTTGTTACTGGATGAGTTTTAAAATCAGACAAGGATTCACAGGGATAGTGAAAGGGTTTTTTTGTTTTTGTTTTCCATATAAAGAACAAGAATAGAGGAATATGTGACTGTAGCATAGCTAATTTATACCTCTGTCCAGAGAACAGAAATCTTCACTCAAGTGTAATGCTACTTGGGCAAGTTTTGATCTCTGGTATCCTGAGATAAATCTAGTGTAACTCAACTGAATGCAGTGGATTTACACCAGGTTTATACTGGTGTAAATGAGAGCAGAATTTGCCCCCTTTTCACACCTGTCTCCTAATTAATTTCAATCCTTGTATTGCACATTTACCCTACAGGACTGCACAAATGTTTTGAGAGTTGTTGAATCTCTTTTAACTGAAGGTGGGTAAAGGTTAAAAACAGAGAGAGAATATTGTTTCTTTGGTAATTGAATATAATATATGAAAATGCAGTGGATGATAAATTTTAGGACTTCTCTACATGGGGAGTTATTCCTGATTAACTCTTTGTGTGCATGCTCTTACTCTGGAATAAGAATTCCTTATTCAAAATTGTCTTAATCAACAGAAAGAGCACCAAATATAGAGTTAATCAAGATAGTTTAATCTGCTTTAAATTCACACCCAAACTTATTCCACATCAACAGAGGGTCCTGTGGCACCTTTAAGACTAACAGAAGTATTGGAGCATAAGCTTTCGTGGGTGAATGCCCACTTCATCAGATGCAAGTAATGGAAAGCTTATGCTCCAATACTTCTGTTAGTCTTAAAGGTGCCACAGGACCCTCTGTTGCTTTTTACAGATTCAGACTAACACGGCTACCCCTCTGATACTTATTCCACATCAACTTTCATATGTAGAGAAGCCCTTACTCTTTGGTTATTATCCACATATCAATTTGGAATCTTTCCTACTTTCAACAACTCTGTTAAAACAATTACAGAGCACGTCTGATATTGTAGGCAGTTTGGTTGGCCTGTTTACACTATTTCATTTAATGTCAACATTTCTATTATTTATCTATGCCAGTTCAATTACATTTTATTTTAACAATGAGCAATTAAAAACTGTTTTGTTCTGGTTTAAACAAATCATCTTGTGAGGCCTCATTCCATAGCTCTAATATAGGCAGTATCCCCACAGATAGCCACGTGATCACGATCCTCAGTGTTTGGATCTTTTCAAGGGCTATTTCTGGCCATACCTACCTGCCAAGCTTGATACTGATTTTTTTTTTTCCTCAGCAGGGTGATGCAAGAATTACAATTAGCACATGGGGGAAATGTGGTGTTTCACATGCGATATTTTAGTGGCAAATTCTGGCAAATGACAACTTTTTTAAAGGCAACCACCACATATGTATTAATTTATTTGGGTAATATGTTTTGCCATCCTTCAGTGAAAGTTTTGCTTGAGTGAAGAGAGGAAGATTTGATGTCATTTATTATCATAAGAGTATATGTACCTGAGAGACTGTCTTTTGATCAAAGGACAGAGCGTGCAGTTATCAAGAATCTCCCAATGTGGTAAGCAAATGCAATAAATTATATGGGCAATAATGCTGGATATATTATTAAAATATAAACAATGTCTAAAGTTCAGAGATTTACTAAAGTACTGGAGAATTCAGGTGAAATTATTGTCACGCATAATATAAACCTGCTTTTGAACGAACAAAACACAGAAAGCCCCCACAGCTAGCCACTTCCTAGATTGTGGAGATCAGCAGCCCATGAAACCACAATTAGTCAAAGCTTGAAAAACCACAATTTTGATGACTCTGTTCTCTGATTATTTCCATACATTCTGCATGAAATCATCAGAAAACGCCCAGTTGGAGAACAGGAAAATAAAAAGTTAAGAGAGAAAATATTTTTAAGTGTAAATAATTTCTGGCATAAATAAAAGCAGAAGTATGTTTCAGTCATTATTTGGTGTATTCAGTTTTTAAAATTTATAAAATGGCACACGTAAAATTGAATGAACAGTGGCTCTTCTGAAGACTTTACAATATTTATGAAAACTATTCCTTTGAAACAAAATGTTCCCCTTGTTTGATGTTAATAGGGTAGAATAATGCTTTGTAAATGGGTTAAGATTAGTGCTGCTTCAGTGTATAACACTTGTTCTTTTGCAGATGATGGTATTTGAGTTTGTAATTTCACAGCATTGCAAATTTGTAAGATAGTACAGACCCCTGTGCCTATGCAGAACGTCAGTGAAGTCAGTGGGTCTTTACATGAGATCAGGGTCCATGCTAGACGTTCTGATTGCAGGAGATTTGAGCCATAGTCTCTAACTGAACAGATTATTTTAAAATCTCTAAAAGGAAATCTACAGCATGCTTGAGAACACATCACACCACTGTAATTCTATCACTATCCTTATTTGATAGATTGTGCAACCTTTATTCATGTTAACCTAAAATACCCTAAGTATCTTAACATTTAAAACTCCCTAATGTGTTTGGGACCTAGCTAACTTAGAAATCACCTCACACCCCATGTGATATTGCCATAGCTGTGATTAGTGGAGATGCTCTAGCTAAATCCCTCCCCTTCCGGTAAAATGAAAGGTAGTTGTTTGCTGGCATGCTATTCTACATGCAGGATCTTTGGCTCTGGAACTCGATCCCTCTGTTCTACCACAATGTGCATTTGTTAACCTTGTGGATTTGTTACATGGCAAAGCCCATGTTTTTCATTGGTGTTTGTACTGTGCTATGAACACACATTATCGCCACACAAACCTGGAATGAAATATAGTTTAACAAATGTAAATTGAGGGATTCTAAATCAAATTAAAATTGCTTACATTGTAGAAGAATTTTTCAATGTTGTTAAAATCCTCAAGTACATTTGGCAATAGACAGTAGTTCCAAACACTTATAGGTTAATGAATCTTATGGAATATACCAGGAAAATCAAGATTTTTGACAGCAGTTATCAGTTTCTAATTCACAGAGGAATCTTAACGGATAATGAAGAGTGCCAGCAAAAGCAAAAGGCTGTCATGTACAGGTACATGGAAATGGGTAATGGAAAATTAACAGTATATAAAAGACTTGGATAAAAGCACAAAACTATTGGTAATTTCTGATTTTTATTTTATTTTTTGGATTTAATTGAAAACAAGAAAATGGGCACACATTTGCAGAAATTCCACTAAGATGCACAATATTTTAAAGGCAATTCACATTGATTAGTGAAGTTGGGTTTATTTTTGAGTGAACATGGCTGCTCACATAAACTGCAAATTTCAGGACTTCCAAACTTTTCAATATAAAGGAAATGATGAACGTTTTCACTTGAAATTCAGTGTGGGAAAAATAGAACTTTACACAGGTCTGAAAATTAACCCATTGTTCTACTAAGTAAACAGAACAGGTCTCATGAAGAAATTGTCCACAAAATTCTATTGAATGTTCAGGTCCAGATCCTCAGATGTATTTAGGGGACTAACTCCCATAGAAATCAGTAAGAGCTAGGTGCCTAAATACTTTTGAGGATCTGGCCCTCAGTGACTCCTAGAATGCTGTGACGAATAGCTTTCTAATCCATTTGTGGGGGCATACTGTATCCTTCCTATCGGATATTACACACTGATGATTCTTTCTTTGAATTGCAAAATAGCCATCTCACAGGCAGGCTACTGTGCAAAAACTAAGAAAAATAATCTCCCGCTGAGATTCCAAACACTTACAGATGCTCCATTTAGTTTAGCTTTCATAGAACTTCACATATTTTGACTTAAATGAGTAATTTAAAAATATGCCGCTAAGAACACATCCTTCAATTATGGCTGACCACATTCCAGGTCATAGAATTGTGCACCAAGTTTCTGTTACTGGGGGGCAGTTATATTTCTTTTATGAAAACATATTAGTATGTTGGACTGTTTATTCCTTACTAGCTGTCAGATTAGTGCTCAGCAAATAAAGCAAAAAAAATAATTTTCTACTGTAGAGCATAAGAAAATGTAATTGGTGGGAAGCGCATCCTGGTGCAAATTTTAATGTATAAATGAAACAGTTAGAAATTGTGGTCCCAATCCTGAGACTGGATCTGTGCAAGTAGATCTTTGCACCTATGTGCAGCAAGATGGAATTCATTTGGGCTGCTCAGGAGCACAAATGTCTTCTGGCGTGTATCTAGTTGCAGGATTGCGGTCTACATTTTTACTTATCTGATCACAGATAGTTTCTACATGGATCATATCAGTTTAAAATATTAATATATAATCAGTTTGCGGTGTTGCAAAGCCTTCTCCTTAACTGGGTGAGATTCAGTCAGCCATGATGGTTGTTTTGTTTCTCAGGCCTGGTCTACGAGTTTAGGTCGAATTTAGCAGCATTAAATCGAATTAACCCTGCACCATCCACACAACGAAGCCATTTTTGTTGACGTAAAGGGCTCTTAAAATCGATTTCTGTACTCCTCCCTGATGAGGGGAGTAGCGCTGAAATCGATATTGCCAGTTCGAATTAGGGTTAGTGTGGATGCAATTCAACGATATTGACCTTCGGGAGGTATCCCACAGTGCACCATTGTGACTGCTCTGGACAGCAATCTGAACTCGGATGCACTGGCCAGGTAGACAGGAAAAGCCCCGCGAACTTTTGAATTTCATTTCCTGTTTGCCTAGCATGGAGAGCTGATCAGCGCAGGTAACTATGCAGTCCCAGAATCAAAAAAGAGCTCCAGCATGGACCATATGGGAGGTACTGGATCTGATCGCTATATGGGGAGACGAATCTGTGCTATCAGAACTCCGTTCCAAAAGACGGAATGCCAAAACATTTGAAAAAATCTCCTAGGCCATGATGGACAGAGGCCACAACAGGGACTCAACACAGTGCCGCGTGAAACTTAAGGAGTTGAGACAAGCGTACCAGAAAGCCAAAGAATCAAACAGACGCTCAGGGACATAGCCGCAGACATGCCGCTTCTACGCTGAGCTGCAGGCAATTCTGGGGGGGCCGCCACCACTACCGCACCCCTGTCCGTGGACTCCGATGATGGGGTACTCTCAGTCACCATGCCTGAGGATTTTGTGGATGGGGAAGATGATGATGAGGAGAAGGTTGAGGAGACCACACAGCACACCATTCTCCCTAACAGCCAGGATCTTTTTCTCACCCTGACTGAAATACCCTCCCAACCCTCCCAAGGCGGTATCCCGGACCATGAAGCCGTAGAAGGGACCTCTGGTGAGTGTACCTTTGTAAATATAAAACATGGTTTAAAAGCAAGCGTTTTTTAATGATTAATTTGCCCTGAGGACTTGGGATGCATTCATGGCCAGTACAGCTACTGGAAAAGTCTGTTAATGTGTCTGGGGATGGAGCGGAAATCCTCCATGGACATCTCCATGAAGCTCTCCTGGAGGTACTCTAAAAGCCTTTGCAGAGGGTTTCTGGGGAGATCAGCCTTATTCCGTCCTCCATGGTAGGACACTTTATCACGCCATGATAGTAGCAAATAATCTGGTATCATTGCATGACAAAGCCTGGCAGCGTATGGTCCCGGTGTTTGCTGGCATTCAAGCAACATCCGTTCTTTATTTCTCTGTGTTATCCTTAGGAGAGTGATATCATTCATGGTAACTTGGTTGAAATACATGAATTTAATTAAGGGGACATTCATAGGTGGCCCTTCCTACTGGGCTGTTTGCCTGTGGCTGAAAAGAAATCCTCCCCACAGTTAGCCAAGCGGTGGGAGTGGGGGCATTGGCGCTGAGCGGTTTGTGTTTGGCTAGCAGGGATCTTCCCTGATACCATCCACGCGATTGGGGAAGGGTTAAAGCGATTATCGCAGAGAAAAGGATGGGGGCGGGGGCTTCACGCTGAGCTGTTCACGTTTGGCTAGCAGGGATCTTCCCTGATACCAGCCACGTTGTGGGGGGAGGGTTAAAGCGGTCATCCCAGAGAAAAGGATTGGGGGGGTAGTTTGGTTTCTGCTGCTGCACGTTAATACGAAAACCACAGCCCTAAATGGACAACTCAACGGGCTTTGCTTGGTATGGGAAAGGAGGGCGTTGCTGTTATGAAGGTTGTAGAAGCTGAAAGACTATGGCTTACCGTGGCCGCCTGCAAGCCGAATTCTGTTGCCCGGCATGTTTGATGTCTAAACACCAAAGCCGCAGGCACTCAATATAAGATGCAAAAAATGACCTTGTACCGAAATCAAATGTGCTATGTAATGTGAATAGTGTTGTTCACCGTGAAAGAGTATACCCATTGTTCTGTAAAATGTATCTTTTTAAATACTTCTCTCCCTTTTTTTCTTCCTGCAGCTGCAAATGTTTCAAGCCTCTCTCCTCCGTCCCAAAGGCTATCTCAGATAAGGCAGTGAAAAAAATGCACGCGCGATGAAATGTTCTCTGAGCTCATGCAGGCGTCCCACACTGAAAGAGCTCAGCAGAAAGGGTGGCGGGACACAATAGCAAAGGACAGGAAAGCAGCCAGTGAACGTGAGGAGAGGTGGCGGCAGGAAGATCAGAGGATGCACGAAGCAATGCTGGGGCTACTGCAGGAACAAACGGACATGATCTGGCATCTGGTGTAGGTTCAGGAACGTCAGCTGCAGCCCCTGTTTAACCGCCCTCCCTCCTCCCCATGTTCCATAGCCGCCTCCTCACCCAGACGCCCAAGAACGCAGGGGGGTAGGCTCCAGGCACCCAACCACTCCACCCCAGTGAAAAGAAGGTTGCCATTCAACAAGTATTGAAGTGGCCTCTTCCTTCCCTCCTCCCCTCCTCCTCCTCCACCCCACACGGGCTACCTTGTGAGTTATCTCCCTATTTTTATAATCAATTAATAAAGAATACATGGTTTTTAAACGATAGTGACTTTATTTCCAATCTGTGATCGAAGGGGGGAGGCGGTTGACTTACAGGGAATTTTAGAGTCAACCAAAGGGGCTGTTTTCATCAAGGAGAAACAAATAGAACTGTCACACAGTACCCTGGCCAGTCATGAAACTGGTTTTCAAAGCTTCAGGAAGCGCTGCGCATCAGAGATGTGCTCTTCTAATCGCCCTGGTGTCTGGCTGTGTGTAATCGGCCACCAGGCGATTTGCCTCAACTTCTCACTCCTCCATAAAGGTCTCCCCCTTACTCTCACAGAGTTTGTGGAGCATACAGCAAGCAGCAATAACAATGGGGATATTGGTTTCACTGAGGTCTGAGTGAGGCAGTAAACTGCACAAGCGACCCTTCAAATGTCCAAATGCACACTCTACCACCATTCTGCACTTGCTCAGCCTATAGTTGAACAGCTCCTTACTACTGTCCAGGGTGCCTGTGTACGGCTTCATGAGCCAGGGCATTAAGGGGTAGGCTGAGTCCCCAAGGATAACAGGCATTTCAACATCCCCAACAGTTATTTTCTGGTCTGGGAAGTAAATCCCTTCCTGCAGCCGTTTAAACAGACCAGAGTTCCTGAAGACGCGAGTGTCATGAACCTTTCCCGGCTATCCCACGTTGATGTTGGTGAAACGTCCCTTGTGATCCACAAGTGCTTGCAGCACCATTGAAAAGTACCCCTTGCGGTTTATGTACTGGCTGCCTTGGTGGTCCGGTCCCAAGATAGGGGTATGCATTCCGTCTATCGCCCCACTACAGTTAGGGAATCCCATTGCAGCAAAGCCATCTACTATGACCTGCACATTTCCCAGAGTCACTACCTTTGATAGCAGCAGCTCAGTGATTGGGTTGGCTACTTGCATGACAGCAACCCCCACAGTAGATTTGCCCACTCCAAATTGATTCCCGACTGACTGGTAGCTGTCTGGCGTTTCAAGCTTCCAGAGGGCTATCGCCACTTGCTTGTGAACTGTGAGGGCTGCTCTCATCTTGGTATTCTGGCGCTTCAGGGCAGGGGAAAGCAAGTCACAAAGTTCCATGAAAGTGTCCTTACACATGTGAAAGTTTCGGAGCCACTGGGAATCATTCCAGACCTGCAACACTATGCGATCCCACCAATCTGTGCTTGTTTCCCGGGCCCAGAATTGGCATTCCATGGCATGAACCTGCCCCATTAACACCATGATGTCCAAATTGCCGGTGCCCACGCTTTGAGATAAGTCTGTGTCCATGTCCTCATCACTCTCGTCACCGCGCTGCCGTCGCCTCCTCGCCTGGTTTTTCAGCTTCTGGTTCTGCATAAACTGCACGATAATGCGTGAGGTGTTAACAATGCTCATAACTGCTGCGGTGAGCTGAACGGGCACCATGCTTGCCGTGCTATGGCATCTGCGCAGAAAAAAGGCGCGAAACGATTGTCTGCAGTTGCTCTCACAGAGGGAGGGGCGACTGACGACTATAGCTATCCCACAGTTCCCGCAGTCTCCGCCAACCATCTGAATTCTGGGTTGAGCTCCCAATGCCTGATGTGGCAAAAACATTGTCGCGGGAGGTTCTGGGTACATGTCATCAGGCCCCACCCCCCTCCGTGAAAGCAACAGGAAAAAATAGTTTCTTGCCTTTTTTCACTGTCACCATATGTCTACTGGATACTGCTGGCAGATGCGGTACTGCAGCACTACACAGCAGCATCCCCTTGCCTTTCGGATTGCAGACGGTGCAGTATGACTGGTATCCATCATCGTCGTCCCGTGGGTGCTCCTGGCTGGCCTCAGTGAGGTCGGTCGGGGGTGCTTGGGCAGACATGGGTGCTCCTGGCCGGCCTCAGTGAGGTCGGTCGGGGGCGCCTGGAAAAAAAGGGAATGACTTCAGGTCATTCGCTTTTTAAGTTCTGTGTAATGGAGATTCAGTCCTGCCTGGAATATCGTGCCAGCTGGAGGCTTCTGCCTCAGGCTGCTCTCCCAGTCGGCAGCACCACGTGGTCGCATCTACCCCAGCCTACCCCTTGCTCCCATGGCTCATGAAGCCTGGACAGTAGTAAGGAGCAGTCCAACTATAGGCTGAGCAAGTGCAGAATGGTGGTTCACTCTACTTCCCTATAAGCCAACCGCCCTCCCCTCCCCCCTTTGATCTCTGCTTGCAGAGGCAATAAAGTCAGTGTTGTTTCAAATTCATGCATTCTTTATTACTTCATCACACAAATGGGGGGATAACTGCCAAGGTAGCCCGGGAGGGGTGGGGGAGGAGGGAAGCAACGGGTGGGGTTGTTGTACGGGCACCCCCTAGAATGGTATGCAGCTCATCATTTCTGCAGGATGTCTGGGGCTCTGACCCGGAGCGGCCGTTTGCATCTGTGGTTCTTTAGTAGGCTTGCCTGATATTCTAGGCAGCACTGAATATCCATTGGACAAAACTTAAAGAAGAGAATGACCTGGGGAGTCATTCCCATTTTTGTCCAGGTGCCCCCGACCGACCTCACGGAGGCCTGCCAGGAGCACCCATGACAGCAGCAGACGGTACAGTATGACTGGTAACCGTCTTTGCTAACTTGCAAAGGCAAGGAGCTGCTGCTGTGTAGCACTGTAGTACCGCGTCTGTCAGCAGCATCCAGTAGACATACGGTGACAGTGAAAAAAGGCTGAACAGACTCCATTCTTGCTGTGCTATGGCGTCTGCTTGGGCAATCCAGGGAAAAGGGCTCAAATGATTGTCTGCCGTTGCTTTCACGGAGGGAGGGTTGACTGACGACATTTACCCATAACCACCCGCGACAAATTTTTGGCCCTATCAGGCATTGGGAGTTCAACCCAGAATTCCAGTGGGCAGCGGGGACTGCGGGAACTGTGGGATAGCTACCACAGTGCACCGCTCTGAAAGTCGACGCTTGCCACGGTACTATGGATGCACACCGCCGAAATAATGTGCTTAGTGTGGATGCATGCACTCAACTTGATACAATCTGTTCCCAAAAATCGACTTCTGTAAAATCGGAGTAATTTCGTAGTGTAGACATATCCTCAGTGTACAGAACAAGAGGCTTTGCTCTTTGCTCACATACAGAGTGCTTTATTTAGACCAAAGATTTAATGAAAGAAGCTTGGCTATTTTGACATTGTTTGGATTCGCATATTATTGCATAGTATGATCAGAGTTTCTGTAAAGCTTTGGAGCCAGGAAACTTTTAAACTTAAGTTTGAATTTTTATCTGAGCTATAAAAAGTACCTATTGGGATACCTTTCTGAGCAGAAGCACAGAGAAACGCTCTCAAACTGTCTCTTTTATTGTGGTAAAATTTTAAAATATAATTCCTGATAAGATTTCTTTTATAAAAAGGGATAACAAATGTACCATAGAATACCTATCAAAACATGGCATTTCAAAAATAGCATTTAATGGACAAAACATTATACAACTATGCTAATATACTATATAAAGAAAGGAGGAGGGGGAACCTGACCAGTAAAGCTGGTTAAATACTGCAAAAAACAAACAAAAAACCACACAATTTAATTCTCATGTTTAAGAAATAATTGTTCTTGTTTGAATTCTGTTTTTGCATGCAAACAAGGGACTTCATGCATCTACAGGAATAGACATTACTTAGTGTTCTGTTTTCAAAAAATGTAGTCATCCATTCAGGAAGTTAGAAATGATACCACGTGGCTTGCATATGATTAGTCATTTTAGGAATAATGAATACTCAAAGTTGAAGAGTCTGTAAACAAAGCCTTATAAAAGTGGTTCACCCAGATTATTGAGCAAATACTTACAAATGACAAATACCATAGTGGTAATCAGAATACCTTTTGGAAGGGTATGTGAACAGATATAAAGGCTAAATTCATTAGGTAATTTATTCACAGTGAATAACTTAACCAGCTCTGCCAGCTATCTAATAGCCAAGTATAAACCGCAGAACTTCACATTTCCAAAAGCACTGTACAAACGTTTATTATTTGTATTGTGTTAGCACCTTGGGGACCGTATCAGAGACCATCATGTGCTAAACATTATGCAAACACATAACAAAAAAAAAAGTCACTGCTGCCAAAAGCTTACAATCCACAATAGTTATTCTTCACAATTCCTTTGTGAGGTAGATTAAGTAAATATTGTTCCCATTTTTCAGATGGGAAAACTAAGTCACACAATAAGTTATTTGCCCACTGCTACACTGTGGGTTAAATTGAGGCCTGGATAAGCAAGTAGATTGTAGGTGTAGACTGGGGCAATGCATTTACCTTGTCCATGAGTCAATTTTATCACCTGTAAAATGTGGACAATAGGGATAATATTTCCTTAATTATCGCATAGGGGATTTGGTTTGGACCTGCTTATATCAGAACTCAACTTGTCCTAATGAGTCCCTGGCAAAACCAAAATTAATCCTACAAGTTTCTGATTCCCAGCTGTGTGTTAATGTACTAGACCACACTGTGTCTCTAAGAAATAAATGCAGTTATGTAACCAAACAGACTCTGAGGGGACAAACAACAGTAAGAAAAAAAACCATACTTTTTTGTATGTGCTAGATCTTTTACACAAGAATTATACACATTTTGATTTACATTCAAGATTTATTTCATTAGGATACTCCCAAACATCAAAATGATTTCACACTTGCAATTAGTAATGTATATTTTCCTTAAATGTACAGCACCCTGAATTTTATGATCAGAATAAGCATTTATGATTTTCCTTTTCCTCCATAGTTTTTTTTTTTAAACGTCATATACAGTAACCCAAACAACATGCATTTTTGGCAGTTCTTTCTGAGGAAAGGTTTGATAGGGTGCGAGAAACAGTATTTCAATAAATTGTTCCAGGGCATAGTTGTGCCTTTGCAGAGCCTACTCTCAGTTGTTATTGGCAGGCATTTTTGTCTGCATGCCTCATCTTCTTCCTAAGCTCTTTAAAGTGCAGATAAAAGTTTGATGTGGCCTGAATGAGATTAGCTACACCTTTGCATTGATATGGAGCTACAATACTAAAAAGTTTGTTTTCCACTAGATTAACTCTATTTTTCCTTAGTGTACAACGATAAAACCTAATCTTCATTCCTCACTCTTCTGTTGGATATGCACAAGGTGAAAAGGCATCTTATCAGTTTTAAATGTACCATATGAGTTTGGCTTAAGAAATCTGAGGCATAAATCTTTTTGAAGTTCAGAGGCCAAAATATTTTGCAGCTGTTGCTAGGACTTGAAAGGTAAACTTTCTTTCTCTTGGAGGGTGTATGTGTGCGTGGGGTGGGACAGGCTCATTGTAAATGAAATATTTTAAAAGTTACATTAACAAGGAAAAGACTTGTAAACGATGAGATTATGCTTGCTAAAAGATAAGCAACTACATCATTTGTGAAAACAGTAATAATTCTGATATTAATGTTCCAAAAAGAAATTCTATTTTATAGGAACTAAAGGACAGATATTAAATTAATAAAACATTCAATGTAGCTATAGTAATTTAAATAGAAACAAACAAACCCCAAAATACTGATTTAAAGTTGGGAAAGAAATGAGTTAAAGGGCTTCCTTTTGAAGCCAGCTTTGTTTGCCTTCATACGGCAAAATGGATTCATAGCAATAACTTGTATAGTTTTAGTCCTAGTTCAGCAAAGCATGGAGGCACATGCTTAAATCCATCACAGTTCAGCAAAGCACTTAAGCATGTGCTTTAAATTAACCACATGCTTGTGTGTTTGGCTGAATTGGTCCTTTAGTCACTAGGGATCTCATTTGCTCTTCATTACTTCTTGTCTGCTTAGGTCCTTAGACTGCATTCATCACCATGGGGTGATCCCAATACAAGCATGTGTGGCCCCATCCACAGTAAAAACCTATGTTTAGAGGCTAAAAGAAAGCAAAGCTCCAGGAACCATCTCCCCACCAATAAGGTGAGGCACACCTTTAGACCACAAGTCCTGTGGAGCCCAGGGAAGCCAAAGGAGATAAGCCACCTGCACAGAGGCCCTGTGTATCTGCTCTGCTTCCAGGTCCCGACAATCCCCAGGCTCTCTGGAAGCATGGCTGTTTAACAGAGCTGTTTACTACTTCTCTCATGAGTTAATAGAAAGAATGAAAGAATCAATAAATAGCAAAGTTATTTCACATGGATGCCACCAGTTCTCCTGATGCTGTATTTTGTAGAATAAAGAACATATGGCCCACAGTAGGTGAGAGTGCAATTTCAATGAATTCTTCATGAGATACTGAATACTGCTTTGGTGACATTTATCTTATTGTTTATCTTCCTAGCACTGAACACTTCCATAATTCCAGTGTGGTCACACAAATGCATCATAGATATAGGTTCCTAAACATGTATCGTTCTATATTCTCCTTTCTATGTATAGAAACATTACAACTACTGCAGTCCAGGCACATATGCCACCAATGCAGTGAATTGATTTAGAAGTCTCCAACATGACATTGGACAGCATGGACATTAGTTTTGTTTTTGTTGCATTCAGGGCATGTTGCAGTGGATTATTTCTGACGTTTGTGGTCTTAGAGAAATCCAAATTAAATAACTGTTGTTCTTTTAAAATTGCCTGCATGGAGCCCCACTATAGATTATATACATGCCCTCAGCACATAAGTTTGCAATTCCTCAGACAGCAGTGTCCATGGGGCTGGGCATGCCCGATTCTCAGGTCTTTGTGCCACCTATGTAAAAATATATAAGGGAGCACAGCCCCAACGTCTACTCAAGTACTTATCTACATTGTAGGCAAAGATCAGGAAATCAGCAATGTCATTCAATATCTCCTGATGTAGTTGTTATTAATGTATGGTACCTCTAAGAGGATCCTAACAAGATTGAAGGCCCACTATGCTGATCATGGCTGAGGCCAAATCTACTGACTTCAAACCCTGCCCCTTCAAGCAATGGCATCTATCTACTTAGGTAATATATAGCCCCTCTCCATAATATCTGAGAACCCACATCAATAACAGATTATAATACTCAGTGCCTTTTCTGCTTAGGACTGGGGCACAGTCAGCCAGTGCTCTGTTTGACAGTCTCTTTAAAAACTATCCACAGCGAGCTTGGGGGAACCGTTGTAAATGCTACCTCTTGGAGATGCCTATAAGGACATCATCCCCCAGAACTGATTGAAAGCATTTACGTCCAGATCCCACTCCCAGTCTGCTGAACCAGGGATGGGCGCCCAGGGCAGTTCCATGTCCAGAGACATGTTTGATATCCTATCGTTCCAGGTTGTGTTGTGCCTTTTGTTTTTTGCATAACAAATACAATATGAGAAAATCATACTTGGGCCCCAGATAATGGTGTTTACTAAATATACACAACATGCAAGGTCTAGCTCAGGGGTTCTCAAACTTTTTTTGGTAGGCCCCCATTTGAAAATATTTCAGGCTGTGATGACCCCCCCCAAAATAAAATGATAGTAAATTACTGTAGTTACTCATAGAAGCATACCCATGCTCATGCCACCCTTACATCTGCACTGCTGTTGGCAACGGGGCTGCCTTCAAAGCTGGGGGCCGGAGAGTGGTATTGCATGGTATGGCATTGCCTCCCTTACTTCTGCGCTGCTGCTGCTGGTGGTGGCACTGCCTTCAGAATTGCGTGGCCAGAGAGCAGCAGCTGCTGTAACCCCCTCTTCAGCTTTCCCTTCCCCCAGCAATACTGTTGTGATCGTGCAACCCCCCTACAATAGCCTTGCAACACCCTTTTGGGTCAGGACCTCCAGTTTGAGAAACACTGGTCTAGCTACCCCCACCCACCATGCCAAGTCTAGGTACGCAGACGAGCACGCACACCCACACTGCTGCTCTGACTGATTTTCCGGCAACTTCTAGAACACAGTAAGCACCACTAGAAAGCTCAAACAATTTAAAGGGATACTACACTATTCCTATACATTACACAGATGGTAGCCTTCAACATCAAGGGGCAAGCTAAGCCACCTTGAAGAAGCTCTTTGACCTCTTGTCTGCATTCCCAAAAATCTGACACTGTAAATTGGCAGGAGTTTGTTTAATTGGACATCTAATCAAGTTAGATGTCGGGCCACGCTGCAGACCTATAGAGCCTTCAAGCCATCAAGCTACCACACATCTTCCTGTGAGACAAAAAAGAAGAAATGGAATGATGTGTGTCTTATGACTCATCTTAACATAGTTACTGAGATAATCCTGCTTTATTTTTGATACCTAAAATTTCCTTGATTTCTGGGCCATTCTGAATTGTAGTGCCAGCTGACTGATGTCATGTGATTATGTGTTTGGGATTTTTTCTTTTCTTTTTGCACAGCCACAGCTACTGAGATAAATGTGGGGGAAGGTAGGGCTGAGGGATGAAGAAGAAAGGGAAGGGTTTAGAAAAATAACCTGCACAACTGTGCACCTATCTATCTAAGGTACTTCTATGGTCCGCATTACTGTAGCATCTAAGTACCTCCCCATCATTAGTGTATTGAGCCTTACCACACCCTTGTGACATAGGGAAGAGCTATTTATCCCCATTTTTACACATGGAAAAATGTGGCAAAGTGACATGCCCAAGGTCTCACAGGAAGTCTGTGGCAGAACAGGGAAGTGTTCACAAAACTCTTGAGTCCCCGGCTAGCATCCCTACCATTGTACTGTCCTAACATCAGAATGCTCACTTTGGGCTGGATTGATACAGCTATTTCTGACCCACGTAGAGGAATAAGGTCCCCTTTGTTCTCCTGTCAGCTTTGCTCAGATTGGGACTCTGGCCTCGGGGACAGCAAAGACCACTTGACTGATATTCATCCCATCAAGTGAGTGGGTAGAGGGTGAGAGGAAGCATGGCTACACCCTGCCCCTTTTCCAGCCAGACTAGCTAGTCAAGCACTTGGGAAGAATGGGGGAGGGGAGTATGGTGGGGAGGAAGCTGCTGCATGAAAAGGGATGAAATAACTTACAGTCCCTGAGCAAAGAGGTAGCAGGGGAGTAATTCTAACTTTCTAAGTCAAAGTTCATTCTCTGAGCTGTTCCTGAGGAAGTGCAGCTATAAGTCAGCCCTTACGTGAGGCTGATTGTAAAGTTACAGTTTAGTCCTTTGGTTCCTGTCGCATCTCGTCCTCGCAACCTTCTCCTCCCCTCACCAAATCTTTTGCCCCCCCTCCCACTTTTTTTAAAGATTGAGAGTTCCTTCAGGCACATCTGTAAGATATTCATTTCAATAGGTTCAAATGTACACACGAAAATGCAGTATAAATAGCCTAACTGGAAATTCCATTTGATCCAACACTAATTGTCATTCTTGGCTTTTACTACAGGGCAGCTGCTGGTCTAGTGTATTTTACTATGGTTTTTGGTTTTCACTCTGATTCATATTTAATAACACAGTAAAGACAAAATTGTTTGTCTCTATCTAGTATTTAAACATGTTTCATCATATTAAAATAAATGAAAATGATTCCCTGGGTATAAAAACAAAAATTGAAAAAGTTTTAAGTTTGTTTTTAATATGGGGGAGGAACACGCTAAAATATATCATTTGTCAAGATATTTTACAAATTATTATTTTGCATTTTGCTGTTTTGATGTGAATCACTCATCCTTGGGGGAGGGGGAAGCCCCAAACATTCCTATCAATCAAATATGTGGTGCTATGAAAGAAAAGTTTAAGTGTTTAGTCCATATTCTGGAGTGCCTCAACTTCACTAGAAAGACTAGGCCATATTTCTCCCTGGTGTAAGCCCACTGGATACAATAGGCCCCATTCATAAGCTGTGTTATGGCCCCTTTGCCCATATCCCAACTGCAAATGCCCACTATGGAGTTCCCCTGTTGAAGAGGAGCTTGCTTCTGGTGCAGTCCATGCCTGACCCGCTACCCTCTCCACAAATAAGTGAGTGGGGAAGAGGCGTGTTGGAGTCTTGCTCTGTTCAGGCAAAGTCTTCATTATCAAAAAAGATAGATTGCTAATGCATGTTAGATATTAGTGAAGATAAGGCACTGTGGTTTTTTCCATGAGGTAAACTAGGCATGGTCAATCAAGGCCAGAGGATAGAGTGCTGACCTTGCTACCATGTGGTAAAAACTAGGATTTCACAGTGAGATAACTGTTGTACATTAGCTATTCCACTGTAAAAGAGCCCTTTTTTTGCACACAGTCATCAGGGCTGTTGAGGATCTTAAACCAATGGTACAACTTAAAGCTGCCAACAACAGCTTTAAGTTGTGACAGGGCTGCAGCAGGACCAAAGGAGCCAAGATTTACTCAGCACAGGTGAGATTCTAGCCCTATGGATTTTCAACAGGGATTAATTTGTTTCATTTGTATTAAGAATTTTTAATGACACTGATGGGCTTAATTAACCTTTAGGAGTTGTTACATCATAAAGCTGAGCCAGTTTTTGGGGGGGAGTAATTAGGTGTGCAGTTATCAATTAAACACAAATATGGAATTTCACAATGTTTTTAAACAAACTATGGAACAGAATCACACTTTAGATAGAACAATACGTGCTATCAAAGTGGAGAATCTGTTAATGGCAGATGTTGAGCTCTTATGTTTGAGGGACAGTTGCTGAATTCAAATAGTTTTCATTTTATGTTGCAAAACATCAATAGCTGTATAGCTGGCAATACCCATAGATGGTTTTTATATAGACCTGATCAGCTGACTGTGCTGTGAATTTGAGTGATAGTCCAAGCACATTTCACTAACAAATGGACAGATTTTGATACTCTTACATTGTTGTCCCATTGCTGCAGCAGAAATAGAGAATCTGTCTGGTTGAGAACTTGAATATAGAGTTGTTTGCTTGAGGTTACAACTCCCATGCTACCTCTGAGAATTATCATCTACACCAGTGGTTTTCAACCTTTTTTCATTTGTGGACCCCTAAAAAATGTCGAATGAAGGTGCAGATCCCTTTGGAAATCACAGATATAGTCTGCAGACCCTCAGGGGTCCGTGGACCACAGATTGAAAACCACTCATCTACACTTTGCCTTTTGCCATCTGACATCCCTGTAAAGAATGTACATACTCGTAAATAAGTTAGGATACAGTATCTTTTGTCAATTCATTTCTCTCCTAACAAGGAGAGTACCCCCTCCTAGAATCCAAACTTTTCTCAGTGTTCAGAAGTCATGACACTTCTACAGATTAAATAATTTTAAAAAACATTTGAAATGTTAGTGAATTCTTGTCGTTTGCAAGGTAGATAAAGCTGCCACTCCTAATAACGTGTTACGAATGATGGGAATAGCCAAAAGAAAGATAATACTATTTATTGCTACTCTTGACATTCTGCCTAAATGAAAAATAAACAACTATTAGCAGTTTTGACAAAGAATAACATTTTAATTGTCATAAAATACTTAACTATGCATGTATCAGAGGGGTAGTCGTGTTAGTCTGAATCTGTAAAAAGCAACAGAGGGTCCTGTGGCACCTTTAAGACTAACAGAAGTATTGGGAGCATAAGCTTTCATGGGTAAGAACCTCACTTCTTCAGATGCAAGTAATGGAAATCTCCAGAGGCAGGTATAAATCAGTATGGAGATAACGAGGTTAGTTCAATCAGGGAGGGTGAGGTGCTCTGCTAGCAGTTGAGGTGTGAACACCAAGGGAGGAGAAACTGCTTCTGTAATTGGATAGCCATTCACAGTCTTTGTTTAATCCTGATCTGATGGTGTCAAATTTGCAAATGAACTGGAGCTCAGCAGTTTCTCTTTGAAGTCTGGTCCTGAAGTCTTTTTGCTGTAAGATGGCCACCTTTACATCTGCTATTGTGTGGCCAGGGAGGTTGAAGTGTTCTCCTACAGGTTTTTGTATATTGCCATTCCTGATATCTGACTTGTGTCCATTTATCCTCTTGCGTAGTGACTGTCCAGTTTGGCCAATGTACATAGCAGAGGGGCATTGCTGGCACATGATGGCATATATGACATTGGTGGACGTGCAAGTGAATGAGCCGGTGATGTTGTAGCTGATCTGGTTAAGTCCTGTGATTGTGTTGCTGGTGTAGATATGTGGGCAGAGTTGGCATCGAGGTTTGTTGCATGGGTTGGTTCCTGAGTTAGAGTTGTTATGGTGCGGCTGAAGAAGTGAGGTTCTTACCCACGAAAGCTTATGCTCCCAATACTTCTGTTAGTCTTAAAGGTGCCACAGGACCCTCTGTTGCTTTTAACTATGCATGTAATTGAGACTTCTTAGGAAGTTGTTATGTGGTAAATATCAATTACAGTATTCACATCTTTAAAGACAACTTTGCAATTATGTACTCAATAAATTAGGTACTCAATAAATGTTTTTACACTGATTTATACAATTTTATTAAACTTAATTGTTTTTGATAAATGTTGTTATAAATTTGTAACTACTGTTCATTGAGATGTGAAACTTCAATTGTGTGAAATTTTGCTATATTTTAATGATGTTTTATTTTGTTTTTCTAAAGTGAGACTAGTAGACGGTGATGACAATTTTTGTGTTTAAACTACTTTATCCATTTTGCAATGAAGCAATATGGTCTGATTTACCACTTCCTTACTCCAGTTTTACACTGAAACAACTGTATGGTTTCATTGGGGTTACATCAGGATAAAATTAGAGTAACATACTGGTGTATCAGGCCTTGTATGTGCATCAAAAATGAGAGCATACTGTAAAAAAAATGGTCAGAAAACGTTTGTCAGAAATTAGTGATAGGAAATGAGTTTTCTTCAGAACGATTGGTAGGTTAATCTTCCTGATATTTACTTATTATTGAGCAAAAGAAAACCCCACACTTTCAAAACAGAAAACATGAATATTGACATATATTTATGTATAAATATTCTTTCTGGAGGAAAACAGGAAGAAAAATCTTACAATATTTATTTTTCTTTATAGTCTGGATAGCATTAGAGCACTGTTTTGAAATTTGCAGCACCACACATTGCACAGTATAAGTTTTAAATTACTGTCCAGAATATACTGGTTTATTATCATAATCCAATGGACAGATCATCATGCTATTTGTAATGTGGGCATCAGGAAGATGAGGGAAATAAACACTTACTTTTCTGGGATCTGTGTTTATTTAAATTACCCACCAACAATGGGCAGCTGGATGGCTTCAGCCTCTCTGTTGGAAATAATGCTAGAATGACAGGATACAGATCCCTACAGAAGTTACCAATACCAACAGACTAGGTATTTCTGTACATATTTCTATGCTTGCATGATTCCTAGATAAAAAAACAAAAACAACAACAACCAAGGACCATGCATATGTTAGAAATAAAGCAAGGAAAGCCATTCTCATGGTATTTCTTGAAAGCAAATATTGGGAAAGGCATGTTGACTACTTCCACTCATTGCCTTTCCCCCTCACCCTCACATCAGTCCTCAGACACACGATTAATCTAGTGCCCATCCTCCTGGAGAGTTTACAGGTGTTGGCTCACTTACAGTTAGTGGAATGAAATATTGCTACAATGGCAGCAAATTCTGATGGTGTGTGTTGTGGCTTTTTCAGGGCTGTTTTCAACATTTTAAAGAAATTCTGTTTAGTGTGCAGTGTTGAGAGGGCATTTCAGATTAAATAATACCTAGCTGTTATATAGCATGGTTAATCTGCGAAGATAACACACAGTGCTACGTATCGGGGGTACCCTTCTGAATTATTTGGTCGACAGCATCACTGTGCTTGAAACTTCACTGAACATACTGTCTCTTTTTCATCAATAGGCAGCAACAGGATTTTCTACTATTGTTACACTAGAATAGTTTCATATTTGACTCTACAACACCAAACCCCACAAAAGGCCAGTTAATCCTTGTGCTAAAAGCAGCATGAGAAATGTGAGTTTCCTAAGATTTCAGGAGGGAATAATTGCTTGTAATGGAGCTATATTTTTCCATCAAAGGTTTAGTGCACCATTTGCTCTAATTATTTCTGACATATCATCCATCATTTAGTGAACTTCTCCAGAAAAGAGGTATAGTAGCATGTCATTCCTAAAAACCAAGAAAGTAAGAAGAAAAAAAATGTATAGTCAAATTAGCACTTTAAATGGGGGGAATGTTTAGGTGCTCCCTGGATTATCATTAGTCTTAGTCAGTAAATTGGTTAAACAGCTAGTTACTTTTATAATCTCCACTGCCAAGTTTATCCAGCTTTAAAAAGTACGTTTGACCTAAGCAATTATCTTACATATCTAACTGATACTGTTCTTTGTTTTATTGCAGCACCATACAGAAGCTGCCAGCCCATCCATGTTACCCCCATCAGCTTTACCATTAGATTTACTAAACAATGCTGTTGCTGGATTTAGTACTGTAGAAGAACTTATCCGATATCTGGAACCAGACAGGTGGCAACTGGACTTGGAAGATCTCTACAGACCAACATGGCAAATCCTTGGAAAGGCATATATTCGTGAGAGAAAATCAAGAGGTAATCCCCTCTTCTGTAATTTATGGCTCTGCATAGATGTTTATCTTGGCAGAGGAACAGTCATTTTGCATATTCTTCACCCTGTCTTACAGCTTTTAACTTTCTATATACTTTGCGGAGTATAGATACTCTCACATGTTTATGATTTGGACAAAGGGCAATAACTAAAAATGTCTCCTCAAAAATATGGAGAAATTTAGCAAAATGAAAGAATGAGATAGTTTTTAATGCAGCCAATGCCAGAGCACCTCTCCATGTTTCATAGCTAGGGCCCTACCAAATTCACAGCCAGGGAAAAAGCATCACGGACCTTGAAATCTGGTCTCCCCCCATGAAATCTGGTCTTTTGTGTACTTTTACCCTATGCTATACAGATTTCATGGGGGAGATCAGTTTTTCTCAAACTGGGGTCGTGGTGGCAGTACCACAAACTTCATACAATAACCTTCCCCTCCCCCAACTCCTTTTTGGGTCAGGACCCCTACAATTACAACACTGTGAAATTTCAGATTTAAATATCTGAAATCATGAAACTTACGATTTTTAAAATTCTATGACTATGAAATTGACCAAAATGGACCTTGAATTTGGTAGGGCCCTATTCATAGCACAGGGAATTTGGGAGGCATTTGTGCCAGGCTCAGCCCTGGGAGAGAATAGCCACTCCAGATCCCATTTAAAATAATAATATTATATTGAAATTTCCAAAATATAGAATTCAAAGTGAAGTCCCCCTTCTTCAGAGCAATAGATGGACTTTGATGAAGCGTCTTACCTAATACAGCCCCAGGTCCTGCACTCTTCCCTTGTACCAACCAGCTTGTGCGCTGGTGAGTTTGATCATAGTTGCAGAGCGTCTTCCCTGCCCCCCATCTGATCAGCCATTAACTCTTTTACATCATGACATTTTTCTTTCTTACCAAAAAGATTACAGCACCTGGGAACAAAAAGGGTCATAACACCAGAAAGGGGTTTCTCTGGATGTAGCTAAGCTGCCAGGCTAACTGAGAAGAGGCATAGGCAGGGGATGGGAGTTCCAAGTGGAGATGAGAATGTTCTCATTACAGCAAAATGAGTACGGCACCTTAGGAAATTTACTCTCAGGAAAACGATGATGTGGCCAGGTGTAAAGAATCCAAGCAGCCTTCCAGTAACAATAATGGATGTTTGTTGTAAAGGTGGACTCAGTAGATATCTCTTCAGGCCATGGAACAGAGCTTTACTCATTTGGCTGACAAATAAAGGCTATAGAGTTGTGTTTCCTGAACTGGGTATGTCAAGCCTAGAGGAAGGCCATAAAATGATAGCCTGCCCGTTCAAATGGTAAAAGCTAGCATGCACTTGTATAATACTGCTCATGTGCAATCTATGTGTAGTACTCTATGACGTTGTAACTATAGAAAATACTGTATCCTCAGATGGCGATGCAGTATCTCTCTAATCTATCGATCTAATTTATTGATCTAATCTATGGAGGCAATAGAATGTATACACAGAAGAGAGACCAAAGTGGGGTGAAAGGTTGCACCTTGCATGTTCTGCTGACTGGTGCTGTGGGCACATGACTTCTCATTGCCTCCAAATACAAGGATTCTGATTGTCCATTGTGTGCAAAAAAAGGAGAATCTCTCAGCATCCAGCACACAAGGGCCAATCACAAATTGGCCTATATTCTTTACCACCTACAGTATGGTATAGTGCTCTCAAACTGTGCATTGGGGTATTCAGGAAGGAATTGTACCTCTCTGATGTGCAGCCCATGCCTGACCTTCCTTTCAGTTGGTGTAGTCTGGATTGTCTCAGAATGTGAATTTAGCAATCTTTATGGTCTCAGAGCAAGTTGTGTCAATGCCCTCTTCCACACTATTCCATGAAACAGTGGTGTCCCTGTCCACCACTTGGTGAGGTAGGCAATTGCTTAATTGAAGGTGTAAAGTATATACCCTGTATTAAGGATTTTACCTTACATAGAGTAAATCAAGGAAAGACATTTCCTTTTGCTTACATTGGAATTTTCTGCATTTTCCACCAAATCTCCTTGAGATACTGCCACTATTTCATATTTATGGATTCCATGTTGATGAACAGCATGCAGACAACACTCTCTTCCTTCCCTATCACATAGCATGAAAATGAAAATATTCAAGTATAAATGAAATATCAGTTAGTAGTGCCTATGTTGGCAAATGTAAAGTAGATTATCATTCAGTCAGCAAGGAAGGAGAGAAGGTGAATCCTTTTCATAACTCAGATTTAGTTTTTTGACAGCTGATCCCTGGATCAGAGCTAAAAATTTATCATTCTAGCCATGCTTTTATTGCTACAGCTATGCATAGGTAAATCAAGACTTGGACAGGAGGCAGTTTGTCTTTAAAAGCTTTCAGCTATAAAGCACATCTTTCAAATATTCATTTAGCACTTTCCTAGTTAAAGAGTTTCACCATTTATCAACTGCATTACCATTTTAAGCATACAATAAGTGAGAGAAAAGCAATGTATATTTGTGGAACCTTACATAAACAGAAATGCAGGTGTTGGATAACATCTATATAGACAAAAGCAACTCTCTACGAGACAGTGATCTTCCCAAGAAACTATCAGGGTAAATCTTTTAAAGACTTCTAATTAGACAATGAAATAGATTTTCCTTTGAATAAACATATCAGAGTATTGCCACATTCATCTTAAAAGGACCACCCTCAGACTGCATTACTGAGTGTGTAATGTTATAGCCTGGGGCAGAAAATGTGTCCCATTAAGATGACACAGTATTAACTGTTAGGTGCTTTGAATAGTTAGAGAATGTGAACTTTTTGCTTGTTTTTATTTTTATTATTGTTGTTTTTAATAACATGCTCTACTGCATTAAAAACTTAAATTAAGAAGTATTATAGAAAATTATCTGGCCTAAAATGTTTATCAGTTAATTAAAACTACATTGTACCCTTCAAATTCTATAATTAGGCTAGTTTTCTTTTTGTTTTATTCATTTTAATTAAAGGCCATATTTATGTCCAGAATTTAGGACCAAACTATAATCTCAGTTATATCCATGTAAATCAGGGATACCTCTGTTAGTTCAAAGGAGTTATTCAAAAAGCAAAATTTGGTTCTGTATTCCAAAATATTTTCATATATAAAAACTAAGTTCCTTTTGAATATTATACGTATTAAAAAGTAAAAAGTGCATTGCAGTGAAAAAAAGTAGTCCAGTCTTACTCCCACAAAAATCAGTGAGTAATCAATGGGCCACATTCTGCAGCCTAATTACAGCTCTTTTATGCTACATGCATGTTACAAGAAGCAGATAATTATATATATAATTATAATTATAACTCTCCTGGTGTGTGGGAACCTCCTGTTCATATAGCTGTACTGAGAGCATGTGTCTCTGCCCCTTGCACTTCTGGCAAAGGACAAGAAGAGCCGGGGGCGGGTGTGTTATGCCAATCCTTTACTGTTGTAGGGGCCATTAAATCCCCTATGCCACTGGGAGCATCTCTAGGTGATGTGGAGCCTAGAAACCATAACCACTTTCCTGATGCGCATACACACACACATACCAACCTTCTGCAGGAGAAAATCTGCTCCCCTCCCCGGCTTTATTTAGACCAGGATCTAGCTGGTAAAATGCTTTGGGAAAGAGGGATTCTTTTTGAGTACACATCTCTGGAGATTTGTTAGAAAGTTATAGCCTCAATTATAAAAAGCAATTAATTTCAGATTGATGTGAATTTAGTATATTTAAATTATATAAACTAATGAAGATACATTATTTTGAAATACAGTTTTATTTTAGACCAACCCACATCACTTCTTTCTTTCTTTCTTTCTTCAGTAATATCTTGGTTCTGCAAAAAAATTAAAATAAAAAAACCCTGCATTTTTTCTGAGCTAGTGCTAAAAAAGAACTTTTGACTGTTGTGTCAACCATGATAAATGAGTGAAAGCCAAGTTGAAAGTGTGTTTAAATTTTCACATTATAACAGGTATTGTAACTTAGTTCACTTGGGAAATTCATATAACCTTTTATTATGGTTAAGTAAACATTTTAAGGGAATATATACATTCTGTCATCTAGTTTTGTGCCCACAGCATGTTAAAATACATTTTGGACAGACAGATACTCTGAAAAAATAAGAGCTTCATTCACACAGTTCAAAGAAATGATTACATAAGCACTGGACAGATTTGCCACAGACCTTTTAATAAGAAGAAAGATATGGCAAGGATGCATGCTGTGATATAAAAGCTATACACCTTAGGTACTTTGTTAGACATGAAGCTGAACATGAAGCTTTTCAACACCTCAGAAGTTCTGTTGTTAAAGCACACTAAATTATACTGAATTGAAAATGTTGGGTCTGGGTTCACATTCAGAACCCTTCCAGAACTGGGGTGTTTGGATCTAGGGTTTTATTCAAACCCATATCCAAATTGTTTCTAAAATGATAATTCATTTAATTTCCATTTTGAACAATCCCCACTAAGCTCCCCCTCCCGTGCCCCATGACATGTGAGTAACAGTCATAGGCAAATAGGTATGTAACTCTGCTGTTGGTCAGGCAGAAAGTGTCAGTCAGGAGGATGAGATTTTTTTGTGCCAAGCTATATCCTTTTTGAACTCCCTGCAGGTAGCCTCCCCACATCCTTCCACCTGGCTTGCTTCTGGCCTTGCTAAGAGAAGCATGTGATGTATCTGGTTCAGGTCCCCATCTTAGAAGATCTTCAGGGTGAAGAAGAAAGGCAAGAGAAAGAAATGTGCCAGGAAGTCCAAACACTGCCCTTCAGCCCTTATAATAAGTCTGATGTGCCTGTGATTTACAGTTTCTCTCTCTCTCCACTTCCAGTTCCCCTTCCTCTGCTCCCTCCTCTGTTTTCTCTCAGAATTTTTTTTCTCCACCCTGGGAAGCAGGTTGGCATCATATCAATGACTTCAGTGGGAGCTGTTGCACACTCGGCACTTTTGAAAATCAGATTGTTCATTTAGGAGCCTAACATAACCTGATATTAATGGAATGAAGTGACAGTCCAATACATAGATGAAAAGGCAGGATTTCAGTATATTTGACTGAAGAATCCATCACAACACACACATCTTTTTGCATGCCAGTATGTGGACAGGACACACAGGAGGAATTTTTGAAAAGCTCTGGAGTGGAATTGCAGCCACAAGACTGGGTCCTGACATGATACTAATATTCATATAAGTGACATGCAAGGCTGCATTGGAAAGACATAGTTGTCAAGGGAGAACTGGACAGCAGACTCAAGTTTTGAGATTCTTGCAGGGAAAGAAAGGCTTTTCTTATCTGCGATACTGATGTCTGTCCTTTGGTGGCTCAGATACTTCAGAGGATCAGGGAACATTTGACCCTGTTTATAATCAGGCTGAAAGTCAGAAATAGCTATAGAGATTTGGTGACTGCTCTGGATGTTTCCTGAAATTACTTTGCCCAATTAATCCAGTGTTTCATTGGAGCATTCACACACAGAGACTTGATTTCTGAAAGTGGCAACTATCATGATCTTTGTTCTGTGATACAGGTGCCAGTTTGAATGGAAGGGCTTTGTAATGGGCATGCAAGTGGCCAGGCATGAATCTTAGAAATTATCAGTTTCCCCATGCAACTGAGCCATTGGATTGTCTTCATATTGAAAGAAGCCAGCAAATCGCCACCGTTGATCAATGCTAGGGGTTGACTACAGGGATTCCATTTGGAATTTTATACTTAGTTATTTCTAAAATGAACCATACCATCCCTTACATCCCTTTCATGTTTTACTACATTCCCTTTGTCATATCTGTTATGGAGGAACCGGGACTACAGCTTTCTCAGCTCTTTTCAGAGAAAATGATCAAATTTAGAGCGAAGACTCCACATCGGTATCTTGTATTTATGGGAGATCTGACTAGTTCTCCTTCCACTGGGAAGGCCACAGCCTACAACACATCCTTATTAGGTCATATATCACCACTCCCGAGGCTTATTTAAACCATCAAGGGTAGGAACCAAGAGGCAATCCGTGCTGAAAAACACTTGGGTTTCTGAAAACCCTCTATCCTGAGCCATCTGAACATCCATGCTGACTACTCTCAACAGAACCCAGAGCCATCCATTATTCATAGGATCTTTGAGGTCCCTCTTCAAAGTGGAAGTCTCATGGATTGGAGGCAACATACAGATTTCATCCATGACTTGTTTGCCTCCAGCATTAGCCACCAGACACCCAAGTTCTGCATCTGTTACCCAGACCCAAGATCCAGTGTTCATCTAGCCTATTCCTTACCCCTTCCTTTACTCTCCTGAACTCTAGACCAGGGATTCTCAAGCTGGGGATTGGGACCCCTCAGGGGGTCGCGAAGTTCTTACATGGGGGGGGGGGTGAGCTGTCAGCCTCCACCCCAAACCCCGCTTTGCCTCCAGCGTTTATAATGGTGTTAAATATATAAACAAGTGTTTTTAATTTATGGGGGGGGGCGCGCACTCAGAGGCTTGCTATGTGAAAGGAGTCACCAGTACAATAGTTTGAGAACCATTGCTCTAGACCATTCCACTAGAGCAGTGACCACTTCCTGGGGGGGGAAATACATCTCCTTGGACAAGCTATGCTCAGTGACCACATGATAGTATACATACACCTTCACCAAACACATTGGCCCCTGCCGGATTTGAGTACTGAGTGCATAAAGCATTTCTCCCTTAGGAACACAAGGGTTGCTATTGCTGAGGAGAGGTTATCCAGTGCCAGCCTTCCCACCTTCCTCTTTAAACCTTTCTTTTCCTGTTTTTGATTCCCTTTCTGGCTGAGTGATTAGTTCTCACTCACTGAAGTTAGGGGTACTGTTCGTCAGAACCATCCCTCTATGACAGTGGCAGTCATGTCAAGGGAAAAAACACATTTTCCTACCTGGTGATTATTTTTATGGGACAACACTGCTTTCTTGGGTGCCAGCTCTGGGATGAGAGGCTAGTGATAAAAAAAAACAAAAAAACCCTACTTTGTCCTGAAAGTCATCTAAGTAAGCCTGCCTGCAGCTAGGTTAAAAACAAATCTCTTCGTCCTGCTTGGCACATCCAGGCTGATGGCCAGAAGAGGCAAGTGTACTCCATTTGTCTGCACCTGTAGTGCCATGCAATGGCAAACAATATTACACTTTATTGTATTATTATTACAACATAATTTGTTTACCTTCTCATCTTAGTCACAATGAGTACAAAATCCCATAACTGTATTTTAACCTTTAGATTGCAGGATTGTTATGGCAGGATCTGTGTCTTTCTTCATGTGATGGTAGTGACTACTCCATTGTAGACACTATTGTAGTAATGATAGCAGCTCTATTTTACATTTAATGTGGTGGTTTTGAACATAGAAAATTCCCAGTAGGACATCTTAGAACTGAAATGACTCTTTTAAAGTGGACAAAGGGTTACTTTCTCATACACTTTATCAATTTATCCCTCAGTTAGCCCAACCAGTTTATAGTTGCACTGTAGTACATGTTATTCACATATTTTAAAAGAAAAACAAAGTGTTAAGCCATCTTATCTTGGCATATAGTGAAATAGCTGACTATGTCCAGAAAACATAATATGGCCATGAGGATAGTGGTGGGGAAATTATATTTAGTCATTTGAAACCAAAGACCATCTTCCACTAAGAATACATGCAGATCAGTGTTTAACAAAAGCAGCAGGTGACCATTGATTAATAATACATACATTCTTTCTTCTGTTTTGTTCATTTTCAATTGTTACATTTTTAATTGGAACTGAAGTAATCTGTTCCAAGATTATTTTATCCCTCTCTGAACCACTAGAAGGATTTCTTTGTTTTTACCAAATGTTAATATGCATTTATTTGTAGTATAAATGGGATGATTTGAGGTTGTTGTTTTTTCCCCCAGGTTTCTATCATAGGTCCTCTGGAAAAGGGTTGTTTTTAAATGTCAGGGCTAGTATGGCTGAGATTTTTATTTCAGTATTTCCAAAAGCCATACTGGCATAGGTGTATACAAAGAGGAAAATGTAATGCTGCTAACCCAGCAGTGAAAAGCATCGCAGATACCATTACACATTGCATCTATTCCTCAGGGGGGAGGGGGAGGAGGAATCAGTCCAAATATCACAGATCATTATAACCTCCTTTTCTGCCAGAAGCCAAATTACAGTGCTTTTCATCAAAGCCTGCACTAATAAAATGTGTTCAATGTTCCACAAAACCAACCCTAGTTTTTTTCAAGAATGGCATTTTCCCCTTTCAAGACCCATTAATTCTTGTCCATAGAATTAGGGGAACAAGAAGTATACTGCCCTATTTTTGGTATTTCCATATGCTGTTCAGCCCTCAAGATGCTAAAATTTTCATATGCTACAGTGGAACCTGTTTATAAGGAAACTGATATAGTGAAGTTCCATGTATGGTGGAGATGACTTAACTTGTTTTACCAAGTTTTGAACTTACTTAAATGTAACAGATTTAAAAGTTTCATTCAATGAAGGAATATTACTGAGTTCTACTTTGGTGACAGAGGGTGGATAGTGGGAGAAGCAAGAATGAATGAATGAATAAATAAATAAATAAATAAATAAATACAGTGCAAATGGCATGGAGAGAGGCAACAGAGGTTGACACAGACAGACTGATTATAAAAGGGACAAGGAGGGGACAAAAGAAAAATCTTAACACTCTTCTGATAATTATTTTTTTTATTTTATAAGTCCCTCTCTTTCTCCCTCTGTATATATATGTATAATAAATACACACACACACACACACACACACACACACACACACACACACACACTGTATATAGGACATTCACTGATGTAAGCATAGCTTTCCAGAAGTTCCACGATTAGACCATAGTACAGACTTTCCTTTAGCTAGAAAAATAGATTTTGTTTTCCCTTTCAATTGAATCTTCCTTGTTGCAAGCATGCATTAAAAATATAGTGAAGACAACATTTGCACACTTTAACAAATTTTACAAACTCAAAAAAAAAATTAAAAAAAAGATGTTTGCAAGATTCCTTAATTGCAGTGGAGTCCTTAATTAATAATGAAGTAGAATAAAAATCCACAGGCAGCTTTAGTGTATTGCAGTTTAATTTAGCGGCTAAATCCTGTGTCAGTACAGGGTTTGAGAGGGAAATTAAATTGGGGTTGAGGAGAGGGAGAATTCTGGGACTTTGCACTTTGTGTAAGTTTCACAATAGCAAAGCTCTCAGGCCTAGAACCCTAAAAGTATTTTAGCATCTCACTCCTACTGAAATTAACTCCCATGGAAATCAATGGGAGTTTAGACCCTTAAATACCACTAAGGATCTGGTCCACAGTGGCTCTGGAGGCCTTGGATTTGCACTCCTTATGGAAGCTACAAGAGCATTCAAGTGTGTTTGTTTATTGATGGCATTTGAAAGACAAGTCACAGAAAGATATGTTTGCTCTTCAGTGGTGGATCTGAACCTTCTAAAGGAGGAGGTGCGACTCTACAGCTGTACTCCTCGCAACTTCTCAGTGTCATTGAGGGAGGAGCTGAAGCGAACTGACACCATTTTCTGGCCACTATGTCTATTGGTTAAGCGTTGCGGTGGAAACTGTGCCTGCTGTCACCATACTTGCAATGAGTGCCAATGCGTCCCAACCAAAGTCACCAAAAAATACCACGAGGTACGTACCTCATTTTGTGTTTTTATATTTGAGACCTGAGAAAATCCATTCAAGGAACAATCTTTATTGTGAATGTGAACGCTGACCAGAACGCAATTCATAGGATAAGGCTAATGTCACTGTACAGTGACACATTTGGAGGACGCTTTCTCTTTTACTAAGAGTTAAAAAAAATCAGAGCCTGTGCTCTTACTCCATTCTCTGTGGAAAATATTACTGTTCTATTTATGTTGTAAATTATTCCAAATGTTATTTTTTGAATAGAGGTTATTTTTGTAGACAAGAAGGGCTTTTACCCTGTGAAGTTACTGTGGACTGAAGAATTTATCTAAGTTGGGCAAAATGAGATGTTCTATTTTTAAAAACAAAAGTGAATTGAAACTGCTGTTTGTTCATGCTCAGCTTAACAAGCAGCTGGGCCAGTTTGAAAGTTAGCATTTTACAGTTTTGTTGTTAATATGCCAAGCCCAAAGATATCCTCTAACATTCTTTTTAGAATGTAAAAGACAATAAACAACCTCTAGGTCATGTAAGATTTTTCCAGTGTCTGTAATTAATTGTAGACCTAAATATATCCGTTTAATATCTCTACCTATATTCTAAACTTGCAGGTGTATGGATTCAGTGACTCAATAGTTTTTTTTAAATTATATATATATATATATATATATATATATATAGATATACACACACATATATATAGATATACACACATATATTACCTTAATGGTACTGTATGATCCAATTGTAAAGAAACAGATTTGACTAGTGATTATTTTCTAAAGGGAAAGGAAGGGGCATATGTAACACAGTGGCGTGAGTTAATTTACAGGTTATAACAAGTTACAACATCTGTGTTCTCATGCTATCACAGAAATTATAGCTTTCTATAGAAAAAAACCCACTTGACATAATGTGCAAGTTCATAAATATTACTGGACCATCTAAGATCAGATAAATTAGCATATTAGATAAATATACAACAGTATACCTTTTAAAGTATATTGTATAAGGCTTATAATAATTTATCATTTTAAAAAGCTATTAGATATTTTTAACTTCCTATAAAAATGTTCCACAGCTGTGAGTGGAAGAAACCTTTTTTATAAACTTCACATCACTGAATATCTATAGCTAAAGTCAATATTATTTTACCAGTACCATCTAATAATAATTAATTTTTAAGTCAACTATATAAGTAGTCCCTCAAACAAAACAGAAAAAAAAAAACCGCACCCAAACCCCACTGCAGTAAGGTTTGCTTTGACCAAAGTAAATGTCTGTCTAGCATATCTTAATGTCTTAATCAAGTCTGTGGAAGGCTTGAGGTAAGGCCAAAAACAAAGTAATATATATTAACGAGCAGAATAAATGAAGAAACTCAGTTGTGGAGTTGATTGAGTTTCCTTTAGTAGTTTCCCTGTCTTCCAGTTTACTACTTCCAGTGTACTGTAGATAATGAACAAGATGTTTAATGATTTACTTAAAAGCCTGGCTCCAATTGTCCTCTTTCAGGTTCTTCAGCTGAAGCCCAGGAGCGGTGTAAAGGGATTGCATAAATCATTGACAGATGTACCCCTGGAACACCATGAGGAGTGTGCCTGTGTCTGCAAAGGGAATACTGAAGGATAAATGTGGCTAAGTGTGCTTCTTTCTTTCAAAGTACATTCAATTAATGGCTGATTCTGTTATGGGGCTTGTGCATTATCTCCTTCCGTAATCTCAGTTGTTTGCTTTGGGGATCTTCCATCTTCAGGATTTACAGTGAGTTCTAAAGAGAGGAGAAACCAAACTGGGATTATATGTTGTGTAAAAGCTCTGTTGCTTGGAGGCCCAGTCAAAGGATGGGAGAAAGGCATCAGTGAGGGATTACTAGAAGTATATATTATCATGTCCAGTTGGCTTGACATTACACGGATTTAAGAATTTAGTGTAAAAAATTGCAGTGTTCACACCACGAAGACTTCATTCTGCTGGCTGCCTTACTTCTACAGCTCCAATACATCTGGCCTGTGATTGACAACATCTGGAATCTGTCTTTCTGTACTCAACCACTCCCATGTGCTCTAAATCAGAGTTCTAGGTCTTACAAACTTGCTTTAAAACAAACTGTCTTGTTCTGAATTAAACTTAATTTGTCTGATACTGGTAGGAAAGACTGGATTTTTCCACACCCACTATTAAAGCTCCTGCCTTTTAGAAAAGCTGACTGGACAATAAGCATGAGCTAAGGAGGCAAACATTGAAAAGAACAGTGGCTTTACTCTAGTTACTATGGCCTATGACTTTTTATTTGTTTGTATTTTTTATCGTGTACATTTTTATATTCTCCTTCTGACAATATAACTATTTGCTTTTTCTAATCTTGTTAAATATATCTATTTTTACCAAAGGTATTTAATATTCTCTTTTATTACAACCTAGATCAACTATATTTTAGTTTTGTAAGACTTTAAAGCCAGAGGTATACAGTGGAAGGAACAGAGATGTGGTTACTATGGCAAAGCATTTATTTCTACATTGTCTGGTGCTAGACAGTGGAACAAATCTGGGTTTACACATTTAAACAGAGTAATGACAAATGCAAAGATTATTAGTGTGGATGAAGCTCTAAGCTTGATGGCTCCATGATACTGAAAATATGAAAAACAGATGTCACTATAAATGATTTCAGAAATAGCTATCAAAATCCCTCTATATTCTGGCCTTTTGTCAAATAGGAAAAAAATAATCAGGTATATATAGACCC
Source organism: Terrapene triunguis (assembly GCF_002925995.2). Classification (NCBI taxonomy): domain Eukaryota; kingdom Metazoa; phylum Chordata; order Testudines; family Emydidae; genus Terrapene; species Terrapene triunguis. The sequence goes on along the minus strand of NW_020664417.1, from coordinate 25,780,895 downwards.
ATTCTGGCTTGTTTTATTGTTTAATTTCTTTGAAGTAGAAAGGTCTACAACAGCATGAGAAGAGAAGTTCAATGGCTTGTTGCCTTCATGAAACTGTGTTCATAGAAAGGCAGCCATATTTATTGCTCCAGGTGTATGGTTTTTCTTTTATGGTTATGTCCATTTAAAAGCAGTTGACTCCCAAGATTTTAACTCTATTCAGTACAGTTTTATGAATTATGGTTTTGTTTATGTACAGTATATCATTTAACCAGTACACGTATCCCATCCTATGCAAATTGGAAAGAAAACAGTAAAGTATTTTGCTTGTAAAATGCTTTAACATTATGCCTAGTTTATATTTTGACTATTGGATTTACAGATTGTAACAAAGCACCAAATAAAGTCATAATGCTAATTTTGGGAGAAAAAATGTCTGTGTGGTTATGTATTGGGTGTTTGGTCTATATTAAATAAAAACAAACCTGAAATGTATTTGCCAGAATGAAAATCAATTAGAGAAATGCAAGTCTTCTGTACAGTAACTGTAAGAGAGAAATCCACATTTCCTAGCTTTTGAGATCTTGAATTTGCAAACTTAATGTTCTTTTAACATTTTTGTGTTTAGTTTCCCAGATTTAAAAGAAAAAAAAACCTGAAAAAAAATCCCATCATATAACATAATACAGACACCACATGGCTTATCAGCAGGGCTGGAACCTTTAGATACACTCCACTGACCTCTGGCACCAAATGCAGTAATAGGTTACCATTCTCTATGTGGACCAGGATATGAATGATGACACTCAGGAATCTCAGGTTCCATTCCAGGTTTGGAGGGGTAGCAGGTTCTAGTGGTCACAAACTGTTTGACCCCTGACCTGATCTTTCCCTGTCCCCTTGAGCCTGACCTTGGCCCAGTTCTGTCTCTCCCTGCAATCATCTCCCTGCCTTATTGTCCCAGTCTATCTCCCTTTTCCAGGAAGAGTCTGCACACTCCTGGCCATCTCATCCCATTCTTCTCCCCAACCTTGACTTCCAGTCCCAATCTCCCTTTTCTGAGCCTTTCCCTCCACCTACCCCCCAGCTCATTGAGTCTGTCTCCTTGCCCAGCCAGTCCATCTTCCATCCTCCACCCCCTCAGCTCCTCATCTGCTCTCACTCTGCCAGGCCTCAATAGCTAGGAGAATCAGTTGCAGGAAAATCCTGTTCCATCTCTGCAGGGTCTCTCTTGGGGGGTGAGGGGGTTGTGCATGTGCAGTCTAGTTGACACTTAAAGATGTATGAGGGGATGGAGCATGCACAGTGCAAACTGAATATTCAGAAAATTTAGCTGCCATACTCTAAGTCTTTACTGAGCATGTGTGACCTGAAATTTTTCAAAGACTTATATCTAGGCCAAATTTGGAAAGCATACTACTGTACTGTACTATGAGATATTAAGGATACAGTGTCAGATTCTCCTAGGTTAGATCTCAACCTCAGTGTTACTAGGGTGTGGGATTATGCATATTAATGTTCTGATAGCATATATCTTGTCTATTAGTTGCATTTATTCCACTTATTTTCAATATATTTGTATTCAGAACTATAAACACTGAAGAAGAAAGATTCTTGGATTAGCTATTAGCTAACTGAAAACCCATTGTAGAAATAATCATCAACCTTTAATTAGATGTGAGTAAAAATATGATACAGGGAAACATGAACTTTATTTATAATACTGAATGAGATGCTTAAAGTAAAAAACAGGAAAATCTTAATCATTAGGCACCAAGCATAATGTTAAATAGTTCTAATGGGCTAAATTTTACTCTCATTTCCATCCTGTAACTCTTGTGAAGTCAGTGGTGGGTTGCTTGAGCAGGATTTGGCCCAATAGGTCTGGTTTTTGGGAGCAGGTGCCCATCTAGTAGTAGTGATACATGGTATTTTGAGCAAAGGCTGTTATCAGCACAAATAGGATTTTCAGGCTCGAAAGGCTTGTTGTAGTCAACAGATCAGAGTTGTTTATACTATAATATATTGCATACAGGATAAGAACTAGTGAGTTTTTGCATTATGCATGTTTTCAAAGTTGCACCAGCCATCTGTTTTAGTGCACGTAACTTTGAATGGCAGTATTTTGCATCCACTTTGCACTGATGGGCATTTCTATATCCTGTATTGGACAATAAACAGACTCAAAGAAAACAGGCTGTGCTTGGAAAGCTGCAGGAAGAAATATTGTGAGGGTTTTTCAGTTTCATTACAAATTTACAAGTTGTAAACATCCATCAGAGAAGTAGTAAGTTTTTATGAGAGATATGAGTAAAATGAAAGCATAGACACAAATACAACATTTGTAATATGTATAGAATCACTGATTTATTGGGAAACTACAAGTACCAACTCCTGCCTACAGAAATAAGACTGAAGAGCCTACTAACCCTTGCCAAGTCAGATTAACAACAGACAACAATTTAACACTAAAATAAAAATATACCACCATCTAATAGTGGAGGTGCTGTCTCCAAACTACGGCCCGTGGGCCACATCCGGCCCGCAGGACCCTTCTGCCCGGCCCCTGAGCTCCTGCCTCGGGAGGCTCGCCCCCGGCCCCTCCCCTGCTGTCCCCACTCACTTGCAGCCTCAGCTTGCTCGCTTAGCCGCTGGTGCAATCCTCTGGGCAGTGGGGACTGTGAGCTCCTGGGGCAGCGCAGCAGCAGAGCTCAGCCTGACCTGATCTCTGTGCTGCATGGTGGCAGTGGCAGCGTGGCCTGGCTCCAGCTGGGCGACGCGGCTGTAGTGCTGCCAGCCACCGGAGCTCCAGGCAGCGCAGTAAGGGGTCAGGGAGCAGGGGAGGTTGGATAGAGGGCAGGGAAGTTTGGGGTGGTGGTCGGGAGGGGAAACAGGAGGTTGAATGGGGGCAGGGGTCCCGGGGGGAAGTCAGGAAGGAGGGGGGGTTGGATGAGGGGGCAGTCAGGGGCAGGGGTTCTGGGGGCAGTCAGGGGACAGGGAGTGGGTGTGTGTGGATGGGGCAGGGGTCCCAGAGGGGCCGTCAGAGAACAGGGGGGGGTTGGATGGGGCAGGAGTCCCGGTGGGGGGCAGATAGGAGGTGGGGGCCAGGCCATGACCCCTTACCCTAACCGGCCCTCCATATAATTTACAAAACCTGATGTGGCCCTCAGGCCAACAAGTTTGCCCGCCCCTGGTCAACACTAAACATTACAATATTTAGTCACTGGTAAAATGATAGATGGCCAGGTTTCTATGATGTTCCTGCTGGCTTTGTCAAAATTAGGAGTGTGTCTTATCTTGGATTAAAATGCTGGGACATCTGGTCAGTCTAAAATGCTTCCTGTCATCTGCTCTAATCCCTGTGACTGTGTGCAATTCACACAGCAATGGCTTCAGGAGCTATGTCTCAGCCATTTCCCTGCTCCAGATGATGTACTGTTCCTCAGTTGATCAGCACAAGAACAGACGTCAACCCTGATTTGATTTACAGCCGTGAGATGCAAGTTGCAACACCACCACCACTGCAGCAATGGCTCCTAGCCTGCTACTCAGTAAGCATGGGACTGTGAGCCCTCTGGCTTTGTTATTGCAAGAGAGGGGATACAGGCAGGAGTTAGAAATAATGTAGGCTTTGAAACTAGGGGAGGTAAAGAACAGAGGGAGCAGGGCATGTATGGGAGACAGTATTAAAAAAAGGTGAGGGCAGGAGAAAAATAATGCAGGTACAAACATGAGAAGGGTAAATTAATAAACTCTTCGGAGCAGGCTTAGTTTCTGGGTACTTGTACAGTGCTTAGTCCTTATTAGGTCTCCTCAGTGCTATAACTATACAAATAGGAAATGATGAACATGGTGAATGGTAAGAACCACTGAGGGGAAAAAATCAACTAGTACTACTCTTTTTGTTTGGACACATTGTTATTCACTAACATTAGACTTACTTTAAATATTGTAACTGAGCTGCTTCTAAAGATATTTATTGTAGTGGGTTATGTAATTGTCTTTAAACAAAAAATCCTACTGTACTTTGACAATCACCCATAATGCCCTTCTTGCTTTACTTAATATAAATAACCCCCCTCCCCCATGTAATCCTTTAAACCAGGGGTAGGCAACCTATGGCACGCGTGCCGAAGGCGGCATGCGAGCTGATTTTCAGTGGCACTCACACTGCCCGGGTCCTGGCCACTGGTCCGGGGGGCTCTGCATTTTAACTTAATTTTAAATGAAGTTTCTTAAACATTTTAAAAACTGTATTTACTTTACATACAACAATAGTTTAGTTATATATTATAGAAAGAGACCTTCTAAAAACGTTAAAATGTATTATTGGCATGCAAAACTTTATATTAGAGTGAATAAATGAAGACTCAGCACACCACTTCTGAAAGGCTGCCGACCCCTGCTTTAAACCATGGAGTAGTTTATTTATTTCTGAAGATTGTCTCTGTAAAATGAAATGTGACAGTAAGATAACATTAAAAAAATATTTGTTGCTGTCACAAGGCAGACCAAAGATTTTTTGTATATCTAAATCAACATCTGACATTCAAGCAATAGTCTTGTGATTGTCATCTAAATAGTATTGCTTGTGCCTTATTTCAAAAGTTAATTCTTGTCATAGTGTAATCTAGCTATTAATCTTTAATCAGTAATAATATAAACAGTGTTTTCACTTTTGGTTTTGCAGGACTCCAGTGAAGCTGAATCACTATGTAACAATATGCTATGTGGGCAGAGGTTGAAAACTGGCAAACTGGGTAAAAAGCCTATGAATTATTCATTGAAGTGGCACAAGCTGAGAGTTGCTGAATTACAATAGCGTAGGTATTTGCATGAGAGTGAAGTAGGAAGAGGTGGCTAAATAAGTATGTTTCTAATTGGCCTAACTAATTGAAACAGCTGAACTAAAGCAGCTACTGTAGGTAGCCAAGGTCAAAACACTGTAGGCAGTAAAGGGAGGGTTCTACCATGAATCACTTCAGAAGCCTTACAATAAAAGTAAGCCAACCCCATGAGGAAAAAAATGGTGTCCGAGAGCCATGCTGTGCATTGTTCTATGGATACTATGAGCATTTACTTTTCTGGAACTCTTGCATCAGTCACTTCAGTGCATGAGTGATGGGCAGCACAAAAGTATTGTTACTGAGAGCTTTCATTCCTACTCACTCCCAATTGCTCTAGTTCTTGCTTTGCCTTGCTGCAGCTATGGAAGCAAACGTTGGCATTTATTAATTGTTTGGTCCCTCTGGGTATCAATGTATTACAGTCAAGTTTTAACTGCAGTGCAAACAACTAGTAAGAGACAGTCCCTGCCCCAAAGAGCCCACAGTCTTACAAGATTACACTTTCTCCTTTCCATCTGAAAAGATGATTTGTGGCTCATGAATCAGAGTGTGGATGAACAAAGAAAGATGGGCAAGAAGTGTTTATCATGCAGAGTCACTATATCTAACACCTACTGAGTCTTTGTTTGGGGTACCCTGAGGACTCTCAACAGTGATGGAGGACCATATCAAAGATAAGTTTTACACTTTGGCATTCAGCCACTAGCTGCTTAAAATCAACTTGTGTTGAATGCACCATGTCTACAGAAAAAGGAAAAAAAAACCCTCAGGATCTTTTGTCAAAGCAAATGCTTCCACCAGCTTTAACTAATGGCTTGGTCTCTCTGCACAAAGGCTTTATATCAGGATTTCAAGCTTCTCCTTCAAAACCAGTCTCTTCCACTTAGGCGTATTAGCTAGTCTAATTATTTTAAGAATACTTGTTACTCCACCACCCAAGAGTCAGTCTGTTTCCATTAGCTCAATCTTCTTCAGATCAGGGAGTTGTTCAGAGTCTGAGAAAGCCACAAAGAGCTGCTCTCCCTTGGAACACTCCCCAGACCTCCTCGTTTCTATTCCCTCCCCTGAGCACTTCTCCCCCACAGCCCTTCTAGTCCACCAATCCTGTTGATGACACTCCAGAAAAACCCCACCTTGTTCCCACCAAAATCCCAGAGGAAAATTGTAACTCCTCAGATTGGAATAGTTCAGCTTAAATAGGACAAAGCTGTTTAGAGAGAAGCCTGCCTCTTTGCTCATTGCTTCAGTAGAACATCCCCTTGCTGCTGAAGAAAAGGCAGCTGATTGTTATATTCCTCCATCTTTCAGTCAATACCTTAACACCTGGGGAGCACTAAATTTGCCTTCTCTGCTTGTTCAGGTAAGCTCTGCCATCTCTCAGCTGTTAAGAAAAAAAAACCTTCAGGCACTGCAGCAGGAATGTCAGTGGCCAGATGTCTGAGCAAGCCTTCTCTCCCCACCAAAAGGGAGAAAGTCTACAACCCCAGAAGTGCAATTACAGTGATCTTCATGAATTTTCCATACATGAGACTTCACAGCCTCATGTTCACAGTATTGATGCAGTTGTCATGGGTAACTGCTAGCCTTTAACCTAGAGGTACTCAGTGAAATTTCCAAAAGTGCCTAAGGCCAAATTTTAAAAGTATTTAGGCATCTAAAGATGCAGACAGGCACTCTTGAAAAATCCCACTAGGTGCCTAGGTACCTAACTCACATTGTTTGGTCTTGACCTGTTTCTGGGTTAGTCATCTTTCCCATCGGCCAGCTTGCTATTTTTTTATAGCAACAATCATGGTCACAATAGCTTTCATTGTATTCATGCCTCCCAGCATGAGTGGAGTCTTTATTTTGTTTATATTCTCTCATTGATGTTACCTGCAATAGTGGTAGGCAATATAGAAATGACAAATAAGTTATTTCAGTATCTTAAATGAAGGCTATCATAAGCATATAATATCTGCTAAAGGAAGAAAATTGAATTTTGCCAATAAAGCAGGTGAACTAATGGAAAAAATTTTAAATAGCTCAGATTTTCCAAAATATGTGTGGAAAGTCATCATGTTGCCTGCATGTGCTCTGTATTTATGGATATGGAAAATTCTTTTTTGTCACAAGCTGTAACAGATGTGCACTGTATTTGAATGTAAATAAGTCCCTATAATTTACACATACATTCCTGCATGTACCCATTTGTGTACTATGGACTTATTTTCCTTTTAAATAACCCTAGGTATTTAAAAGTAATTTAGCTCTAGGTTTTTTATTTAAAGGGTTATTTTCAATTATGTCTTCAAATTTGCAACAAAGTTGCAAATAAAACCAGCAGACAAAGAGGGTACCACTGAGGGCCTCAAAAGTGATGACTATGTTAACAAGGCCAACCCACAACTCCCCAGCACCACCTGCTCTAAAGAACTCCAAAACATCATACCACAATTCATCCAAGATTTTAAGGATATCAAATCCTTCTCCAGACAGCTCCAAGAGAAACCTCTACAACCTCATCCCCACACAAACCCACTCCAGGGACTTCTACATGCTTCCTATGATACACAAACAAGGGAACCCAGGCAGACCAATCATATCTGCCCATGACATTCCTACAGAAGGAACATCAGTACTCTTAGAAATCATCCTCAAAGCACTCACCACATAAAGGGCTAGTTTCCCTCAGGTCACTGATGACTTCCTCTAGAAACTCTGCAACATTACCAACCTCCCTCAGAACACCATCCTTGCCACCATAGCCTCCCTATACCTCAACATCCCTCCTGAAAATAGTATTGTTGCCTGTCTCATATCTAAAAAACAAGGCATCCACCCCAAACACATTGCCAAACTCATCCATTTCATTCTCACCCTTAAAAACAATTTTACATTCAAACACTTTGTCCAGATCAAGAGCACTAGGATAGCTCCTCAACATGGCAACCTCTTCAGAGGCGACTTTGAAGAAGAATTTCTGGACAAATGCGCCACAAAACCCAATGATCTACATCAGTGATATTTTCATCCTCTGGACAGATGACTTAAACTCCCTCATAGATTTCCACCACAACTTCAACCACCACCATGCATCCATCCATCCAACTCTTTCTAGAACACTCCCACACCAGCATCAACTTCCTGGACACCACCATCAGCTTCAGCAATGGAACCCTACAGATAACTATACCCAAGAAAACCACAGATCACCACACTTACTTTCATTGATCCAAAACTCACCCCAAACATACCAAGAAATCTGTTATCTACAGCCAGGCACTCATACCACAGAACATACTGCTAGGAGGAACTGCGGGATACACACCTTAACACACTTAAAAGTGGCTTCACCAAACAAGGACTTTCCAGAGATCACATCATGGAACAGAGCCCCTCAAATACCTCAACAGAACATAATTCAATATGGGTGGGGGGAAGAAACCCTTTGACTGCATATCCCTAGTTGTCACCTACCACCCCCCACTGGAACACATACAGGGTGGGTATCATTAAATTACAACCCATACTCAATATCCTGAACAATCTTTCCTGAGTGCCCTCTTCTGGCCTTCAAACCATGCCTCCCCAAAACCTTTAAGTTCTTCTTCAGAAATAAGCTCCCACAGACCAGGACACTCTAATACAAAGCAGCACCAGACCCTGCCAAAACAGATGCAATATCCCCACCCCCCCACCTACCCACACAAAAACCTTTCAAGATCCATCGGTCCTACACATGCCCATCACAACATGCGATGTACCTCATCCAGTGCACTCAATGCCTCAACATCAATTACACTGATGAAATGAGATAGTTCATTTGAGAGCATATTGACTCACACAGAATAGTGATAAGACAAAAAAAAAAAAGATATCACCTATGGGTGAACACTTACAAAACGATCACTCCATATCTGACCTCTGTCCTCATCCTTAAAGAAAACCTGCACAACACCTTCCAAAGAAGATACTGGGAGCTTAAGTTCATAGTTTTGCTAGACACTAAAAATCATAGACTTGATACTAGATTTATGGTTTATTAGCCCTTTTTTGGTCCTTTGACTGCAGAGGGATTAATTGACCACTTTACCTTGAATGGTCTTTAACCATGTGTTAACTGCTTATAAGTTATCTGTTCCATCTTGTATTTAGCTGTGACACTGAGTACCTTTCCCATACCTGAAAAAGAGCTCTGTAAGTTTGAAAGCTTGTCTTGTTCACCAACAAGTTGATCAATAAATTAATTAATTAATTAATTAAAAAAAATTACCTCACCCATCTTGATTCTCAATATCCTGGGACAAACATAGCTACAACATAACTGTAGAAGAGACATTCACGTTTAAAATGGGTGGTTAACATTTCTTGCCTTAACAGAAAAATTCTAAACAATCTTACAGCCTTTACTCATGTGAGCAACAATTAGTCCTTCATACAGCACTAGTACTGTGCTGTTGAAGCCAGTGGAAATGGGGAGCTCTTAATATACAAGTACATGCATAATAATCATAATCAATAATAGAGCAATGCAAAAAGACAAACATACAAGTGACTGAGCCACACACGTGGCTTTGAACTGCTCTGGTGTTTGAGAGATAAGTGGCAAACTTTCAGTGACTTCTTTGTAGGGGGAGGAGAAGCAAATGAAATAAATTTCAACTTTTTTTTTGTTAACAATAAAGTTAATTCAATAATAACAATACATAAACCCAAGATATTGTCTGCTTGTAGAGACTATCCCAGACTAACTCCTTTCCTCAGACTTTGCTGCTCATAAAGCACTTTTCCTTTAAGGCCAGTCTGTCCAAGACCCTAACTTCCTGTCCCCAAGGGTTTGTGCCCACCTTCCTTATATTCAGGTTGGGGGTCTAATGAGCGACACATGCCCCAGTAAGTCAGCACTGCACTTAGTTACCCTGCAGACATCCAATGCCTATTTAAAGGATGGGGCAGCAGGAAACCCTGCAACCTGGTTTCACTGCACTGTGCTTTGGTGGTGGCCTGAGGTACACTTGGGCCTTGTAAATCTCATAGGCCTGGCATCAAAAACAAACCAACCCTAAGTCAAGCCTTCTGAGAGGGAAGGGCGAAGGAGGTGGTATGGGCTTGTGCCATACATAGCTAAGAGTCTCACCAGGCCCTTCATGTAGATGCTGCATATCTCAATGCTTGTGGGGTGATCTGATAGGATTAAAGTGTGCTGGTGCATACAAGATAATAAAATGCACTGCTTATATAAGTGAATTGCCCTGAGGCTGACCAGAAGTTAGTGATTTTAAGCTTTGGTTGCACTCCTCCCCCACAATTTTAGTTGAGGATGATCTGTTTTTACCTCTGATATAATCTATGGGGCTCTTCCTGGCATATGATAAATCAGCTTCACTGGCAGGAGAAAGGTAGGCAAAGGCATCTTTGAGTCCTGGATTTTAAAATGTAGCCAGGATGTACTCCTCCAATTCTATAACATCTTGTGTGTGAGGGTCCTCTTTCACTATGACTAGTGTACTGCCTTCCCCCTGCAGTGAAAACAAGGTGGCAGATCTGCCTGAAATGGACCCTCTCTGCACTTACTTGACCTCCTTAAAATGATAAGTAGTAAGTCAATGTCTTCATATTTCTGTAAGTGATTCAAGTATATGAAATGCTATTAATGCACTCCAGAGGGGGAAAATGAGGCACAAAGCCTGCAAGTGAGAAGCCACCCTGCCGGCGCCCCTTTTTGTAGTATCTTTGAGCTTTTGTAAATGTCTCAAATCACATGTCTAATATTATAGGCAAACATTAGTGCAATAATACATTTGAGAACTATAGCTCTCTCATGCCTGTTGTTTAAACTGAGTACTGAATTCATCCAAAGATTTATACAGTACACAATGCACAATGCTCTGTGTTGTGTGGTGAAGTTATAGGGTTACATCAGGACAGTTATAGACATGACTGTGGAGAGGACAGCATGGAGACACATCACCCTAGGAAGAGCAGTGAGGTGACAACTTCAGGAAGGCACAATCTCTCCATGTTCTGCTTCTTCCACAACTGGTTTCATCCATCGGCTAGAGCAGACGGTACTTCCCCCAGCCCCTTTTACAGCATCCTGCTCCCTTGGGAGGAAGCACTAGTGAGTAGTCCCAGTGCTCCCCAAATCACAGGGAGTGCAGTGACCACAAATGTGAATGGCCCATAACTAGAAAGCCCATTCAGACCTGAGGAAGAGCTCTTTGAAGCTCAAAATCTTGTCCCTTCCACCAAAAGATTACCTCCCTTACCTTGTCTCTCTCACTCTGGATTGGTCAGTTATAATGAGACTCATAGCAACCCCAGAAAGTTTAAGTAGATACAGGGCCAACTGTACAAGTTAGTAGAGATACGATATGGATTAAATGCTCACCGTGTTTAACAGATTAGTGATTTTGATAAAACATATTATTTGTACGTTGAATTTCCTCTAATATACCTAAGCACACATCTACGCCTAACCAGATTTACTATTTTACCCAAAGATCAAGAGGAGAGAAATTTGCTGAAGATCAAAGAAATACCTTTAACAGAATGAATGGAGCATTAAAATATAGCATAAGCAGTTCAGTAAAAGTGATAATGTCCTATATGAGCAGTCTGTTTTATTTACTGGTGTTCAATTATTATAAAAATAATTGATTCTTAAACTGTATCCAAAGCCATATTTTGTGGAAGATTTCTACAAAAATCTACTGTAGCAGACAGATATATGTTTTCCTTCCATAAGTCTAATTCTATAGATGGGTGTAGTTTTCATATGGGTAATACTTCTTTTCCTGCTTCTAATTTATTTAATAGTTGAGACAAGAGAACCTTAACAATTAGGTTTTTTTTAAACCAATGACAACTATAATCTAGCTAGCAATATTAAAGGACTGCAATATAAACTTGCAAGTGCAGTCGTATCTAAACAGATGAGCTGTAAAAACCTCAAAGAAAATGAGACAATGATTCTAACCACAATGGAAAACAAGCCTTGGCTGTGAAGAATTCCTTTCAGAAACCTTGGCAATTTTACATTTCCAGTAACTCAACAACATGTCATGTTAATGCCAAGGTAATCTAGGTCTTTCGGTACTTGTAAAAGTAAGGAATAATAAATGTATTATGGCCTTGTTGATTTATCCCTATTCAGTTTGTGGAGCTGAACCAGAGAGACCAACCCAGCCCAAGAAAAAGCATAAATTCTATAACTTTTTAAACCATGTCAAATAAGATTCTTTAAATAAGATTCCCCCTCTCCCCCAGAAAAGCTGAATTTACATCCTAACTGTGGGAGATAATTCATAATCCTGCTCTAGCTGAAGTTAAGACACAAAAAGTCAAATATTTCCTTATGTCATGAAAATTGTGTTTGAGTGTTAAATTGCCTTGTAATGTGTGTGATCGGATAGTTGACAAACTTTTCAGTTTCACCTGCCCTGGACTTCTGAAGCAGTTCCTATCTGCTTTGTGAATCATTACTTTAGAGTTAAAAAAGTAAAGATAAGAATGTGAAATTATCGGATGTTATGTGATAGGAAAAGGTCTCTATCTGGAACAATATCCTGTGTGAAATCACACCTTTATTTTTCCAAGTAGGATCAAGTTTCTAGTATAAACAATAGCCTTTGAACTGTTGCCAAATAATTAACTTGCTAGTCTCTCCCTCAAGACTCGTTTGCTTTAAATGATGCATAAGAATATAATGGGTATCAAAAGAAAGTGGTTATTTATGTGCATTTTATTTTGAGATCTTCAGACAAAAGGTGCTAGATACGTGCAAAGAGAGGGAGAGTTGCTACCAGGAAATGGAATCAGTTTAAAACCAGCCAGTTAGATCTTGTGGTTGACTAACATGTTATTTACAGAAGTAGCAGTGCCCAGGAATGGTGCTCCACAGGATGATAACCACCAGTTTAGTATGTGAAATATTCAGTGGTCCAGTGGGGTGGGGTGACCACTACCCATGGGACCCTGTGGTTGAAAGTGTCCACTTTGGGCTGAGTATGATTTATCCATACTAGTCCATTTGAAATGATTTGTAAAGACAAATGACATCACCTGTGTCTCTGCTCAGAAAAAAGAATTAAGCCCACTACACTATCAAGACATTTTTGAGTCTCTTTTCAACCCTTGGGAATGTGAAGCAACAAATATAGTATTTAAGCTGCACTGCACTCCCCTTTACCAGTGTTTTAGGGTGACATTTATGTCAATAGGAGCAGCATTCTTTCCAGTATGAAAGTTATACAGCAGATCTTGTTCATAAATATTTTCCTCTATAGAGTACCTGTAATTAATATATCACTGCTATACTAACACAATTATTTCAAGCCAGTTGGTGTATTGGGGTTAAGGGTATTGTCTTGAATATGGAGGCTCAGTTTTAAACAGTCTTGAAGGGTTGGAGAATTTTGACTCCCTCACAGGTTACTTGGAGGGCACTGCCTTAATGCAAACCTTCATCAGTGTGACCTCTGAGAGAAAGAGTATTAAGAATTGAGGGGATGAAACCCACTTTTATCTGAATGTTAGAGAAAAGGATTTATTCAGAAAGATGGATAGAAGTGTGATTCTATTGGGCAGGGAAGGCAATCCTACCCTTAGCCTTGGATTATTTTGTCCTTGAAACATTTGAATTTGCCCTCCGCCTCACCCCTATCTCCCATCCCTGCCAGATCAAATGTAAGTATCTCATCCCTACAGTTTAGCTATATTTAGTTTGTTATTTAGTGCCTGCTTGCAGTGCCTCCAGAATCTGTTTATTTTACATGAATTGCCTGCCCACCTGAAGCTGTGCTAATGTGCTCCTGAAGGTAAAAACAATCTTTAGGGATGTTTCAGATCAGCAATGGAAAGAGCAACCAATGAACATATAAAAGCTCAGGAGCTGCACAGACACAAATCACAGATTCTGAAGAAGTTTTCAAAGCCAAAAATGGCAGTTAGGCTTCAGTCACCTATTAAAAGCCAATAGCAGCTAGGTGTCTAACAGTCACTATTGCCTTTGAAAATCTCCCCCTGCACTGGGGGGGAAGTGAGGACAGGAGCATTTCATCTTTAAGGAACTGGTGTGGGATGTAGAATAGAATATTCTAAATAGAATATTAAGGCCTGTGCTATTTGGGAGTGTGATTCATTCCAGGAATTGGTGAACACTCATGAGCTGCATATGTTGCCCTTAATTCTAGTGGGACCCATTTTCATTTACACAGAGACTGCTTTACATTACACCCCCTTGGGGGATTAAAGTGGTTGCAAGATATGTTTACATCCAGTTAAGGTTCCATTGCATTACATAAGGGGGGCTTATAGTAAATAAAAGTCAGACCCTTATTTAAAAGACATTCAAGGTTGTTGGATGAAGAAACCATGGCTTTCTAGGGTTGTCTTAGGTGCTATGGCTCACCATCATACAATTTTTTAATCCTCTTTGTCTCCTGATGGTCTCTACATCTTTAAAACTTTCCGAATCCAGTATGTGCACTGCATTTCAGTGAAGCTGCATATACTATACATAGATTCTGAAGTCTTTGGAATGAAAGGTGCTATAAAATGTGCATAGTATATCTATGTACATAGTTGTTTGTATAAGCCTTGAAGTTTGCACTATGCTTGAAGTTGTACCGAAATCCTCTTAACAAGGGACATGTTGTCTGATGTTCTGAGAGACTATTTAAAATAACTTCTTATGTATTTTTAAAATGTTTATCTAAGCTGTGGTATTTTAAGGATTGGTGTGAAGCACAGGTTAGTTTTATTTATTTGGTTTTGGTAAGTTAAAGAATTTTTCAGTTACAGAGTAACAGAATGGCACAACCCATGCCCTGGAACTTTTTAAAAGTTAGCTGTCATTTTTAACTCATTGGATTATAGTAATTGAAAGTAGATTTTCAGTTTCAGTCCTTGGGACTTCCCAAGTGAGATTTGAAGTGCCCAATTGTGCCTTAGTGGAGGGATTATGGTTTTTGTGGCTTGGGCTGCTTTCCACAATTAAGACCCGTAGATCCATGTTACTTGGATCAGAGGGGTAGCCGTGTTAGTCTGTATCCACAAAAACAATGAGGAGTCTGGTGGCACTTTAAAGACTAACAGATTTATTTGGGCATAAGCTTTCATGGGTAAAAAAACCCACTTCTTCAGATGCATGGAGTGAAAATTACAGATGCAGGCATAAATATACTGACACGAACTCCCACGAACATGATACAGTTCTGCGGTGATCTGGCAGCCTACTTTTACCATTTCCGACTCAAGGAATATTTTCAACACACCACTGAACAGTCCACAGACCCACAGGAACCTTCCTACCAACACTACAAGATGAAGAATTCTGCGTGGACTCCTCCTGACAGTCTAAATGACAGACTGGACTTCTACATAGAGTGCTTCCACAGACATGCAAAGGCTGAAATTGTGAACAAACAGCATCACTTGCCCCATAACCTCAGCCATAGAAACAACTCTGGCATTATAATCAAAGGGGCTGACAAAGGAGGTGCTGTAGTCATCATGAACAGGTTGGATTATGAACAGGAGGCTGCCAGGCAACTCTCCAACACCACATTCTACAGGCCACTATCCTCCGATCTTACTGAGGAGTACCAAAAGAAACTACACCATCTGCTCAAGAAACTCCCAGCTATAGCACAGGAACGAATCTACACAGACACATCCCTAGAGCCCCGACCAGGAGTATTCTATCTGATCCCCAAGATCCATAAACCTGGAAACCCTGGATGCCCCATCATCTCAGGCATTGGCACTCTCACAGCAGAATTATCTGGCTATTTGGACTCTCTCCTCAGACCCTACGCTACCAGCACTCCTCGCTATCTTCAAGACACCACTGACTTCCTGAGGAAACTACAATGCATTGTTGATCTTCCATGGTGGCCAGGATGGTGTTTTCAGGATGTAGAAGCGCTTTACACCAATATTCCACACGACAAGCTGTCAGGAACAGTATCCCTGATGAGGTCACAGCACCTGGTGGCTGAACTTTGTGACTTTGTCCACGCCCACAACCATTTCAGATTTGGGGACAACTTATACCTTCAAGTCAGTGGCACCGCTATGGGTACCTGCATGGCCCCACAGTGTGCCAACATTTTTATGGCTGACTTAGAACAGCGCTTTCTCAGCTCTCATCCCCTAGCACCCCTTCTCTACTTGCACTACATTGATGACGTCTTCATCATATGGACCCACGGGAAGGAAGCCCTTCAAGAATTCCACCTGGATTTTAACAATTTCCACCCCACCATCAACCTCAGCCTGGACCAGTCCACACAAGAGATCCACTTCCTGGACACTACAGTGCAAATAAGCGATGGTCACATAAACACCAACCTATACCGGAAACCTACTGACCACTATACTTACCTACATGCCTCCAGATTCCATCCAAGACACATCAAACGATCCATTGTCTACAACCAAACCCTAAGATACAGTTGAATTTGCTCCAATCCCTCAGACAGAGACAAACACCTACAAGATCTTTATCAAGCATTCTTAAAACTACAATACCAACCTGGGGAAGTGAGGAAACAGATTGACAGAGCGAGATGGGTACCCAGAAGTCACCTACTACAGGACAGGCCCAACAAAGAAAATAACAGAACACCACTGGCCCTCACGTACAGCCCCCAACTAAAACCTCTCCAGCACATCAACAACGATCTACAACCGATCCTGGAAAACGATCCCTCACTCTCACAGACCTTGAGAGGCAGGCCAGTCCTCGCTTACAGACAGCTCCACAGCCTGTAGCAAATACTCACCAGCAACTACACACCACACCACACCACAGAAACACTAGCCCAGGAACCAATCCCTGTAACAAACCCGGTTGCCTACTCTTTCCGCATATCTACTCTAGCGACACCATCAGAGGACCCAACCACATGAGCCACACCACTGGGACTCATTCACCTACACATCTACTAATGTGATATATGCCATCATGTGCCAGCAATGCCCCTCTGCCATGTACATTGGTCAAAACAGACAGTCTCTACATAAAAGGATAAATGGACACAAATCAGACATCAGGAATGGTAACATACAAAAGCCAGCAGGAGAGCACTTCAATCTCCCTGGACATTTTATAACAGATTTAAAAGTAGCCATTCTTCAACAACAAAACTTCAAAAACAGACTTCAAAGAGAAACTGCAGAGCTATAATTCATTTGCAAATTTAACACCATTAATTGGGCTTGAATAGGGACTGAGAGTGGCTGGCTCACTACAAAAGCAATGTTTCCTCTCTTGGTATTGACACTTCCTCATCAATTATTGGGAGTGGACCACATCCACCGTGATTGAATTGGCCCTGTCAACACTGGTTCTCCACTTGTAAGACAACTCCCTTCTCTTCATGTAGCAGTATATTTATGCCTGTATCTGTAATATTCACTCCATGCATCTGAAGAAGTGTGGTTTTTTACCCATGAAAGCTTATGCCCAAATAAATCTGTTAGTCTTTAAGGTGCCACCAGACTCCTCATTTTTTTATGTTACTTGGAGTTGATACTTCCATTATATAATTTTGAGTAGTGACTGAGCATCAAAAGCACAAGCTAGTCCTACAAGTTTACAGATCAGCAGATTCATAGATGTTAAGGCCAGAAGGGAATATTATGATTATCTAGCCAGACTTGCAACATAACTGAGGGGATACACGGTAACTATTTGTTGTTTGGGTCAATTAACTCACTGATTTAAAATCTGTATAATATATCTATTAAACGTTTACAGATTCTCTAGAGTGCTATCTTTTCAGCTACTTAAAAGACAGCACAACCAATATACAAGTGCTTTAAAGCCCTAAAGCTCAAACTGATGCAATACCTGGCATGAGAGGGCCCAGCTTCCATATCCATAAGGTTCCCACTTGGGGAACCAAGGCTAGCAAATGGATAAGTGATTTCAGAACAAGCTGGGACACATCCCATAGTAATCTGCTCCCACTGTGGAAATAAGAATTGCTTTATTTTGAAACTGTTGTCCCTACATTTCAATGTTAAGTTTCTTGGCACTGGCTCTACTGGTCTATCAGTTTTACTGTGGGAGTACTATTTTCAGTAATTGAGACATTATATTTAGTTTTCTAGTGTTAAACAGAGACTTAGATTCTGAGGAACATGGTCCTGTACAATTCTCGGATAAATCTGAAAAAAAAAGTCACGTCAAAGAAGTGGGCAAAAGTGAGATGGAGTCACTCACTTGTTCATGACAGTATTTTTTTTTTTTTTAAGATCTTAATCCAAAATAAATCTCTAGGATCCTCATCACATTAACTCAAGTTAGGCAAATGTTGTGACACTCTTTTTAGCCTCATTTATGGTCTTGCCTAATATCTTAATTTCTCCAGGAGGTGTAAATATATAACTTGTTGCCACAAGGGCATGCACAAGGGGGAGATGGGGCTCCCCCAATAATCATCAGGGCACAGAACTTTTCCAACCCCGGGACGGGAGAAGGCTGAGTGAGCTCCTGCTGGGGTCGGGGGACACAGAATGTGCCTCCGCAAAGGGGTCAAAGTTAAACCTCTGCACACGCCCTTGCCAGTACACTTAAAATTGTTTATATTTATTTCAATGTCTGCCCTAACTGAAGATACATTATTTTTAATCATATGTAGAATGGTAGTGTTTTCATTTTGTCATCTTCCCAAAAGATCAGGTCTCCAGATTCACCTGGCTTCAGTCTGCAGATACCCCCTGTAGAAATTGGGTCATATACCTTTAAGTAGCTTGTGAACCCTTTAGTGACCCTCAATGTCTGTGTTCCTGAGGCCCTCAGAATCTTACCAGAAAAACAGGGTTTATATGAATTTGAACAAACCTTGCATGTTGTGTATGATTAGTAAACAGTTATTTGGGTCCTACTGTGCCCATGTGGTTCCTTCATATGTTGTATGTTGTGCAAGAGATACACACTGAAAGGGAATGGTTAGACACAAAAATAAGTTAAATGAGTACACATTGAACACTAAGATATTACACTATCGAAAAAGGTTAATCAGAAGGAAGAATTTTGAGTGCAAGTTAATAGTAATCTTCAATTAGATATACCATGCATAGCTGCAGCCCTAAGTGTTTTAGGAGCCTCTCGTTTATTGGTTTTTACATAGCACTTTAGCTAAATAAGAGATCAACATTCAGAATCCAGCACTCGTGAATATGTGGATTTTAGATATTCCCCAATTGCTTTTGGATCTACAGACTAATCAATGTTGTGTGTAATTAATATTCCTCTTGTTGTACAACAGGGAACTTTTACTCTGATTGCTTCTGAAATTTCAAAGCACCAAAGGATCACTTCAGTGCATGAAGAAACTGAGACTATGACATGTAAGTTAATTGGTTTCATCTTTAAAATATCTCATACTTCTAGAATCAACAAAGTGATCACAGCATGAGTCAGCAGCTAGGCCACTGGACTGGGCATCAGGAGACCTGTGTTCTGTTTGACTCTGCCATTCACCTGCTGGAAGATGTAAAGGAAGTTACTTCATCTCTGTACCACAGCTTTCCCATCTGTAAGATGGAGATGCTGCCATGTTTTATACAGCACTTCGATCTATGGATAAAAACAGTGTAAGATTTAAATATTTCTATTTATTATTATAAGATCATGTGGGGATTAACACAATACAATGGAAACTGATAACCAAGATGAGATTGCAGCCAGTTTTGGCATGCATTTGCACCCCAAAATTGTGGTGTCATGACACAGCCTAGGTGACTCAGACCTAAAGTGTTGGAACAATATGCCTCTTACTTGATGCAGACAGTGGTGAAGTGAGGGCAGACATATGCATGGAATTAAATAGCAGGTTGCAATTTTTATTAAACTTCAGCATAGGGGAGGGGCTCTACCCAACCATCATCCATACTCTACCAGGCATTTAACTGGTTCGAATGCAGGGGTTACAGCGCTCCTTACAAGATAACCCATAACTTGAGGTAGGATCTCCTTACTTTCTCCCTTGCAAGGAGGACAGAAGATGCAGAAGGGTGGGGAGCTCAGCCCATGAGGACTGACCAGATCCTATGAGCCCAAGGCCCATCTCCTTTGGGAACCATTCATTGTTATCCTTTTAATCACACTAGAAACTGGCTGCAAGTAATGATGGAAAAAAATAATTTGCCCATTGGAGAAAATATTACGTCCCTACCCCCAAATGGTTAATCATCTAGATGTGCAGAACCTGTCAGGTTGGATCCCCATTCCTAGTTCAGGGTGGGGCTGCTGGAATGGAGCTGAATGATTCCACATGGCCCCCACTCCAATTTGGATCCTTGTAGCTGAGGTGGTGCCCACCCAGCATCCTTCCTCCCAGCTGGCCAATGGGTGCCAGAGACTTCCAGGAGAGACACTACCTTGTGTCCCTCAGCAAGTATTCCCTCCCTTGCTGCTGAGACTGTCCCCCTTCACAGCCAGCCCCATCAAGTTTCCCCACTCATTAAGGCAGGTGGGTAGCGTTTTCCTGACATGTTTGACATTCAAAACGCTGCAGCCTGTACTGTCTAGCAGAAGGTAAATCCAGGCACACTTTCAGATACATATTAGCAGAACTCTAGTAGCACACTCCATACTCCTACAGCTTTTCCACTAAACTGTAGTATTAGCAGGCTGGGATTCTTAGTTTAGGAAATTTTGGAGGATTTAAAGAAGTTCACCCTTCCATGCTCTCCCCAATGCTTCACATACCAACCAAGAGCTAACATAGCTCTCAATAGTTTTATCCTCATGAAGAACCACCATTTCACACCTGTACATTTTCTTCATTGGTCCTGTCCTCCTAACTGTGATCTCTTGTTCACTTTCATCTGAAATGATATCATAGTGGTCTGCTATGATGTGGAGACATTTTGCCATCAGATTGCTTTAATTTGTGCATTTAAAATTGCTTGTTCTTTTATGCAGTATAGTTTTATCAGTCCCAGGATATTAGACATAGTGGGTGAGGTAATATTTTGTTTTATTTTTGTTTCTTTCACAGGTGAAAGACAAAACCCTCATTTTAAGTTCAACCTTCTGACCTATTCCTAGTTGCTTTATTCCCAAATAACCTTCTTTCTGGTCCTACATCATGTAAGTAATTCCAGATGCAAAAGTAAGCCATGTATCAGTAAGTGGACATGAAGCTAAGGAAATTTAGCTGAGTGTAAGGGTATGTCTCCACTTTGAGCTGGAGGCCTAAAGTCCAGCTCCAGGAGACATACCCTTGCTGGCTCTGATGGAACTGGTATTCTCAATATAGAGCAGGGATCGGCAACCTTTGGCACGCGGCTCGCCAGGGTAAGCACCCTGGCTGGCCGGGCTGGTTTGTTTACCTGCCGCGTCCGCAGGTTCGGCCGATCGTGGCTCCCACTGGCCATGGTTTGCCGCTCCAGGCCAACGGGGGCTGCGGGAAGCGGCGTGGGCCGAGGGTTGTGCTGCAGGTAAACAAACCGGCCTGGCCCTCCAGGGTGCTTATCTTGGCGGACCGCGTGCCAAAGGTTGCCAATCCCTGATATAGAGTGAGCCATGGTGGTGGGAGGGGCTAGCCGACCTGAGTACATACCTCTCCAAAACACTATGCAAGTACTCAGGATGGCTAGCCCCTCATGCAGCTGTGGCTACACTATTTTTTATCATGCTAGCTTGATCAGAGCTGGCATGGCTCTGTCTTCTTGAGCTGGAATTTAGACCTCCAGCTCAAAGTATAGCCAAACCAAACCCTAAATTGGTGTCATTCGAACAAAAGAGGCCAGAGTCTGTTATTCGTATTTACACAGTTGCCTCGAGAAACTCCTCTAACTTCAGTATAACATGACTTCAGAGTTACTGAAGATTTAAACTGGTACAACTAAAAGCCTTCAGGGCCTAATTCTCTTCTCACATACCTATACCTTCAATACTCCACTGAATTTAATGTATAATATACATTAGCACAATGTTTTTTCTGTGTATACACACACACACACACACACTGAATTATTGTCAGACTTAAATATTATAGTCATCCCTCATGCTGGCAAGCGTCATGAGAGCCAAAAATCACAAATAAAAAACAGTGTTAATTACATGGAAAGTAATTCTCTCCCAGCCTTTTAATACAGTCTGTGTTGCAGTTGTTACAAGTGAAGACAGAAAGATAGTAATTAGATTGGGGGTGGAGTGCTATGATCTTTAGATTTCTTACAACATCTGGTTTCTTCTCTGCTTTGAGAATCAAGATTTCTGAAGTAAATCCAACAAGTCAAAAGCTCTGAACATTGTTTTGTTCCTGTGTGACATCAGGTTTGTTGTTCTCAGACTGAATAAAGTGTCTTGAAGAGGGATTAGTCTAGAATAAAATATGTGAAGGTGTGTGGCCATCTCATGTAATCTGATGTATGTGGGATAATATTGGATGTTTTGTTTTTTCTGCACGTCCCCCCCTTTTTAAAAGGCTGCATTTCCAGTCAAACTTGAAAATCCAATTGTAAATTAATTTCAATAATCTAATAACATCACTGCAACATATGCTACTGAGACAAGTGGTATTTGGGCATTTTCAGAAAGACAGTAGGGCACAGTAGTCTTTATAGAAAGAAGTTGATAAAATCTTAAGATTTTATCATGGAAGTGGTGACAATTCTACTGGCATACATGTTATTCATATTATATTATACCTTATACATTTCCAATCCTTTTATAAGCCAAGTGTAGTGTGGAATTACAAGAACTTTCCCCCACTAATTACTTCTTAAAAACTTTCTGTACTATATGTTGTGAAGGATTGTTTCTTTTCCAGGAACTTTAATTGATTCCTTTTCCCCCTGTTTATGACACTTTGTCCTGTCCCTCCCTTTTTTAATGTAGAGAAAGTTTCCCAATTTTTTAAATACTTTAAATCAGACATGACAAATTCTGGGAAGGCTGCTAAAGCAAATTTGATAAATTAACCGTATTATTTCCTTGCAATGAAGGATTGGAAAGTTGCTAATGGGGTACAGATTGCACATTTAAAAAAAAAAAAAAAAAAACAGCCAAGGAAAAATCCTGAGAATTAGACTGGTGAAGAGTAAGTTTTTCAAAGACACCTGGGGGCTAGGTTCACAAAGATATTCAGGCATCTAAATCCAACATTTGGGCTCTGACATTCAAGGATCAGGCCTTGCATAAAATACTGCCATGGGTGTGGCTCAGTCTATCCAATAACTCAATGATTAGGGAACTCATGTGGGATGTGGAAGTGAAAGATTCAGGTTTAAATGCTCAATCTGCCTGATTTGGAGCACAGACTTGAATCAGCTCTCCAACATCTCATGTGGGAGCCTTTACCATCAGAATATTGGGTATTCTAGGGTGACTTGTTCTCTCTTATGAAGCTGTTTCACTTTGTATAAGTAGTTAAATATTGATTGGAGCAGAGATTTGACTGTGACTCCCACATTCCAGGTGAGTGCCCTAACTACCAGGCTATAGCATTAGTCATCTTAATTGGTATACCCCAATGAATATTTAATTCCTAGAGAGTAAGACAGCTTCAAGAGGAGAGAGACACTCCTACCAGACCATCCAATAGGCCAGTGGTTAGACACTGAGGTGCCCCCTTTGTAAATCTGGGTCCTAAACCTGACCCATTTCCTCTGCATTTCATTGCTGGCTATCTTAGCCTCAAATTGACAGCTGCTGAGACTCTTGTTCTTAGGCATGTAGTTTCTTCCAATACATTGTATGGGGAGCCTGGGCACCTACCTCAGGGCAGACAAGCCCATGATGCAGTAGGGCACCTTGGAGATAGGTATTGGAACTCTGAGCATGGCAACAGTTCAGTACCTTTGAATCTAGCTCTAAGTAGAAGCCCAAGTCCCATTGACTTTTGAAGAGGCTAATTAAAGCTAGGATAGCATAACATTTAAACAAGTATAACTTGATCTGTTTCACATTGTCATAGTTTCAGTAAGGGAAAAATCATGCCTTTTAACCTGCAAGTAATATCTTTTCCAAAAAGGGGCACCTTTTGCAAACACAAGATTTGAGCCCTGCCATAGTATTTTATTTATCCAATTCAGCTAGAGAAATTAATGGGTCAGTTCTCCACTGATATTATTGGGCATAATTCCACAGAAGTTAATGGACTTGTGCCCATGTACACCCTGCAAAGAATTTGGCCCAATACATGGATATGATGGTTTGGGGGATTTGTCTAAGTATGATTTATACAGAGTTTATAAAATCAAGAATCATAACTCCATGCATTTGCTGACAGGAACCATGTCACATATCTCTTCCTCCCCTTCCCCTCTCCAAATGTGGAAGTAACTACATAACAAATCAAAGAAGTCATTAAGTCTTTGCCTTGGCAGTAGAATGGATACTAGTGATATTTGCCATTAAAGGAAGCTAGTTTTTCCAGGTTGTCTGCAGGTGGTGATAGTGGTGGTGGGAATCGGGGCAATGGAAATTCCCCAGCAAAACAGAAAAACAAGGTTTAAGAACTGGCTTTCAAAAACTCCAGAATCTGGGAGGTTGAAGGAATGAAGAGACAAGTGCTTTCTGACCTAGAAGGTTCCTTTTGACTGACTGATCTGAACAAGCTCGAGATCTTGTTGCAAGGGCAGAGAGCTTAACCTGAAGGCTGACCAAAAACCTAAAGAGTTCTTGGAGTGGGGAGGGCTCTGGAGAGAGAGATTGGGTGGGCAAGTTGTGTTACTTACAGACCCATGCGAAAAATATCTGTTTTCTCTACAATAAGAAGTTCCTTTGCAAAGATTCCAAGTTCCTAGGAGTCATATGTCCCAGAAGAGTTAAACTGTAAACTGGAGTACCCACAAGGGTAGAGCTCTGGAAAGGGTGATCTTAAGCTATTGGGGAGACTTGGGGTTCAGCACTGACCTAGGGGGCATAAGGGACCTGGACCATGGGTTTTACTTCTGAGAAGAGGTACTAGGACAGGAGGTCTGCACATGAGGAGTGAGCCTGAGAATGCCCAAGTCAAATGGTGCCTAGACACTGCTCAGATTCAGTAGGCTTACAAGCCTGCAGGATCCAGTGCTTGAACCCAACCACAACAGCCTGGTGAGTGTCCAACAAGGGGCTCCCCAACCAAGTCTGTAATAACAATATCCAAACACAAGTCAGGCCTAACCACTTAAAATATAAAAGAAGAAAGTCCACATTTGAAAGTAGGGGGGAAACTAGCAACTATTAAGAAATATGTCTTTCAGCAACTGATATGATCCTGTACTTGTATGTGTTATGCTGAATCATGTAGGTGAGATAAAGATATATGCATGGAAAAAATTAATTTGGGTTTAAGCATGAAGAATAGACTTAACACAACTAAGCATTGGCCTAACTTTGCTTCCATTGAAGTTATCAGGAAATTTCTGACTTCAGTGGAAGCAGAATTTGGCCAACACTGGAAATCCCACCCAGAGTTATTAATGCTGTCATTGGGACACACGAGGCTAAAATAGAGATTTCAGCAACTAAGTAACTGTATTTGTTTTCAGACCTTATAACTTTTAATCAAAGAAATAGGTTCTCCCCACCTCTTTAACTGAAAAGCCAGTTGGGAGAAGTCTTAGGATTTTCTCCAATTTTGTCAAGACATTCCAGATACCTTGTGAAAGAGTTAGAACTTTAATGACAGGCAGGCTTTGATCTGAATTCTTTGAATTGCATACATGCATCTTCCCCCTCTTGCTCTCATCACTCTCCTTTTGTCTTTCTGCTCTCTGTAATCTTAAATCTCATACCATTATTGAAGCTTCTAGCTTCAGGAATCTTTAATGTTTAAAATGTTATGAATTATGTTTGGATTCTACCTTCTCTACACAAAACAGTGTGGTGCCAGTGCCATTTCAATACCTAAGCAATTATATAGTACCGTATGCATTCCTTCTGTCTGCAACAGAGAGGTAAAAGCTCACATACAGCAAAGATTTAATAGAAAATCTGACTCATTCATAATGATGAACAGCAGGTAGTAGAAGCTAATGCCTCCCACACAGTTCTATTTTCAGATTTCTGTGGGTTTGAGGAAATTGGTTGAAAACTTCAGTATCTGTACTGTCATTTCTGATTTTTCTTCTACAGCATAATCTATGGATTTAGTCCTTTACCATGTGTGTGACATTTACCCAGGGCACTTGTGACTCATATGTTTTTACTAGTGTGCCAATTTAATAGCGCCAGCATAAAAGTCTAAGTTTTCAATTGCTGTAAGTGTGTAAAACAAAAGGCTTTCGCTAGAGAAGTGATAGATATCTAAAGGGTTTGTTTTTTTTAAAAAAATACACACTCTAGACTTTATACACACACACACACACACACATTCAAACAGGGAGACCAAAAGCTTCAGAATGAGAATTGGTAGTTATGCTCAAAACAATTCTCTAAAAAGCCAATACATAAAAAACCACCACCCAAAACCCCAAAACAAACAAACAAAAACTTGGATTATGTGGCCTTGAAAGACATAGTAGCATACTAATTAGTTGCTAATTCTTTTTTCTTTAATACAGTTAAACCCAAATTCTCTCTATGGGCAATTCTTTATTGTAGCCACAGTAACAAAAAGGAACTTTATAATTACTTACGTATTTGCTACTTCTTGTTATCTCCTGAAATAAGTATAACTCTCCCTACTTACAAAGCTCTGCATTCTGATTGTAGTATTTGCAATGTTTTCCTGTGTTTCAAGCATTGTTTAATTGGTTCTCTTTATTCATTCATTCAGAATGTTGAATTATTCTCGACAGCTCATTACAGATTTCATTTGAAAAAAAAATTGTTTTGTTTTATAATACCCTTTAAATACCATTCAGAATAAATTCCAGTTTTCAGGATTTTAAAATGTATAGTGAAAATGTCTACTAAATGCAGCAAAAAAATAAGTACTTGTAAATATATTTACATAGGTGAAAGTTTATACACAGGAGTAGAACAAAGAAGGGTAAAAAGGGGCAATTGATTAGAAACTCTTCAGAGAAAAGTTAAATAGCTTTCTCTAATATGGAAGAGTCTTATGGAATGTTCTTTTTAAAGAACTATAGGTTTTGGGAACACTATTGGTTTAATTCCTTTTATATTCAAAAAAAGACTTTTCCAATTACTGTATGCACAGGCTTAAGGACAAACTTAAATCTAACTGTTCCTGGACACCATTGTTCTGACTTTAAAATGATATAGATTTGGGGACTTAACTCCATACTGTTTTGAGGGAATTTGATCCATAAGTGGAACAAAGACCTTTTGGGGCAAGAGGGAAAGTTTTTTGTTTAAACTATCCGCTCTTCTCTAAGTCAAGCAGAGCCAACAGACCTGAGAGGAATCTCTCCTCACTCTGGGCCTGATTTAAAGCAAGCTGAAGTCAATGGGAAAGTTTCGGGTCACTTCAACAGAGTCTGGATCAGGCACTCTGAGCAGGAAGTGATTAAGTGAGATCTATTAATCATTTCTCACTCACTATTAGGACAAATTTTCACTGCTATCTATATTCACAGATCACATCCTGGGCAGCCCCCTATCCTATTTATTAATGGAAGGGAACTGTGCAAAGATCCCCACCCCCCAAACCCCAAGTTCTGTTCACCGATCAATGGGGAGGAAGAGGAGAAGGAACAAGAGACCTAGCAGAGAGGGGTGATCAGAAGGTCTGTGAAGTACAAAGAAACAAAAGTAGTAAATAGAAACTGATAACAGTCACAGCCTATTCCACCCTTATATGCCACATGTTGTTATTACAGCGTCTATGACAAAAGAACCAAAATTATTGATCCTTATGCTCAGCTTACAGGTGCATGCTGGCCTCTGGGGTGCATCTGTGACTCTATCATGGTCAGGAGCTCTGCTGAAGCCTATGACTGTTTTAGTCCCCATCCAGACCTACAAAGCCCAAGACAGATCCTCAACCTCTTTCGTCCCCCAAGCCTTCCAGTCCTCTCCCCTGCTGTTCTCTCTTTTATCTCCACAGTAGCCACAAAGCCCTTCACAACTTGGTCTGTCTGAGGATCAGAATCACTGTCACCCAACCTCTGTGTGTTTGTTTTAGTAGGTTTGGTCAGAAGCTTTTGAAATTTCAACAAAACACACGGGAAAAGCTGTTAGTTCTCCTCTCTCCCTCTCCAATATTTTGACCCACTTTAATAATTTTGGAGTGATGTTACTGGATGTGTTGTGTGCAGAGCAACTGAGTGGGTCTGGTACCTGTAAACTGCATGGCTTAATCTGGGCCTACAGGCTTGGCAATGTCCCTGACAACAAGTGAGGAGCATAGGGGTGCTTTTAAGCACTCTTGAAAACCCCAGATGAGCACCCAGTTGTGGAAACACACAGAGAACATGGGAGACTTGGATCTCATAACAAGCTATTCTGAGATATCCTGAGTGCCTAACATGTACTGAGCCTTAGATCACACAACTGGACATCTCCACCCCCACAAAATCTGAGAATTCTACTAATAGTGCATGTAGAAGATTATTGCACATCTACCACCTCCACCTGCTATACTGCCTGCATTGGTGGTTTCTTCATTTGCATATTTCCCCCTATATGAAGTTAAATGTTATTTACCTCCTTTTATATTGTTAAATAACTTCAGTTTTTTTAATGTTCAGTTTCATTATCTATTAAAGTAATAGAATCAGTAGCCAACATAGGGTAACAAAACCAGAAGTTTAGAGTTACCAAGAACTATTACATAGATATAGAAACTGCCTAATCCTCAATTTTGGATATTTACATAGAGGGCCTTTAAAGCCAATATCAAATCACATACTGATATATTAAGGACTAAATATCACAAAGATATCCTCTCACTTTACAAGCTACACAGGTATTTGTTTTCTCTAATTTCTCTTGGAGAATCACTTTGTTGTTCTTTTTACACACCACTCCCAACATTTTTACTGTCTTGAAGAGTTTTCCAAATGTTGGTACTGATCCTTTTCCCACTTAAATCAATAGCAGAATTCCCATTAGTCAGAATGAAGGATTTTTTCAGGCCCTCTTTCACTTAGATTCTGTATCTTTAGTCACAGGCCTATCTTTCATTCTCCTTCCTTGCCTGTTTTTTTGCAGATTTTTCATTTTGAAACATCCTTGTGAAATTCTGATCAAAAGCTTCACAAGGATAAATTTTAGAGGTTGGTTTAGAATTCCCTCCTTAGCTCTGAAACTCCAAACTGTTTGCCTTCTCTATTTTAGTCCTTCCACTTTCACATGTTGGTCATCAAGAAGAACTGAATGCAGCTTGCTCCAAAGCACAGAATCCCAAATGCATCTACAAGCCTCATATGCCCCTGTGTGATAGAGTACCGAGAACCAATAGCAGAGGCAGCACTCTGATCACTTAAACACCCCCTAGACACACCTGACTGCCTAATTAGTGGGGATTAGAATGAGGTGGGAAGCTCTAAAGCACTAATTAGCCCATTAACAGAGGGTAGAAAGCAGCATAGGAAGTAAGTGCTTGGGGAGAAAGGCAGGCAGGCTAGAAACTAGATCCCAGAAGATCTCTGGGTGGAGAGAGCTCTTCCTTTTCTCTTTAACAGAGGTTTGAGAAGAACTGAAGCTGCAAGTGATGTGGTGTATGGATCACTAAGGTGGTGGTGGGGAGACTTATGTAAATAAGTTACATGGTGGTGGTTGACAACTGAAGGTCTCTGACTAGTCTGTGTAGACAGAGGTGGGACCTTGTCCAGTCACACCATATCTTGCTATTGCAGCACTTATGTGGAAAAAAGCAACCATGAGAGAAAAAGCTACTTGATGTCCAAGACCAGCATGGATAAAACAAATCATGAAACCAAGGTTCTTTGGTGCACATTTGTCATATTCTGCATGCAAAAAGGAGAAAGTGGGAGACTTTTTTATTTATGTATGTACTAACCATGCACATCCAGTAGAGATAAGATAAAAGAAAGGCCTAATCTTTAGAAGCTAGCCTGTATAAAACTTTATATGTTGAATAGCCAAGAAGGTATTGCAAAATAATTACACTAGAGTAGACTAATAGGAATTAGGGTAGCATTACCTTAGAGCTCTGAATAGGTGTTTATATTTATCAGACATGGTACCTAGTGTAGATATCCTTTATAATGTTTGTTAGCTAATCTATATTCTATTGATTTGGAGGCGGGGGTGCTAATCGTGTGCACAATGCAGTTGTGGGCAGTGATCCAGGCAGAGTTTTATATTAATTTGTATGGGGTAAAGTAAATGTTACTAGGTTTTCAGTGCTGCTAGAATACAAACAGAAGTGCTGTCAGGGATAATTCTAATTAAAAAACAAAAACAAACCTCCATTAGTATCACAGGCAATGGGAATCCAATCAGACTACTTTCAAGCATCATCCCAAACTTAGCTGAAGATTTAGCCAAAAGGTTGTTTCCAGTCAAAGTTGCAGAGTAAAAGCTTGACTGTGAGTCAACTGAGCCAAGGATCAAAACGTAAATCATAATCGTCACATCTTTATCACCAGATTGTGTTCCCAGATTTAAAGAGAGCAGAAAGGTCTTTTTCCTCTCATGTAATTCCATTGTAAAAGTATCTAAGAAACTAGTAAATGGACTATCTTGAAACTTCAGAAACTTGAAAGCATGTTATATGGGAAATGTAGTACTGCATAAACCCTCTGACTTCAGCCAGCAAAATAAAAGGGAGATTTGATACCCCAATAGTATTAACATTGTATTTACAGCTGCTGCTGCCCACATGAAAAAAATGTTTCCCAGGGGCTGAGATCAAAGGCACTGCCACAGTGTGACATGGTATGTGACTACACTATAACAAGTTTACAGTGTTAACAGATTGTTTCCAATGAAAGTGTATGTGATATAACTGCAGGTGTTCATAAACAGATTGCAGGATCAAAAGATTTTGAAATTCTGGGCTACATTTTAAGTTAGCCCCTTCTGGTGTACAGTAGCTTAATTGTGGGTCTACACGCACCTTTTTGCAAACTATAACTAAATGGACTCTCAATATTTTGGGTAGTAACACTTCTGTTATATGACTGCCAGCATGGCTCTTATATTAAACCAATATGTGTTGTAGATTTTGCTGACAGTGTTCTCAGATGCTTTCAAAATTTAACTGAAGTTACTTGCCATGTATTTTTGCTATTTTATGCAAGTCTGTTATGAATGTGACCATACATTCGCCCTCAACTTTTAAAACAAAAAGCTATTGTTTTGCTTTGCAGAGTCTTTATTTACAAAGGGTGAGCCAGATCCTCAGCTGAACTCCCTCAGCTTCAGTGGAGCTACACACTAGCTGAGGCTCATCTCCCCCCACCCCCACATTTAGAACTTGCAACAGGCTCTTTGCCAGACCTTTGTGAGTACATTGTTAGAATGATGCACAGACATTTAACCTCATGACTCCTTGACATTAAAATCTCTATAACCCATGTGCCAAAGATAGCCACTGAAGTCTGACAAACAGCCTCCAAGGCTTCCATGTAAGAGCTTTTGAAATTGCTGCTCTTTTCATGTCAGATTTCTGACTAAAGCTGCCCACTATTCATAGATATAGATTCTGCATGTAATTCTGAATACAGGTAAGGCTGAGGTTGTTGCATGCTACTAACAGCAAAGCAGAGTGAGGTAAAGCAGCAGCATAAAAGGGGAGCCCAGTTTTTTTAAAGTTCTGATTTAATTGTCTTGAATGCATCTGGGATTCTGCTCCAGACATATCTAAATATTATGGGAGCTGTGTTAGGCATCTTAGCAGGACAAATGCTTAGCCCTAGTGCAGCTTTATTATTCTGAACTGGCAGTGCAAAGTGGCTGTAAAGTCAGTTTCTCTCTCTTCCCCTACACTACTGAAATATTCCATGAATACTCAGGTGGTATAAGACTGGCCCTCTAGAAGTCTCTTCTTGGCCCATGACTTAGGGAACAGGGGTGTTGGCCAGAGGCCTGGTTGGAGTCCTGTTGCATTTCAGTGATCCTCAGCTAGCAGAACACCCCACTGGAAGTTGTTGAAATCAGACAACTTAGAGAAATCCCAGCACTGAACTGGTTTCCAGATGGCCTCAGGACTGGATAGGGAGACATTGTATAAAGCCACCTTTACTCTCACAACTCAGCTGTGCTGAGAGCAACTAGTGACAGAGCCCCTAGGTTCTAATTCTCCATTGCCTTCTATCCTGTGTAGTAATTTACAACAGCACAAAGTAAAATATGAATATACCATTTATAGGGTTACCATACGTCCGGATTTTGCCGGAAATGTCCGGCTTTTTGGGACTCAAATCCCCGTCCGGGGGGAAATCCCAAAAAGCCAGACATGTCCGGCAAAATCCAGCGCCGCTGGTGCTGGGCGGCCGGGGGCTGGGCCGGCGGTGCTGGGCGGCCGGGGCCGCGCTGGGCCGCCGGGGTCCCGGGGGTTTGCCGGGCCGCCGGGGCTGGCGGTGCTGGGCGGCCGGGGGGTGCGCCGGGTCGGGGGCATGCTGGGCCGGGGCCGCCTCCTCCCCCCACTCCCCCAGCTTACCTGTTTCCTGCGAATCAAATGTTCGTGGGAAGCAGGGGAGGGGGCGGAGTTGGGGGCGGGGACTTTGGGGAAGGGGCGGAGTTGGGGCGGGGCTGGGGGCAGGGCCGGGGCCCCGTGGAGTGTCCTCCTTTAGGAGGCTCCAAATATGGTAACCCTAATTTACAGCCACATTGTGACTGTACAAGATTCAAGGCACTGAAAAGCCAGGTTTCTAAGAGCCGATTTCTTACTTACACTGCTTTGAGTCAATGGAGCTACACTGGTGTAAAACTACTGTCAGTGGAAGGAGAATCAAACTCCTTATTTGTAAAGATAGTGCGTTGAATTCTAACTGCTCAGTTGCAACAGCAGAGTTAGATGGCTTCAGGTTAAGCCAATTTTCAATCTCTGCAATGTTCATAGCCAGACTAGAGCCCATTTTCTTCCTTTACATATTGTACTAAGAGCCAGAGCAATGGAGGGATGCCAATTTACACTAACTGAGATGACACTAAATCTCTCAAAACCAGATAAAGAACCTGAGACATAGTAGAGGGGGAATAGGGAAATGTGAATGGATAAAACATATCCAATTTTGAGCTTCCTAGGGAGAGGTTGCTTAAGCCAAATTGTGATGACCTGGCAGCTTGCAAAACTAAGTGTACAGGGGTTATTTTTCTAACAGTGATTCTTCACTCAAAGTCAATGTGGATTTTACAGAACAAGTTTACAATGTAGCCACATCAGAAGTGGCATTTCTGAAAGTGAAGAGAAAAGAGGTCAGTGCATGAGCCATGCATTTGACATTATGGCTATGTCCCTGCTATGAGCTAGGGGTGTGATTCCCCTACTTGCGTACACATACTTACAAAAAGAACAGGAGTACTTGTGGCACCTTAAAGACTAACAAATTTATTAGAGCATAAGCTTTCGTGGGCCACAACCCACTTCTTCGGATGCATCTAGAGTGAAACATTGAGGAGATATATATACACACATACAGAGAGCATGAACAGGTGGGAGTTGTCTTACCAACTCTGAGAGGCCAATTAAGTAAGAGAAAAAAAACTTTTGAAGTGATAATCAAGATAGCCCAGTACAGACAGTTTGATAAGAAGCAAGTGTGAGAGTACTTACAAGAGGAGATAGATTCAATGTTTGTAATGGCTCAGCCATTCCCAATCCCTGTTTAACCCTGAGTTAATTGGGCCTAATCACATCAGCCATACCATCAGGGGCTCGTTCACCTGCACATCTACCAATGTGATATATGCCATCATGTGCCAGCAATGCCCCTCTGCCATGTACATTGGCCAAACCGGACAGTCTCTACGCAAAAGAATTAATGGGCACAAATCTGACATCAGGAATCATAATACTCAAAAACCAGTGGGAGAACACTTTAACCTGTCTGGCCATTCTATGACAGACCTGCGGGTGGCTATCTTAAAACAGAAAAACTTCAAAAACAGGCTCCAACGAGAGACTGCTGAGCTGGAATTGATATGCAAACTAGACACAATCAACTCAGGGTTAAACAGGGATTGGGAATGGCTGAGCCATTACAAACATTGAATCTATCTCCTCTTGTAAGTACTCTCACACTTGCTTCTTATCAAACTGTCTGTACTGGGCTATCTTGATTATCACTTCAAAAGTTTTTTTTCTCTTACTTAATTGGCCTCTCAGAGTTGGTAAGACAACTCCCACCTGTTCATGCTCTCTGTATGTGTGTATATATATCTCCTCAATGTTTCACTCTATATGCATCCGAAGAAGTGGGTTGTGGCCCACGAAAGCTTATGCTCTAATAAATTTGTTAGTCTTTAAGGTGCCACAAGTACTCCTGTTCTTTTTGCGGATACAGACTAACACGGCTGCTACTCTGAAACACATACTTACACTAAATCTCAGCGTTTCACATGGGTTTGTACTTGGCACAGCTCAGTCATTCTTCTACTGATGCTGATACTGGGATATTTCTACTCATTCTAACTCAATGAGAGTAGTGCAAGTATGCGTACACAAGCAGGAAAATCACACCCCTGGTTCATAGTGTAGGGATAGCCCAGGAGGCCATTGCAAGCACAAGTGAGTCTGCCTGCTCTAGAGAAATGTGATCAAGATGCAAGCAGCAACCATTCACTATTCTGAGACTCATAAACCTTGCTAAGCCTCAGGAGGTTCGCTCATGCCATGGTGAAGCTCAGAGTTAGAAGAGAATTGTTTTAAAATTAACCATAATAAAAATCACAAAGTTCTCACCTTCCATCCCTTGAAGGATGATCCTGGGTTGCCAGAATACTGCAATAATGACTTATTCTTAGTTGGGCAAGCTGTTTGTTTTTAATTTTGTATGGGTTTGTTTCAAGTCCATGTAGTCTATTTTATCCCAACCATCAAAATGTTGGGGGTTCAGATAAAAGGCTCCAGGTGTTGAAAACTACATGTAGATGTCAAAGGATGGACAAGCTCAGCACATGGGTGAGGCTTTTACAGGTCATCCACAAGTGTCACTATCATGTGATATCCTTTGAGGGCCACTTAAAAATGTTTAGTAGATTTAGAGGGTTCTGAAAATACCTAACTGCCCTCTTGAAGAGTAGAAAAAACTGCTTGATATCATAAATCATTGAAAATTCAGACCATCAACTTTCCTGTAGTACACAGACAAAATGGAGCACAAAATGTAAACTAAGCCTTAATTATTGAGCAGAGCAATCTCCAAAGCATGCCTGATAAAAGCTAATTCTTGTCATATCTAAAGGTCCAAGTTGTATTTTTGTAATAAATAATAAGCTATAATAATGACAGTACTCTGCACTTAACTAGAGCCTTATATCTGAAGATCTCAGATCACTTTACAAATACTAGCAGATTAAGTCTCAGAGCACTCAGTGAAAGAAGGATTATAATAATTATTGCCATTTTATAGGTAGGGAGAATAATTCACAAGGTTTAAGATGTGTGTTAGCTCACAAGATGTGTACAGAAGCCTAGGAGTAAAACCCAGGTTTTCCTGCTTCCAGGCTTGCCTACAATATCACGCTGGCTATTTAGACACATGAGGTGAGTATGATGGGGCAGCACTCACCTATTGAGTGCCTCCTACGACCTAGGTGTGGTATGCCACTTTTCCCACTCCTGGCACCCCCTGTTGGTTGCTGATCTCCAGGGGTGTGCACAAGAGGGACAAGCCAGGGCACAGGCCCCCCAATCAGTGGGGGCACAGAACTTATCTAGGGGCCAGGGCAGGGAGAGTGCAAGCCAGCACCTCAAGCCACATGGTGGGCAAGCTAGTGCCTCCAAAAGCAGACAAATTTTTATTCCTGTGCATGCTCCTGCTGATCTCACTAGGTGGGTCTTCAATGGCGCAGCCCTTAAGACAAGTCACACTGTCAATATGAGCCCCTCCCAGGGTAGCAGTGGGTTCACCAAATTGTCCCCACCAGGGTCTTCAGCTCCATCTTTGGGCCTTTTAATCAGTCCTCTAAAGGAGCCTTGTCCTGTGCTCAAAGTTCAAACCCCTTCACCAATGAACAGTGGCAGAACCCAGTCCTACCCAGTACTCTCTGTTCCAGTCCAGGGACCCTGTAAACGGCAGCCACATACAACTTCCTTTAATTAGTAGTAGTTTGTTGCTGCTGCTTTCCCACTTGAACCCTTTATCTTCATTCATTACCTTGGAGTTACAGTTCTCAGGTCCTCCCTTCCCCCAGTCCAGTAAATACAACTAGTCAACCACTTTTGGCCAGCAAGGAACTGACCTGCTTGGCCCCTGCAACTCCTTTTATCTGAGCCTGCTAGGCTCTGATTGGCTGCTTCCACACCTCTCTAGGCAGGTCTAGAGGACCCACCTCCACTGCTCCTTCCTGGGGCAGGGTGTACTAGGACCGCAGGGCTTCCAGATGGGGGCCTCAAAGGGCCAAGTATGCTCCATCACAATCAGTTTAACATTCAAAAGAAGAAACGTGAACCAGAAGACTGAAACATTTCTTTAATTATGAAAACCAATGCATTTCTTCTGACTGTCAAAGATTGAAAAAGTTCTACAACAAATTCCGGGTGTAACAAATAACATTTTTGTTTGTTTGTTCATTTTAAGCAGCAAGACAGATGCAACCTGAAGAGTCAGGAATGTTAATTCCCATGACAGTACAGGACCATTCAAAGTACCATACTATCTTACATCATTGGTTTATCCTACTCCAAGTAGTAGTCAATAAGTGATACACCAGAGATAGAAAAACTTATTTCCACCTTTGCATTTTCCAACATACACACAGTAATGCACTTAGCTATTGGTACAATACACTACATGGGATAAAAGGTGAATTCCTTGATATCCCTACAGTGATTACTTCACACTGTGAAGTTTAATTTTCCTAATACAGACCCATATTTTCTCTGTAGGCGATTCAGCATTAATAAGGACAAGCTAAGAAACAGTGAAATACCCCTTAGTGATGACAAGAAGGAAAACTTAACAAATTCTAACAAAAGAAAGGAAAAATTTCCCTGACAAACACTGCATCAAACTCCACTAAATCTGGGTTATTGGGCCAGTACTTGTCTCAGATTCTATTTGTACCTTTTCCTGTCTTACACTCAGAGGGAGGGTGTGCATCAGAGTGACTACACTTTTGGCCAATGGCTGTAACTGGGGCAAATCCACAGCATAGACAAGGCCTAAATTAAAGCAGTCCTCAGATTGCTCTAAAGCTTGTGAATTTGCCTGGCACAGAGTCACAGGGTGGAGGAAGTGCAAATAGTAGAGGCCATAGGTAAAATCCTGGCTCCACTGAACTGTGTTCTGGGAGTTCAGTCCACTTGATTTTTGGAGGGAAAAGCTTTCAGAAATGCTTATAATGTTTCACGCACAGATCTTTGCATATCCAGATTTATGTTTATTGGGTATCACTCCAGAAAAGTTCAAGATTCTCACAATAAAAAGAAACTTCTGCTACAGTTATTTGCAGTGAGCATGGAAATGCATTTCTAGAGTAAGGAAAGTCTAAAAGACATTGAAAGGTAGAAGACTGAATCAAATAGTTCCATATTCCTAAAATCCTAGCATTTAAAGTAAGAATGTAAAGTTGTTGCACACAGTATATTTTCCAGGGTTGTTTTTGTTGTTTGTTTTGGTCAGTCCTCATTTTCAATGATTACTTGTGATGGGGCTTTCACTACTTCCCTAGAGAGATGATTCCACAGTCTAACAGATCTCACTTTTAAAGATTTTTTCTGAAGTTCAGCCCAAATGTTTTGTTTTGTTAATTTAATCCTGATGGAGCAGAAATTTACCATATAAGACTGACAGTATGTCTCACTTTGCCAAAGGGTATGAGTTTACAGCCTTCAGTGAAAAAGAAAATCTGAGTAATTCAGGCTTGAAGCTCCAAAATGATACAGTCTTTAACTATATGGTATCTTCCAAACAGGAAATTGAAATTTACAAAAACAAAGAAAATTATACTCCTGATAATGAACATTCTACCCATGTAACACATTTTTCTGGACACCTGTGAATCAAATAACTAGTAACTCCACATGTCAATTTTAATGTTGAAGCCTGTCTATTTGCATGACAAGCTATAGTTAAAGCTACATGATACAATGGGTCTGATTCTGATCCCCCAAAGTTGTGGAGTCTATGGCCATAGCAGTCTGATTGAATTGATGACAGTGCATTATAGGGGCCTTACATTGGTGTGATTCCATTGACTACAATGGAATTACTCTTGATTTACACCTTTGTAAGTGTGATCAGAATCAGGCACCATGTTCTGTGGGAGTGGGACTATATAATTCAATTGAAAATGAGGAAGGAAGACATTTGTAGTATTTATTTTTCAAAGAAATTGTCAACATGAAAAACAATGGATGTGTTTGAAATATTTATTTCTCTGTTGTAATAAAATAATTTCTAAACAACATATAAAATTGGCAGTCTAATTAAAGACTGCTGGTTACTTGTTGTTATGGCTCAAAGGAATAACAAAGTACAAAAACAATGTAGGATTTATTTTAATTCCTTGTGCTGTGAAAAACAAAAACATAGCAGGGAGATGTCAGTTTTTATAAACCATTTTTATAGGCCAGAATATCTGTGTATCCAGTTGAAGCCATGAAGCAATTTTTATATACTTTCCCCCCCTTATTCTTACAATAGGTGGTCAGAAACAGAAAAAAAAATCAGCAAGTTTTCATCATTTTAATTTCTGTTTTGTTGTTGATGTTTGTTTCTGTGGCAAAATCTCATTTTTAGCAATTTTTGTAACCAGCTCTAATTCCTCTTGACTGAAGCAGCATTGATGTACCCTCAAATAATTTTGCCTGGGAAAATCAGAAAATAGCTCATGTGGTTATAGTGGTGATGATATATGGAAGCAACCTCTTCCCAATATATTTTCCTTTGTGACTGGTTGGTCCCTACTATTCCTATCTCCAGTATATGGTTGCCCTTTTGTAGGAACTTTTTCCTAGTATTCCTTTCTGAGGACTGTCCCTTTAAATTGGGTAGACATAGGCAGCTGTAGTCCTAAAGTGGCCATTTTGCAATTAGCTGCTTTTTGTTATATCTCCCTCTTAACCAACTGATAAACATTTATAACACTTGTTAGGTTTTCCCTCAGGCCCTAATCTGATCCTACAATCTGAAACATGTGGGTAAACATCACTGGGGCTCTGTGAAAGCACAAGTTTTATTTGCACAGATCTAGTTGCAAAATTGGAGTCTTTGGTTTCTCTTTTTCTGAAGACATAGCACCTTTTCATCAACCACATAGGTAAGCAGCTGATCCATATTCTTCACAAACACAAAGAAAAGTAAGAATTATTCATTTGATTTTAAATGGATAGAAAAGTATACAAATGAAAATTAAGGATTTATATATATATATATATATATATATATGAACCCTCTGAAAGGAAAGTTTGGCATTATTTCACATTCTGGCAGTATGTATGTTTGATATTAAAACATCACAAGTATTCCCACTATATGGACTAATGAACAACAAAGTTCAGATCTCAACTCTAGATCTGAACTTGCCCAGGGTTCAGCAGATGTTTATAGTCAGGATTTTGGTTTGATCTAGTCTTTAGCAGAAAATGCCTGGTATGAACTTTAAGAAGAATATTCCAGGGCTGAGTTCTGGAAAAGTACTGGAAGCATATCTGTGATAAAACCTACAGCTGCCATCAGAGAGGTAATATGCCAAGACATAGAAGGTTAGTGTATTGAGCTATTTGCATCCTCCTTAGTTTCACTGAGTTTTTTAAACATGCATCAGTGAATGTGATAAACTACAGAACTGAATGACTCTGGGACTTGGTAATGGGATACAGAGCTGTTCCTCTTGTGTCATTCATTCTAAACCAGTACAAACTGACAATGACTAAGAGTGTAATCTACCAAGCAATTTAGGGACCAACAGTCTAGAGTTAAGCACCTAAATCCCCATGTGTAGCATCCACAAAACTCCCACTGAGCTGCTGCCTAATCTGTAGGTGCCAAAAACTCATTCAGCTCCTATCTTTCGATCATCCGAGTTCCCTAAGCACCTACGTTTTAAACCCTGGGCATGCACTCTGCTGCCCCACTTTAGGTATCTGGACACCTGTCTCCTGCCTAAGCAACAGAACCGTTCACAAACTGGGGGAACATATATATTCGCTGTCTACGTTGCATGTGGTACCCGATCCAGTAGGTGGTCTTTGAGCATGATTGATCCCATTCAAAATCTGGCCTGTGGTGGTGCCTACTTTATAACTTTTATCCCACGGGCTAGAGAACTTCCTGGGATGTAGGAGACCCAGGTTAAATTCCCCCCTCTACTGGGTGGGGGGGGGGGAATGATTTGAACAGCCTCTCTCCCACCTCTCAGGAGAGTGTTCTAACACCTGGGCAATGGGATATTTTGATGTGAGGCTTCCTCTGTCTCTCCTGTTGAAGCTGCTCCACTGTGGATAAATAATGAAAGACTGGTTGGAGCCCAGGGACTGGACCCTGGGTCTCCCATCTGGGTGCCCTAATCACTGAGTGTGTTGTGTGCCTAACTTTTAGGCTTCTAGAAAATCCCACAAACAACACTGTGATCCAAAAAGCCCGAGTTAGGTGCCGAGCTCTGAAAGGGGAGAGATAGGTGCCTTAGACTGCAATCCGCTGAGCCACATGCTAGGTGGGAACTGCCTAAGCTAGCTAATGGGTGGTGCCTAAATCTGGGCTGCAGGGAGATGACTAGCTCTGCTAGAGATCCATTAACTGGGGTAACATAGGAAGGAGGAAGTTGCATGCAGAGCCTGAAACAAAATAGCTGGGGGCGGGAGGAGGACTTCTCTTATAACCATTAGAGCAGTGCATAGGGGACTAACCCTGGATGTGGGAAGTCTCCCCTTCTCCTGGAGAAGAGAAGGGATTTGAACAGGGATCGTCCTCTTGTCAGGTGAGTACCCATAGCCTAGTGGTTAAAGCTCTCACCAGCAAATTGCGGGGAGGACTTGATCCAGGGATCTCCCACAGCCTGGGTGAGTGCCCTATCCACTAGGCTGAAAGTTATAAGGGAGGCTGTGTTGTGTGAACATGCCTGAGGGGCCTGATCTGGTAGGTTACCTCTGAGCATACTTAGCAGATCAGGACTTTGCATGCGATAGGCTGAACACCTATCTTTCCTGGTTTGTGACTCACTTTGGGGCTTAGGCAGGAGATAGATGTACAGATGCCTAGCATGAGGCAGTAGAATGTATGTCCAGGCAGGAGATGGATGCCTAGGCACCTAGAGTGATGCAGCAGCATGCATGCCCAGAGGCAAAAACGTAGGCACTGAGTAAATTTAGATGCCTACAGGGTTAGGTGGCAGCTGGGCTGAA
This sequence comes from Terrapene triunguis, assembly GCF_002925995.2. Taxonomy (NCBI): domain Eukaryota; kingdom Metazoa; phylum Chordata; order Testudines; family Emydidae; genus Terrapene; species Terrapene triunguis. Next base: position 25,739,743 of record NW_020664417.1, on the reverse strand, counting down.
GTTTTGTGGATCACAATGATTCCTAAAAATGGGACTAAAGTGCCTAAGTACCTTTGTGGATTGCACCCTTGGTGACCACAGTGTGGTTCCCACTACACGTGTGTGAACAATACAAAAACATCTTAATTGACATTGATAGTGGACTCAGCAAAGCTGAAGGACTGAATGAGAATGGAAACTAAATTACCAACCATGCATATAGTTTCTCTAGGGCAAAGATGAGGCACAGTGGTGAGTATGGGTGAATAAGGCCCTGTTATAACAAATATTTACACATGAATTTGACTTTACTACTGTGGGAAGTTCCATTGAAATCAGTGGGGCTACTCATGGGAGGAATTATTCAAGTAGTTTAATAAGTATTCAGTATCTGGGTCTTAGCTTTCATGATTCTCCCAAGATGCACCTGTTCTATGGCAAAAGGACTTTTGCCTCCATTTCAGTTCAGCACTTTTTCATTAGCCTTAAATCCACTGTAAAAGGAGTGTTTGAAAATAGCTAGAAGGAAACCACCATTGACAGTTAAAATAGCACAAGCAAAATGAGTGTGTTTCCCAGATTAATCCTTTACAACTCCAACCTTTAGAATTATCTACAGATTCCATGTGTGCTGATTAGCTGTAATAAAACACAACTTTTAACAAGACAGGAATATTAAATATTACAGGCCAGGAAAGTTAATTTCAAAACTGCTTTAATGATTAAAAAATGTTTAGATACAAATAAATAACTGGGCAAAATGGTTACATATTTGAAGGTGGAAAGTTTTTGGTTGCATAATATCAGAAGCTAGAGAGAACTGTTTTTTTCATCTTAATTATCTAAATGAAGTACTAACTTGAAATCAGAATGATTCATACAAAATAAGATAGTCTCAAGGCAGACAGCACTTTTTGATTTATTTTAGGATAATTGTGATAATTTTTTTGTTTTCTGAGTAAATGCAGAGGTAAATGATTTTTGCTGAATAAACACCTTTCACACAGCTGTCTCTTTGTATGCAGTATCTCAGGCAGTCTTTGCTTAAACACATTTATACATTGTCAGGAATTTAATAGTTTAAGATTTCAACTCCCTTTTCATAAAGATTTTAAAATTAGGTGTAAAGTGATAGCTTTATCTCTGAATTCTTTAAAACAAGTCAAGCTATTTTGCAGCACAGTTTAACACATCTGTATTTTACAAAGGATGGTTTGTTTTGGGTCAGAGTAAAAATGAGTAACTGATCAGTTTTCATTATGCAGTAACCTTAGTGATTTTGTTCATCACTTAGAGAATTTATCCTCCAAGTTATAAATGGTGCCATGTAATGTGCACAAAACTAAAGCATCTCTAATACAGTACAGCCAAGTTAAACCCTCCTTAATGCTGTTACAGGTCCTGTGTATGTTTCAGACTCTCTCTTGCTTATATGAAAAGTAGTTTAGCTACATCTTTTTGCTGTCCCAGAAACGTTTTGGGGACAAGAGTCTACCATTTTTAGATGCCAGTTTTGCAAGGTATTTGAGCATGTGCTTAACTTCAAGCATGAGAGTAGTCCTATTGATTATGCATCCATTAAAGTGGGGCCTTAGTTAATACATAGGAAAGTTAAAACCAGTATCTCCCATATCACGTGTAATATAGTAATATGTGCACATAATGTTTTAAATATTCTCTAGTGGCTGTTCTAATTATACAGGTAATTGCCTGCTGGATTTCTCTACCCAGAACACCTAACAAGGAGATGGGGTTTAAACCTGAAGAATAAAGCATAGATAGCATCACACCTCGAGGCCTATTGTTTGGACACATGCAAGCTTCTGTAAAATGTACCACCTCACAGTAAGGTACAGTAGTTGTGCCCTAACTTTCAATAATATGTTATGTAAATTCTGGATATTTTGAAGCAGTCGAGTCATTTGTGTAATCCAGTTAAAAAACAGGAGCACTGGGCCTAAATTTCCTTTCATATATATCCATTGTCAGCCCATGTAACTCCATTGACTTCAGCAGTGTTCCCCCTAATTTCTGCTGGCATAAGGGGATAATCAGAATTAGTGTTCTTTATTTTTTAAAAGAGAGTTATGAGCTGGCTAGTGTATCTATCACTGCCTTCTACCACATGCAATCAGTACTGTTCAACCATTTGTCATCGATGCTATATTGCTACTCGCTAATGGAGATTCTATTTTAACTTGAGTTGTAGGGGGATATATTTTTGAAGCAGGAGAATCTGAATTCTGTCTTTGCTGCTGTGAAGTCTTCAGAGTGCATGTTGTATACAGAATTGTGACAATATGAAGTTCTAGGTACCCAGGGATTTAATGAAATTCACTAACAAAAAAATAGGTTTGAGTAGAAATGGAAAAATAGGTCAGTGTCGTCATCAAGAAGAATTTTAAACGTCATGCAATACAGTTTCAACTTTGTACTGAATTCACAGTATCTTTTATAATGATAAATATGATGTTATAATGGAGGGTTAAACTAAGGGGAGTGCTATTTGGTTATTGTTGGATTCAAAGATATGACTGATGTGGCAATGCAGAGATGCTGGTGGTTGCTTCAGTGGGAGGTCAGGTTTGTCACCCAATCTTATCTCTTCTCTTTCTTCCGATCATAACTGGCGGACCCTATGAAACAGTAACAATCCAGGATTCAGTTGGTGGTGGGGATGTCTGAGAAAGGAGTGCAAATTGTCACTTCACAAAATGGTGTCTTTTTAGTTTGACAAATAATGTGCTTTTGCTTCCGCCCCCCCCGCCCGGCTATTGTAAAATGAAACATGTATGTCTTCCCTGTAGAAATTTCATTAACATAAAACAAATACTAACCCCTTATCTTCCAGTGAAGTTTGACAAACTGAAAGTGAACAAAGAAATCGTTGTATCAGGCAACTCTATGTAGAAATGAAGACCTATGCATTTTATAACACATAACATGATCTTCTCCATTGCCAGGTCCCTCCTTGCTCACCTCCATGGCAGGGAGGATATCACCTCTGTCCATACTACTCTGGTCAAATGTAATAGGTTATTATAATAATCAGTGGGGGGGGGAGGGAGAAAAAGGGGAAGGAAGATGGTCATTTGTTGACAGGCAGATTATGGGAAAGGGTGTTCAGGCTACAGAAGAAACAGACTTAATAAAGGAATTACTGGAAAATAGTTTAAAACAATCATGAAATTCGGTGTCTATTTGGAGGTGAGAGAGCAGGGATCTAGCATTCTTTTTTTATAATTAATCTTTTGAATGAGAGCTGCAATCCTACAAATTAAGGTTGGACAAAGTGTACTATATCCATATGAAAAATTTCCAAAATGATTATAATAGGATTGTGCTCCTAAGCAGAGGTAGGTGAAATTTTTTGGATGAAACTTTTTTCCACCAAAAAAATGCAGATATGGCAATACTGGAACATTTTGAAAAATCATGTCCATTTCCCTTAATTGTTTTGGTCAACCCATTTTCTTCGCCACCCACAATTTAAAAAACAAAAACAAAACCAAAACATTTTGTTTCAAAAATTGCAAAAATAATGTTTGGACTATTTGGTTTGAAATTACTTTTTTTTTTTCTTCAAAACTTCCTTTTGATTTTATTTTTTTAAAAGCAAACATTTAAAAACCGCCCAAATCAAAATGAAGTGTTTTGATTTTTGTTAAAACAAAGCATTTCATTTGATCCCAAACAATTTTTAAATTTTTTAAAAAATTTTGCTTTGAATTGCCAGTGAATGAAAAATATCTGTAATTCATAGTTCTAATCCTAAATAATTTTAAAAGGCTTTTGAAAAAAATCTTTTTTTGTGTGTGTGACTTACTCACATTAATGAATTCATTCTTACAATACCACTCTGAGATGAGAAACTATCATTATCCCCATGTTACTTATGGAGAATAGAGGCACAGAAAGATTAAGGCCACATTTTTTTTGAAAGCTTCCACAAATTTTGGGTGCCCCAATTTCTGATTTCTCCCCCCCCCCCCCAAAGATGTTGAACACCTGCAATTTCCATTTACTCTAAATGGGGTTGAAGATGCTCAATACTTCTGAAATGAATGGGACTTGTGCTCTCTAAGCCCCTTTATCACCACTGTGTGGGATTTTCAGAAGGTACCTTTTTCAGATCATGTTGATGTTGTACAGTAATTGGATACACATTGGCTGAGAACTCCTCCTCTGACATTGAAAAGGCTTCCCTGTTAAATATTTTTGGATCATTATACATACTTCAGGCAAAATGATCGGAATAATTGATTATTACCTGAAATATTACCAGTTGCCTATGGTAACTGTGGTACTTACATGAATAATTATATGTATTAGTTGGTTGTCAAATGCCTTCTGACCAAACGGAGGTCTCTTTCTTTAGCAGTATGTTTGTGGTTAGAATGGAAAAGGGAGTTTGGTGTATTGTTAATGGTTTCCTCCCTTTTATTCTCTGTGTTTGCAGCTTGGTTTCAAGCTATTCTTTTATGGTACTCCAATTTTTTTAAGTCAAAATTTAGGAGAATGGGACTTTGCCTTCTTCATAAATCTCTGATTCAGCAAATCATTTAGGCATGTGATTTAGGATAATGTCTACACTGCAGTCATGGCGTGTGTCTGCAGCTCATTTAGATATATCCAAGCAAGTTTTAATCTAGCTAACTCAGGTCTTGGATCAATGAAACCATGGCAGTGTGAGCTTCAGCATTGGCTAGCTGCATGGGTAATTACCCAGGTTTCTGGGCAAGCTTATACAGTCCATGCTGAAGTGCATGCTTCAGCCTCACTGCTTTTGTACCCAAGCTATCTAGATTAATGTTAGCTAGGGTATGTCTACACAAGCGGAAATCATACCTTGTGACTGCAGTGTCGACAAAGCACTTCACCATGGTCTTAAATGTCACAGAAGTCAATGGAACTCTGCTTAAGTGTTCTCTGATTAGGAATGGACATAAGCACCTCCTCAGATGTTTTGTTGAGAGCACCTCTGTGTTGAAAAACCTCACTTTAATATTTTTTTTTGTCTGCATCTTCATCCATATTCTGGTTACTTTCCTGGATACAGCATATCTTACCTGAGGGTTGCATTTGCAGTCTGCTTCCCAGTTTCCTTGGTCTCCTCTTGAAGCTGGTGCCAACCTCTGGCTTTTTATTTCCCCCTAATTTTTTTCAGTTAAACATCTGCATGTCATCACAACCATTCAGCACAAGGACAGGATACATATGTATGCCTACCTGGAATAGTTGCTTCTCATAACTAACTTGGTATCCTGGTTGTCTTGTGGTTTTCTAGCTTCCTGATAACCTGGGGGAAGTTTCAGTAGGAGCCGTTCCAGAGGCTTATACATTTGGCAATGCATATCTGGATTCCCATTTAAGATTTTTTTTTTCCTCCTCTTGCCCAGATTTTTGGCCTTGCAGCAACATCTGCTTAATGCAAATAGCTCCTATCTGATGTGGGTGGATATTTTCACAGCTTGCTGCGTTGGGCACTCACTACATATTGTATAAAATAAATGCTCATTACAAACATGTTCTATGCACAAGATATCAAAAGACCAACATTTTTGATTACTGTCCCCTTGGTGCCAACATTATGCAATATAGGTGCATTGTGAAGATTACACAGTTTAGGTGAGACATACCTTAAAATAATCAATGTAGTGGAACTTTGCATTATCTGGGTTTACAGCTCACACACTCCGTTTCTAATACGTCATAGGGAAACTTATGACCAGATGTTGTTAGCCCTTTAATGCTGATGTGAGGTCAGACCCTCTTGTACCCACACTGCAGGTATAATTTGGCCCAGAAGACATTTTAAACAGATTGGTGGAACACTTCAGTGTACAAAACTGATGTAAGGACTCCTAACTCTCACATATCTCCGCTACCAGCACAACAGGCAAAAGGGAACATGGCTGGACGAAAAGAGGAAGCTGAAAGGCCCTTGCCCCATGCTAATCCTCTGCTGTGGTTACATCTTCTTGAGGTATTTGCAGCTGGAATAAGTTAGAGGCTGCTGTAACTGTACCTAAGAGTACTGGCGATGCACAGGGAGTGGAAAGATAAGATAAGCCACTGTTGCCTTCATACATTCCTTACCTGCTCTCTATGTAAGTCTGCTATATAGTATATTCTGAGGCCTCCGAGGCTATGTCTACACTATAATTAAAGACCCATGGCTGGCCCAGGTCAGATGACTTGGGCTTATGGGGCTCAGACTGCAGGGCTGTTAAATTGTGGTGTAGATGTTCCAGCTTGGGCTGGAGACTGGGCTCTGAGACCCTCCCCTCTCACAAGGCCCAAGCATCTACACCACAATTTTACAGCCCTGAAGCCCAAGCCCCATGAGCCCGAGTCAGCTGACATGGGCTAGCCATGGATGGTTGGGTATGTCTACATGGTAGTTAGTCTCTTGGATACTTCCAGGTGGGGGCGGGGGAAGAACGGGGTGAAGAGGAGGTAGAGTTTATAACCAGTGGGTATACTCTTATTACACAGTATTGAATTTACAGGGATATAATATGGTATTTTTCCCCAATACACAAATCTGTTTCCTGTGTAATGATGATGCTTGCTTTTTTTAATGTATGTGTTCTCTAATCTGTCTAGATATTGATTCAGTACTGTGGTATCTGAATGTCTCCTCTGCTACTGCATATCTGATGTGGTGCTGGTACATGCATGTTCTATATGTAAGCATAAAGAGAAAGAGTCCGGACAGGGTAACATTCAGGCTTTATTCCTTCTTTTATTCATTGCTGTCTCTCATCAAGCCTTTCCTGAAAGTATTTTCTAAGCACCTAGACATAATCACACAAAAGTGCTAGTGGCCCCTACTGGGAAGCTCTGTAATGTAACAACACCCTTGGTTGTGTTGCTGTTAATATATGAGGTACAATATTACGCTTTTAGTCTCCACTGAGAACACTAATTTTTGGCCCGACCGTCTATTTTGAAATGGCATCTTCGTGATCAACGAAAGAAAAATCATATAGTATCTTGTTGCCCAGGAGATGATGGAAAAGGATACAAATAGCATAATTAAGGGAAAGCAGTGTGAGACTTTAAATCCTCAACCTCATAGATCTTAATGCTGGTAATTTTTCAGTGTAAGATTTGAACTGGATGAAGCTGTGGTCCTCTTTTTCCTTATGAAATAGTAGGTGTAATTTTTCTGCTACCATGTTAGTATGAGTGTGTCTATGCTGATGACAAAAATAAGCCTCTAAGCATGCCCACTGTGGTTTTCAAAAGCTTGGCCAAGATCAGAAGGAAGTGGATGCTTCTGCAGTTAGACTGACTGCAGTGGAGTTGGATTAGGCCTTTAATAAGAGGACCGTATCTTTTCTCTCCTGACAAACCCAGCTCCTGAGTGTTAAGTAAACACTGTCAAAAATTATATCACAGCAAAGATGGAATGCTTATTTCCTCCAAGTCTGCTGGATTTGTAAGAAAAAAAGTATCCATGTAAGCAACAACGATATATTTTTGCAGAAGAATATACTGTATCTGAATAGTTTGCATCCCAGAAGCAGTGTATGCATTTACATTAAGGAGTATTATATAGTGAACTACAACCTGAGAACTTGCTTTGATTTTTTTTTCTAAAATAAACAATCCCACACCTTCATACACAATTGAAAATAGATCTGTAGGAATTCAAAGTATTTCCACTTTAATGTTATGTATTTGAAATTACAAATGACAGTTTTCGAAAAATTAAAAATAGGGTCCTTTAGCACTTTGCTAGCACTCCAATTAACACTCTTAGTATACTATTACTTAGTGAAATCAGATCATTGGATTACAATTTTCTCCTGACTTGTTTGGTCTCTTGGTAAACTACATAACTTCATGGTAACCAGCAACATGTTAAGCCATTTAGAAGGTTCCTAGCCCTGAAGAATAATCGAAGAAGATTGTTGAATTTCTGAGTTCTTTACTGCTGGATGAAATCAATTATTTCAGCACTATTAAGAAAGGACTTGTGTCTCAGATAACAATTACAAAGCAGACGCTCTTAAACACCCAGATCAACCATCTGGATCATGTTGACTTCTTTACCATGGTGAAAAGGGTGAATGAAATACAATTCCTGCTTGCTGATGTCATAAGGATTCCTTTAGTCTAACACCACCAGCTGGTGCTCCCAATCCTAAAGCATTTATAATTTTTTAAAAAGTTACAGATGCTATGCGTAAAAAATTGCTTTCGTTTGCATTAAAGCTACTGCAGTCTGAAAAAAGATCAATTGATTTACCTTCTATATCTGCAATGTTCTTTGTCAGTCATTGGTTTTGAACAAAACAATTAAAATATTGATGTCTTTGGATAAGAATATATTACATTTGTTACTTCTAGCACTAGTAAATTTCTCTTTAATGTTTATATATACATAAATTTGCTTAACCAGTATCTTTTTTTTTTTTTTTTACATTTATTCTCATGGTGTATTGAAGTATTTTCTAGCCTTTTTGCTTTATGGTTTTACCACAAAGCAGTGGTAGTTTTCTCATTTCAGGTATCAATGCAAAATGCTCTCTATAAAGTAGTAGTCTCAATAGGGTATAAACTTTGGTGAAAAACTGTAGCAGGCATTTCTGTATGACACAGACAAAACTATGCTAAATTTTAGGTTCTTTGCTAGGTTTTAAAAACAAGGAAGTGCATTCAAAAAATCCAGTTTGACTCTTTTATGTGGTAGAATTTCACAGGTTTAGCTGCTTTGAAATCTGGTAATCAGATAAATTTCTGCATAAAGCAACTGCAGCTTTTTGCTCTAGTGTTTACAGTATGGGCCAATTTGAGATAATTGATCAAGATGAAGGTACATTTCAAAGAAGAATTCCCTCGAATGAATGCTGAACACTGCTGATTGATCAAAAGCATTGCTTTTTTACAGTGACTAGAAGCAGATGAGCAGTTACTGTCCTGGGTGTGCATGTGGCCCAATGGCACTCAGGGTGACCAGACAGCAAGTATGAAAAATCGGGACGGGGGTGGAATGGGTGCCCATATAAGAGCCCCAAATATCGGGACTGTCCCTATAAAATTGGGACATCTGGTCACCCTACACTCAGTAATCTCTAAAATGTGCAAGGTTATTGGAAAAGTAAAGAAGCAAATTCCAGTTTTGATGTTCACGTCAAAAGGCTATATGTTTAATCTTCTGAATCAAAGTTTTTAACCAACTACACCACTTTCATGTCTAGGCAGCTAGGCTCTAATGCTGGTTTAGGTTTCAACAGAGTAAATCCAGCCTACTTTCCTGTGATCATGGGGGGCCCTTTGAAAGCAGAACTGATTCAGTTTTGCTGAGCAAGATGTCTGGATGTCATGGCTACCATGGAGACCATCTTTGTGCAAGCTCCCTATGTTACATGTGCAGGAGAAACTGGGGCAGAGGTGGAGCAGGTATACCACTTAAAGATTTACCACAGTACAGAACCCTCCTCCCCTTCCTGCAGGAGGCCATACTAAGGCACATCACAACTTGTGCTGCCACTCCATAGCTTGGGAGAAGGATTCCCCTCCCTGCCTCTACTCAGCACAGTTCTCTTGGCTGAACTCTGTGCTCTAGATTTGAGCACAGGTGAAAATGGGTGAAGGAAACAGCAGCAGGTCCCAGCACACTACAGAACTTTTAGTGTCTGGTAGCAGGGCCCACATGATAACTTAGTGTACGGAAGGCTAGTGTTCTGTAGATTCACACCCCAGCTTGCCACACACTAACTCTCTATACAGACAAGCCCATGGTCTCTTTATGACCACAGCACAAAATCAGGGCTACTTCAGAGTGGATTGGCTCTTGCTCCCGAGGTGGCAGGCACAAGCCAAAATACCATAAATGGCTTGATTTTGAGTTTTTCCTGCTCTCCTGAGAGGAGAATCAGGCCTATTGTTCATAACCAAATTCTGAAATGTAAAAAAGAGGCTAGTATATATGCTACTTCCTTCTAATTAATGCAATCAGAGCTACTCATTGTGTGACATAGACCCTTACTCCTACTAGCTAAGGTTGATTCTCAGGTAAGAAATGTTGAATGGGTTACTGATTATGGAGTGGGAGGACCTGAATTCACTATCCTGGCTGCTGCCATGAAGTTCTGAGTGACCATGAAGTGCAGCATAACTCTGCATAGCCCTGCAATTGTTACAAAATACAGGAAGAAGGAATTGTTTCTTTTCATATTAAGATGTATTGCATAGGAAAATTACAGATATAGGAGTTATTGCTTTTGCCCTCCTAATTAATCCAAAAAATAGTATCCAACTTCTGTCTAGTAATTTTACCATATAGTACTGACCCCTTTAATGGATAATCTACAATTAACCATACTTTGCTTTTTAAACCCTTCCCATAGTTCATTTCTTATGGATGTTCCTCTGCTCTATTGAACTTTTTACCTCTGTGCTAAGAACAGTCTGAGTACTGTCCCTTGGACTATATTGATGTGACAAACCACAGCACTGTGCAAGGTGATAGCAGATATCAGTGGTCCAGAAACAGTCTAAAAATCCTCCAAAATGGCAATGAATCATTAAAGAGAAGATGCTGGGTAAAGGATAAGCAGTGTCAGCATTTACTGGCAAGAAGAGTGATTTGAAATAGAGAATACATTACGTTTAAACACTCTGGGATGATTTTATAGAAGCAATCTTCTCCCAATTTACTTTCTATCTGGGTTATAGATGTAGTGGGACCAAGATAATGGTTAAAAACTATGAATATGTTGAAATGCCTGAAAGAGGTATTCGATCGCTGAACAGCCAGGTGCTTACAAGTTTACAAGTAGTGACGCACGCTTTGGGACTATAGCTATTTGTGTGTATTTTAAAGTCTCTCTTAATCAAGCAGGACAGAGAAGGCTTTGTGCTGTATATTCTAGTACATCTGTATACTGGTGCCTGGTGTGGTTATAGGATTATTTTGATGTTACTTTGTGCTACATGGCTAGTGCATGTTTTAGGATTATTTTCAGTGGTCTCAAAGTTTTAACTTCTCAATAACCATACACAATATAAACTTACATTTCTTTGTAGTGTGTAGTTGAAGTAACTTCCAAAATCAATGTTGTCTCTTACACTTCCCTTTAGCTGTGATGGTAATATAAGTTCATGATGACAATATTAATACAGTTATGATGTATTAATACAGTTATGATGACCTAGTTGAATTGGTTAAGCACAAAGCTGTGCTTTTGGTCTTATCAACTGCCCCAACCAAATACAGATAGTCAAAGATATAACAAAATCAGAGGGCTCTGGTTCTGGTCACTGTCAGATGGACCTTTGGTCTGATATAGTCTGGCAGTTTCTATGTTCCAATGTTGGGTGTAGTCAAATATTTTCAGGATGTGTGTAAATGGACACTTAAAAGCTTAAATGTTGAGTTGTGTTTAAATCTATTTCATGTGCAGAAAGAGGTTTTTTTACTGTATTTTATTGCATTGTACTTCTGTGTACTATCTTACACTGTGCATTGAATTTTATACTTGGATTAAGACTAATCAGAAAGCTTGTCTTCTATTTTACCCCTCTTGAGGTATTCTAACTCTCAAATGCCAATAGCTTTGCTCCACCCCTTTGACTGAATTGCCAGAGATAATGAAATGATCTTTGTTACGATTATCTGCCTACTTTGTTTGCAGAAATGTTTTTTGTTTTATACAACAGAATATATACTTGTACCTACTATCTCATTTCATGCTGTAGTTAATTTGTACAAGTAATTTGAATATATTGTATAAATAAATAATAGAAGCATCAGAGAAATCAAAAACTTTCCCTATGAGCAGATTATTCTATAATTATCTATTAGGAAGTGTCTTGCCTTTGTTCTGAAACATCTGGAACTCTATCCAACACCCAGCTGAAGTCAGTGGGAGCCTTTTTGCTTGTCATGGAATCAGGACCCTGGTGAACAAAATATTGGACTAGAAGGACGACTAGTCTTATCTCCTTCTGCATTTCCAGTGTTAACAGAATATTTTGCAGCAGAAATTATAGGTCTGCTCCTGTTTTCACAGAAGCCAAAGGCAAAATTCTCCTTAACTAGAAAGGGCACAAACAGCACTGTTTCACTGCCCAGGAGTGCTTGCTCTTTACACTGGTTAGGGAGTTTTTTAATTAATATATTATATTTCACATTTTGCTTGAGTGATTCTACAAAGCAACTATGTTTCTTGATAAGAAAAAAATAATTCAATGTGCATTATTTAAAAGCAGAATATGTAAATGGACATGGGCTTCATTGACATTGCATTACAGTACAAACCCCACACATCTTGACTAGTTGCATAGAGGCAAAAACTACAGTGCCTTGTCTCCACCAGTGGCACCAATTGGCCATTTAGTAGGGTGAATTTTCTTTCCCCATGCCTTACTCAAAGTTTCATGGGCCGTGGTCTCAACATCATTGAGATTTAAACCAAGCATACTTATGTCCAGAGGGCAGGGTGACGGGGCTAACTTCAGTGAGTGGTGTTGCAACCTGGCCCATCAGGAGTCCATTTCTGTACAATGGAGCACAGAGGAGTCTCTGAGAACTTGACTCCTGGAAGCACTGGATCATGCACTGTGTGTTTCAGAGAAAGGGGAGACTCCCCTGCTGTGGGAGACCAGAGGAAGCAAGGACTGGACTTTTGTACCCCTCCCCCCAAGAAATATCTGCATTGACACCACTAATCTCCAATAGGATTTTTCATTGGGTTAATTGAATCTCAATGTGGTGTTTACTTGTATTATCACAATGACTATTTTTTGTAATGAAGACATTGCTATTGTGAGTTGGATAAGTGGGATAAGGAGGAAAGAGGCTCTACTGAAGGATGACGACACTGCATGAGTAAACATGGAGCCATTTGCAGGAAAATGTTAGTGGCTGTGAGACACCTGCTTCAAAGCAACTATCTCCCAACCCAATGCTTTCAATGGAAGTGGAAGTACTTGCCACATGGCATATGTCTTTCATGCTTCAGCAGACCCCGTCAGTCAGTAATTACAGTCTGTTCTCAGTCTCTTTTGAATTAAGACGCATATGCAACTCTAGTCCTGAGGTGTGACTGCAGCCTTCTCCCTTTTCTCCTCAGGGGCATGGGTGCTGGGTTCATTTATAAGGATGCTTGATGCCTCCACCCAAGGAACCCCCCTCTAGTGCAGAGAATATGGAGGGCTTATCCCTCAGGAAAAATATTTAACACACAATCTCAAAGGTGTTAGAGCACACATAAATAAAATAGCTATTACAATTCCCAGACCAAGGAAACAGTAATTGGGGCTTCATTAGGTTGGGGAAGTCAGGATAAAGGATAGTGGAAAAGGGGATTAGGATAATAAAAGACAAAAACAATAATATCTACATGTCCCGATTTTTTTACAGCCATTACAAACCACCCTGTGCTCCCTTCCAGCACCTGTGCAGGCAAATAGTCAGTTTGGGCTCAGTCTTTGATGGATGGTGCAACACTAAAATTGGGGACCATCTTAAAATATAATATTATAATAAAGAAACAGATGTTCTTACAAAGTATCCTCACCAAGGATGGTAAGATTGTCTTTGTGGCTCTCTGGACTGGATTCAAATGTGTAGTTAGGCTGGCTCTTGGGAACCTGACAGTGACTCTCCTCAGCCTCCTGGGTTTCTGGTCTGTCCTGAGATAACACTGTCCAGTGTCCTAGAAATCCCAAAGTCTTCGTTCGAGTAGGAATATGGAGGGTAGAAGGGGCCTCCTTATTGTGTCTCGGCTCCACTCCAAAGTCCAAACTCTGCCAAAAGTAAAAACAAATTCTTTGTCTCTGCGTTCTGGCTTATAACTGGTTCTGGTAGTGTTGCTAGCCGGTTCTATTTCTGCCCCATATCCTAGGCAATCTGGGAAAGAGGCTTAAGCCTCTACCACCATTGCTACTAAAGTCTGGGGTATGTCCCTTGGAGGGTCAGTGTGATATTTCAGGAGCACCATCTCCAAAGGGGTTACACATATTATCCTAAATGTTGTTGTTGCTCAATAATTGGAGCAGTGCACTGTTTAGCACACTCGCATAAGCAGATGGCAACACAAGCATAGGCAAATTATTCTTTGCTTCTGGGATTAGTGGGCCTTTACCTGGAATTCTGTTTTACATTTTATTCCTCCATAAATGAGCAACTTATTCTATTGCTAGATCGGGGGGGGGGTGCGGGGGGGAGAGAGAACTCCCCAGTTATTTGGCCGCTATTAAAATATGATGTCCTTTTTGATGTTTGTAGTCAAGCAGCACAAATGGTAAGCAAAATTTTGTGGGGAAACTACTCCACAAAATTTATTAGTAAATGAATGCTATATCCAGCCAACAAAGTGGTCATCTTTCAGGGAGAAAGACTTTGGTTTTAAGGTACTATGTGGAGGAAAGCTGAGGGAGTAAACAAATGATTGTTTGACCTTTGAACCATCGTTGTAATTACACAAATTAAACCAAAAAGAACAATATTTTGCTTCAAACATTAACAAATTTCCTTCCAAACTCTCCACACTGTCAGCTAGATTCTGATCTCAGCTACAGTGCTATAAATCTGAAGTAACTCAGCTGAATTGAAAAGCTATTCCAGGTTTACAATGGTGTAATTGAGAGACTGGAATCTATTCCTCTACTAAAGAGCACAAGCCTGTTGCAGTTCTGCAAATGTTTCTGTGCTGTGGGATTTTTGACAAGATGGTTGTTTTGATTAGATTTAGAGAGTCAGTTCTGGTTGGATTTGTAACCGCTTTTGTTCATGTCATCTTTTATTTAGTCAGTAGAGAGATAGGAATAATACTAACTGGAGCAAAGCAGAAAATGAGCTGCTTTTTGTATTCACAAGTGTAACAATTGGGTTTTTTTGGTTATTTGGCAGCAGGTAGGCCATTGCCATGACATACTGGTTTTATATGGCTCTTGAGTGGAGATGTCCTGAGAAGTTGCAGGCTCGTCATTAGACACAATTTTACTGAAAAGCAAGCAAGAAGTCTTGAACATCTTTCACAGGTTCAGGCCACCAATGTTCTACATTTTAGAGGCTGACTGTTTTTGGAGTTTAATATATTTAGTTTTTCCTCCTTAGAGGTGGGGAACTCAAAGAGTTTCTTTTTAAAATGAGGGATTTCTTGCCAGGAGTATAATTCAAAGCTCCCACAGCTCTAATGTAGAACAACATTTAGATTTTAGATGTGTAAAGTAAAAGTGAAAAGCTATGATGAAATGAGAGAATGACTTTGGAAGATACGCATTTGATTTACAAGTTGTTTCAGGGATTTTTTTGAGCAATCTGTTGTCAATGTTTCATTATAGAGAATTGCAATCAAGCTCCCCAGGAGAGAAGGAATATCAACAGATGGTTATTATCCTAATTGCACAGAATTCATATTCTTGGAAGTGGAATAATTTTATCCTGCAAGATAGATTTACATGCTCAGTCAAGTTACAAAGTGCTTCTGTTTTTCTCATGTTAAAGATTTCATCTAAAATTGTTAGACATATAAATATAGCACTGAAACTTTACTTGACTACTGTGGGTTTTTTAAAATAAAATTTAATGTCTTGACTGTCTAGGAAACATATACACAGACATTTTGAATCGTGTGAAAAAGGCCACAAAGTACATATTTTTCAAATATATACATTTTAACAAATGTTTTTGTTTTTTTTAATAGATGATCCTTTAAATTTTAATGAGTAGGTCTTGTGATGACCGACCTTGTTATAACTGCATTTCATACATATGAGCCAGTTTCTGTAAATGAAGACATTCTTTTAACAAAAACTTCAAAAGAACTTGTATCATGTGAACTCAATGAGCATATACAACAGCCGGATTGACATTAAGAACAGAGCCCTAGGGAAAGCAATGGAGAGAGGATGAACTGTTTAAAGGAATGCTGAAGGCAGGAAAGGGGCACAGGGGAGAGGGATTGGGTGAGAAAGTCAAGCCAGAACTATCTTCTCCTTAGAGAAATTAAGGAGATCCTGGGCAGAAGAGAGGAGGAGAAAGGGTTTAAGGCAGAGACAAGGCTACAAGTATTGTGGGTTTATAGAGAAGGTAAAAGAAAACACAGATGACCTTTTTAGTAGAGGAAGTCCATGTGGTCCTTGGATGTCTATAAAAGACAAGATCAACGGAATGCATGGAAATAAGCGCAGAGGAAGTAGCTTGGGATTGGTGGTATAGAGTGAGGGGTGAAAACGGCAAAGGATATTGAAAGGGAAGTTGAAGTTGGAGCTATTGGTATCAGTGAAGACAATAGGGGAAAGAAGGGCACTGAAATGTGAAATCTGGAGGACAGGATTAGAATTCAAAATGGTCTTGACAAACTGGAGATGGTCTGAAAAAATAGGATGGAATTCAATAAGAAAAAATGCAAAATACTACACTTAGAAAGGAATAACCAACTGCACAAATACAAAATGGGAAATGACTGCCTAAAGAGGAGTTTTGCAGAAAAGGGGGTCAAAGTGGATCACAAACTAAATATAAGTCAACAATGTAATACTGTTGCCAAAAAAAGCGAACACCATTCTCTAGATGCATTAGCAGGAGTGTTGTAATCAAGAGACGAGAAGTAATTCTTCCACTCTACTCAGGACTAATAATGCCTCAGCTGGAGTACTGTGTCCAGTTCTTTGGGAAAGGTGTGGACAAACTGGAGAAAGTCCAGGAGGAGAGCAACAAAATTGATTAAAAGTCTAGAAAACATGACCTACAAGGAAAGACTGGAAAAAAAAATTGGGTTTGTTTAGTCTGGAGAAGAGAAGACTGAGGGGGGATATAATAACAGTCTTCATGTATGTTAAAGTTTGTTATAAAGAGGAGGATGATAAATTGTTCTGCTTAATCACTGAGGACAGGACAAGAAATAATGATCTTAAATTGCAGAAAGGGAGATTTAGGTTAGACATTAAGAAAAACTTCCTAACTGTAAGGGTAGTTAAGCAGTGGAACAAATTACTAGGGAGGCTGTCTAATTTGTTTTTAAAAATCTCCAATGACCGAGATTCCACAAACACCTGTCAGCGATGGTCTAGACAATACTCAGTCTTGCCTCAATGCCTGGCACTGGACTAGATGACCTGTTGAGGTCCCTCCCAGTCCTACATTTCCATGATTCTATGAAAAAGTCAGGGACGCTGGAGGGAAGAAGGGAAGATGACTAGTAAAGTCAGAGAATGCAGAAGGAGGAAGTTATATTACAGACAATAAGGTGGTGGCTGGAAAGACTGAAGTGGCACTTTTGTGAAGAGCAGTCAATAGGGTGACCAAAGCAGTAAGTCCATGAACTGACTCAGAGTTGCAGATAAAATGAGGAAGTTAGAAATCAGAAGTGAGCAGGGGCTCTGAGAGCCATTGAACCAAACTGTAAACCCTGTATATGATGGAAACCACTTCAAGCCAGAGGGTGCAGTACCACCCCCAGTATCCCTAGTTCCAGCACCTATGGAAGTGAGAGACAGAAGATTCAGGTAGATCATCACCAGAGGTTAAAAATCACAGAGTAGGGAGCTGAGATGAAAGCAAGAGGGACAGCCAAATGCTGCTTTATTTGGCTAGGAAGACCTTCAGGGCAGAGACCTTAGCTTGTTATTTGTTTGTAAAGTATATAGCATACTTTGGGTGTTATGACAAATAATAAATTCAGAGGGGGGAGATTATGTAGAGCCAGAGGCAACCAACAGTAGCCATTTAGAGGGAGAAGGAAGAGAAAACCCAGATGCACTTTGCAATCGGAAGCACTTTGAATGAGGAGACTGTGTGGGCGATGGGAGCAGAGAGGTACTGGAAGCATGCAATAAGGAGATAGGGGAGGGACTGGGAGTGACAAGAATTATAGAGCCTGATTCCAGGACTACCACAAAGACCATTAGGGTGGGAAGTATGATGGAGTGAGAGGCCACCAATGGCCTAATGAGGTCAGCTGGAGATTGATTAAGCCCTAAATTAGACACAGTCTGAAGAGGAGAGCCAGGTTTTCTTGAGTACAATGGGTTAAATGGATCAGGAATTCCATTTTAATTTGGCAGGTATTTCCTCCCTCCCACCAGGGCCGGCTCCAGGCACCAGCTTCTCAAGCAGGTGCTTGGGGCGGCCGATCCGGACAGGGGCGGCAGTTCCAGGTATTCGGCGGCAATTCGGCGGACGGTCCCTCACTCCGCCTGGGAGTGAAGGACCTCCAGCCGAATTGCCACCGCAGATCGCGATCGCGGCTTTTATTTATTTATTTATTTATTTATTTTTTGGTTTTGGCTGCTTGGGGCGGCCAAAACCCTGGAGCCGGCCCTGCTCCCACTCTCTTCCAGTGCCATGCCCTGGTGATGACTTCAGAGGAGCAGGGGGATCTGAGTGGCCAGACACCATATTTTTCTGTATTCAACCCCCTACATTTGCTCCAGGGGATCTGCGGAACATGTTGGAGCAGGAGGTTCCAAAACACTCCCTCTCCTTATACTGTTCTATAATGACCACTTCTTTGGCCTAATCCCAATCTCAACCATGGTGCTGTAACTGACTTCTAGTTTTGATTTATTTGGAATTAACCTCTTAATTGTTATTGAACTCTACATACACTCCAGCAACAGTTCCCAGAAGTATTTACACTGAAAGGAATGGAGTATAAACACACACTATGCAAAATATGACTGGTAGTGCATAGATCCGTTAACTCCCTGTATTTTAATCCAAACTCTGTGTGTCGATTTTAAAATATTTATGTAAGCTTGTTTGGTAGTTTCTCTCTATTGTAATATAAATAGTATTTATCCCCCCCCCCACCACCACCAATGCTGCTGCTACAGTTGTCCCTATATAAATGTTTCAAATAGATTCAACTTATTGTGACCTTCTTTGTGCATTTTTGGTGCCAGTGTCTTTTATTAGAGGTCTTGCTCAATGAGCCCCTTTGCCTGCAGAGCTAAAATTAAATAATTGCTCAGGAAGTGTTCCACTAAAGTTGTTTTATTCCATAGTATTTAATGACAAATCTGTCCAACAAGCTAGCTTTGCAGTTGTAAATACACTCGCAGTTTGCTTAATTTATTGCAGGTTGAAATGAATATATTTATGGCTATTAAAGGGATGGTTAGTGGGTAGATTGCAAAAGTGATTGAGAGGGAGTACTAAATTTTGTGGGAAAGTCGAATATGGGAGGAGTGGTAGATAATTAAACCAGAGTAGAGAGGAAAAGGTTTGGGTTTCAAGAGGCCACCTGGATGGACTAATTATTTTTCCATACTTTTTTATTTTGTTTCGTTTTTTTTTAACAGAATATGGGTTTATACTGAGTCTAGATGCTTAAGAAGTATGATGGTGTAATGCTTACTGACCTAACAATCTCTGATACCTGAAGTAAGTCTTTATATTAAGTTTGCTGTAAGGTTTTGTGGAAAACATTTTAACACTCAGCATATTCAATTTCTTCTGGGTTTTTTTCTTTCTTAAAAAACCCTGAGATTAGTCTGGGAATCATTAAGTGCCAAATGCTTTCATCAAACCCATAAACAATAGGAGATTCCAGAGTAAATCCATTTACTTCTCGGGAGGTTTCAACAAAACACATTCTTACTTATTCAAAGCAGGGGGAATAAATCTGGACCTCTTTTTAAAAAGACTAACTTTCGGCCCTGGAGACTGACACTGTACTGGATTTAAAACAAAAGCTGTAACAAAGGAGTCCTTGACGGGCTCAGTAAATTCTGGTGACATTTTGTAGATCTGCAATACATCTGCATGTGAGAGCTATTCTGTTAGTCCTCATTAAATTCTGCTCATCCTAGCAACATAGATTTCCTATGAGAGAAAAACATGGGCTACAGAGATGCTGAGTTTTGATCAAGCACAATAACTGTGACTGAGTCAGCTTCTGGGCAGAAAGAAAGATGGGCTTTATTTTCAGCAAGGCTTAAAAAGTAATTTAATGTTTTACCTGTATTTAATCACCACATACTTTTCTATGAGTTTTCTTTCCCTTCAGAGCTTCTTTTTATACAAAAATATCCTGATAATTAACCTTGCATTATTTATTTAGAGATGACACAGTCCCTTCCTTACTAGTGACTGCAGTCGTAAGCACTGGGCTGATATTACTGCTTAAGTAAAGCGCGAGAAGCTGGCTAATTACAAAGGGGAACATTTCTATATGCACATATATATCTTGGGTTGCAGCCAGGTTAGGGTAGACCCATACATCTGGAACCATCTGTCTCTTGTCTTTTACGTAGATTATAATCTTTTTGGGGCAAGGGCTTTCTTTTTGTTCAGTGTTTGTACAACTCCTAGCACAATGGGATTCTGGTCCTTGACTAGGGCTCCCAGGGCTGACTCCACAAAGTGCTGCAATTCTAAGTGTTGACTGTAGGGTGATTCTCACATTAAAGGTGTGATCGCAGCTCAGGCAGGCATACCCTGCTTTAACCTAGCTAGCATGGCTAATACTAGTAGTGAAGGCACAGTGGTGTGGGCTTCAGTGTGGACTGCACAAATCCTCTAGCAATTCAAGTACATTCCCAGATTAAAGCTAGCGTGGGTAACCAGTTACAATCACACCTCTGACTGCAGTGTAGACATACCCTAAAAGTATAACACATACAGAAGCAATGCAATCAAGAACAAAGTAGAGCAAGTTGGACATTTTTTTTCTCATAGATAATTTAGATGGAAGCAAATAATTTTGTTTTACTGACATTTTTTTATAGAAAATGTCAACTTTTTCATCAGAACCCCCAAAACTGGAAAGTTAAAACTTTTGGCAGAAAGCAGGTGTTTTTACATTGAAAACCCACTTTTCCATCAAACAAACAAATAGCATGAACAGAACTAGCACAGACACAAATGTTGCAAGACTACTATAGCTGGACCCCTTTTTGGATTTCTAGCAAATGCAACCTAGAAGGTGGTGTTTTTTCTTTTTAAACAATTATCTCAATTTGCAGGAGTGGTGCCAACTCTCACGATATTTGGTGTTTTTCTTAAAACCCAATCTCCTGTAATGAGGTGATTACTTGATAATCTGTGTGTGGGTGTGTTAACAATGGAGGGGGAAAGGCAAGGTTCTGGTCCTTATGATTGCAAAGAAAAAGCTGGAAAACCATGGACACTAGGGCCTTTTAATTTTCCTGATTTTTGAGCTCTAATATTTGTTAACTCATAATTTTTAAAACATTCTCATGATGTTGGGCCCTGACTCATGATTTTTGAATGCCTGCCGTTGGCAATACAGCAACAGAGTACTGTGTGCAAAACTGTGGTCCAGGTCAGGTATTACTGAAGATATGATTGTACTCTGGTGTGCACTGCTCTGAGTCCCTCTGCAATGTTCCTAGTCATAATGGGGGTGGATTATAAGAACACAGAGTCAAATTCTCTGCTGGTGTTCATTGGTGCAACTGCATTCAAGTTGATGGCTCATACTCTTGGCTGCTAATAGCAGGCTTAACTTTGAATTTTTCTTTTTATTTTATTTACAGATGAAGTAATGAAAATAACTAGGGAAAGGATTGGAAAAGTAACAGCAGTGTGTAGAAGAGAGGACTTGGCATATATTTTTAAGGGCAACTTTTATTTATTTTTTTCAACACCCATAGCTGAATGGGTGTTGAAATATTGCAATCCTAACAGCTGACTTCCACACCTTGCTATTTTTTTGCTATAATTACATTGAAAAGCTCACAGGCATAAAATGGTAAGGCATGTTGAGGTATCCTACTAATGCATATTGGAGAGGTTTTGAGACTAATATTTTACATTGGTAGGGCACTGTATTCAGGATGAGTGCCCAAAGCAAACCACATATTTGATCCCAAAACATAGAAGACACAAGCACAACCCACTAGGGAACAGGATTAATATGTTAGAGATGGGTTGTTTTAGCATCTGCAACCAGAAAGAATTTGGGAGGTTAAAAGAGGGTGGAATGAATGAATCACTGTGTGTGTCATCTCCAAACTGGATACATAAAAAGTAATAATCTGCAGAAGGAATAGAGCACTTTCTTATTGCTAGAATGTATTTAGCCTATAGCACTTGACTTTAATATAAAACCAGTATTACTTTTCAGGAACAGAACTGGGCACCAAAGCCAGTGAATGCATTAATTCCAGTTTGGCTGTGCTTAGTATTGGGGTGGGTATTTTCTAGCGGGAGTTAATGGGGAGAGTCATTGCATCATTCCAGCAGGTGATTTACGGACCCTACAGTACAACTACCATATTCAGGAGTTATTAGGCACTTTCAGCATTTAGACATACACTGACCTTTGCAATGGTACCTGAAAAATATTTGCATAAACATCAACCAAAAATATTTTTATGGTGCAAAGGAACTGAAAGTTGATCTTTGTATTAATGGGATTTCCTTAATGCACAAGTGCTACAAAAGTAGTCTTTGGGACTCCCATGACAATCCTCTAAATACTGTGGACCACATCCTCAGTCCTGTTAGGTCTGGTTTTCACTTGTTAAGCCGCACAAAACATAATTATAGGTGGTTTAAGCAACTGAGGCTAACTGAGGAGTCCTTTATGGAAGAAGAATCCTTCAGTGGTATAGGGCCAGTATAGACACTAACTATGCCACTTCCTCTTTTCTCTCCTTGATATAGCCCACTGATCTTTGGCTATGGCAACTGTCCCTTGGGAGTTGTTACTAACTTACTTGCTCTTTGTTGAGGCCTGGAACAGGCCTAGTATACAGCAGCTTGAGGATCAGGGAGCCACAAAGATGACCTACCACCATTCCATCCCTTTTCATAGATACAATGGGAACCAAATGACCCATCTAAAGAAATAGCCCTTTATGTCTGGGGGTAGAGGGGAAACAATGCTTAAGGGCTACAACAGTAGACTGGTGCATGAGGGAAAAGAAGAGGCATATGTTGAGGCAAGAGAGGTAGTGCCATAATGCAGTGAATAAAAATGTAGAAGTGGATCATAAGGATATGGATATTGTTTTCTAAACTAATTTTTTTTTCTGCCACAGCATCCTCTCAATAGTTGGAATACTCTGCCTCCTCAGAGAAAAGCATCTTATGTAGAATTCCAGAAAAAAACAGATGATTGCCCACTTGCCATTCATGGGGTACAAGTGGTACTAGATGTCTAATTATTATGATTGTTACTCATGTGGACAGAATGAAAATTAACAGGTCTCTTTACATCCCTTACTGTCTCTATTTTCTCATTTAGTTTGCTGAGGAAA
This sequence comes from Terrapene triunguis, assembly GCF_002925995.2. NCBI lineage: Eukaryota > Metazoa > Chordata > Testudines > Emydidae > Terrapene > Terrapene triunguis. Next base: position 25,716,568 of record NW_020664417.1, on the reverse strand, counting down.
TCTAGTGTGTTTATTGCCTGGGATTTTCAAAGGCACCTAAGCACCCAACTGCCCTTGAAAGTTAATGGATGTTGGGCATCTATCTCTTTTAGACCCCTTTGAAAAAAAAAAAAAAAAAAAAACCAAAACCCCCACCTGTAATAGGCACCATGTGCATACCCAGGTTGTCAATAAAAAGGCCAAGGCCAGGATTTTCAAAAGGCACTGAGTACAAGGAAGGCAACACCCATTGTAAAGAGGGACTGAAGGCAGGTGCCAGTTCTATCAGGCCTAATACCACACAAGTCCCAAAGCAAGAAGAAGGTGGGGAAAGCCTGAATTCACATAAGGGAGATGCCATGAGGTACAGAAGTGGCTAGTCAGAGGTAGCAAGGAAAATATTTTTTTTAGGCGTAAAGCTCTGGTTTGGCTTGGATGACAAATACCTTGACTTTGTTCTTACCACTACCATTGTGCAACCGAGCGGCAGAGCAATGCCTGGTTTAGATAACTCAAGTAAGTGGCAGGAGTAGAAGCAAGTTGGATGACCTAACGGTGCACCAGGGTTACCACTGGCAGATCTTCTCCAGGTTGGACCTAAGCAGGAGTTGGAGCAACGGCTGACAGAGGAAAGAAACAACTCAGCCTAGTATACCGAGAAGCAGGACCATACTGAGATGGAGGCCCAAGAGCAGCAGTAAAAGGCCCTCTCACTGGGCAGAGTTTTGGGGGGAAATGCCAAAGTAAACAAACTTCTGTTTCTGAAGGCTTCTTTTTTCCAGTCTCCCACCTCCATCCAAGACTCTTTAGATGGAGAGACTGCCAGCTCTTTATGAATCTGCATCTCTCCTAGGCAGACTTGAAAGAAGAGAGGCAGGCCTCTTCTTATTCCCTCTGACCAATTTCAAGCAGCTGTCTTTTCCCAAGTATGTGTGTGATCTGGTGACACTATCACTAATTAGCAGGCTGAGCAGCTTCTTCAGGGCATGAAAAGTCCTCTGTCTTACTTGCTTTTTGTAGAGAATTAACCCTTTTCCTGCCTGAACAAGTATAGAGTGTGCCCACCCCAGCACAACTCTGCTAAGGTTAGGGACGAGGCATCTTCTATGGTTCTATCTCTATACTGTGTAATTAAACCTTTTTTTCAATGCTTACAATTTCAATTTCTAATGAATAGAAGAAACACCATTACTCAGCAGCAACAGACTTGTACTCTATGAGTTAAAGGCCTGGAAGAAGATACTACTTGACAGCACTAGGATTTATTTATATTTTTTTAAATTCAAGTGGAAGAGCAACTGCCTTTGGAACAATTGGATCCTTGGCTCGACATTCTAGCGGAGAGTGAAAAGGCACGTCTAGATCAAAGAGACTTTCATAATTCTCCCATGGGGGCTGCTGGAGGGCTGCTATTTGACTTCCATGGAGCTTTTGTATACTGTAGGCATTGCATGGCAAGGCACCAGTAGTGGCAGAGGAAATTTTTGTTGGAGTTTTATATTCTTGCTCCTCAACAACCTTCGTTCACATGGTTAGGCACAGGGCTTATTTATGACTAGTGTCAGAGAATGAAACTTTTCCCTTTGGGGCATTATTTCAACTTGGGCTTCTCAAGGGCTGTGCAAGTATGTAGATTATGCTGCAACTGTACTGCTAGAATTCTGAGAGACAGGTGAGGGTGGCTATAGAGAGTGGACATGCTGATTCTTCATAGTTATAGAAAATAAATGAACATGATGGAAAACATTCCTGCTTCTTAAAGCACTATTTAGAACAAAGTCTTGTCTCTGTAGATCTGTGACTTACTGAACTTCAGAAATGCCTTTTTTTAAACTTGTTAGTTACCTCCCATAAGAGTTAAAAACCTTGACTTTTAAATCTTTTCAGTTTTTTGTTTTTTGTTCTGTTTTGTAATGCTTAAAAAGAAATAATTTTCTTTCTCTTGTTAGCTGTAACTTTCTGGCAGATTTCTTTTGAACAGCCCTGCAAATTGAGGCTTCTGGCTCTGTTCCTCGTAATGACTGAATGATAAATGCAGTTTCTCTTGGCTTTCAGAACACACAGTGGAAGTCCCAGCTTGGAGTCATGAACCTCAGGCAATACAGTGCACAACACGGGCTGAGCTGTGAAAATTGGAAATATGCACTTAGAGAGAGCAGACTTTTATTAAATAGGAGGAGGGAAGGTGAAAACTTCAACTTTAGAAGCCAAACTGTGATCAATTTGTGTCAATCAAGAATATTGCTAAATAAGTCTTCTGAAAAACAGTTAACTAATTAAAGTCTAACCCAAACTATGTATAATTTTACTCAAAAATTAGAAAATGCTACCTTTAACAACTGCAATAAGCATCACTTAAGTACAACAATAATTTACTTATCTGTTTTATATTTATATTTGTAATCTAATTTATGTGTCATACAGCTGGGACTAAATACACTCAGTTCCTCCCTGAAATGGGAGGAAAACTGCCACAGAAATGTATTGGGTGCCAGCCATTTGAATCTTCCTAAAGACTTTTCAATCTAGGCATAAGTATCAACAATGAACGACAATAGATCTCTTGCAGAGTGACGTGATGATAATAGAGTTTCCAAAGAAAAAAAGCTTTGTTAAAGTGAGGTGGTGAGGTTAAAGGTGTAAATATACAATAATTTTAAGGGATATATGAGGGGGGTAGACATTAATAGAATGTTTAACATTCTAAAAATGCAAACATACAAATGCCATGAAATTCATAGTTATGGTTACAAGCTGGAAAAAAAATTAAACAAAAGGATAACAAATGAAAGAATGAAAATGCAGCAAAGTGCCCCAAACAGTCCTCAACTCTGATGTCAAGTTGCTATCATCCTCTGCCCCTCCCGCCCCATGAAAAGTAGACAACAAATGTGACAGATATCACAGCTAGATAATACCTTAAACCCTGGTTAGCTTTCTGGTATGACTTAGAACTGAGGTATCTGGTATATCATAAATATTGGCATTTTGCCCCCAATATAATCCATCTGTATAAGCCATAGTAGATATAGTTAAGATACATCCACTATGAGTGATAAAATGGATTATTTTGAGGCTAATTGTCAGGATTTAAAGGGACCTGCAACCACACAGAGCTTGAGCTTTGTGAGTATCAAAGGGCTAAACTGGTTGTAAAATATCCATCTCTTGAGGTGAGGGAAGTAAGCCCCTGATTCTATAGAGACTTAAACATATGCTTCACTTTTATGCATTGACCTTAATTTCAGTGGGACTATACACAGTGCATATAATGAAGCACCTGTGTAATTCTTTGCAGGATTAGGGTTTATGTTAGGAAGGCGGAGAGAGAGAATCTCCCCCATTTACTGAGAAAATAGTGTCGTCCTGAGTTCTTGCTCTGATTGGATATTTGCAAAGTTCAAATCCAGAACTACATTGGAATTTACCTGATGTCTGGGGCATTTTGATCTAGTCTTTTTTAGAGATAATGGGTTACCATGAAGTATTTTATGTGATCAGGACTAATTTTTTTACAACATGTGTGTCTCTACAATGCATGCATGATGTGAAAATGCATGCTCCATTTGCATTCACAGTATTCCCTTTCCGAATCTGGAAGTGGACATACTGATAAATATTTATCACCCATTTTAAAAGCAATCATGGGCCTTATCCTGAGAGTTTTTCCTGAGCCAGGTAGCAGGACTGCAAGATTGGTCTCCAGTTTGTTACACCTAGAATGAAAACCTACTTTTTCCTTCAGAGGGTGATTAAGGTCATGGTCCCAAAACAGCGACACATGTGGACACTTGCTCCCATGCAGAGTCTCACTATAGTCAATGGGACTTCTCTCATGGGGGTAAGGCTACACAAGGGTGGGTCAGTTTGCAGAACTGAACTGTGTTGAAAGGTATCTCCATAATGCTAGCTTTCTTAATGCTCTGAAACCTGGTTTTATTACTGCTCCCCTATACCAGCTCTTTGTGTGGATACATCCCTTCTCCCCAAAAGACTGATTCTTAATACAGGCAGTTCATAAATTAATAACCTCTTCAGTTTCATTTTAGTTCTTCAGGAAAGAGGAAATCCAAAGCAAAATAGGAGAAACAATGAGTTGTGAAAATCAGTCTTGTGACTTGACAGAGTTATCAACAGATAACATGAGAGAAATCTTGGAATTTAGATTTATTGACTGCTGGAGCAGTAGCTCCCTGTGGACTGGAAAGATGCATAAATATTAATAAGATGAGATTCTTCACATTCCTGAGGACTGAGATTTTGAAGACAGTTGGTATGCGGCCCCATTCCAGCTTTTATGTATAAGGGTATGTCTACACTACGAGAGTAGTTCGATTTTACTTAAATCGAATATGTGGAATCGATATTACAAAGTCGAACGTGTGTATCCACACTAAGGGCAGTAATTCGACTTTGTGAGTCCACACTAATGGGGCAAGCGTCGACATTGGAAGCAGTGCACTGTGGGCAGCTATCCCACAGTTCCCGCAGTCCCTGCTGCCCATTGGAATTCTGGGTCGAGCCCCCAATGCCTGCTGGGGAAAAAAATGTGTCGAGGGTGGTTTTGGGTAACTGTCGTCATCCAACCATCACTCCCGCCCTCCCTCCCTGAAAGCGCCGGCGGGCAATCATTTCGCGTGCTTTTCTGGTGAGTGACAGCGCGGACGCCAAAGCACTGCGAGCATGGAGCCCGCTGCGACCATCGCTGCAGTTATGGCCGTTGTCAACACCTCGCACCTTATCGTCCACCTTTTCCAGAGGCAGATGCTGAGAAATCGGGCGAGGAGGCTACGGCATCGCGGTGAGGACATGAAGTCTGAGAGTGGCACAGACCTCTCGCAAAGCACGGGACCCCGCGCCATGAACATCATGGTGGCAATAGGTCACATTGATGCTGTGGAATGACGATTCTGGGCCCGGGAAACAAGCACCGACTGGTGGGACTGCATAGTGCTGCAGGTCTGGGATGAATCACAGTGGCTGCGAAACTTTCAGATGCGGAAGGGAACTTTCCTGGAACTTTGTGAGCTGCTGTCCCCTGCCCTGAAGCGCAAGGACACCCGGATGCGAGCAGCCCTGACTGTCCAGAAGCGAGTAGCCATAGCCCTCTGGAAGCTTGCAACGCCAGACAGCTACCGGTCAGTCGCGAACCACTTTGGCGTGGGCAAATCTACCGTGGGGATTGCTGTGATGCAAGTAGCCAACGCAATTGTTGAGCTACTGCTGTCAAAGGTAGTGACCCTTGGAAACGTGCAGGTCATCATAGATGGCTTCGCCGCGATGGGATTCCCAAACTGCGGTGGGGCTATAGATGGAACTCACATCCCTATCCTGGGACCGGACCACCAGGCCAGCCAGTACATTAACCGAAAGGGCTACTTTTCAATGGTGCTGCAAGCACTGGTGGACCATAGGGGACGTTTTACAAACATCAACGTCGGATGGCCGGGCAAGGTTCATGACGCTCGTGTTTTCAGGAACTCTGGTCTGTTTAGATGGCTGCAGGAAGGTATTTACTTCCTGGACCACAAAATAACTGTTGGGGATGTGGAGATGCCTATAGTGATCCTCGGGGACCCAGCCTACCCGCTAATGCCCTGGCTCATGAAGCCCTATACAGGCGCCCTGGACACTGAAAAAGAACTCTTCAACTACCATCTCAGCAAGTGCAGAATGGTGGTGGAGTGTGCTTTTGGACATCTCAAGGGGAGATGGAGAAGTTTACTGACTCGCTGTGATCTCAGTGAAACCAATATCCCCATTGTTATTGCAGCTTGCTGTGTGCTCCACAATCTCTGTGAGAGCAAGGGGGAGACCTTTATGGCGGGGTGGGAGGTTGAGGCAAATAGCCTGGCTGCTGATTACGCCCAGCCAGACAGCCGTGTGATTAGAAGAGCCCAGCGGGACGCGCTGGGCATCCGGGAGGCTTTGAAAGTTAGGTTCCTCAGTGAGCAGGGTAACCTGTGACTATTAACTTTGTTTAAAGAGAAGCTGAACCTGCCCCCGTTTCTTTACCCAGTTTATGTTGACTATCCTCTGCAGCTACATACCCCGTCCCCCCCCCCTTCCAACACACGTTTAAAAATAAAAAAAAATGAACTTTGTTAATGAACACCGTTTTCTTTATTATGGGTTTCGCGGTAAAGGGTTGAAACTGGGATGCAGACTGTGGTGGGGAGCGGGTGTAGTGATGGAAAGAACGCTTATAAACTCGAGGAATGACAGGCTCCTGCTCCTAGAGCGGTCAGCAGTGGTGGACTGGTTGTTTCAACGGAGCCTGCCACCCCTCCTTTTCGGGACTCTGTGTGTGGGGGCTATGTGACTTTGTGGCGGGGGAGGACGCTGCTGCGTGGCTCTGTGATCCAGGATTAGGACCGCTGCATAAGATCTCTAACCGCCCTCCCCCGCCACAAACTCACATAGCTCCCCCACCACACAGAACATGAAAACCACCTCCCAGACTGACCAGGGTGCCTAGTGACTGCAATGTGTGTGACCTGCTGCTGAACATGCCCCCCTGTCTGTACCCTGGTAAAGATGACTGTCCTGTCCAATTACCAACCCCCTTCCCCCCCCTTCAAACACACTCTCCTAAAAGAACATGATGGAAACAGTAATTAACAGAAACATATTTTTTATTAGCAACTAATAGTTAGGGGATGAAACTGGGCCAGGGGCTTGGGTGAGGCGGGAAGGAAAGGACTTATCAAATTTTGGGGAATGAGAGCCTTCTGTTAATTGAGCAGTCTGCAGGGGTGGAGTGACAGTTTTCACAGCCCCTGCCGCCCCTCCTTCTTGGGACTTTGGGTGAGGGGGGTATGGGACTTTGTGGCGGGGGAGGGCGGTTAGAGACTGCAGCGGGGCTCTGTCCTCCTGCCTCCGATCATGCAGAACATCCACAAGGCGCCGGAGCATGTCCGTTTGCTCCCTCATTAGTCCAAGCAGCGTTTGAGTCGCCTGCTGGTCTTCCTGACGCCACCTCTCCTCCCGTTCAATGTGTGATCGATGGATTTGCGACATGTTCTCCCTCCACTGGGTCTGCTGGGCCGCCTCGGCTCGGGAGCAGCCCATAAGTTCTGAGAACATGTCGTCCCGTGTCCTTTTCTTTCTCCGCCTAATCTGCGCCAGCCTCTGGGAGGGGGATGCCAGGGTAGGTCAGGAGACAGTCGGGAGACAGTCGCAGCTGTGGGATGGGAAAAAGGGAGTGAATTCCTCACAAAGATAATTTTTTGTGAACAAGGAACATAGTCTTTCTCTGTGAACAAGACCATGCACAGCACCTATCACATGCGCACTCGGGACAAGGTCGAATTTTCGGCCTTCGCATTCAGTGCCTGGGGTCTTGCACTGGAGATCAGACAAGCGGGGCAGGACAGTGGAATTCGGGTAGCAGGCTGACATGGTAAGCCGTAGACTTTTGGCTGCTTAAAACTTAAATTATAGCAGTGCCCTCCTTTCACGTTCAAAGCAATGCTCCTAGCGTTGGCCAGTTCCTGCTGCCAGCAATCCGGCAAGCATGAACTCTGCCCCTGTCCCACCCCCTCGCGGCTGTCCCCGGGAAAGATCCCTGTATGCTGCCCCTCTCCCGCCTCCACCGCGTGGCTGTAAACCGCCGGTTACAGTTCTGTAAAGGAACAGGCAAGCAGTCCCAACAGTAACATTCCCCTAATTCTAAGCAGGTCACCATGAGCGACATCACCCTGCTGAGGATTTCTGGGACAGAGAAAGACCGCATGGTGCTTGAAAGCCAGCAAAAACCAGGGCCGTATGCCACCATGCTCTGCAAGGCAATGATCCCAGAGTACTTGATGATAGCCTGGCGTGGAAAAGTTTCCTACCACGGAGGACACAATAAGGCCGCTCTCCCCAGGAACCTCATGCAAAGGCTTTCCAATTACCTCCAGGAGAGCTTCGTGGAGATGTCCCATGAGGATTTCAGCTCTATCCCCGGACATATAGACCTTCTTTTCCAGTAGCTGCACTGGCAAGGACTAAAAAGTAGAGCGCCTAGGGCAAACTAATCATGATAAACCAGACATTGTTAGATTCTTTTGCAGTAGTTGCACTGCCAAGGACTAAAACGTGAAGCGCCTAGGGCAAACTAATCATGAAAAACCCATTGTTAATAATATTGTTAATATTCCTGTTCTGTTCAAAATAAATGTTTACATGTTTTAAACACTTACCGACTGATCCTTCCCCTGATTCTGGGTCCGGGTTAACGCCTGGGGACGGTTGGTAGGGCATCTCTGTGAGGGTGATGAAGAGATCCTGGCTGTCGGGGAAATCAGCGTTGTAAGCGCTGTCAACTGCCTCGTCCTCCTCATCTCCTTCCTCATCTTCCCCATCCGCTAACATCTCCGAGGAACTGGCCGTCGACAATATCCCATCCTCAGAGTCCACAGTCAGTGGTGGGGTAGTGGTGGTGGCCGCACCTGGAATGGAATGCAGTGCCTCGTAGAAATGGCATGTCTGGGGCTGGGATCCGGAGCGTCCGTTTGCCTCTTTGGTCTTCTGGTAGCCTTGTCTCAGCTCCTTGATTTTCACATGGCACTGCGTTGCATCCCGGCTGTATCCTCTCTCTGTCATGGCTTTTGAGATCTTCTCATAGATCTTTGCGTTCCGTCTTTTCGAGCGCAGCTCCGAAAGCACGGACTCATTGCCCCACACAGTGATCAGATCCAAGACTTCCTGATCAGTCCATGCTGGGGCCCTCTTTCTATTCTGGGATTGCATGGTCACCTGTGCTGGAGAGCTCTGCATCGTTGCCAGTGCTGCTGAGCTCGCCACGATGTCCAAACAGGAAATGAGATTCAAACTGCCCAGACAGGAAAAGGAATTCAAATTTTCCTGGGGCTTTTCCTGTGTGGCTGGTCAGAGCATCTGAGCTCAGACTGCTGTCCAGAGCGTCAACAGAGTGGTGCACTGTGGGATAGCTCCCGGAGCTATTAGTGTCGATTTCCATCCACACCTATCCTAATTCGACATGGCCATGTCGAATTTAGCGCTACTCCCCTCGTTGGGGAGGAGTACAGAAATCGAATTTAAGAGACCTCTGTGTCGAACTAAATAGCTTCGTTGTGTGGACGGGTGCAGGGTTAATTCGATTTAATGCTGCTAAATTCTACATAACCTCCTAGTGTAGACCAGGCCTCAGAGACAATTACTTACCACTCATGTATATAAGCCTGTTAGCTATTCTCAGCCTTTAACTATTCTGGTTGTATTGCTCCACTGTAATATTTGTATCTGTGTGGATCATTTACTAGCAATACATTGCTAAATGAGCTCTATACTACTAAAGGCAAACACTCAGATATCCACTGGGGATAAATAATATCTTAAAGTGTCTGAATTTGAGACCTATGAGCATTCTGTATTTGTATAAATACAGTATTTGCATTTTGTAATTAGTGCCCATATAAAATGCCCCTGCCACTACAGTAGTACTAATATTAATCATCATAATGATTAATTATAGCAACGTCAGACACAATCAAAAACCCCACACAGTTGACAAGATAAGTGCCTAAAGCTTATGATTTCACTCTCAAATGGGAGAGAAAATGTAGCCAATCTGTAATAATTAAATTACATATATAGCCATTATAAAAATAACTTAGCAACACTTCTGTTCAGATTGTTTGGGTTTGTTTAGCCTGCATCAAGTGCTCTAGCTACAGGCCAAATTCTGTCACTGACATTCTAACCTGGTTTGGGGGCTGTGCAGAGCTCCGATTGAGGGTGGAACGTGTGGCACAGCATGGCTTTTCTCTCTGTTTCTTGTGTGGTTCATGGATCACATAGTACTTTTGTAGAGGAGTTGGAGATAATATATACAGATAGAAAATGAAATGTCAGACATTGCCACCTTTCCTTTATAGCTGCCCCCTGGAGGTTTTTTCTTCCCTTTGACAGAGAGCCCCAAATCCTCAGCTGGTGGAAAGAGTCATAGCTCTATCAACTATACTGATTCACAACAGCTGAGGACCTGGCCATGGGACTGTATTTGTTTTTAAAATAATTCAGTCACCTTTTATTTGGCAACACTTCCACATAACTACATCCCATATCAAATTGTTTAAAACTCCCACAATGAGATCTGGACATTCCCTTGGGAGCAACCGTCTACTCTTGAGCAAATGCCTTATATTTGTCCCCTTTCCTCCTCAATCTCATCTTCTTTACCTGATAATTCCAATACACTATCTGTATCACAAGGCTGTTTAGCAAGCAGCCTCCATCCCACATGGGTGAAGAATCCCATAATAATGAGCAAAATTACTGTGTGAAGCTTTTCAAAGACCATAACCAATGGAGAGGAATCTAAATGTTCAGGATCCCTTTGGAAGCAAAAGGATACAGAGTGCGCTACATCTGATGCAGCATCTACATAATGAATGATGTAAAATATGTGATATGAATTCTCATCTTTATATCAAACAGTTTTATATCAAATGAAATATGCATGATTGCTTCTCAATTATTCAGAGAAATTAGAGATTGAAAAAGTCTTATTAGGTCACCGCCTTCAGCGGAGGAGGAATAATTATTATTTTGGTGCCCTGTCCATTTGGTGTTGGTAAGGTCTATTGTTTGCTGTATGTAATCCTGAGAGAGATTGCTAGGTAGAGCTATGAAAATTTTGGAATGAAACTGAGACTTATGGGTCTCAGGGACTGCTCAGCCATGCTAGGAGACAAGGCTTCTTGTACAACCTCTGCATATCCATTACAATCTGATCTTGAGGGATAACACAAGTGAAATCTGCACTTCAGTTTGGATTTAGATGAATGCCAAAAGAATTGGGAAGATCTAATGGATTTTTATCTCTAGATCTGACAGCTTCCTTTGGGGCTCATCAAACAAGTAGACAATTTTAGGCTCCATCTGAATAATATAAATTACAGTGTGGGTTCTGGTTTATTTTTTAAACTGTTCATCCAGACTTTTCTTACCATTATTTATATGTTTATAATAGTAGTGTCTAGAGGCCTCTGATGAGATCAGTTGTGCCCTGTTCAAATGGAGTAAGAGTCATTTTCCCCACAAAAGACCTTTTTTTTTTAATGGTGCAAGTAGAAATTTGGAGGCAGGGAGAATGTTGTTCTCTTACTTACCTGGTGTGTGATGACTTTAACAAAGTGCTGCATAATCTGTCATTTAAACAAATGTACCCATAATGATAATATTATTTGAAAGCTATTTTATTGTTTTATAAATATAAGGAAAGTGACCCAGCATACAAATACAGAACAAAGATAGATGCAGTGTTAACATTTTTATTATTATCATATCATCAGTAGATAACTATTGTGCAAAAAATGGAAAGGCTACCTAAATGGCTGGACAAGTGGGGTCACTTCTTGGTGACCTAGGGATGGTTCTTCAAGCAGCTCTGGAGCAGGGCCAATTAGAGACAGGAGCAGTTCAAGCACAAGGTTCTGTGTGTGACCTTCTCCCTACTTGCTACTCCAATATTTTGACAACTGGATTGGTTCACACCTATAGAGGTTTGTGGTGGAGTAAATAAGCAATGTATGTGTCCAGAAGCGAGGTGAGTTCATTGGCAGAAAGAAGGCTAGATGTAGGTTCTGTGTTCCCTAGGAGGAGGGGAGAACTTAAGACATACCTGGTCTGAGAGAGGCATCATGACTCCACAGGTAGCTCAAGTTATCACCACAGAGCTCTCAGTCACCTTAAAGGAGCACTTACTGAACACTACATGGCACTAGAGCATGAACAGTACTATAGTATTGATGGGTCTTTTGACCCACAGGTACCTGCCTGCAGCTGCAGGTTAGGCATCATTGCTTGAAGTCATATCACTAGCCCCACAGCAACATCTGATCCCTTTGTTTCCATCTGTCTTTTGGTTTTTGTGCCTTATTATAAACGGCTTTCAACATCTGCCCCTCCTGACCCAGTAATTGATGCTCCCTTCCTGTTCTTCACGTCTTCCCTTTAAAGTGTGCTTCTTCTATGGGGGTACAAATCCATTGTTAACAGCATCATTATTTTTTTTTTAAAGTCGCTACCCCATAAGCTGTATGTATTACTAACCAGAGGTATTGTATGATCATATAGCTGTTATCCTCATTTTCTCTCCTGTTGTCATGTCTTAGGATAGGACCCTATCCTGGAACCCTTTGTTCACTCAGCTAGTTCTTGCTCAGATGAGTAGTCTCACATTCAAGTCCGTATATTGTTACAAGATCAGGCCCTAAGAACCCTTAGGGCCAAGGACAGTGTCTCTCATTTGTCTGTGAAGAACCATGGCACACGAGGAGACTTTTGAAGGTCACAGTGCGCACACTGTATGTTTCTGTTCCCTGATTGGATGAGCATAGCTCTTAGGAAGCCTGATTCTTCAAGGTACTCAAGAATGTTCATGACTTAAGGCACATGAGTAGTCCCACTAAACGTGCATGCTTATATATCTTGCTGGATTGGGGCCAGAATCAGGTTTCTGGTGTGAAGGCTCATGTCTGAATTCAAAATTTGCTTTCCCCAAATATTCTTCAGTATTTGCTCTTAAAATGTGTTGTTCCCACAAACGTTCCTCCTAGTTTACTCATTCATTAGAATATTCATGGGAAGCAAACACAAAGGTGTATGGAGAGGAAGGGTGGGGGTGGTGTGGTTAAACACTTGGACTGGGAGTCAGGAGACCTGGAATCCTGGCTCTGATTCAGACTCTCCTGTGTGACTTCAGGCATTGTTTCTCAATGCCCCATCTGTAAAATGGGATAAGAATACTTCCCTGTCTCCTTGTGAGGATAAATGTTTGTGAGGTGCTAGGGGATAAAAGCTATATATGGAAAGTGATTAAATAGATTAAACAAAAGTTGAAGCAAACATATTTAAAGTTTTGAAACAGCAATTATAAAGCACTTTCCCAGCTCCATTCAATATACATGCCTACTGTGCCTATTACCAGTGCCTAAAAGTCCAATTTATATCATATATCTGTGATTGTATCAATGAACTAATGTTGAATTTTGAATTAGGTGGGTTTTGCATGTGAACATTTCACACAGCTCAGTGCTAGCAATGGGTAAACTGATCAAAATGGAGTTTCCCCCTCGCCTATTATTTTTTTTACTTTTAAACTCAGTTAAGCATTATTCATAAAAATAAGCCCCCTCTCAAAACTCATTATTCTTTTCTTCCAGTCCCTGCTTTCTAGTTCTAAATCACAGCTAAAATATGTGAAATAGAACAATTCTACTATGTAATTTTCTTACTTCTACCATGTGGTCTGGTATTCTTTTTACCCATTTTAACTAACATTCAGTGCTCAGCATCTCAGAGCATTCCCCAAGCACATAAAGGAATCTTTATGTTCATAACCTTAAAAAAAGTACTAGGTCATTCTACAATAACGGTCCCTAGGACAGTTGGGCAATTTTGGGAGGGCACTAAAATGATTCACCAATTCAGACTGAATACAGTGAATTATTTCATTAAAAAGAAACCTGAAAACAAAAATGTCAAAATTGTGTCCATTCTACCAGAATTTTTTGTTCATTTTGTAAAGAAAACAGCAGCAGATGGATACATTCTGGTCCCCATTTTTTCTAAATTGGGGCACCACATATGATAGAGGTAATAGGATAACATAACAGGGATTATAGGGTGGTTATACAATAGTCCCTAGTGGTAATTCATTTAGCTCTAACTTTGCAGTGGATTCTCTGCGGGCTGAATTACTGTCTTATACAATAGGGTGACAGTCCCATCTCTTCAATGGAAAATAACTGTACCATTCTGGCTTGAGTTTACCTAGGGAATAAATTATGACTATTTTAAATGTATGTTCTAAATTGTGCTTTGTTACACCTGTGGAAATCCAGAGTAATTCCACCTATAAACTGGTGTAATTGCCAGCAGGATTTGGCCCTAGTAGCCCACTTCCAAACACAGTCAGCAAGGGGACAGCAAAGCCTACACAGAACTAGATCTACTAATGACTAGGAGTGACCCTTCTGGAACAGCTCAGGCGCTTGATGAGACTCCAAAGCTCCAGACACACTGCAATCAGAAAACTAACATTAGCTCAGACAGGATGCATGAGTCAAGGATATTGCAGTGAGATGAAAAACATGGTATTCAGGCATCTGCCGCTCTCCAACTGCCAGGCACTATTTGCGGTTCATGCTGCTGATCGGAGCATACTGGAAAAGAAACAAAAACAGTTTAAATTGGGTTTAGGAGCTAACACCTCTCATGTGACTTACTGAAAAAGAGAAGGTTTTAGCTGCAATGCCATGAACGGGGGACAGCCTGTGTTTTTACTTTTTTCAAATCTGTCCATCTCAAATGGTAAGGTTTACAAGTCTGAAACTCAGAGTCTACACTGACTAGAAAAAAAGCACATGTGGTCATAAAAGCTGAGGTCAAGATTATGCCGTTTATTTTCTTTTATAACAGGTTCCTCTACTGAATTAATACCTGGGGTTCACACACAAACCAAAATAGTGATTTTTATGATATGGTCCATTTATCTGGTTTGGCTTAGAGGCTAAATTAAAAACCAGAGCCTGGTGACCTGGGTCAGATTTAAAAATAGTTATTCCTCTTTCAGACCATACTTCACTTTAGTAGTAACACTTACAGGTATTTGGGTGAATGACTGTAGTCAGCAAATGGTTCAACAACACAGTGCATGACCTTCCATATACAATTTATGCCAACTAATGTGAATTTGCTGTGAGTTTTGGATTGAAAGTATTGTGCTAATAAGGGAAAGCATCTTTCCTTTCCCCACAAACCTTTATCTGAAATATGAACTAAATGTGAACTATATCTTGAGGTTTGAAAGAAAAGAAAAAAAAAGTAATTGTATTATTTCATTATTTGTCATTTTTATGCCCTACTTCTTGGATCCAGCCGGACAAGAGACCTGACTTTCTTGCCATATCAGTTTTGCATCTGTGCAACTTCCTCGATTGCAGTGGTTATTCCTGATTTACACCAGTGTAAGAGAGTAGAGTCAGACCCAGGAAAAAAAAGCTATTTTCCTGGCATTTCTGGCATTTTCCAGAAGAAAGATGTACTGAAACTCTTGAGAGAGGGTCTGTTTTCATGACATTTCCAGCCTACTTATATTCACCCAAGAGGGTCTGATTGTTTAGATAACCATTACCTCAGCCTCTGAATATTTTGTTATTGTTATTAAATAGACCTACACAGTTATTAAGATGGTTTTTACTGTAGTCATTCTTCTTTCATCTTTTATACAGATAGAGTCGATTTCAAAATAGTTTTGTGGGGAAAAAAACTGCACAGCGAAACCCCATCAGTTATTTTTAGACATACTGTAGTAAAAATAAAAATGACTTTGTTTGCTGTTAAATGTTCAGCTCCTTTTCCTAGCTTTGTAAAACTGAAAAATAAGATAGTTATATATTTTTACTTGTAGCATTTCTCCCACTTATTAACCTTCTTTACAATAAATCAAGCAGATTGTACTGGTCAATGGGATTTGACTCAATGAGTGTAGGACTGGTTGCTTGGATATAACTGGGGGCAGAATTTGACTCTGTATGTATGTTTGCCAAGCTCTCAATCTCTAGTTTGTGTCAGTGCATTTTTTGGCCTATTGATTACATAAAAGGGCCCATTTTATTTTATAGAATAATTGATTGCCTCCAAGTATTGATTAACCACCAGAGTTATCTTCAATCAACCCCAACTGACCTAATTCTATCCTGTGAACAAACCCCTCAGCTTTACTGATAAAATCCCCAGTGGGAGAATTGCATTAGGATATGTAGGGATCTGCCTAGATTGTCAATTTGCTTGACTTGTTAAGTGAGGCAGAGGCTCAGAAACTTTGGCTATAAAATTTGCTGAGCTTTCAACAATTAGAATCACATCTGCTGTGGCTACTTTGTTCCAAAAGCAAAACCTAATAATGGCTTTGCTGCTTTATTGTCTATATCGAAGTGAGGTAGTCTCCTTGCCTTACAAGGTAAACTTTAGTCGATAACTGTCTGTCAGTCAGATACTTTATTCGACTAGATTGGTGAAGCTAGAAGGTCTTGCCAAAGGACAATTAGGACATCTACTGCCTAGAATATTTATTGTAGAACAGCTCAGTTATGTGAAAAACAACTTTTAAATGATGTGATTGTGACTGTTTTATTGTGCTTCTTTAGGTTTGGTAGGAGTAGATTTTCTTTGAAGACTTCTAAGGTTTCCTTTTGATTTCTTCCGAAACATTAACTGAACCCTCCCCCCAACCAAAAAAACAACCCACCTTCAAAAGAATAAAGACAAAAAATATGTTGAACATTATCCCAACAAACCTTTCAATAATTTTATAGCTTGTGAGAGCACTTTAAGCTTTCCATAGCTTTAATTTCTGATTTGAATATTTTCTATAAATTTTGTAGTAAGCACTGAAATTATCTGTAGAATCTCAAAAATAGATATGGGGTGGGGTGGGAGGGCAGATTCTCAGCTGTACCAGACCTCCACTTTGTACAGATGAGGGGAATGTGAAGGGAAAGGTGTGTCTAATCTGCCTGGGTGCTACTCTAAATTATGCCACTTGTGACAGCCCCTAATGGTCTGTTACACTAGCTGAGGATCACTGGAATGCAGTAGTGTTTTGTATACCCTTTCATTCTAGCCATGCCCCCAATACATTACCTATGCAGGAGGTTCCTAGGTGGATGGCTCCATGGCACCCAAGGATTCTCTTATGTGAGAGGAATGTCTTGGTAACTGCCATCTGCTTTCACTTCCAGAATGAGGCAAACAGCCAAGGGAGGCAGAAGAGAGGCTCTGGGCTGAAGGGTGAAATTCAGCCTCCCCAAACACAACTAAGATAAAGCAGTGTGTAGGGGAGCAAAGCGAGGGAATTCATCAACAACCCCTAAAAATAGCAGCTAGTGCCCCTTTACAGCCCTTATGTATAGGCTTTGAACCCCATGATTAATATACATTTATATCCCATGGTCCTGGCCCAAATCCCAACAGGTCACTCTGCACTTTAGAGCAGTGACCTCTTCATGGAAATGATCCTTGCACACACTCTGATACTATAGCATAGCATAAAACTTAAGAGACAGATGCCAATGGTTTCCTCAGATAGAGATTATTCCCACTGCAAGTAGAAGTAGCCTGTGTGGGTAGCTGTGCATAGGGCCAGTGATCATCAATATGGCTACACAACTGAGCGCTTTTGTTGCCTTGATATATGCCTAATGGGGCAGTTCCAGAATTTGAATCTAATCATTCAGGTGCCCACATGTCAAAAAGGCATTCTCTTACATTGCCGAACTTCTTTACTTTTCACATATAGCCATTACCCCACCTACTGTGTAGAAATGGAAGACATCACTACACAAGGCTGTCCTTATAAGCCACTATATGAACTGATACTGATCTAGAATTCTTTGGGGGGTAATAAAGTATTATTTTAAATCAGTGTACAGTATTAAGGACTCCGGATGTTTAAAACCCATACACAAGTTATAAACCAGTCTCAAAATCTGATCATTTGGAAGTGTGAAACTATTGTTTCGGTGGTTCTTTTCAGGATTTTGGAAGATCCTCCCCTTAACAGCTATTAATCATCAATGTTTGTTTTACTGTAGTACTGATATGGAACCCTTCTAATATTCCTACAGTCATGTGTTACTAGTTTAAGAATGCATCACACACATTTAGTATTTACTGCTGTAAGAATAAGAAAACGATGAGTTGTAGATTGAATAGGCAAAATGGAAGGGTGAGCATGAGCAAGAAAAAATCAAGTGGACATTAATCCTCTCAGATTTCTACTTGCTACTGCAATTATTACAAAAAATAATTCTAGTCCTGCATTTGATCTGAAACCTGACTATGGGTTAACTTTGAGTTTACAAAGCAGGGAACACTGGCATTCTTCAAACATCATTAGCAAAACAGCCAGATCAAACTCCTGGAAATAAAGCTTGTGGCAAATGGTTTAGAAAATGGTTTTGGACTCCAGACAGAAGAAGGCATTATGCACCAAAATGATACTTATGCTTAGTAAAGGAAACTACAAATTGTGAAATATTTGGCACTTATTTGTTTGAAAGTGTAGCAACTGTTGCATCAATATGCAGAACTCAGAGTATTCTCAACATTGGGATGTTTCATTTTCTGGCCACAAGGATAAACAGAAAAATGGAAATAGTTTTCAAACACCGTAGTCAAACATGCAGCTTGATAAATTGTACTTTGTTCCAAAAAGTCTAACAGATTATCCTGATGAAACTAACAGAAAAACTGCAGCTATGTCTTTGGGAAGTCAAATGTCCCTTTTAGTGCATATTTGATACAATAGGCCTTTTATAATTTTGTGTAAGGTATGCGCAGTCATAAAGCATTATGCAGGCTGTTAAGGAGGAGTGCTTTTACTTTAGACAGATAAGGATCAGGTTTGCATTAGTGGTGCCAGCAATCAGATAAAATTTCACTTCAAAACTGGTGCTATGCTGATCTACCTGTATTCATTACCACTGTTGTAAGCTATGAATTAGGCCCTGGCCTAATTATAATAGTTTAAAGTCAGCAGTATATCATTACTAACTTTCTAACTATGGAGATGCTGGTGGTGAGCCCACAGGTGATGTTCTACTTAGATCTCCATTTAAAGCAGCACTTAAATTCCACTTTAATGATTTGAAATTCTTCACTAAATTGGACACATTAACTCTTCAAAAGATAACTGATTCCCCCTCCTCCTCCCTGATTTAATTTTAAAGATTTAAAGAGGAATGATTTAAAATGCTCCCCCTTTTAAAAATTGGTTAGGGGAAGAGCTGACATAGTCTTGTCTCTCTAACACCAAAAATGCCCCCGAACTCTAAGCTGGATATGCGCATGTGTACACACAGCGTGCCCCAACTTCTCAAGCTTAGGCCACATTTCTAACTTATATAAAAATAAAGTTATTCTTATTCATTGACTGAACAGTTTCCACTCGCTACTTTCTTTCTTCAGTGCGGTCATCCTGCTTTCCTTACGGTAGATGTGATCAGCATACTGGGCCCTCTGAGCCTGGGAGTTAGCCTGGCTTAGCAGGGGAGGCAATGGGGTATATGGGAAGAGATGGGGCTATTGGGGGAGCAGGCTATTGTGTGGACAGAGAGGGAGAAACCTTAAGCTATTGGTCCTCCCCTTCTCTATGTCCCATCTATGCCCTTTTTTATCTTGCGGCCTGGGAACAAGGAAGCTCAGTGTGTCTCGGGATGTGACTGTGCTACAGCAGCACAGTGGCAGCTCTGCAACTATGCTGCTGTAGCCCTGTAGTGTACATGCCTCCTGCATCGATGGAAGGGGCTTTTCCACTGATGTAGGTAACCCACTTCCCTCCTCGGCTGTAGGTAGGTCAATGCAAGAATTCTTCTGTCAGCCCAGCCATGTGTAGACAGGAGGTTAGGCCGGCTTCAATAGGACACTCTTAGGTGTGAAAAATTCACACTCCTGAGTGACATAGCTAGGTTCCATCTAAATTTTCAGTGTAGCCCATGGCTCCACAGCAGAATCATGTACTCACCACTTTTATCTGCAAAATGTTTTTGAAACACATTCTGTATTAAGCCAGCTCTAAGCCATCCAAAGGGAATAGCTATAAATAAGCATGTATAGTAATAGGAATGATTCTAATAAATCACCTACTACTTTTTTATCACCCTTGAAAACAATTTAATAAGCGACTTAAATGTGCAGAGAGAGAGCCAATCTATCATATGCCATCACTGAAATAATTCTTCAGAGTAGCTGTATCAAGATATATATGCAACATTATAAGAAAATTGTGCAGTCAATAAACAAGTATAGAATGTCTATAGTTATGACACTTCACATAAACATTTATTTTTTTAATGTTACTCCTCTTGCTTTTTTTATTTAAATATGCTGGCTAGTTTCCAGAAGATGTAACAACTTACTCAGTAAGTAGTGAAAGACAAAACTAAACTACATTTCCTGGGGAAACTATAATAACACATTTCCAGATAATTACAGAGTGCGAGAGAGTGAGATTTATTATTCAGACCATTAAATGAAAGGAAATCAACACCTAACACTATCAGAGGGGTAGCCGTGTTAGTCTGTATCCACAAAAACGAGGAGGCCGGTGGCACCTTAAAGATTAACAGATTTATTTGGGCATAAGCTTCCCACTTCTTCAGATGCATGGAGTGAAAATTACAGATGCAGGCACAAATATACTGATACATAAAGAGAAGGGAGTTACCTTACAAGTGGAGAACCAGTGTTGACAGGGCCAATTCAGTCAGGGTAGATGTGATCCACTCCCAATAATTGATGGGGAGGTGTCAATACCAAGAGAGGAAAAATTACTTTTGTAGTGAGCTAGCCACTCCCACTCCCTATTCAAGCCCAAATTAATAGTGTTAAGTTTGCAAATAAATTGTAGCTCAGCAGTTTCTCTTTGAAGTCTGTTTTTGAAGCTTTTTTTGCTGAAGTATGGCTACTTTTAAATCTGCTATTGAATATCCAGGGATATTGAAATGTTCTCCTACTGGCTTTTGAATGTTACCATTCCTGATGTCTGATTTGTATTTCGTTCATTTATTCTTTTACGTAGAGACTGTCTGGTTTGGCCAATGTACATGGCAGAGGGGCACTGGTAGCACATGGTGGCATATATCACATTAGAAGATGTGCAGGTGAATGAGCCCCTGATCGTGTGGCTCATGTGGTTGGGTCCTCTGATGGTGTCACTAGAGTAGATATGGGAAAAGAGTAGGCAACTGAGTTTGTTACAGGGATTGGTTCCTGGGTTAGTGTTTTTGTGGTGTGGTGTGTAGTTGCTGTTGAGTATTTGCTTCAGGTTTGGGGAGTGTCTGGAGGCAAGGATCAGCCTGTCTCCCAAGGTCTGTGAGAGTGAGGGATCGTTTTCCAGGATAGGTTGTAGATCGTTGATGATGTGCTGGAGAGGTTTTAGCTGGGGGCTGTACGTGATGGCCAGTGGTATTCTGTTATTTTCCTTGTTGGGCCTGTCCTGTAGTAGGTGACTTCTGGGTACCCATTTCGCTCTCTCAATCTGTTTCCTAACAGTGTGACTGATAACGAAATTTCCTGCTAAAGAGAAGAACAACGTGACCAGCATGCCGGAGACAACTGTTCCTTGGTTTCTGAACTGGCTGCTTACACTGTTTTATTTGGTCAGAGCCAGAGCTGTGCAGTAGTTCTAATTTTCACTTCACTAAATCTCTGAGATGAACTGTGCCAGTACTGGACTTCTTCAGATTCACAGCTGTCCTAAAGCGTAATCATCTACCCCTCTGTCATTTCCACCAGTTATCCCTGGAAATGCTTTCATATGGAAAGAAATTAGATAGTGATGATGCGGGTGTGGCTATTTAATGGATTGGAAGGAAGATTTACCATTGTTTTTATAACTCCCCCTACAAACTTCTTAAAAGAAGAAAGCTCTTGGCAGCCTCTCTTCTACATCACTGAAAGTAATGAGAATATGCTCTGTTGCTTTTCAACTAGCAGAATTCATCAGGTCTGGTGTATGAAGAAGCATTACTAGAATGTTATCAAAGGCTTGTACACTTCATGGTCATTGAGCAGGGCACTAGACCACCCCCATATACCTTGCTCTTTATATATTTTCTGGGCTTCTCCCACACCCTTGCAATTCCTTCTGTGTCACCAGATATATTTATTTATTTTGTACTTCATGGTTAAATAGGAAATCCATAAAGTACTTAGCCACCACTGCAATCCACAAAACTTCTACTTGCCTGCCACGCTCCTAAAGTCACTTGGAACCAACTCTTCTGCAGTAAAAGTTTCCTAGGTGCTTATGTTTCTGTCAGAGTTAGAATGACTCTAGAGACTAGTGGTTAAGGCACCTCCCTGCAGCCTGGACTTAGGAACCTAAACCCCATCAAACCTGAAAATCTGGGCCTTAGTGTATGGCAGACTCAGGTGTGTGTGTGTGTGTGGGGGGGGGGTAGATCTATAGCCCAGATTGCCCCACAAACTAAAGGTACATCTGCATTTGAGCTGTGAAGTGTGATTCCCAGCATGTATAGATATGAGTGGTAGCTTTGCTCAAGCTAGCACACTAAAAATTGCTAGGCACCCAAGTACATACCAAGGGGATCTGGGCGGGAATGTACTTGGGTGGCTAGCCTGACCCGCCACCTGCTGTACTCCAACTACATTGCTATTTTGTAACATGCTAGCTTCAGAGTTAGCACTGTACATCTGCGTGAACTCAGAATCACACCTCCCAGCTACGTACCCTAAGTGTTTGTGTAAATGAGCCCTCAGATCATATGGGTATGAGGCTTCTTATCTCTGCATGGCTAGTGTACATGCTCTGATTGTGTCTCTTATACAGTGTTCTTCCTCACAGCACTATAGACATAGGAGCTACCACAAACAGACCTCATCACTACAGTAGCAGGGAGGGAGTTTGATAAATGGGCACAAACAGATTTGCAACAATGGACGAGAAGTCACAGATAGGGTGAATTTAAATAAGAAAGCAAATGAGCGTAGATGTGAGTGTAACGCAGCAAGGGAACAGGAAGTGTGGAAAGGTGAAAGAAGGCTCCTTACAGGAGAAGGACAGAAATAGTAGAAGGGGGGGAGATGTTTTTGTTTGCTGCAAGTGTTTGATAAAAACCAACCAACCAAAAAAAAACAAAAACAAACCCCTCAGCTTTAGTGGCAACTAGAGTTCAGCACAAGATCCCCAAAGTCACGTTGTTCCCCTCTCTTACTCATTTTGTGAGGTTGTTTGTGTAGGTATTTTTATTTTGACTTGTCTGTAATGTAAATCTCTAAGGGAACATTTTTACTCTGTCAACTAATCTTTAATGATTTACATTAATTGTGATGTACAAAATGCATGTGAATTCACTGTACTATAAAATTATATATTGTTTGTAATTCATCTACAGGAGTGTCTGGAATCCCCTGTCTAATATGGGCCCTATTGTAGTAGGCGTTGTACAAACTTACGGTAAGGCCCTGTCTGCACACACAAGTTGTATTGTTTTAACTGCATTGGTATAGCAATCCAACCCCTCTAATGTGGATGCAATTATACAAGTATAAAAGTGCTCATAGATTGTTCCTGTACAGGAAGAGGAGTAAGAGATACCAGTTTGGCACCTTTATAGTGGTATAGTTACATTCACTCTAGGGAGTTGAACTAGTATAACTATTTATATTAAAAAAAATCATACCCCTACCTGAATTATACTGATACAAAAACAGCATGTAAGCCATGCTTAAGAGGCTGCTCCTGCTTTGAAGAGCTTACAGGTTAAAACCCCGACACTACAATGGACTGCACATGGTTGGACTATTGTACTCATGCAGAACCCTATTGATAGTCCTGTGTGCTATGACTTGCAGGATGAGGGCCTACGTTTAAAACCAGGCACAATAAATGGGTATATTAACAGATAGGAAAGGAGCAAAGAAAAAAGAGGAGAACAGACATTGGAATATTTGTATGTAAAATGGCTGCATACAAAAATTGGCAGAAATAGAGAAACAATAAAATAAACACATCAGTAATCCGTGTTGACACCTGCCTACCTAGCAGAAAGTTGTTTCTCTATTTTTCCTTTTGACCTCAGGGTGGTGGGTGGGGAAGAGAGAGAGAAGAGGAGATAAATGGTTAACCTTTTGCAAAAGATTATTCAGAGTGAGAATCTAGCTGTAATTTATCTGCTAGTGTCCGATAAGACACTTTTAGTTTCAGCTAAAATTGAAGGGGGTGGGGAAACATTATTAGTTAATAACTGGATATAATATCCTAAGTGCCAATGATGAAATTCTGTGCTATCTGCAATCCATTTCTTAGTGCTATTTTGTGCTAGGCTTGTTAAAAAGTAACCACTGAAGGATTAGAAAAACAAGTTTTAAAAAGTTCCGTTGGTAATTTATTATGTTTATTGATTTCTAAGGGATTGTACAGACATTCTTCCTTTATTTGCATGGTCCTTGTGAGAGATTTTTGTCTCATTCCATTAGTGAATAATTAAATTGTCCATTGTTACAGATTCTCTATCTCCCTGCCCTAGAATGCTTACATGGTGGAGGAGCTTTTTAGCTTTACATTCAGCCTTCCCAGACTACATCTGCTTGGCACTTTGGACTCAAAGGGGAAGGTATTAGGGACTGGTTATACCCTCTGGTGACAGGCAGCATAGTCCAAAGTAGAGCTGGAAATTCTCAGACAGAATGTTTTTCTATTTGAGAATAAGGATTTGTTAAAATCCAAATATTTTGTGGAGATGTTCCATTTCAATAAAGTTCCAGTGGAACACAGGCATGGTCTCCTGCCAGCTCACCCGCCCGACTTCTCAGCAGCCTGGGCTTCTAGGTCCCCCGCTCTCTGGCAGCCCAATGTGTGGTCCGATGGGATACCAGTAGTGTGGAAGCCCTGGGAACTATGGATCCCAAGCTTTGAGGCTCCTAGATCCACCAAGGTTTGCAGACTCCTGGCTGCCTTCAGACCACTAGTCAGGTTAATGGGGAACCAGGAGCCTGCAAACCCCAGCTCCCAGTTCTTCGGCAGCCTGGGCTTCCAGGGTCCATGGTCAAAATATCTAAATCCTCTGCAAAATAGAATCACCTTTCTCTGCACACCTCTAGTCCAGAATACAGGGCACCTGACTGGGAGTCAGGAGAAACGAGTTCTTCCTAGCCATGCCATTGGCTTGCTGTGTAACGCTGAGTAAGTCACTCTTGTATTAATTTAATATATAGAGATATACCTATCTCATAGAACTGGAAGGGACTTTGAAAGGTCATCGAGTCCAGCCCCCTGCCTTCACTAGCAGGACCAAGTATTGATTTTGCCCCAGATCCCTAAATGGCCCCTTCAAGGATTGAACTCACAACCTTGGGTTTAGCAGGCCAATGCTCAAACCACTGAGCTATCCCTCCCTCCACCCCCCCCCCCATTTAGATGGAATAAGTGGGCCAAGTGTATTAACATAACCCCATTACTGTTTAAAATTAAACAGTTCTAAAGGCAGTCCGGGGTTTGGTATACAGAGACTGCTTAGTACCATGGCAAATATCCTATTTAATCTTTTTGACTTTTTATTAAAAGAAAGGAAAACAGTTAAAGCATTTGAAATGGTCTAATTGGAACATTTTTAAGATCCGGATGATGAAGGCCCAGTGTCCCAGGAAATGGGAGGTACGGGGGAGAAGGGGATTGGTAGCCATGATGGTGAAGCTTCCTTCAGTAGCTTTTTTTGTTCTTTCAAGTGTTCTTTTTTTGTTCTTTTGTTACTTTCCCTCAAAATTTTTCTTTTAAAGACCCAAAGAGGAAAGATAGGTGGAATAGCCCATCCCTTCATTACTTTGTTTACCAGTTAGGCCTAATATCTGACATACCAATTTCAGCTTCTTAAAAACAGAAAATGTGAAATGGAAAGTTAACCAGCATAATTACAACACAGTTCTTGAATCATATTCATTTGGTCTTTTTTGTTTAAACTAATTCAATTTTTTGTCTCCCTTTCACACCTTTTCCCATCACATTTCTTATGATAGCTTATCATAACTCTTTATAAACTTTGACATATGTTTTACAGTTGATTTCACAATTTGGGTAAATTTTACTGAGTTGGGACCTTAATGACTTTCTGACTCAGTTGTCCTGCCTGTAATGATGATGATGCCTACCTAAATGCCTAATTGTAAAGGTTTTTGAGATGTACAGCTGAAAAGGGCTAAGTAGCAGCAAATACCCAGTCTTGAACAGCTTTCTCCTCCTATGAGTGAAGAGAATCACAAAGTAATTACATCACAATAGTGATTTGTGATTTGTCTTATGATGTTGCTTCAATGTGTTGTTATAAAAGTCCTCATCCCCTTTTCTTACCCCTGGGAAAATGGATTTCAATTGATATCATGTGACCAGATCCTCTAGTTTAACATTCTCCAAGCTGCATGGCATACATATTTGAAGTAACCTGGGGTGGACTCCTGTAATCATCTTTCCGTTTGCCAGATTCTGTATGGCCCTTATAGTGTGGCACAGTGGTGGGTGTGAAGAGGGGGTGAAAGGACGTGGTGGGTCATAGTGAACCAGTATTCATGTTGCTCCAATCTCATTATATAGAGCAATGGTTCTCAACCAGGGGCACACGTACCCCTGGGGGTACGCAGAGGTCTTCCAGAGGGTACATCAACTCATCTAGATATTTGCCTAGTTTTATAACAGGCTACATAAAAAGTTAGTACAAACTAAAATTTCATACAGACAATGACTTGTTTATACTGCTCTATATACTGTACACTGAAATGTAAGTACAATATTTATATTCCAATTGATTTATTTTATAATTGTATGGTAAAAGTAGGAATGAGTGTATGTAATGAGGATACTGAATGGGCTTATATGCCCATGCTGAACCCTGTTACACCACATCTTCCTTGCTATTTTTAACCATGTTAGCTAGATTAAAGCTAGTATGGGTATGCTGACCTGAGCTGCAATCAAACCTCTGATTGCAGTGTAGACATAACCTAAGGGTGGGCTTTTCATTAACACTCAGTCTAATTCTGCTCCCACCAAAGGCAATGGGAGTTTTGCCATTGACTGCAGTAGGAGCAAAGTTAGACCAATTCTTTTGAAAATCTCACCCAACATCACAAATCTGAAGGGAGGTGGGAGATAAAACCCAGGTTTCCTTTCTCCTTCCAAACTAGCAAGTTCACAGTAGGAACTGCTTATTCTGTGGTGGAATGCATCTGGAAACACAAAATGCTAGATTGAGATGAGTTGAGATGGCAAACAGAGCTGCTAACGGAGTTTCGCAAGGGAGTTTGGAAGGGGAGTGGGAAGGGGGCAAGGTTCACTTGCCATCCTTTTAAACCTGCAAACTAAACTATATTAAAATTTTTTTGATTTAAACAAAACCCTTTCATTAACCTAGGTAGCTGTAGGAGAGAATGCAGACAGAAGCCCTGCAGCAGAGTGGGGGCTATCCAGTTTATTGCACTAAATGCAGCATGTATGATTACTTGCCCTGTGGGCGGGTGGCGTATCTGTGCATTCGGTGCAGTGAGCTCCTGGCCCTCAGAGACCGCGTTTGTGCTTTGGAGGCCAGGGTGGCGGAACTGGAGGAGCTAAGGGAGGCAGAGAGGTATGTTGATGAGGCTTTCCGGGACACTGTAGATTTGTCCCACCTCCGTTCAGACAGCCCCTGCGTTGTTGAGGAAGATGAAAGGCCCAGGGAAGTAGAGTAGTCAATGGAAGCAAAGGGAAACCTTCCCATAGTTGGGACCCTCCTTCCAGATGGTGTTGGGGTATCCTCTCACACTCCCGGGGGGAGGGAACTCCAGTCACTAGGAAAAGGCAGGTGTTAGTAATGGGAGATTCGATCATTCTAACATAGATAGCTGGGTTTGTGATGACTGGGAGAACCGTATGGTGACTTGCCTGCCTGGTGCGAAGGTTGTGGATCTCTCAAGGCATCTAGATAGACTTATGTGTAGTGCTGGGGAGGAGCCGGTGGTTGTGGTACATGTAGGTACCAATGACATAGGGAAGGGTAGGAGAGACATTCTGGAGGCCAAATTTAGGCTGCCAGGGAAGAGACTGAAATCCAGGACATCTATGATGGCATTCTCAGAAATGCTTCCAGTTCCACATGCAGGGCCAGGTAGGCAGGCAGAGCTTCAGAGTCTCAATGTGTGGATGAGATGATGGTGTAGAGAGGAGTGGTTTAGATTTATTAGGAACTGGGGAAACTTTTGGGATGCGGGAGCCTATACAGGAGGGATGGGCTCCACCTAAACCAAAGTGGAACCAGACTGCTGGCACTTAACATTAAAAAGGTTGCAGAACAGTTTTTAAACTAAGGGCTTGTCTACACTACCGCGGTAGTTCGACGGCTGGCAATCGAACTTCCGGGTTCGATTTATCGCGTCTGGTGTGGACGCGATAATTCGAACCAGGAAGTGCTCGCCGTCGACTGCGGTACTCCACGTCAGCGAGAGGAGTACCGCGGAGTCGACGGGGGAGCCTGCCTGCCGTGTGTGGACCGCGTCTGAACCGCGGTAAATTCGAACTAAGGTATGTCGACTTCAGCTACGTTATTCACGTAGCTGAAGTTGCGTACCTTAGATCGAATTGGGGTGTTAGTGTAGACCAGGCCTAAGATATGGGGGAAAGCTGACTGCTGCAGAGGAGCACGTGGATTGGGCAGAGACTTCTCTTAGAGGAG
Source organism: Terrapene triunguis (assembly GCF_002925995.2). Taxonomy (NCBI): domain Eukaryota; kingdom Metazoa; phylum Chordata; order Testudines; family Emydidae; genus Terrapene; species Terrapene triunguis. The sequence goes on along the minus strand of NW_020664417.1, from coordinate 25,688,354 downwards.
AGTCTATTGATAGACATTCTCTAGGTTTTAGTCAGGAGGAGAGGATGGATGAGGATAAAGTAGGGGCCAGATCAGACAAGAAACATTCACATAAAAAAGAATCCGACATATCAGAAAAGGGCAGACAAATAAACAGTGACAAGTTTTTAAAGTGCTTGTACACAAATGCTAGAAGTCTAAATACTAAGGGTGAACTAGAGTACCTTGTGATAAAGGAGGATATTGATATAATGGGCATCACAGAAACCTGGTGGAGTGAGGACAATCAATGGAACACAATCATTCCGGGGTACAAAATATATCTGAAGGACAGAACAGGTCATGCAGAGGGGGGAGTGGCACTATATGTGAAAGAAAATGTAGAATCAAATGAAGTAAAAATCTTAAGTGAATCCACATGTTCCATAGAATCGCTATGGATAGTAATTTCATGTTCTAATAAGACTATAACATTAGGGATCTATTATCGACCACCTGACCAGGACAGTGATAGGGACGATGAAATGCTAAGGGAGATTAGAGAAGCTATCAAAATAAAGAACTCAATAATAGTGGGGGATTTCAATTATCCCCATATTGACTGGGAACATGTCACATCAGGACGAAATGCAGAGACAAAATTTTTCGATACTTTAAATGACTGCTTCTTGGAGCAGCTGGTACAGGAACCCACAAGAGGAGAGGCAATTCTCGATTTAGTTCTGAGTGGAGCGCAGGTTCTGGTCCAAGAGGTAACTATAACAGGACCGCTTGGAAATAGTGACCATAATATAATAACTTTTAACATTCCTGTGATGGGAAGAACACCTCAACAGTCCAACACTGTGGCATTTAAGTTCAGAAAGGGGAACTATGTAAAAATGAGGGGGTTAGTTAAACAGAAGTTAATACAGCGACTTGAGTGAAATCCCTGCAAGCTGTATGGACATTTTTCAAAGACACCATAATAGAAGCCCAACTTAAATGTATACCCCAAATTAAAAAACACAGTAAAAGAACTAAAAAAGAGCCACCATGGCTTAACAAGTAAAAGAAGCAGTGGGAGATAAAAAGGCATCTTTTAAAAAGTGGAAGTCAAATCCTAGTGAGATAAATAGAAAGGAGCATAAAGTCTGCCAAATTAAGTGTAAAAATGTATAAGAAAAGCCAAAAAGGAGTTTGAAGAACAGCTAGCCAAAAACTCAAAAGGTAATAACAAAATGTTTTTTAAGTACATCAGAAGCAGGAAGCCTGCTAAACAACCAGTGGGGCCCCTGGACGATCAAGGTACAAAAGGAGCACTTAAAGATGATAAAGTCATTGTGGAGAAACTAAATGAATTCTTTGCTTCGGTCTTCACTGCTGAGGATGTTAGGGAGATTTCCAAACCTGAGCCGGCTTTTGTAGGTGACAAATCTGAGGAATTGTCACAGATTGAGGTATCACTAGAGGAGGTTTTGGAATTAATTGATAAACTTAACAGTAACAAGTCCCCGGGACCAGATAGCATTCACCCAAGAATTCTGAAAGAACTCAAATGTGAAATTGTGGAACTACTAACCTGTCCTTTAAAATGGCTTCTGTACCCAATTAGCAAATTCAACTTGGTTTCTGTAAAGGGAAATCATGTCTTACTAATCTATTAGAGTTCTTTGAAGGGGTCAACAAACATGTGGACAAGGGGGATCCAGTGGACATAGTGTACTTAAAATTCCAGAAAGCCTTTGACAATGTCCCTCACCAAAGACTCTTACGTAAATTAAGTTGTCATGGGATAAGAGGGAAGATCCATTCATGGATTGAGAACTGGTTAAAAGACAGGGAACAAAGGGTAGGAATAAATGGTAAATATTCAGAATGGAGAGGGGTAACTAGTTGTATTCCCCAAGGGTCAGTCCTAGCACCAATCCTATTCAACTTATTCATAAATGATCTGGAGAAAGGGGTAAAAAGTGAGGTGACAAAGTTTGTTGATGATACTAAACTGCTCAAGATAGTTAAGACCAAAGCAGACTGTGAAGAACTTCAAAAAGATCACACAAAACTAAGTGATTGGGCAACAAAATGGCAAATGAAATTTAATGTGGATAAATGTAAAGTAATGCACATTGAGAAAAATAACCCCAACTATATATACAATATGATGGGAGCTAATTTAGCTACAACTAATCAGGAAAAAGATCTTGGAGTCATCATGGATAGTTCTCTGAAGACGTCCACGCAGTGTGCAGCGCCAGTCAAAAAAGCAAACAGGATGTTAGGAATCATTAAAAAGTGGATAGAGAATAAGACGGAGAATATCTTATTGCCCTTATATAAATTCAAGGTACTCCCACATCTTGAATACTGCGTACAGATGTGGTCTCCTCATCTCAAAAAAGATATACTGGCATTAGAAAAGGTTCAGAGAAGGGCAACTAAAATGATTAGGTGTTTGGAACGGGTCCCATATGAGGAGAGATTAAAGAGGCTAGGACTTTTCAGCTTGGAAAAGAGGAGACTGGGGGGATATGATAGAGGCATATAAAATCATGGGTGATGTGGAGAAAGTGAATAAGGAAAAATTATTTACTTGTTCCCATAATATAAGAACTAGGGGCCACCAAATGAAATTAATGGACAGCAGGTTTAAAACAAATAAAAGGAAGTTCTTCTTCACACAGCGCACAGTCAACTTGTGGAACTCCTTGCCTGAGAAGGTTGTGAAGGCTAGGACTATAAGAGGGTTTAAAAGAGAACTGGATAAATTTATGGAGGTTAAGTCCATTAATGGCTATTAGCCAGAATGGGTAAGGAATGGTGTCCCTAGCCTCTGTTTGTCAGAGGGTGGTGATGGACGGCAGGAGAGAGATTACTTGATCATTACCTGTTAGGTTCTCTCCCTCTGGGACACCTGGCATTGGCCAGTGTCGGTAGACAGGATACTTGGCTGGATGGACCTTAGGTCTGACTCAGTACGACCATTCTTATGTTCTTATGTTACTTCTTCTAACTAAAGATTCTGGCCAGATAGAACATTGGTATTCAGTTTGAATTCAGCATCTTCAGGGCTTTATTCAGTAAACAATTTGGTTTTCTTATTTTTGGGCCTACATAGTCTTCAGGGATTTTCTAGTGACCCCTTTGGTGAGGTTAGTTTTGACTTCAAAACAGACTGCCAGATCCTCGGGGATAGCCCAGAAGAAGCACACAGCACAGGTTGGGGGTTGTATGGATGAATGAAAAGGCAGCATGAAATTCAACTTGCACTCTCCCAGTCCATGGCCAACAATGTGCCATTGTGGCCCCCCAGCAAATAGAGTAGTCAGGAGGTTGCATTGTATTATGCTGGCTGCCAAATACCCCCAAGGTGCCAAAATATCAGCCAGTGTTTTGTGGGTCTTGGGAGAGCCCCAGCTATGCTCAATATATTAATATTTTCAGCAGGCAGCCACCTTGTAGAAACTGCTATACCAGTTTTGTGCCACCAGGGGATCTTCCCATTCCTCCCATTGTTGATAATGCTGCCCCATGGCCAATTTCAATTGGAGAGATGCAGGAAATCAGCGCTTTGTACTTGAGCAACTGTGTGGGTCAGATTCTGAACTTTGTTCCTGTGGAACTTAAAGTATAGGATTTAGGAACAATTCTTTTCATGTAGCCATTTTGATATGTTCCATTTGACAATAAATCTTTATAAGCCGATAATTTATGTACATACTTTACAGTGAGTGTATGGAATATTTTTATAGGTTGAGTCTGGTTAACGTCTGTCAAATATTTGCCCAATACTTTGTCCCATTGCCTAGTGTTTTCCAATCACATAACCAACAAGGATATAAAATGGTTGAATTAATATTAAAGATTAACATTAACACACACACTGATTAGATCCACAGTGAATATTTCAACAGATAATTTATTATTATTAAAGGCACATAATGCTGGGTCATTTAGGGTTTTAAAGTAATTTTCTACTACATTTTCCCATTCTACCACTTTTCACATTAGAGGTTTGATGTTTTCAAATGCCTGATGGGGCTCTACAGTAGCTAAGTGTAGGTACTCTAATGACCAGTAAAAATGTCTACATTTTAATTTATTTTTTCCCCTAATGCTAATGGCTGTAGGCAATATTCAAATACTTAATAAAATGAACTAGAATGTATGAATGAATGCAATTTCCTAAAAGAAAGTATGCTTAAGAAAGTTTAAGTATGAAATGCTTCAACTGCATATTTAAACAACCCTCACTCATTACAAATAAAGATAAGAGAGAGGATTTATGATCTATGGGTGCACTGAAAATGAGAGTTAGTTTTTCCTGTTGTACTAGTAGAATGCTGATGTTTCAATCACATTTAAATAAGACGTTTTGAGCAATTGCCTTTGTGGAATTTATGTTATCTTAAGACAATTAAAAATAAGTGCATGGAGAGTAAATCCTATAGTGCTGTAAGTTACACTTGTGTTGCAAGTTAGTGAGAATGTAGTTATAAGCGAAGGGAAAAGTCTTCATTTTTGGTATTTGGCAAATCTATAGGAATGAAATTTGAGGCCCCCAGGGCTCCATGTGGATGACTCAGCTCCCATCTGGAACATCATTCACCTCTGAGTTAGCACACAGTTTCACCCATACAAATCAGCTTGCAGGATGGGATCCTAAGACAAAAACTATATGGTAACCCAAGGTGGAAAGGAGTGAGTCATATCTGGCAGAAGCACCATGGCCAGGCAAAAAGTGTTTCCCAGAGACCACAATGGTTCTGCTATGGCTACCCTGTACCAGGTAAGCAACGAAAAAGCAACTGACGATAAAATAGGGTAAAGTAGCCTATTCCCCTCTTTACGTTGGCCACACCACACTAGACAATCCCATCACACAGAACTGCATAGGGAGAACCTCATGAAAATGCCCCATGTTGCAGGAAAGCCTGCTGGGAAACTGAACATTATTTCAGCATTTAAAATGTTTTTAAAATTATGAAATTTATCTTTGGATAACACTTAAATATGTTCTGTAAACTGAAAATCTGATGCATATTAATAGATACTGGGTCTGATTCTGATCGTACTTACAACAGTTTAAAGCTGAAGTAGGACTGAAGCCAATGGTGATATTGCAACATAAAATCCATGCAAGTGAGATTAAGAATCATGCCTAGTGTGTATATATTTTCCTCAAATACATCGATATTGGCTCATTTATATACAGATATGTAAATAGTTAATGCTGACATATTCTGAATATAATTCCTGACACTGTATAATAAAAACGATTCTCCTGCATTGAGTTGAGGTAGTGCCAGGGTCCGGAAAGGTGCAAAGAAATTTCCCTGAAGGCCCCATTTAAGCAATCATCTGTGGTTGGGGTTTCAGGCTTATTTTTTTTACATGGTTTTTGTAAAACCAAATAGACACATCCAATTACAGTTTTCAGCCACATTCTCTTCATGAGTCTTAAATCCTTAAACATCAAAGAACAGAACCTTCTAGAGACACACAACTATATAAACAAAGCAACTTTCTTGCTCGTAGGGCTTCCCGTCTTGGCTTCTAGACAACAACCTCCTTTTCGCCCCTAATTATACCTAATTACTTCCCAGATAGGAGTGTCACCCTGAGCTGATTCTGAAAATCTTTGCTGGAGTTTAACTCTAAAAATCTCAAACCGTTGTCTTGCTCAGAGTCTCTTAGGCTAGGTTTATATTACCACTTACTTTGGTATAAATTATGTCGCTCGGGGGTGTGAATAAGCACCCCCCTGAGCGACATAAGTTATAACAACCTACCACCAGTGTGGATAGCACTATGTCAGTGGGAGAGCTTCTCCCACTGACCTAGCTACTGCCTCTCGCAGAGGTGGATTTATTATGCTGAGGCACAGAGAGTCTTCACCAGACGTGTGCTACAGCAGTGCAGCTGCACACTGATGTTGTGCTTCTAGTGTAGACTAGCCCTTATAATAATAATAATATTATCTAGCTCTTACTTAACACTTTTCATCAGTAGATCTCAAAGGTCTAGGTGCCTCGTGGGCTTTTAACTCCCATTGAGAAAGGGATTCTCAGACGCCAACAAGCTGAATGGGGACTTGCCTAATTTGACCTAGTGCACTTGATAGGCACCTTCCTCCATTCAGGAGCCTCATCCACAATTCCTTGCCTGAAGTCAGGCACCTAAACCAAATCAGCCCTAGCATCTGAAACAGTCTGTCGCCAGCTTACACTTGATTCATCCCTCACACTTGCCCAAGGTTTCCCTGTGCCACCCAGCTGTCTTTTGTGTGGGTATGCTGCCCTCCCTGCCTATTGGAGCCACTCGCTTTGGGGTTTGACAGCTATCAGGTCTTTAGATGTGCTCTGAGCATGCCTCCAGGAGTGGGCTCCACTAGCGAGAGAGGTGTCCCCCCACACACCTAATTTGAGAATCCAGCTTCAAGGCCGCAGTGAGGGATCTGAGCTGCTTATTAACTGTGGCATGGCAGGGTTTAGGAGGCTTTGCAAATGCCGACCAGCAGACATTAGGGAGGGCAGGGGACCTAAGTGCCTACAGGGGGTGGTAGCAGCTGAGTGACTTTTGAAAAATGTCCTTGGTTCTGAAATGCTGAACCTATGTGCCTAAACAGGCATCTTTTGAGTATCTGGACTCTGACACTGGGCGGGAGGAGGGTGAAGCTCCCTGAATGGGGTGTGTGGAGGCTTAGGAGGGAGAGTGAAGGAAGGAACTACTTGGGGTGGGGGTGAAGTAGCCAACTCCAGGCTAAGAAGGAGTATCCCAGCTCCTCCAGGTTCTGCTTTCTGCTTCCCAGCCCAGTCCCATGCCCTGTGGCAGCTTCTCCTGCCCCTCTAGGTCCCACTTTCACCTCCATCCTCCACCCCTAGCAGTGTGCGAGTTTATGTGGGGGTGAAGTCCCTACAACATTTCTATTGCAGGGGCACTACCTTAATCCAACCCCTCCACGCCCTCCCACTCCGGTTCTACCACCCCTGTTTGATACTGTTGTGATGAGTGCCATATAAGTACCTTGATAGAATGGAAGAGTGGCCCCCAGCAGGTGTGGCCCATATTGTCATCCTGCTCTCCCTCCCTTCCCCTAGCAGATTTCCTGGTATTCACTTTTTAAAATCCTGCAGCCTAAACTTTCTGCCCACTCCTCCACCTTTCTTACAACTGTCTCATCTTGCACCTCAGAGCTGCTTGTTTTTTTTAATTTTTTTTATTACTAATCCTCCAAACTGGATTGTACTGTTAATGTCTTTTACACACCTTCACTTTCTCCTTTTCCTTCATATTCATCATCTCATTTTTCCAATGCCAAGGTTGGGTAAGTCAAAGGTTATAAGCAGATTCCATCATTGTCTATTTTGAGCTGCCAGTGGTGAGTATACCTGTTACAATACCCTAAAAAGGCATTATGACAGGTGTTCTCACAGTATCGCTTTGACACTGTGTCCCCTTATATTTAAGGCAAGCCCCTGATCCTCTTTGCTTCTGTTTTTCTACCAGGAAACTAGAACGAGAAATCCATACCTATATCACAGAAGGTTATGAGGATCAACCAATTAACATTTGTAAAGCACTTTGAAGATGAAAACTGATGTGCAAGACCTAAATACTGTCATTTTCACCTTACTCTAAAACAACTGGTATACCCCACTGCTGGAAAGATGGTGGATTGGGTGAAATAAAGTGGTCTGATCCAGTATGGTAAGTCCTCTATTTCTGTACATTAGATGAGTAGCTCTTTCCAGGTTAAATTTACTAGAATCTTAATCAGATCTGGTTTTGCCTTAATTCACAGTTCCAGCTTTTCTACATGTGCATTTTGGCTTGATTCACACATTTTAGCGTAAATGAAAACAGAACTCTGGATGTTGGATAAACCACATTGAAAATTAGCACAATGATCTCATCAGGTGTGTCTGATCTATTGTCAAAGTATTATGGGAGCCCCATTAAACATAAAAGAAGCTATCATATATATTTTTTGACATATGTGGTGAGCCTCCCAAAAATGGAAATTGGACTTTAGTCATACCAGCATAATAATTAGAACTTTAGTTCCCAGCAATTGTTTTGGAGTATGTGCTACTGAAAAAGAAAAGAGTAGGAGTCAACAAACTCACGTCATTGGGAAGAACTTTCAGATACTGAATTGCATTTTATGGCCCTTCTTTCTCATCTGAATTCATTAACACCATTTACATATATATGGGGGTTGTGTAGGGCAGTATTCTGCCATTGCACCATAAGCACAATTACACGAGACTTCAGTTCCAAATTCCACTGATTTACACCCCATGGAATCACAATGTGCAATGTATATAGAATATAGCTCTTAATGTTTTAGAACTATGCAGATACTCAGCATGCAGAATGGCTACAGCTTCAGACCATTTATATAAACCCCATAGGCTATCTGTGGTGCTGAGATAACTGGCTCTGTGGATGCGGGGAAAGCAGTGGATGTGTTATTCCTTGACTTTAGCAAAGCTTTTGATACGGTCTCCCACAGTATTCTTGCTGCCAAGTTAAAGAAGTATGGGCTGGATGAATGGACTGTAAGGTGGTTAGAAAGCTGGCTAGATTGTCGGGCTCAACGGGTAGTGATCAATGGCTCCATGTCTAGTTGGCAACCGGTTTCAAGCGGAGTGCCCCAAGGGTCGATCCTGGGGCCGGTTTTGTTTAATATTTTTATTAATGATCTGGAGGATGGAGTGGACTGCACTCTCAGCAAGTTTGCCGATGACACTAAACTAGGAAGCGTGGTAGATACACTAGAGGGTAGGGATCGGATACAGAGGGACCTAGACAAAGTAGAGGATTGGTCCAAAAGAAACCTGATGAGGTTCAGCAAGGACAAGTGCAGAGTCCTGCGCTTAGGACGGAAGAATCCCATGCACAGCTACAGACTAGGGACCGAATGGCTAGGTAGCAGTTCTGCAGAAAAGGACCTAGGGGTCTGTGACGTTATTGATATAATCTGGGACCATATAGATCATTGTTGCAACCAAGGTCCTGTAGTGGCACCCAAATCTTGTATAAAGGGGGTCAAATGGGGTGTCTAAGACAAGGTTATGGTTTACTGGTTATGATCAGGCTGTCTATATGAGTGTCTAAGGAGATTGCTTGTGAGACTTGCGGTTAGCCAATGGGGTGAGACCGAAGTCCTCTTAGTCTGGCTGGTTTGGTTTGCCTTAGAGGTGGAAAAACCCCAGCCTTGGGCTGTAACTGCCCTGTTTGAGCGATTTGTCCTGAGCTGGCACTCTCAGTTGGGTTCCGCCAGAACCACATTGTCACAGTCGCGTAGTCGTGCTTGGATCCACAGAACCAGGTCAATTAAGCTTTGGGTCAGAACCCCACGCTATCCAAATTTGAATTTTGGGATTGAGAGTTTGGTTGGTTAAAGAACAGTTGCAATGGCTGAGCAAAGAGCATATGAGGGCCTTGACAAAAAAGCCCTGAAAGATTTGTGTTCAGAAAAGGGGATAAGCTTTAGAAAGAAAGCTACAAATCAAGAACTGAGAAATCTGTTAATGGCCAGTAATCAGAAGGCAGGAGATGCCACAGAAGCTGCAGAAGCAATTGGAATGCAAAAGGCAGCAAGTAAACTGCAACTTGAGCATGAACAAAGACTGGCAGAAATTCGATTGCAGGAACTAGAAGCTGAGGCAAAAGTGCAAAGACTTCAGCTCCAAGTCCAAAAAGCAAGGGAAGAAAAGCAGAAATTGTATCCTCTTGAAAGTCCAGTTTATAACAATGTTGGTGTGTTGTATAACTCGGAGCAGTTGTCTGGGTGTAACCAAATGTACCCCAATACTGCCACCTTTTATGTAAATGCTTTTACTGTGCGTTCAGTAGAGGGTGGCTCCATAACTTGTGCCAATGCTCTATATGGGAGTGGTAGTGAAAAATTCACAGAGAATGTAAAAGTCAATGGTAAAAGCTGTTTAGGGCAAATTATGGCTTCTAACATCACTCTTGTTAAAGCAGATCTTGTCAAAGAGGAAGATTATTTACCAAATCAGAGTGTGAATGTTGTAGTCCTCTATGAGTTTACTGTACGTGTGCCTTTAGCCAGTATCCACCTTGAATGGAATGGGACTAAGCATGAAGTTATCGCTGGTGTAAGGAAGTTATTGCCTAAGGATCTTTTGATTGGGGAAAATGTTAAAGCTTTGCTCAGTCCAGGTAGTCAGTCACAGGACAGGAATGATCTTAAACCTCTGTCTATTGTGGGCAATGATTTGCCTGGGGAGGGTTGCTCCAAAGGTTTGTCTGAGAAGAGCTATTTGTCTGTAAATGAAGTTTCTGAATGTCGGTCTAGTGTCTCAGAAGTGAATCTGGAGTTAAATCAAGAGCAGCAAAATCTTATTGGGCAGGAAAATGTTTCTCTTGAGCAGATTAAAGTGGATGGTCAGGTGGAAGCCCTAACTGAGGAAGGAAAGGGTGGATTTTTAATGGGTGATGCATTGGTGGCTAGTACAGCTTGTAAAAGTGAACCTGAAAAGGGTAACTGTGATTTGCTGGCAGTGGCTCAGTGTAGTAAGAAGAGCAGTTTATCTGTTGGGAATGGCAAGGTGCCTGGTAAGGAAGCTGCCCCACTCTCCCAGTCTTTGTCTGTAATCAGCCCTGCGTGCTGGGACAAAGGAGAGGAAGGCAGGAAAAGTTTGGAGGAGCCAAGGCAGCCTTGTGAGCTAATGGCTTTGTCTAGTCAGCAGTTTGGGAAGGCAGGGATAATGGAAAATGAATGTCCTTATACCTTACCTGTTTCCTGTGTGGAGAATACTGATAGTGGAAGGAAATGTGCCTGTATCTGTCAGGGGTATTGACTTGCCTATGGAGGCAGCTACCTCAGTCTCCAAGCAGTTGTCTGTGAACAGCCCTGTATGCTGGGACAAGGGAAATGAAATCCCGAGCTGTGTGTCTGGTAAAAAAGGTGTCTCTAGCTCTTTGTCTGTGGAGCAGACAGAAGGTGCCTTTCAGCCTGTGATGGTTGAGAATAGTGCAGTTGTCTCAGAGTTGGTTCTGAATTCAACTAAAGCCCAGGAAGGGAATGGCCCTAAGTCTGTATCTGCTGGGGAGAATGGCACTGTAACTAAGTTGCATCCAGTTAGTGTCTTAGCAAAATCCCAGAGACCAGACAATTCTGGTGCTTATATTTTGCCTATTGCTAATGTGTGGTTGGTAAAGGGTGTAGCAACTCTGTCTAATCAGGGTAATACCCTAGCCAGGGCACAAGGAGAGCATGAAGGTGATTTGGCTGTGTTACCTACTGATGGTGTGGAAGCTTGTAGCAAGAAAGAAAGGATTCCTGAACTTGTGTGTGGCAAAGGGAAGGGAAATGTTTCTAACCTTTTATCTAGGAAGTCTATGGGTTTGCCTGAAAGGGGGTTGTGTAGAAATCTGCCTGATGGGCCAAAGGTGATCCTGGATGTAAGTAAGACCCAGAAAAAGTCTGTTGTTGCTCAGGGAAGTGTTCCTTTAGAGCAAGCCCTAGGTGAACAGGGTAAGGGCAAAATTTCTGTGAGGGGTGATTTGCTGCTTAGAAAAGCTCCTGGGGAAAGGAATCCTCATGGTAATCTGTGCAAGCAGTTCACTGCAACTGAAGGGTGTGAGAGTGATTTAATCAAGGAAGTTTCAGTTCCTAACAGCCAGAAATTTTCTGTTGTGAATGGATCCACTGACTTTCCTTTCGAAAGATCCAGTGTGGGTAGCTTTGAGAAAGTCTCAGGTGGAGTAAGAGCTGTTAAGAAAGTTGAGGAGCCCTATAACCAAGTGGCTGTGTGTGGCCAGCTTGTTGGGAAGACAATGGTGTTGGGACAGGACTGTCTCCATGCTAATTCGTTAAGTGAGTAGTCTGTGCTTCAGGGTCTGAGGACAGATTTGGTTACTGGTGTTTCAAAGCAGAACAGTTTTATGGCCGAATACTTGAGGATGCAGGGGAGAGCAAGCACACTCTCACCCTCAGACTCTTTGGATTTGTGTGGTATCTCTTTAAGACAGAGTCCAGCCTTGAAAATGATAGCAGTTAAGGATATGAAAACTGGTGGACTGGCTCCTGTCTGTGGTAATGCAAATTACTTGCCTGGCTGGGAGAGGAAGGACTTGCTAATAGCTGTTAGCACAGAGAGCCCACCCCATCAGCCAGTGAATTCTGTTAAGCAAGAGAAATCAGGGTTTGATCCTGCAGGACAAGGAGGAAAGAGAAAACTGAATTTTGCAAAGGGAAGCAACAGGTTAACCCTAAAATGCCCAAATTCCAATGGTATTGAGCCAAAGCTGTGGCATGACAATCATGATTGTAGATGAACACTTGCAATGGATTTGTTGTTAATGCTAATGGTGATTTTGTAACTAATGTGTTGCTATTACCAAGAACTGTAAGAATGTACAATGTTCCTAATCTGTTGGAAAATCCCTTGAACATGTTAAAAGGAATACATGAGAACACACGTTATGTTAAAAGGCCTTGTTATACTGGTGTTTCACAGGTAATGCCTGTAAACAGTCTTGGAACTTTTCACAGGGGAAAAGACATTCCAGACCTGATGTGCTGTATAAAAAGGGAAACTGAGGCACACTACCATATTGCTTTCACAGCTAAATGCCAAGATTCCTGTACTATGAACATCATTAATATCTACATTAATTTAATGTTAATTGGGTTCCAAACATTTGCCAGAGCTTGTATGGATAAAGTAGCTGTTTTCTTTAGCTCTTGGCAAGATCACATGAGACATACAGGAACCATGCTGCAAGAGCAGATCCAATCCATTATTGTTCTAACTAAGTTTTACCTTGAGTTTGTAAAGAGGTTCAATCATGTTGTTGAACATAATTTTGATAAACCATTTCTGTTATACTCTAATATGGCTTCTAACCCCAATACTAGCTGTAGTGAGACAAACTCAAGGATGGGGAGCTCTTGGGATGCAGTCAGTGATGTTTGTGTCATCCCTTCCTGCATCAATTTTGCGTTGGGGGTGTGACGTTATTGATATAATCTGGAACCATATAGATCATTGTTGCAACCAAGGTCCTGTAGTGGCACCCAAATCTTGTATAAAGGGGGGTCAAATGGGGTGTCTAAGACAAGGTTATGGTTTACTGATTATGATTAGGCTGTCTATATGTGTGTATCAATTTGGTAGTTGAAGTTATGAATATTGGCTCTATACTGTCTGTATTTCAAATTCATGCTATGCTGCTGGGTGACATCCCAGACAAACTGGTGTTAGCTCTGCCTAGCCTGCTTGATGGCCCATTAAGGACCATCAGCTATACAATGGAGCCATTGAGAGAAGGCAAATATGCCTTGAGACTCAGCAAAGTATGCAGGAACTTGCCCATGTGACTCCAGGCTCCATTTTGCTGTAATTTTCCACAGGAAGGACAAAGAGGTGTTCTTACACCTGGAAAAGACTATATAAGGCTGATGCCTCATCTCCATCTTGTCTTCAATCCTGCTTCATACCTCTGGAGGAACTTTGCAACAAGCTGAAGCTTTGAACAAAGGACTGAGGACCCATCCCAGCGGGGGATGTATTCCAGAGACTTGATTTGAACCTTTTTCTTTTACTGGGGTCTTGGTTTTCATAACCATTTGTCCCCATAACGAGTGGTACTGATGGTGATACTGGGAAACTGGAGTGTCTAAGGAGATTGCTTGTGAGACTTGCGGTTAGCCAGTGGGGTGAGACTGAAGTCCTCTTAGTCTGGCTGGTTTGGTTTGCCTTAGAGGTGGAAAAACCCCAGCCTTGGGCTGTAACTGCCCTGTTTGAGCAATTTGTCCTGAGTTGACACTCTCAGTTGGGTTCCGCCAGAACCTCATTGTCACAGGGTCACAGTGGACGAGAAGCTGGATATGAGTCAACAGTGTGCTCTTGTTGCCAAGAAGGCTAACAGCATTTTGGGCTGTATAAGTAGGGGCATTGCCAGCAGATCGAGGTACGTGATCGTTCCCCTTTATTCGACATTGGTGAGGCCTCATCTGGAGTACTGTGTCCAGTTTTGGGCCCCACACTACAAGAAGGGTGTGGAAAAATTGGAAAGAGTCCAGCGGAGGGCAACAAAAATTATTAGGGGTCTGGTGCACATGACTTATGAGGAGAGGCTGAGGGAACTGGGATTGTTTAGTCTCCAGAAGAGAAGAATGAGGGGGGATTTGATAGCAGCCTACAACTACCTGAAAGGGGGTTCCAAAGAGGATGGAATTCGGCTGTTCTCAATGGTGGCAGATGACAGAACAAGGAGCAATGGTCTCAAGTTGCAGTGGGGGAGGTCTAGGTTGGATATTAGGAAACACTATTTCACTAGGAGGGTGGTGAAGCACTGGAACGCGTTACCTAGGGAGGTGGTGGAGTCTCCTTCCTTGGAGGTTTTTAAGGCCCGGCTTGACAAAGCCCTGGCTGGGATGATTTAGTTGGGAATTGGTCCTGCTTTGAGCAGGGGGTTGGACTAGATGACCTCCTGAGGTCCCTTCCAACCCTGATATTCTATGATGCAGGAGTAGACAAAATGGTGTTAGGATGGCTTCATTGTTTCACCTCTGATGGTGTGATAGAGTGGTGCTCATTTTCTCAGAAAGTTGTCATCTGCAGACTCCCATGGGACTGAGTCTTGTAATTTCTCATCAGCATACATGTAAGGCTGTTTGCAGAGATCATGAGATGCTCAAATAAAAATGCCACCAATATGGCAGGACACCTAGCTATGTCCCTCCTCAGCAAGTATGGATACTGCTGTTTCTCCGTTAACCCACTATCTGGAGGAAACTCAATCCTGGGTGAAAAGTAGTGGCTCAAATTCAGTGCAGGTAAGATAGAGGAGATTCTAGCAGGTATGAAAAAAATTGAAGTAGTGGGACCTACAGCTTGCCCACCTATTGTGGACATCTACAGCCTTTTATTGTCAAGGTGAGGCACAATCTGAGGACTCTTTTGAGTTCATTGCTTTTTCTAGATATCCAAAGACCAAGAAAGGCCAGAAATGTCATCTTCCCTAGATGATTGACTGCCCATTTCTCCTGGCTACAGACCTAGCTACATGCTCTATTTCTATGACTACTACTACTACTACATGCTCGACCTAGGTCTGACTGTGAAAGTAATATGAAAACTACTCTACAGATGGTCTAGCATGCAGCATCCTATTACTAACCAAGTTTGACTGATGAAACCATATCAAACCAGTGCTTCACTTTTTGAACTGGCTAGCCCTTATCTTTACAGTTTTCAGTGGGCAAAACACCAAGCTGTTTTGGGTAACCTTTTCCCCATGATCTAATCAGAATAAGCTGCCCAAGTATGGAGAAAAGCTAAGCCTGGGACTAGATATCACCTTCATCTAATCTTCTAGTTACTTCTTACTGCAACCCATGGACATACCTTGGGTTTTGTCTGGATTAAGGCTCATCTTGCTTGCTCTCATTCGCTTTTGTTTTATGAGGATGAGTTATGCATTCCACTGCACAAGCTATTTCTAGTGTGATAGCTATGCAGAGCTGGGTCTCTTGAGCTTACTCAATACACCTCAGCCCATATATCCTTAAGACTTCTCCTAACAGCCTTGTAAACACATTGAAAAGAAGGGGATATAAAACTGGCTCCTGCCATATTCCACACAAGAACATTTGGGGCCAAGAAGCAATTGCCCCAAACTAGAACTGGTAGAAAAGTTATAAAATTTAAATGATTTTTTTTTCTTTAAAAATTTGAATCCATACAAATGGGTCAATTTTTAATGCAAGCTCTGTCAAAGTTTCATCCCATTTTTTGACCAGCTCCACCTAAAACTCTTTTAAGAACTCTCAGTGGGAATTAATGGATCCATTAAGAAACAGGTTGACTGGTTGAATATTCTGTCAAAACTTCTGATAATTGGAATTTTGTCTAAACAAAATTTTTCATGAAAAGGTGTCTATGGGAAATTTCAGCTTGGAATTTTAAATCAGGTGTGTCATACCCATTCTCATCTAAGGACCAGGTTCCCTGGCTGGATTTTATCTCCCATCATGCACTGCAACCAGGCACTCATATTATTCACTGAAGACGTTTGGCAAGTGGATAATCTATCATGGGAGATGTAGTCTGGCCAGAGAACACGGTCCATACAGGAGAATCAGGACAGAAGGCATGTGAACTAATGCCCCCATGAGTCACCATGGCAACAGTTCTGAATTAAAAATTAAGTTTTCAGTTGAAAGTGTTAAATATTTCACCAAAAATGTCCATGGAAAGTTTCAGCAAAAATGAAAATTTCTCATAAATGTTTTCTATGGGTGGAGGACCCTATTTTATGGGCAGTTCAACTGAAAAGCAACTTTTGTCAACCTTTCTAGATATTTTCATCCTGCTAGAATTTAAAGGTGCATTGACAGAGTTACTGTAAGGAAAAATCTGTTCAGTATTTCAGGGAATGGTACTCTACTCACGTGGTAGCTTATTATTCTTATTCTTTAGTACTCTTACACATTTAGAGCCAAATTATGATTTATATAGATAATGGACTTGATTTGCCTCTGGCATAACTATAAAGGGAAGGGTAACAGCTCTTCTGTGTACAGTACTATAAAATCCCTCCTGGCCAGAGACTCCAAAATCCTTTTACCTGTAAAGGGTTAAGAAGCTCGGGTAACCTGGCTGACACCTGGCCAAAAGGACCAATAAGGGGACAAGATATTTTCAAATCTTGGGGGGGGAAAGGCTTTTGTTTGGGCTCTTTGTTTTAAGGGGTTGTTCACTCTTGGGACTGAGAGGGACCAGACATCAATCCAGGTTCTCCCCATCTTTCTAAACAAGTCTCTCATATTTCAAACTTGTAAGTAAAAAGCCAGGCAAGGCGTCTTAGTTTTACTTTGTTTTCTCAACTTGTAAAGGTACCTTTTACTAGCGTGTTTATCTTTGTTTGCTGTACTTTGAACCTAAGACAGAGGGGGGTCCTCTGAGCTCTTTAAGTTTGATTACCCTGTAAAGTTATTTTCCATACTGATTTTACAGAGATGATTTTTACCTTTTTCTTTAATTAAAAGCCTTCTTTTTAAGAACCTGATTGATTTTTCCTTGTTTTAGATCCAAGGGGGTTGGATCTGTATTCACCAGGAGTTGGTGGGAGAAAGGAGGGGGGATGGTTAATTTCTCCTTGTTTTAAGATCCAAGGGGTTTGGATCTGTATTCACCAGGGAATTGGTGAAAGGTTTCTCAAGGCTTCCCAGGGAAGGAAATTAGCTTTGGGAATGGTGGCAGCGGACCAGATCTAAGCTGGTAGTTAAGCTTAGAAGTTTTCATGCAGGCCCCCACATTTGTACCCTAAAGTTCAAAGTGGGGAAGCAGCCTTGACAGCCTCCTGTCCATTTTTACAGCTGTCTCAATCTATTGTCACCTTGCAATTACTGCTGAATTTTCACTGGTGCTGTAAGTGAGAAGAGAGTTAGACCTGTGACTAGCAACTACAGAATACAATACTATGACAGATATGGTAATTTTCTGGACAAACATTACTGAATTAATATTAATTCAGTAAGGTTTAACTTAAATATTTCATGAGTTCCTTGCATTAAAAATGCCAATGTTTATGTATTATTGTTGGATTATATGCAATGTCTAAAGTGTGTGTGGGGAGGAGACATGACTAATAAAAATCTGGGAAGTTTTATGAGTTTCAAAGGATTATTTGAAACAATGTGTCAGACTAGAATGAACTTTTAAAGTTAAGTAGTTTCCCAGGAAACCTCAAGAGGAAAGTGTAGGCAAATGAATGTCTTGCAGAACTCAGCTTTCTGAGGAGGGGATCTTTGTCTGCTGATTACCTGTAACAAGATTAGAGGCCCAAACTGTATAAAGTTCTGACTCTGATTTGTGGCTGTGCTTGTTCTGAGCCAAGGCAGTTATGAACTTGTAGCCACAGGCGAAAACCTGTGGTAGGGTTTGAAGGACTGACTCTTACCAAAGCCCTTGGTGGAGGTGGGGTGATCTCTGATAAGCTTATTAGCATGTGTGCATTATTGTTCTAAAAATGTCGTTTTCTGTAATGCTTTCACCTTAACAAATGTGCTTGCTTAAGAGAAGCTGTGTGGTAACTTATGCCCTTTTTATAGGCTCTGAGGAGAAAGCAAAGTACGCAGTCTGACTTACTGGGTAGTTCAGTGTAGGCAGAGAACTGTGCAGTCTGGAAAAATCCCCATCGAGAGAGAAACACAAGTCTCCAACCAAGAGAGGTGGCAGCTAGGGAGCCAGAAGCCTAAAAGTGGCTGTCCTTGGTAGACCACAAAGAGGAAATATAGGAGCACTTGCCCTAAACTGTGACAAATACAATTTTTATAACTTTATTTTGTACAGTTTTTCATACAAAAGAAAATAGAGAAATTATTCCACAGTGAAATTCATTGTGTGCACAAGTACAAACACTGCTAAACACCAAGTATCTCAAATGTGATGTGAGCTACAACATGTGAAAATAAGTAAATTTACAAGTAAATTGTAACAAAAGAATACTCAGCTCCTTGGTTTTAAAGCTGCAGTTTCTAAAAGTATATTCTCATTGAAATGGCAATTTAGTGTTCCATATCTTGTTTTATAGGCTGCTAATATTTCATCACATTCCGTGGAGGTCACAGGGAGCAATTTTTCCACAGGCAGTGACACAAGGAACGGTTGCTGTCTCTAAGGAGCATTTCCTTGAAGTAAGATTTGTTTCTCAGTGTTACAAAAATATAATCTACATGAATAAAAAAAGACATCTCTCTATTTGTCGTTTGCTCTTAAAATAGAAGGTAAAGGCCATGACCCCTTTTACTAGCTGATCTCAAATTATGTTTAGACCTAGCAATTAATCTAAATGTAACAGAACAGATTTTCATTATAGGCCCAATCCTGCTCTCATTGGAACCACTGGGAGCAGAATGCAGACCCTTATTCTCTACCTCTAAACTACATGCAGTTCAAACTAGATTTTTATATATGTACAGAAGAGGCCTGATTTTCGGAAGCACTGAGCACCCTAACTCTAACTGACATCACCAGGAACTGCAAGTGCTCATGAATTAAAACTCAGGGCATAGCCATAGGCTCAGTGCAAGAATTAAGAAATTCTATACAGGTTATACTTGACCTTAAAAATCTATGGAATGAAATTACTGCTTCCACCCTGAAACACAAGACCGGTACCCAAAAGTCTGAAAGTATTGCACTTCCTGACCAGATTTTAAAAGTAGATGTCCAGTATGTTGTGTGAGAGAACATGATTTTCAATGTCGTATCTAAAAACAATATTATTGCATCCTAGGAAGTTAACTTTGTGGTCTAACTTTTCATAACTGACATTCATGGGCAGTTTATTAAAGATCTATACAAACTGTAAAAGAGCACCTGTAAAATTAATTCATATTACCAGTAGACTCATACCAAGAGCCACTCTGTTGGCCATGATGCCCACAATATTTTGATAACTCTCAGCTCTCTGGGTTAGATTCTGAACAGTTTAACATTTTTAACAAAGACGTCATTCAATTAGCCTATTTGTCTTTCAAACTATAACTGTGTCATCAACAGGCCAAAATAAATAAATAAATAAATAAAAGCGGGGGCAGAGAGCAGAAAATGAAGGACGTATGGTAGTGATGTGAAGAAAGACTTATCGATTGGGGGTGTTGAAATATAAATTTTCTCTTTGGGGAGAAATTAATGAGGATTAAAGGCTATAATACTCCCACAAATTTGGCACCGTTACAGAAGGGCTGTTTTCCCCCTTCAACTTCCACCTTTTATAGTCATTTACACATGTGTAAAATGGTAATAACAGAGACTGTTAGCATTTTGCACACATGTAACTGACTAAACAGGACAGTGGAAATTGGGCATGATCTAAGTGCTATCGCTACTGCTGTACAGATTTAAACCATACATCTTAATGAATCTCTATTGTTGATTATTCAATTTGCATTTTTAAAACAACCTAAACATAAATTTATTACAGGTGGCATTGTCTCAGACCAAGGTAACCTGTCTGAGAAGTTCCTAAGTCATATACTAAGACGGTGGTTTTCAACCTTTTTTTCATTTGCTGACCCCTAAAAAATTTCAAATGGAGGTGTGGACCCCTTTAGAAATCTTAGACATAGCCTGCAGACCCCCAAGGGTTAACAGACCACAGGTTGAGAACCACTGCACTAAAGTAATTAGTGTTACTATCTATGGGCCCAATCCTACTCCTGTTAAAGCCAATGGCAAAACTCCATTTTCCCTTCAAGTGGGGGATTTCAAAGTAAGGTATTAATCTTTCAACTTTTAGCCTAAAAAAACAAAAACAAAACACCACTTACCTCTTTCCCCTCAAAACATAGCAAAGTTTTCCATCAAAACAAAATTTGACTTAAAGCTATAAAACCAGAGAGATTCAGAATGAATGCTACCTACTCCAGCTGCCAGTCAAACTGGGTGGCTAGGATAGACAAAACAGGTGGTCCCAGATCCGTGCAGTCCTTAGCCTAGTGTGTGAATTAAACATGTCTCCTGAATTTCCTTGCTTTGTAAATTTATCTCATTAGTTTAATTATAATAGTTTATTGATTTAATTGAAATTTACACTATTATAAAGTTCTGAATCACCTCCATTCGGTCTCGTACCAATGTCAATGTCTGGTTGTTTCATAATAGAGTTATAGCATCAATAGAATCTGAGAACACTTTCCAAGATACTTAGTAACAATGCAGGTGGTTTCAGACACTTTTTTTTTTAAGTGGATTTAAAAAAAACCCAAACAATTTAAAGGATGGATTTAATTACAGGGAAAGAAATGTATCAAGTGAAAATTAAGGATCATTCATATACAATCTTATATTCAGCTCAGAGCTAATGAGAGCTGTTGTCCTTATTTACTTGCAGGCAAGACAGAACTGGACTCCATGGGTGAAATCCTGGCCTCACTGAAATCAATGGGAGTTTTTGCCATTGTTTTCAGGGGAGCCAGGATTTCATCCGGAGAGTGGGTTATTTCTTTATTGAAATAGAAAATGAGTGCACAGACTCAGGCTAGTCTTTCCTATTTTATTTTTAATAGGAACACTGTTCCTATTAGTGCTCTGAGAAGGAATCAACTGTAAAAGCAGCAGCAGAACTTACAAAATGCCAGCAGAGAGCTTAAAACTTCAGTCAGCCAGCCAGCAGCTTCCATCATTATCTATGTCCTAGCATCTAAGTAACATGCTGGGACAAATTCAGCTGTAGCATGAATGGGTGCAAGTCTCATGGAGTGTCTTAATTCCTGCCTAACCACAAGCCCACTCTCTTAAGAGCATGTGTAATGGGTTTGGGGGGAGGCCATATATTAACAGCAGGTACAGTATTTCTCCTTCCTGTTTCTATGTTTGCCTTTCTGCTGTGGTAAGACCAGCGTTTAGTCTTTTTTCAAGACGTGTGTGTGTGTGTATATATATGTTTTCCCTTTGAGAATGTCACTTTCCTCCTATCAGACATTTAACTCTATAATTTTGTGTGTGTGTGTGTGTGTATACATACATTATACACATATATATACACACACACACACAATTATACAGAGTTAAATGTCTGATAGGAGGAAAGTGACATTCTCAAAGGGAAAACATTTATTAAAACTCAATTCATAAATACAGATTTAAATTATAACCCTTGAAATAATTGTGACTATTGGTAACTCTTTGAAAGACAACACTTCCAGGGAGTTCTGCCTCAGGTTTTGGTACTTCTTACTATCACAAGCTTAAATGCAAAATATAATTATGCACATGCTGGTCTCTTCTCTGAGAAGGGTAAAACCTCCCAGTCTCTGTGGAATGATGTCCAACTCCCCTTAAAGGAGCTTCAATACCCTAAAAGACTGGAAACAAGTCATAGTCCCAGAGTCTCCTTCAAACTTTGTCTGTCTCTTTAATGAGAAGTCTGCAATTTGCATAGGCTGCAGCAATTCTAGTTGTCTTCTCCTGTGGAGTGAGGGGACCTATAATCTGAATCCAACAAAGTGTCAAGGCCCTGGAACACAATCCTTATAGCAGATCCATCCTTCTGGTTCTTGCACTGCTCCACTGCTGAGTTTGTCAGTCTGGCTCCCACTCATATTTATAAACTCCTCCCTGTCTCCCTGATTTCCCATTGGTTCCATTCTCAGGGTGACTCTGTGTCCTGCCAGGCTGCTTGCCCTTAATGGAAATCATCCACGTAGCTTCAAACAGCTCATGGCCATGCTTAGTACCCATCACACTCAGTTTCTGGATGTTTCTCGCCCATTTAGAGTCATTCTGTCCAGCTGCATCAAGGCTGCAGGCACACAGAAACTTCCAAACAAAGAACTATCTGTCTTGCATCTGAAGAAGTGAGGTTCTTACCCACAAAAGCTTATGCTCCCAATACTTCTGTTAGTCTTAAAGGTGCCACAGGACCCTCTGTTGCTTTAAACAAAGAACTATGTATCCTCTCCCACTGTTTCTTATTTACACCACTAAATGCTGCAATGCAAACTTGTGGTTACATATGCTCCTGGATTGTCATTCTCCACTACTGTCCTCATGTAACCTTGGTGATTTTGTTCTAAGACCCTGCCTACAACTGGGAAGTTTTCTAAAGATTTCTCCCCACTGTTGCTAACATTGATGCAGCTCAGCACATTTTAATGTTGGTAGTTCTAGTGTAGATGTTGATAAACTCACTACAACTGCCAACTTTCTATTCCTTGAAGGCATGCCAGAATTGTTCAGACACTGACACAAATCCTCTTCTATGTTTGTGAAGAATTCTCTATTTGTGCAGATGCTGTAAGAGATGATTTGTGATTAAGCCCTGAGTAACTCCAGCAGGCATTATTGCAGTTGAAGTGTAAATCAGATACTTTTGTTGATGTTTAAGTTAGTTCAGGTTAAAAGGACTTTGCAATGGGATATATTGGGTCAGAAGAAAATGAAACCCTTAGAAATCTTTAGTATAATGGACAAGATTTTCATCTTTCTTCCCATCTAGCTATTTATTACACTCACTGTTTAAATTCTGTCTAGTTTTTTTGTATGCACAATTGTGCTATACCTGTACTTTTCCAGAAAAGGAAAACTGTTTGATTCCAGCAATGTTTAAAGGTTTAAATGTGCATAAACTGAAAGAAAAATAAACGGGTTTATTTTAAATATAAGGTAGAAAATAAGCTTTAATCCTATTGTTACTGAAATATCTGCTGAGGTCTCAAGTACAAAGAAGCACACTTTAGCACAAATAGGCACAAAAAATTGCTTATGTGCTGTATTTTGTTGTTTACCATCAGCCTGGGGTTAAGGATCACAAAGGAGGATGTATGAACTGCACTTGTTTGTTAATCTGTATATTGCAGATCTGTCAGGCACTCCTGTTTGCCCTTTCTCATACACAAGCACAAGGGGAGTAAAAACAATACTGCTGTCTTTTTTGGCCTAAACAGTTAACTAATATTCAGGGCCTTGCAGGTTGTTTCTGTTCGGAGGAGAAATTTATGATAGAATTGGGTATCTCTTTAATGCAATCCTGTTTATTTGCAAAGAAATGTACATAAAATCCTCTGTCAGGCAAGAGTTAAAATTTAGCTAACAGCAGGGGTGAAAGTAACTTAAAAGACTTACTGGTATGCCGGAGTCCTGAGCGGGGGCGTGGCCTCAACCGGAAGAGGCGGGGCCTTTCAAGATTTAAAGGCCCTGGGGTGTCGGCTGTGGCTAGGAGCCCCAGGGCCTTTAAATCAATCCAGAGCTATCTGCTGCAGAAGCGGCTGGGAGCCCCGGGGCTCAGGGGCGAATTAAAGGGCCTGGGGCTCCGGCCGCCACGGAGCTCTGGGCCCTTTAAATCACCGCGGGATCCTGGCTGCCGGAGCTCCGGCAGGGATTTAAAGGGCCCGTGGCTCTCCGCAGTTGCCGGAGCACTGGGCCCTTTCAATCACCGCTGCGGAAGCCGGTCCAGTCCAGCACGGCGTACCGGCTCTTGCTGGTACACCGTACCGGACCATACCAGCTTACTTTCAGCTCTGGCTAACAGCTAAGACAGAAACCGCAGATCAAGTAGGAATGCTTAAGTAGCCCAAGGGCACTGACAACTGTAAACACTTGATAAACTTAAATGGTCAAATGTCCGCCCAGTAACTCAGCTCTTAGAACAGAACAAACCCTCCCTTCACAGCCCACCGGATATCTGTAAGCACTCATCTCTCTCCACCCCGCCTCTTTCCCCCGCAAGGTAGCCATAGATATTTGACGCAATCAGGATGACTTCTATATGTACGTACTGTTCCTATTTTTATCTTTGTTCAGGGTTCTCTCTTGACTTGTAACAATGTCTGTCTCTGTATGTACAGGTAAATGCAAATGAATTGATAAGAGAATGTATATAACTTGCCACTGTGGCACCATATCGTGAAAGCTGTTTATCAGTTTTCCCGGTACCGTGAATAAACCCCCTTCAGTATTGTCTGTGCTTGCCTGATTCTTGGGGAAAAGGCAAAAAGATTCTAACACCTCTTTCCCTGAACTCTCAGAAACAAACAACAGGAGACTGTTTCCTTGCTCACAGTTCCAAGCCTCACTCCAGCCTGCACTTTACACAAAAAAAGTACCCTCTCTTGTCTCTCTCCTAGAACACTGCTAAAAGTGCTTCTTTTGCTGTCTCCTACCTTTTCTGATTGCCTTCCTCCAAGCTTTTGGCTGCTGACCCCACAGAAAAACAGCTGCAATTCCATTAATCCCCCTGTTTCTGGTATCACTAACCAGAAGGGCATTTTCATAGATTCTAAGGCCTGACTTCCTGTATAACACAGGCACTAAACTTCCCTAAAATAATTCCTAGAGCATATCATTTAGAAAAACATCCAATCTTGATTTAAAAATTGTTAATGATGGAGAATCCACCATGACCCTTAGTAAATTGTTCTAATAGTTAATTACTCTCACTGTTAAAAACTTACATCTTATTTCAGGCCTGAATTTGTCTAGTATCAACTTCCAGGTATTGGATCATCTTATATCTTTCTCTACTACATTGAAGAAAGCGTTACCAAATATATGTTCCTGTTTGTAGGTACTTATTATCAAGTCACCCCTTAATCTTCTTGTTAAATTAGAGTGAGCTCCTTGAGCCTTTTACTATAAGGGTTTCTAATCCTTAAATCATTATTGGGGTTCTTGTCTGAACCCTCTCCAATTTAACAACCTCTACCATATTGCTCCCTCTACCATAACAATACACTACATAATTAATTGGTGGAACTCAAAGGATTCAAAAGTGGAATAGGATTCAAAAAAGGATTAGACATTTTTGTGTCTGTAGTGAGCACATCCACAGTTCCTCTGGATAGAATAAAATATGCACAAGGGATATAAACCCATATTATTAAGACAATGTAGGCAAAGGAAAAAAAGCTTCCCTTAAAGACAGGTTATTCCATCACTGTCTATTATGAGAATTTTGCACTTTCCCTTAAAGCATCTGGGGTTGGCTATTGCCAGCGACAAGATATTAGATGAACTATTGGGCTAGCATGGTGACTTCTGTGTTGTTATAGTTGTGCCCATAGCAAGTGAAGCAGTGACAACTGGCCAAAAGTTCCTGTCTGTGTAGTGCAGAGGATTGAAAAATGCAGTGGAAGACCCTTAAAAGAAGGGGAAATAGAACATACCTGGCGTGCTCCCTACAAAGCCACCCACCTATATAATGGATGTGTGTTACATGTGATCTGCTGTGCTTGAGCCACAGAGGACGTGAGTCTTGCTCCTATCCCATTTTATACATGGACTTAATGGGGATCTGCAGGAGAGATGTTGTGCCAAAGGTGGGACAGAGCCTGGGAGAACTTACTCCATGTACTGTAGTACAGTCTGGCAACCCAAATACCACTTGAAAAGCCAGCAAAAGTAAACACATCCACCATTAACTCTTGCTTTGTGTATTCTAACAGCTGCGGGAAGGCTTATGATAAGATGCAGGTTTGGTACAAGAGCTAGTGGTACTAAAGATCCTGAGGGATCTTGTTGCTGGATGAAGGAATCATCCAGGGAACAGCTACAGCATAGCTGCCCTAAAATCCACAGTGTTGGAATTTGATTTTTCTCTAGCCACTTGAAGGTTACGCACCCTATCCCTTCAGCATGGCCAGAACATACTAACCCTAGAGGGGAGACAGTAGAGGAAATGCTGCAAATCTGAACTCATACCATTTTCAAATCCCTTTCCCACCTCCCACAGATTTGTCTGCAGGAAGGAGTACTAGTTTCTGATCGCATGGCCTTATTTTTCTCTAATGTTCACCATCAACTATGTTTCAAACTACAGGAAAACAGAACTTTCCTCTTTTCTAGGTGTATCTACCAATGGTGAATGACTTTAGTACTCATGAAAGAGTACTGGTAGCTAGCAACAGCAAGGGGCAGGGTGGGCAGGCAGCTTCATGAAAGCCTCCCCCCACAACTCTGCATCAATCCTGACATCTGTCTCTCTGCTGTACTAGTGCTGAGGTTTTCCTGAGTGACTAAAATGGGCCCCAGTTCTGTAATATATACAAACTATGTATATATCAGCCAAATGGCACAAGTAGTCATGCAGCTGGTGCCATGCATTAGTGCTCTGTGATGTCCAGGCCTGACTGCAAGAACCCAATTAACTTGCAAACAGGAAGACATGTTGGACTCAGACCCCTTCTTTGGCTACACTGGAATTCAGATGTTGACTTTTCAAACTAAAACAGATATGAATCATGGAAAATATTTCCTTCTTAACCCCTCAAAGCACCCACTACTTGTGGACCCATGCACCATACAGTTGTGTGTTGGCTTGAGGAATTACAACTCCTGTGCCAAAGGTTAATTTATAGTATTCATCCAACTTTAGTTGCATGGTTTTAAAACTGTAAATAAATTCCTGTTTTTAAACAGCACAGGTTTTCAAGCAGGGAGTATAATCCCCAGCCTATAAAAGGAAAAGATTTAAAGCAGAAATAGGACATTTGACTTCTGCATATTTTGAACATTTAATCACTCTCTTGGTAATATGGAGTAAGTTAGACTAGCAGCATTTTTTTCAGCTGCTTCAGGAAAATACCTTTCTTTAATAAAGGCTTAATGGGCTGTAGGCTGATTTAGAGTCTGATCCTGCTTTTGCTGAAGCTAACTGTACAACCATTACTGACTTCAATAGGGAACAGGCCCTTAGGTTGTAAGCTCCTAAAGGCAAGAACCACAATATTTTGCTGTTTTTGCAGTGTCACTTACTCTTACAAAGCTCATTATATGTTAATAAAAGGTTTTATTTTAAAATGCTGTACTAAAATACTTTCAAACTAGATTCAGTAAGGTCAGGGACAGAAGCCCACAGACAACTATATAAACAAAAGGTGACCTTAAGAGAGGGTTAGATGTTTGGGGGTTGTGGGGAGGAACATGGAAAATTACAATAGGGTCAAAGGAGCAACAAGAAGGAAATCATTAGGCGAATCTGATCAACAATTTAGATGTCTGTACACAAATGCAAGGTTTATGGGGAATAGAACTGGAAGTATTAGTACATAGGCTAAATTATGATTTAATTGGCAGGAGAGAGACTTGGTGGGATAAGTGCTCATTCAGAAAGGACAGGCAGGGAAAAAGTGAGAAGCAGTTGCATTATACATAAAGGATTATATACACTTGTTCTGAGGTCCAGAGGGAGGAGGTGAGAGTCTTTGGTAAAAATAAATGGGTTAAAAATAGAGGGTGATGTCATGGTGGGGTCTAATATAGACCACCAAATCAGGAGGAGGAGGTGGATGAGGCATTTCTAAAACAAATAATAGAAATATCCAAAACACAGGACCTGGTAGAAACGGTGACTTTAATTACCCAGACATCTCTTAGGAAATTAATACAGCAAAGCCCAAAATTTCCAGTAAGTTCTTGGAATGCATCAGGGACAACTTTTTGTTCCAGAAAGTGGAGGAAATAACCAGGGCAACAGCCATTTTAGACTTGATTCTGACCAATGGGGATGAATGGGTAGCAAATCTGAAGGTAAGACAATTTGGGTGACTGATCATGAAATGATAGATTTCATGATTCTAATGAAAGAAAGGAGTGAGAACAGCCACATACATGTATTTCATGGATGGGAATTAAGTCTAGGCTCTTCAGCACCAAAAGCACAAGTCTCTACCACCTGAGCTAAAGGAGAATTCCTTGCGGCCAACCGCTGGAATGGATGGACACATACTAGGCCAAACTTGGCTCACATGTCTGAAGTCCATATGAGATCAAATCTCATCTGGAGCGTTACTTTGTAATAAACTATGGCTACATACAGACACCATCCTACATAAGACAAAATACCATGGAGACTTCTTGGCTCTAAGAAGTTCATAGTTATCCATTTGCAATTTTTTTTTAACCTTCAGAGACAAATCTCACACTCAAATGACCCTAAGAGAACAGCCATGGACTTTCCCTTAGACAGTTGTCTTATACGTCTGCTCAGTAATCAGTAACAGAATTAACAGTTGGTGTATTTATAGACCCATCACGACCACCCCTAGCTCCCAGACTCAAATAACCGGACTTCCCCTTTTCTATCAGCTCCAGGATGGTGCCGGTTACTTATTAACATGGCTCTTGGCAAGATGGGGTGGGGGCTAACTGTGATTATCAAGCTAACTTCATCCAAAGTTCATCCCAAGGTCTGAGGTAGTACTAGAACACAGTGTACACAATCCAAACCAAGGATTCCACTAGCTCTCATTCATAATGGCATACTGAGCTGATCTTCATACACAAATGAAAACATCACTTGATTCCCTTCCTTCCCCTTCCCCTACAGAAAAAACTCCCTATATTAAACATCTGAATCTTTCTGCAAGGTAAACTTGAATTTGTTTTTAATTGGAAAAATTAGGCTCAGAGGACATTTTCAAAATCACTTTCCCCTTCATTGAAAGCTACCTTAGGATAACTTACTAATGAGCTATCTCCTGCTACCTTTCCTCTTGGCTTAATTTACAGTCACTAAGTTGCTACTGAGCAGGCTGCTACACAGGCACAACCTTACATACTGC
The DNA here is from genome assembly GCF_002925995.2 of Terrapene triunguis. NCBI lineage: Eukaryota > Metazoa > Chordata > Testudines > Emydidae > Terrapene > Terrapene triunguis. Next base: position 25,659,343 of record NW_020664417.1, on the reverse strand, counting down.
TTACCCCCTCTGTGCCTAAGAAAAGCCACTCTAAAAGGCTAAAAATATGTAAATGTATTGTTCAAGGAATAAAGAGATTTTTCACATGTGGGTGTTCGTTCCCATCAAAATGTTGTTGTCAGGTGAATAAGAGCAGATCTTTTCACCATAAACCTGAGGAGTTTCTAATTAATATTTTATTCAAGCAGGCTTTATTCAAAGTGCTAATTTTCTATCCTCCGCTCCAAAGATCTCTTTCCTACAAGTTTCAGTGGTAGCTGTGTTAAGGTGCCACAAGGGCTCTTGTTTGTTTGTTTGTTTTCCTACAAGTGTTCTCCCAATAGGGCTTAGTCAGTCTCCTTCAGCTCATGTTTTCCCCAAAAGTAAGCCTGAGGTGATACCAGCACAAGGACTTCATAGCCCCCCTGCAATCAGTTAAAGAGAAGATGATGGAAACATTTAAGCTCCCTGACTCCAGGGCCAAAATGTTTGCAGTATTGAATGGGGTGGGCAAGGGATATCTGTGGCAGAAACCTAAGGAGAGTCTTCTCATTTGCTATATGCGCTAGGATGTCTTGACTATCTTTGCAGCAAAATCACTACTTTATTAGCAGTGTTGGGTTTCAAAACTGACAGGAATAGACAAGGCCCTGCCAAAATCATTAGATAATTTCAACCTAGAAATTATAGACCTTCTTGGCTAGTATTATAGTGAGATTAAGAGAAATACAGAAATAAATCAATAGATGAGATGGTCACACATGATCTTTGGAGGTGAAAAGGCATAACAGCAGAGTAATGCACTGGTGAATCAGGCATCTGGTTCTCCTGGCCTAGACCTGCTTGTAGGATAATGACATAGTTATATATGCCATAGTTACATTGTGTCCCTGTCAATGAAAAAAATTTCTTAAGGTAAAGAAAATGATCGGTCAAATGAATTGAAGAGCAGCAGAGAGGTCCAGTGCTAATTATTTCAGTAAAGAAAACAAGCCCATTCGAATCTGCTTTGCAATAAATATTTTGTAGAGAAGGATGGACAATGTATCTCATTAAACATTTAGTTCTTTTTAGAAACAAACTCTTGAGAGTTTACAAGGCAGTTTAGCACTTTTAGGAATGTTTGAAAAAAAATGTGGTTTTGTTTTCTGGGGAAATTAGGCAAGTTCAAAAACAAACATTTCCTGAATCAAATAGATCAGTTGACAACTTGTAGGGAAAACAAGACAAAAAAATGGAAAATAAACAAACTTCTAGGTTTATAACTGCATCACCTCATGTTCCCCGGAATCTCTGTTCTTGATTTGCTCTCTTCTGCAACCATTCTCTTTACTGCTAAGAAGCTTGCCTTTTCCTTTTCAGGTGCTAGTCCTTCTTCATGTTACTGCTCATCCCTTCTCTGTGCATTTCTCTGTCTTTACCACTAGACTTGCTGTCTGTAGCAAATCACAGCAGCCCTTCTGTCCTCCAACATCCTCTCACTCCTTGAGATTTCCTGATCCAGACAACTACTTCATTTTACCCATCTCAGGCCTGACTCAATTACTGAAATGGCCATTTGGTCAAGCCTCTGTTGTACAATCTGAATGCCTAATTAAAGAATAAATGAGCTGTCATTCCCTCCTCCTCAACCAAGCAATCTGCATGAAAAGAGGGGATGAGGAAAAGTAAACACAGGCCAGACATACAAAATTATATAATCAATGCCTGGGATACCAAGAAAGAATAAGCCATTTGATGCTGCAGAGCTTAAAGCCCTGACATGGCATTGACACAGACAGTGCTGACCACAGACTGATAGTAGCCCAAAAGTTAAACTAGCAGCTGGAGCACCAGGAATAAATAAAATGCTCAGAGAACTGCTGAAGCTTGACAAGTCAAAGTCACTCACAAACTATTGGAAGAGCCAGGTGGCACAGCAGCAGCTAGTTTCATTAGAAGTAGCAACCCAAAAGAGCGAGTCCACTGATCATGAAAAGAAAAGAATTGAGGATGAAAGAATTAGGTTCAACTTGAAAAGCTGAGGTGCCCTATCCACTGCTAGAGCCAGTGATTTTTAACTTTGATCTATGGGGCTTCTCCATCTGTTCTTGTGATAGGCACATGGACTGACAAGTAGAGATTTCTCAGTACTGGCTAGTTTGGAGAAAATAGAATACGCTACACAAAAAGGGATTACAGGCCAGGCATATCAAATGACACCTTGTCCTAAATACCAATAGCTAATTCCTTCTACCCAGTGATCTCAAAACACTTATCAATCCTCACTGTTGCTATAGGTCAAACTCAGCAATGGGGAAAGCAGGCACAGCTTCAAATGACTTAATTAGGAGAAGCTCTTGCTTCAGTCACGTCTGGCTCCTGGGTCTGTTATCTAGCCACATGATTCCACTCCTATACCAGACACTCCCTCTGACAATTATTTACATATTTTAGCCCAGCCCATAAAAACTTATTCACATTTGGAACTCACCTTCAAACATTTATTCACCTAGTCCATATGCCCCAAGTGACATTTATGGAAAATCAGAGAGAGCAGCAGCCTGGAAATCTCAAAACTTTCATAAGGGATGAATGGAAAAAACCCAGACTCATTTTTAATGTTGTGGTTTGCTGAATCTTTAATTTCTTGTCATCCAACAAGAATAATGCTAATGGTGTTGAAGTGGACTTTCGGGAATGGATAATTTGGTTATCAAATGCCTTATTTACCCTTCAGCCTTTAATTCAATTTCATACAACCCCATTTATTGTATTACATACTAGTAGTTTACTTTGAAAATTACTTAAATAGACACTGAGTGCTTTACTTTGTAAGCATAATAGTCTTTTAACTTAATTTTTTCATGTATAACTATATAAAATAAAATATAATATAGCCCTGATCCTACAGTTTGCTCTGAGTGGAGAGACTCCTGCACCCACATGGAGTCCCATTGAACAATTCTTTTATAGTGTCTCTAAAAGGTGATACGGTACTTCCAGGATGGTGGTTAAAATAAAATTGTCAGACACATAGAAAAACAAACTGTTGAGCAATAGTCAACATGGTTTCTGTAAAGGGAAATTGTGTCTTACTAATCTATTAGAGTTCTTTGAAGGGGTCAACAAACATGTGGACAAGGGGGATCCAGTGGACATAGTGTACTTAAATTTCCAGAAAGCCTTTGACAAGGTCCCTCACCAAAGGCTCTTAAGTAAAGTAAGTTGTCATGGGATAAAAGGGAAGGTCCTTTCATGGATTGAGAACTGGTTAAAAGGCTGGGAACAAAGGGTAGGAATTAATGATAAATTCTCAGAATGGAGAGGGGTAACTAGTCATGTTCCCCAAGGGTCAGTCCTCGGACCAATCCTATTCAACTTATTTATAAATGATCTGGAGAAAGGGGTAAACAGTGAGGTGGCAAAGTTTGCAGATGATACTAAACTGCTCAAGATAGTTAAGACCAAAGCAGACTGTGATGAACTTCAAAAAGATCTCACAAAACTAAGTGATTGGGCAACAAAATGGCAAATGAAATTTAATGTGGATAAATATAAAGTAATGCACATTGGAAAAAATAACCCCAACTATACATACAGTATGATGGGGGCTAATTTATCTACAACAAGTCAGGAAAAAGATCTTGGAGTCATCGTGGATAGTTCTCTGAAGATGTCCGCACAGTGTGCAGAGGCGGTCAAAAAAGCAAACAGGATGTTAGGGATAATTAAAAAGTGGATAGAGAATAAGACTGAGAATATATTATTGCCCTTATATAAATCGATGGTACGCCCACATCTCGAATACTGCATACAGATGTGGTCTCCTCATCTAAAAAAAGATATACTGGCACTAGAAAAGGTTCAGAAAAGGGCAACTAAAATGTTTAGGGGTTTGGAAAGGGTCCCATATGAGGAGAGATTAAAGAGGCTAGGACTGTTCAGCTTGGAAAAGAGGAGACTAAGGGGGGATATGATAGAGGTATATAAAATCATGAGTGATGTGGAGAAAGTGGATAAGGAAAAGTTATTTACTTATTCCCATAATACAAGAACTAGGGGTCACCAAGTGAAATTAATAGGCAGCAGGTTTAAAACAAATACAAGGAAGTTCTTCTTCACGCAGCGCACAGTCAACTTGTGGAACTCCTTACCTGAGGAGGTTGTGAAGGCTACGACTATAACAGCGTTTAAAAGAGAACTGGATAAATTCATGGTGGTTAAGTCCATTAATGGCTAAGGAATGGTGTCCCTAGCCTCTGTTTGTCAGAGGATGGAGATGGATGGCAGGAGAGAGATCACTTGATCATTGCCAGTTGGTCCACTCCCTCTGAGGCACCTGGAATTGGCCACTGTCGGTAGACAGGATACTGGGCTAGATGGACCTTTGGTCTGACCCGGTACGGCCGTTCTTATGTTATGTTCTTTGTTCTTATGGTTGCAGAACTAGTAAGTCAACACTGCAAATCTCTGTTCACATGTGGCCAGATCCTCTGATAGTGTAAATTGGTGCATCTCTATTAACTTCAATGGACCTATGCTGCTTTACCCTAACTGAGGAGCTGACCACCACAGAGAACTAGTGATTTGTGTGGTAAAATAGCCATAGGGCAACAGATATCCAGAGTGCCGGGATATTCCTGACTATTGGCCATGACATGTTCACACAAGTAATCTACTATTATAATCTAACTGTGGAATCTCACATTCCTTACTTTAGACCTTACAGTTCCTCCTGTGCTGCTGATAATTTGGGCAGTCCAGTTCCTCCTTTGATTAGGTCACTAGCTAGTTGTGATACTTCTTCTGAGGTGATACCTGCACATTCAATATCCTCTGCCACTGTTTTCTGCTAGTTCTTCTTTGGCCTTCCTAGCTTTCTCTTTCCTCCCTCAGGTACCAATTCAATGTCTCCCATCTTCCATATGTTCTGTCCAGTTAGATCATGTTGTGAACAGATGTTCACTCTTCAACAGGTCATCAACCACCTGAGATTTCTTTCTTTGATGATATTTTCTAATATGTACTGCTCTGTCAGCTTCCTTACTCTCTCCTGTTTTGTCTTTCCATTAAATGCGTAGTACCTTCCTCAGCTATCTGTAATGGGCAGCTTCCAATCTCTCTTTTTGTTAGCCCTTGTCATTGGCCAAGTCCCTGCTCCATATAGTGGTGTGCTCAGTACAGTTGGCAAAGTATAATCTGACCTCTACTTTGATGTGGAGACCTTTGTTTGACCAGAGGTTATTCATCCTTCCAAAAATTTGTTTTTCCTAATCTTCTATGAATATCTTCATCACAGCCACCTTCAAATGTCATCACACTCACCATATAGCAGAACTCTTCTACTGGTTTGATTTCTTTTTAGTCGATGTGCACCTTTGCATCTGTCGTCCACTTTCCTAATCTTGGTTTTCTCTGCATTTACCTTCAATCCAATTTTTGCTGCTTCTTGTCTATCTCTGATGTGAGGGCAATCATTCCTTTCCACATCATACTTAGTAAAGCAAAGGCAAGGTCATGTAACTCATCTCCACTAACCCATTTTACACTATCCATGATGTCTTTTGTTGACCACTTCCTCACCCAATCTATTGCTAATGCAAAGAAGATTGGTGATAACATATACCAATCAAGTTAAAGAAGCCAGCAGAGGCCTCAGACAGGGAAAAGCTCCTATGGTTGACAGAATTCAAGCACATGTACTAAAGGTGGGAGGCAAAATTCTGCTTGTGTAGAAAACCCAACTAAAACATGGGTGAAAAACAAGTGACATAAGACTGGAAAGATGGTATCATCATGGTATTGCCAAAAAAACATGATTGTACTCAGTGGGCAAACCGGAGAGCTATTGCATGGCTGTCAGACCCATGCAGCATTTTGACTGCCATCTTGCTGATCAGAATGAAGGTAGTGGATGAAATAGTATCAGAAGAACAGGCTGGGTTCTGTCCAGTTAGATCATGTTGTGAACAGATGTTCACTCTTCAACAGGTCATCAAAAAGCTACTGTTTGTCAAAAAAGTTGATAAAGTAGATTAAGATGGGTTAAGAAAGTGTTTGACTGTGTCCACAGAGAGACCCTGTGGAAAATGGCTTGACTGTATGTTATACCAGCCAAGTTGATCAACATAATAGGGAGTTTACACGATGGAAGTAGATGCACAGTAAGATCAGATACAGAGCTGGGGGCGTGGCTGGATGCTGTTACTGGAATTAGACAAGGGGTATGTTTACACCAATCGTCTTTGCGTTAGGAATCTTATATTATCAACTTGATTTGTTTTAACAACATTCCATTAACATCTTAAATGATTGCAAGGAACACTTCTGTACTATTTGTATAATAACTTTATCCTGAAGACACTTTGGAATACAGTTGTCAAGGCTGTATCCCCACCTTGAACTTTAGGGTACAAGTGTGGGGGCCTGCATGAGGACTTCTAAGCTTAACTACCAGCTTAGTCCTGGTCCGCTGTCACCATTCCCAAAGCTAATTCCCTTCCCTGGGAAGCTTTGAGAAACCTTTCACCAATTCCCTGGTGAATACAGATCCAAACCCCCTTGGATCTTAAAACAAGGAGAAATCAATCAGGTTCTTAAAAAGAAGGCTTTTAATTAAAGAAAAAGGTAAAAATCATCTCTGTAAAATCAGTATGGAAAATAACTTTACAGGGTAATCAAACTTAAAGAGCTCAGAGGACCCCCCTCTGTCTTAGGTTCAAAGTACAGCAAACAAAGATAAACACGCTAGTAAAAGGTACATTTACAAGTTGAGAAAACAAAGTAAAATTAAGACGCCTTGCCTGGCTTTTTACTTACAAGTTTGAAATATGAGAGACTTGTTTAGAAAGATGGGGAGAACCTGGATTGATGTCTGGTCCCTCTCAGTCCCAAGAGCGAACAACCCCTTAAAACAAAGAGCCCAAACAAAAGCCTTTCCCCCCCCAAGATTTGAAAGTATCTTGTCCCCTTATTGGTCCTTTTGGTCAGGTGTCAGCCAGGTTACCCGAGCTTCTTAACCCTTTACAGGTAAAAGGATTTTGGAGTCTCTGGCCAGGAGGGATTTTATAGTACTGTACACAGGAGAGCTGTTACCCTTCCCTTTATAGTTATGACAACAGTACACCCTGATTGTAAGTAAAACTGACAAAACACGTCAGAAGAATGTTTTAACTAGAATACTCTTGATCTAGATGAAACCCTTTTAATACACACAGAAACCTACAGAACCACAAAAATAAAAACTTTATAACCTATTCCGCCTTCTCCTCCAAAAGGGAGTGTCAGATGGGATTGCCTGGGCTGGCTTGTGAACAGACCGCTCCTGGCTTTCCCAGAAATTCAGTTATCCAGTTAGTCTACCTCCTCTCCTCTGGGCAGGTGTGGCTTTTCTCTAGCTCCAGGGAGGTTTGGTCTAAATCTTCTATTATTCTGGGTGTATCTGGTCAAGATTTCTGCCACCTCCCCTCCCGCCATACACAGACCTTGTCCTTAGGACAGCATTTACTCTGAGCTAGATGATGAAAGGGGAGCTGCAACATTAGCCTAAAACCATCTTTGCAGGCTCCCCATTGCAGTTCTGAGCTAAGCATAGATCAGTCAGATGGGAAAATCTGGCCCTAGAGGAGTTCAATTTCCAGTGAATCTTGTCTATTTAACATGTAGAAGGACAGAGGTTGTGGAACTGGCTAATTAAAAGTTATTTTCTGGGGTAGTATAGTACTGTAGTGTGGGGAAAATACATTACTTAGCTGTTTGCGGATTTGCCTTTGTTCTTAAATTCGTATCATAAACCAATGAGTCGAAACATTTTTTAGTGAAATTATGTATTCAAAACTAAGATTTTGCTGAACTGTTATTCATTTGGATGTTATATTCAGCATCAGAGCTCAGTGGACATTCAGCTAATTAAGTGGTTTTGGGGACAGTCTAATAATTTCCATCTTAAGACTTTTTTTGATCTTTTTATTCTGATGAATAGTTTTCTTTTCCAAGAGCTGACTCTGTCACAGAGACCCCCTTGAGACTGTCACCTGACGTGCTGAAATTACCTCTGAGCCTGTTTTCCCTGCCAGCTTGGGACTTTCAGAACCCTGCCTTGTTGAGCCAGACATGCTAGCCTGCTGCAGCACAGACCCAGCGTCCAGGCCACGTCCCCAAAGCTGCAGGCTTTAAGTGAAAACAGCTCTGCAGGTTACCTGACTCCAGGACCCAAACCCCAAATAAATCCATTTTACTCTGAATAAAGCTTATACAGGGTAAACTCATAAATTGTCTGCCCTCTATAACACTGATAGAGAGATATACACAGCTGTTTGCTCCCCCAGGTATTAATCACTTACTCTGGATTTACTAATAAACAAAGGTGATTTTATTAGAGTATAAAAAGTGGGATTTAAGTGGTTCCAAGTAATAACAGACAGAACAAAGTAAGTTACCAAGCAAAATAAAGCGAAAACATGCAAGTCTAAGCCTAATACATTAAGAAACTGATTATAGGTAATATCTCGCCCTCAGAGATGTTCCAATAAGCTTCTTTCACAGACTAGACTCCTTCCTAGTCTGGGCCCAGTCCTTTCCCCTATTACAGTCCTTGTTAGTTCCAGCAGACATCTTAGGTAGAAAGCATGACTGGCAGCCCTCTTTGTCCTGCTCTACCCCCTTTTATAGCTTTGGCACAAGGTGGAAATCTTTTGTCTCGCTGGGTCCCCACCCCTCCTTCTAAATGGAAAAGTACCAGATAAAAGAAAGATTCTAGTCTCAGGTAACATGGTCACATGTCCCTGTGAGACCTCATTCTTCATTACCCATGGGCTGGAACACAGGAAGGCTTGTAGGTAAATAAACCATTTACAACCAATTGTTCTAGTCAATGGGAGCTGTCAGGATTCTAAACCACCATTAATGGCTCACACTTTGCATAACTACAATAGGACCTCAGAGTTATACTTCATATTTCTAGCTTCAGATACCAGAATGATACATGCATACAAATAGGATGAACACACTCAGTAGATTATAAGATTTGTAATACCTTACAAGAGACCTTTTGCATAAAGCATATTTCAGTTATATCATAAAGCATATGGAGTGCAACATCATACTGACTGTGGAATAACTTTCAATATTCAGCTGTTTAGCTGAAATTCTTTACCTCTGATATTGTCTCCTTATCCTATCCTATCTCCTAGAACTGGAAGAGACCCTGAAAGGTCATCAAGTCCAGCCCTCTGCCTTCACTAGCAGGACCAAGTACTGATTTTTACCCCAGATCCCTAAGTGGCCCCTCAAGGATTGAACTCACAACCCTAGGTTTAGTAGGCCAATGCTCTTATATTTTAATAGTCTCATTGCAGAGGGAAATCATGAAATATGGACAATATAGATATGGCACTTTTCAGTGGAATATAATCAGTGTACGTAACTTTCAACTTTAATAGTATTGTTGATATGAAATGAATTTGGAATTCTCAGTTCAGTTCCCAATAAGTAAGTAGCCACATCACAACTACTGCCAAAACTGGCGCTCACTGGCCATCTTATTTGAAATCTCCACAGAGAGGCCAAAAGGCTGAACAAAAAGATATAGAAAGCAAGATATCCTGTTGCCATCATTTGAGTCTCCTCCAGATCAATATTAAGGTACATTGGTTTAGTCCGAATACTTTAAAATGTTTGTACCACTCTATTACTATACATTATTTAATCTTTAGAGATGGATATGTAGGGACCAACCTTGGAGTCCCTACTCAATTCTTATCAGAAAACCTCCTATAGATGTCAGTGGGTGCTGCCTGAGTAATAAGTAAAGGATTGCAGGAATTGGCCCAAAATTAGTAAAAACAAATTTGTTGTTTGTTGTGTGTCACAGTTAATATTTGCTTCTTATAAGCTTATTGAATTTTTTTTATAATAGTTATGCTATGATGAAAAGACAGTACAATATATACAAATATCATAGGACTGATTCTACCATTTTCACTCAGGCAAGACTGCCATTCAAGCAGTAGCCATGCTTGAGTAAGAACTACACAATCAGGCCCCCAAACATAACTCTGCATGGTAAATTTGTCATTGTCAGGTGTCAGTTTTCTGATCTCGCTCTCACTGGTATTGAGTTCAATTGAATTATTCCTGATTTACAGTGTGACAGGCAATCTATCCTCTCTTTCCGTAAGCTCTCTGAGTAAAGAATGCAGACTTGTTCGGAGAGACAAAATTCTGGCATCTTACTCGGGCAAAATTCCTACTGAAGTAAATGGGAAAGCTGCAGGATTTTGCTCCACGAGGCCTGTTCTTATGAGTCTAAGTTGTGTAAGTCATGTGAATCAGATTGACATGATGTATAGGATTATACTCTGTGGTCCTGATTCCACAAATACTTAAGCATGCGTGTAACTTTACTCACAAGGGAAGGATGACAACTCATGTTTGTAACATGCCAGTTATATGTTTGCACAGAATACACATTTAATAGAACTAATAAGAAAATGGGGTTGGGGGAAAACTTGTGAGAATTTTCATCTTTTTTCCAATCAAGGTTTTACAGTCAGCTCCAATTTTTAATAGTAATTTTACAAGAACGTACTGTGAATATGCAGAATCCAGTTTGGAACAATGGAAAACTGCATCTGAAAGAATGCAAATAGACACTTGTGTTGTAATGGACATAAAGGTTCCATCAACCCACCCTACTATTGATCTAAATACACATTGCAATCTATTTTCTCTATTAGGCTAAGTCAGACTCCTTATTTTTTACTTTCCTCAGCTTAAAATGAAGAGGTGTCTAATAAAATATATAATGGCTTGTAAGTTTTATAGGCTGTGGCAGAAATCTAGTGTATTCTCAAGAGACAGGAGCTTTTCAAAGCAATACAGTAAGCAGTTTACTCCAAGACTATCCACATCTAGACTTATTACTTCTTTTATCAAGGATGAGAAAGTGAATAGAGCAAGAAAGGATTAAAAAAAGTGTAATTCTGAATTACTCAGTTTCGCACAATAAGGGCTCCTCTGATGCAATCAAACTGATAGTGTTCCATATCTCGGCATTCGTATCCCTCTGAGCAGGGCCTGAGGATGCAGAAACTGCCATCTCGTATAGTTTCTAGAATGTAAATGGAAAAAGAAGAGTAGTTAAGCGTAGAAAGATACTGTACTTTGGTTAATCTTTGGTAGTCTTTATTTATATATACATAGGGTATTCAGCATAATATACAAATGTTTTTCATAGTGTACATACTGTTCCGGGTTCTGCAGTTATCTAATAAGCAGAGAACATATAGTAAGCCAAAGCTATAGTTCCAAAGACACAGTCCAAATAATGGCTCCTTTTGCTCACACACATTAAGAGGAAGGGGGCAAAGTAGCTACTGCCTCATCCAAGGTGCACTCAAGGTAGGTATAATACAGCTACTTGCATTCCCTGCATGCATAGGGAGGCCAAATAGCACTACTGGCAGAAACTCATGTCTCAGGGCATATCTATTGCAGCCAGGTCCTGGTTTTGCTCTTTATTGGCTTGTCCCATGTGACTAGTACTGGGTGGTGTGCATTATGCACCTCTTTTAAATGTGTAGCAGCTGTGCACCCACATAGCATTATACCTGCCTTGGGTCCTATAGAAACATAATGTTTGCAGCTACCACTACTCTGTTGTTTCATCCCCTCATCCCCTGCTCTCAGTGCACCAGAAGCTGTGAAACAATAAATCCTTTAAGCAGTAAGGGACAGGGAGCAGACCACTGTAAGCACTGAATAAAGAAAAAACAGCATGTTATGCTTAATTGAAGAGTGTAATGTAATACATATGCACAAAAGGGCTGAGTTAAGAGTGCAGAACTTTGGCATTTTCTTGTTTGAGTGCTGAGGTTTGCAACTTCAGAGTTCTTTTAACATTATATATTTCCCCTGCAAACACTGAGTGTATAATGTATATATGCCTATAATTATGCAGTGATAAATAATTAAATAAAAACAAACTATTCTGGCAAAATTATTATCCACAAGAGAAGAGTTTAAGTGCCAGATATGTATGTTCATTTATTCTGTTTTTTATAACATCTCAGAATGTTTCTCTGTTTACATTCCTAGTATGTATAATTATTAATGGGATGTCAGAACAATACTCATTCTTGGCACTTTTATTGCACCTTTCATCTAAGGAGAGGTGCAAGTTACTATTGCTTTCATGGTACATTCCCTGGTAGCTGTAGATGTTGGCCAAAGTATAAAGATTTTGACATGTGAAAGAGTTAAAAGTCACAGTATGTGGCACTGACATACTCATCCGGTCACAACCCTTGCAGTAACTTTACTATAGCTCTAGATAGTGTTTCATCAATCAACCAAAATGTGAGGGCTAACACTTATTTTTTATTTGACACGATATGAGGAGACAAGGCTGAAAGATGGTATGCCAGTGTTTGGGATCTCTTCCTTTCCTCTCCAACCTGAGAAAAACGAGTTGTTTACTTTTCGAGCGCATGCGAGAGAGAAAAAAACAAAACCAAACCAAACCAAAAACCCTAGAATTGCTGTAACTTTCTGACCAGGATATTTTAAATCTTTCTCTGAAAGATTAAGCTCAAAGATTTAGATCCACCCTAATGTTTGAGTGCAAAGTGAAAGTGAAGACTAGGATTTTCAAAGGCTAAGGGAATTAGGTGCCCAGCATCCAATGAAAGCCAATGAGGGTTGGTGTTTAACACTCTTAGGCCCTGCTGAAAATTCTATCCTAGAATTGGTGGAATGCTATTGAATGCTTGACCAAAATACTGGGTGAATTTAAGGCAAGTGTTATGCAGGAGATCAGACTAGAAAACCACAATGATCCCTCCTCGTCTTAAAATCTGTAAATTTACTCATGCTGACTTTTGGAGGCATCTAAAACAAACTGATTTAGAACAATAGTTCCAATTTGTGGTGTGAAACTGAACATCAAGAGCAAAGATAAATGTTTTCAAACATTGGGGGGGGGGGAGGTGATGTAAAAATTACATCATACCTGTCTACATGGAGTTGCACTGTTTTGTTTATTAACCAATTGAACTAGGAGAAGCATATTCTGAAATAAAAGAGCTTCACACAATGATTTGCCCAAAAATAACTGAAGGTGTGAAATGAAATCAATTTAGTTATTTCAGTTCCGGTTTGTGGGTAGATGAGCACACTTAGTGTGATTACTTTTTGATAAAATCAAGTTAGTTAAACTGGTGCAAAAGGCTGTGTAGACACTTATTTTAGTTAAAAACTAGACTTATTTTGGTTTAGCTTCACATTAGGAAATGGTTTAAGTGAAACTTTGAAATAAACCTTTCAAACTGAAATGAGAGTGTCCGCTGAGGGTTTTGTGCTGGTTTAACTAAAACCATTTAACCTACTGCACAAAGTATGTAAAATTTGCTCTGTTGGATCAGGACCTAAATATAGAATTCCTTCATAATGTTTTATAGAGTGGCTTTTCTAACTATAACCAAGTATTTAACTAGTTATTGGTGGTTGTAATCCATGATTATGGATGAAAATGACACTAGGTCAATCTTATTTCAATTTCTAACTGTCACAAGATTAAAGGTATCACACAAATCTATTGATCTCTTTGTGATTACAGAGTACTCCAGAAACCACAGCACTTTCCTTCCCCTCACCTTGCTGTATTTATACTCATAGATTTCTAAGTAAGCACTAATGTGCAAAATGGGGTGTGGTTTCTATCAGATAATCATAACCGTAGGGCATTACATAGCATCAGGCATAATCCTGCGCCTCTCATCCTCCGTGGCGGTGATTATCCCATGACAACCACACATTCTCGTTTTTTTTTTTTTTTTTTTTATTCCCTTTTTTTTTTTTTTTTTTTTTTTTTTTTTAATTCCTTTACTCTTCTGGAATTTAATTTTGGTTTTGCAAGTGTGTCTGTGTGTGTATATAAAAAGGGTTCTGATGACCACAGATTACTATTTGTATTGTACCGTAAAACAGTTTTCACATGGTGAGATTCATAAATATTGCTACTGCTTGGCACTGCAAATGGACACAACAAAATGCTTTATCTCATCTCAAATAGCTTTATAGTAGTGACATGTCTGCAGCTATAAGACAAAGGCACATACTTAAGAGACTGCTAACATTTGGGAATTTCCAAATAGCTAAAAGCTAACTCAGTCTCTTTCATTCATTTCTTGTCCTTCTGCTCAACTCTATTACCAGTAGGTCAGGTTAATTTCTCACCTAATGGGAAGTAAGTGGAATGTAAATGAGTTATGCTTTCATAATTTTAGTATATTGACTGTCTCTAAGCCTGATATTTGTATTGTCATTCTAAAGGGAATGTGAAAAATACTGATTTTGTTCCTTTTTATTTAATGCTGATCCAACTGTTTCAGATATCTGTATGCTCCTCTGGAGAAAGCAAAACTAAATAAATTCAACAGCTTGGGTTAATTGAATAACTGGAAAGGTATTGCTAAAGATTAATGGAAGCTGCAAATGAGATTATCTTGAGATGTCGTCATTTAAGCTACCTCAGAAAGGAGTGTGAGCTTCAACATGCCTCTGCATGTAGCTAATAAATATTTCCTAATTGGAAAGTAAATTACTTAATGTGCTTCCTGACAGTGTTTTCATAATGTCAGACTACATCATGATTTTTCTTTGAAGGATCTTTCCTAAAGGGAGGTGGTGCATTCATATCAATTTGAACTAATCCCTACATGTCGTGCTCTGTTTACTGCACTCTTGAGGAACCATAAAATATATAACTTCATACTGATATGGAGCCAACTCCTGGTCACCTTATTCTTGCGAACAGACTCATTGCATTCATTTGTTGAAATAAAGAATTAGTATAAAACAATTATTGAAGGATAATTAATATTCTGTTGTACTGCATATGCTTCTAATTGTGTAAACACCTTTCTTTCAACTAAAAGATACTATAATTGTAGGGTAGTTGCAAATTTAAAGTACTTTTCAAAATGTTGGCCCAAAGCATCTTGTTCAGACCTAATTCTCTGCTGTATTGTGACTTGATAAACTTCACTTTATTAAAAAAAAAAGTAGGATTATTTTTTTAAAAACTGATGTCTCTCCCCTCCCTTTAAAAATGTTTTACCAGGAGCACAGGGTAAATAATTAAATAGTCCCGCTATGCACTACAAGGAGAGAGGTGAGTTCTTGAATGGCTTTAGAAGTATCTCCAAGGAATATGTTATATAGCATCTTTAAATTGTGCTAATGGGTGGGGTAGCGGAGAGAGAGCATATTTATAAGAGGTGTTTATCAACTAGGAGTAATGAGATGAAACCAAGCAGGAAAAATGTAGGCTCTCTGGAAAATACTCCTTGCAGTATAGTTTTTTGGTTGTGAAAGTCTCCCAAGGGAAGTGGTGGAAGCCCCACTGAGTATCTTTTAAAACAAAACAGTCAAAGTACTAACGACTATGTTAAAGAGAACGTGTCTGTACTGGCAGGAGGATGGACAACATAACCTAATGAGAATTTTGCATCTCTGCTGTCATTTCTGTAAATGAGTTAAAAATATTGGCATACTATAGCTAATGCTTTTACCTGTGTCCACACAAGTGTCCCCACCATTCTCAACAGCTGCCACCTGGTATCCTGGTTTGCAAGAACAGATCGCCCATCCATCAATCACATGTTAGCAATTGGTATAGTCAGATTTGATATTCCACAGGGGTTTTACTAGGATGAAAATAAGAACATTTTAGAAAACCACATATTGGCCACAGCAGTGATAGTTCAGCAATCTCTTGGCACTTTCAAACTTAGCTTTGTGGAGTGCAGCATTTGTTTTGTTACTCAGTCCCCTGCTTAGGGCTGTACCTACAGAACCAATCTGTACCTACAGAATTGACTAGTTTGTGAGGATTTATGCCCCTTCTAAAAATAACCCCCCAATTTTGTTTCAGTATATCTGTCCATATAAATGCCTGTTCAGTTTTTGTTTTGGTTTTAAATCTTTCTTAGCTCTTGGCCTCAGTCATGAGGCAGCAAGTACCATGGTTAATTATACATTATGAGAAATTATTTCTATTGAATCAGTTTTTTAAAGTTCTCAAAAAGATTATAGCAGAAATCGAAGTGGTTCAGAATGTCAAGTGAAGAGACTGGCATGGACAAATTTCCATATACAGAGAGACTGAAAAGACTGGGACTGTTTATCTTAGAGAAGCACATAAAAGAGGACATGATAATGGTATACAGAATGGATGTACAGCGAAGGGATAGCAAACACTGCTATTCACTATTTTCCATAGTATGGGACAGTCAATGAAACTGAAAAGCAATAAACTTAGTCTCCTAGTCAGTTAGTGCACTGCTGCAAGTAAACACAGTGGGTTGTTGCAATCATCAGAAGAGACAGCCTTGAAAAGCTTCTTTGGCTAAGCGAAAGTGGATATAATAAAGAGAATCACTGAGCCAAATTCACCCTGGGGTAACTACAGTGACTTCAGTGTGGAGATAAATTCAGCCAAAGCTCTCTCTGCATCCCTTTAATTGTGAATGACAGCTCCTCATCTAGCTAGTCAGCCTTTCCACAGCATTTTCCTTCATGCATGTGTTTTCTCTCTGAGCATGCTCAGTTACCCCAGTATAAACTCACCAATCTTGGCTACCTTTCATATAGAAGGATTGGGAGGAGCTCTTATATTTTGGTCCCTGTTAATTGGATGATAGGTTTGTTGCTAAAGTGGTGAGTCAGCAGTCCATTGAAACAATGTGGAAAAACATTTTGCTCTGAAATCCAGATTAGGCTCTCAGCATGTGAACCATAGAAGCCTTCTGATGGTCTGTTTCCAAAACCCCAGAAATCATATTTTGTTTGAGTTGAAATCTTAGGTAGAAAAGCAACATGTTTCTTTGTAGCCTGCAAGAGATCAACCTAAAGAAATATTTCTAGTCTTGCTGCTAAATAAGTATAGCTAACCTTGTGGATGAGCCACAGAAATATTGTATAACTTGGCAGCATCTATAAAAGTAGCAGAATTTTTAAGTCTTTTAGAAAATAAGTTAGTGAAACAGTTCACGTCAAACACCAAAGTTTCAAATGAATAGCTTCTGAGTAGATGTCTATGAGGAATTTGAAACAGAGTAACTACTTCGATAAAGTCAGTAAAGAAACTACAAACTATTTTTAAAATCTGTATTCCTGCAGAATTTGTGTTTAAAAGAACACATTTGCATGTTTAGTAAAAGCAGTTTTATATTTTAGAATTTCTAAGAGCAGCTCTTTCACATTTCAATTAACTGTTGAAAGTATGAAAACTGTACTTATCCAATGCAGTTTTACTAAGGATGCTTGAAGATAGCTGTATTGATTAAAAAAGTGAATCAGAAGTGCCTACACTTGTACTTTCCCAGTTTTTTAATACTATCTATTCACAAATATAATGCAGTGACCTCAGCAGTGTTAAAGCAAAATACATTTCTAAGTGCTTGGAATGTGCAACAGTCAGATGTCATGATCTGTTGATATAAAGACACTGTTAAACGTTTGTTAGAGTGCAATTTTGATTAAGCTGAGATGCGTATTGCTTTTGGGTCACTTTTTATGATGGAAGTAACAGCCTTATGGAGTGTTAGAGTATGTTATTGATAGGGCCCTATCAAATTCACGGCCGTGAAAAATGCGTCATGGTCACACAGTCAGGGCCGGCTCCAGGCATCAGCCCAGCAAGCAGGTGCTTGGGGCGGCCAAGGGGAAGGGGCGGCACGTCGGGCTGTTTGGCAGCAGTTCGGAGGCGGGTCCCTCTCGGAGGGAAGCACCTGCCACCGAATTACCGCCGAAGAAGAAAGTGGTGCGGTGGAGCTGTTGCGGGAGTGCCGCCGATCGCAATTGCGATCGCGGCTTGCTTTTTTCCCCCCGCTGCTTGGGGCGGCAAAAACCCTGGAGCCGGTCCTGCACACCGTTGCCAACTTTCATGCAGTAAATAAGCACCCCGACTTTCACAATAAGCCAAAAATCAAGCTAATCCCATTTCAAAACATGGCCAAAACAAGCCAGTCCCTAAGAACCCCAACTTTCTATGTGACTAGATCATCCTGGCATGCAGTCTGGGACTGTGGTGGACCTGCTGTGCACCCATGACTCTCTCCCCCCTTCCCCTGCTTGCCCCTCCTTCCCCCTGCTTTCCAGGAGCCGATTAAAAAAAAGGAAGCAACAAGTTACAAGCCAAACAAGCAACAAGCTACAAGCCAAAAACTTGCCAACAAGGAACTCACAAGCCAATTAAGCCAAAAACAAGCCCAATTTCTGCATTTTTTCCCGCAGGTTTGGCATGTTTGGTCACGGACTATGAAACCTGGTCTCCACTGGTCTTTTGTGTACTTTTACCCTATACTATACTCCTTTATACTGTAGGGTGAAAATATATACAAGTACACAGCATTTCTCAAACTGGGGGTCCTGACCCATATTGTAAAGTGGTCGCAGTATTGCCACCCTTACTTCTGTGCTGCCTTCAGAGCTGGCCAGAGAGCAGCAGCTGCTGGCTAGGTGCCCAGGTCTGAATGCAGTGCTGGTGCCAGCAGCAGGACAGTGACAGAAGTAAGGGTGGCATAGTAAGGTATTGCCACCCTTACTTCTGTGCTGCTGCTTTTGGTGGCACTATAGGCGCCAACTTTCCCCGGCACCAGTGGGTGCTTGCGCCCCCCCCACCCCTGGCCCCACCCCCACTCTTTCCCTGCCCCTGCCCCCATTCCAACCCCTTCCCTAAAGTCCCCGCCCCAACTTTGCCCCCTCCTTACCCCTTTTGGACCCCTTCCCCAAATCCCCACCCCGCCCCCCCCCTTCCCCGAGCGCACCACGTTCCCCCCTCCCTCCTAGCGCTTGCCGTGCGAATCAGCTGTTTCAAAGCGCAAGCCCTGGGAGCTGGGGGAAAAAACGGGCACACGGTGTGCCCAGGGGAATAAATGGAGGCAGAGCAGAGGCAGAGGTGAGCTGAGCTGGGACAGGGGGGGCAGGGCGGGGAGCTGCCGGTGGGTCTAAGCACCCAACAATTGGTTGGCACTGCATTCAGATCAGGGTGGCCAGAGAGCAGCGGCTGCAGGCCAGGAATCCAGCTCTGAAGGCTGTGCTGGGCAATTCTGACTGAAGAGTTTTACATGTTTGTCTTTTGCCATTGTTCAATAAATATTCATGCTTTGTTACAACTTCATGAAATTTAAGATTTTTAAAAAGAACAGGAGTACTTGTGGCACCTTAGAGACTAACAAATTTATTTGAGCATAAGCTTTCGTGGGCTGCAGCCCACTTCATCGGACGAAAGCTTATGCTCAAATAAATTTGTTAGTCTCTAAGGTGCCACAAGTACTCCTGTTCTTTTTACGGATACAGACTAACACGACTGCTACTCTGAAAGATTTTTAAAATACTATGGCCATGAAATTTATGAAAATGGACTGTGAATTGGGTAAGGTCCTAGGTATTGACAGTATATAGGCAATATGAAGATGGAAATAAATACACAAGTCTTTCCCCCTGAATTTCTCATTTCCAGATTTTCAAATTTGGGTGTGTCCTTACTCAATATAAACGATCACTAAATGTCATTTTTGTTTGCTAATATATAAAATTGCCATGTTGGCCATTCATTGCATGGGATATAACCCAAATCAATTCTCCAACGAATTAATCGTTTTTAAAATGATCAAACCTTCGAAAGCATTTAGGTTTTAGCTATAGTTCATGTGACCTGAAACTTATCAAAATCAGTGCTGTGGAAACAGTTCTAACTTCTCTCTAAGGCTAGGTCTACACTACAGCGGGGGGTCGACCTAAGATACGCAATTTCAGCTACGTGAATAGCGTAGCTGAAGTGGCGTATTTTAGGTCAACTTACCTGGCTGTGAGGACGGCGGCAAGTCGACCGCTGCCGCTCTGCCGTCGACTCCGCTACCGCCTCTTGCCGCGGTGGATTTCCGGAGTCGACGGTAGAGCCATCAGGGATCAATTTTATCGCGTCTTCACTAGACGTGGTAAGTCGATCCCCGATAGACCAATTGCTACCCGCCGGATCGGTGGGTAGTGAAGACGTGCCCTAAGTTGCAGCTCTTGCCCTTCAGTTACTTCCTTTCTCTGCTCTGTGTCCCACACCAATGGAGAGAGAAACTTCATCTGGTATTGATGTTTATTCCTATTCCTTTCAAGTAAGGATAGGTGGCCACTGGTGCATTCAGGTGTGGTTCATGGTTTGAGAGTTGCTTCCGTCTTTTCCTTAGACATATTATCTTGAATGAATAATGCACCTAAGGTCCTATGGGCATAGGCACTACCCAGAATTACTAGTAACAGCCCATCCCAAATAAGAACAGGAACAAGACTTTGTGTTCTACAACTAGATTGAACCATTGAAACAGTGCTTGTTATAGGGGGCTCCTTTATGGAGTGCAGCTTGTCCCCACCCCCATATTGATCTCTGGCCCCATAGAACACACATCATGGGTCTGGGCAGAGGAGGACAGTGCTGTGGGAAGGGGCTAATGCCTCTCTCAGGCTGGTATGTGGAGAGAAGAAATTAATAGAGAATGTCCCTTCCATGCACACATCCTGGCAAAATTATTCCTTGTCTTCCCTCCAATCATGTTAGGAATGAGTCCTATTGGTGGGGTGGGACTAGGTGGCAGTGCAGCTTGCCCTGACACTGCCTAGTTCACATGCACTCAGGACAAATAGCACAGCAGACTTAAATCTTCACGATCCTCACTTAAAATAATGACATTGGTCCCCCCCACTCCACCCCCACTTTTTAAAAACTAGCTTTTCTTCCTAATTTTAAGTGTTCAACTTTATAAACAAGGCATCTGCTGGTTAAGTCAAACTTGGTAACCGTGGTAACCAAATGTACTTTGTCTTAACATGTACCCAACCTAACATTAAAAGGCAAACTCTGTAGCAGCTGGATCATTGTAAGCAGTAATCTGCTAAACCTTTTCAAATATATCTTGTGAGCCTCTCAGTAATTACTGACTCTACGTAACATGTCATTTTTCTGTCCTGTTAAGAACTCAACAGTATAGTTAGGTCACATTTTTATTTATCCCCCCCACACACACACCCCCGAAACAGTTTTTATCCCAGCTGTGAAATCAAAAAGTAACACTCGTGCATGCACACACACACAAACTATGTTTCCAACAAAGATACATTTTTTTATATTTTGTGAGAATCCAACAAGCCATATATGGAAAGAACAACTACAATTTACAGTTGAACTTTTACATTCCCCCTCTTTCCCCCATATGCTTGTAAGCCTTAAATTGAAAAAGTTGTGTGTTTTTTTCTTTGCCAACTAATTAGGTTTTAAAGGACTACGTCTTTCTTGATAATCTAGTTAGTTTTTAAAAAGAGCCGAAGTTGTTTCCAGAGGTGATACTTTAACCTCAACCCCTCAACTATTTTTGGTGGGATTTGCAAGTCATATTTTCCTATTTTATGTATGCACATTTCCCCTGTTGTTGTGTCAGACAAATACAAATAGCAGCTATTTAGGAGAAACCATGACACAGATTCACTTTTGTGGATAGCCACAGAATGATATACACTAGTAATCTAACTTGACTTCAGTGGGGCTACTCATACAATATGAGTAACTGTTTCACAGTTGGGCCGATTTTATTGTCAACTGTAAAAGTAAGTAACAATTATAAAATTTATCTTATACCACTTAGGTGATAAGATACTACTCTTGCACCTGAGAGAGGTGGCAGGGTTACAGGCAAATGTACTAAAATGGCTTGAATTTTTGGTGGAGGGGCACACAGCTGTCCCTCTACCACTAGCCCCCTCACTTGTGGAGTCCCACAAGGATCAATTCTAACCAATATCTAGACACAGCCATTGGGGGAACTGCTCAGACCACATGGACTCAACTGCCAGCGATATGCAGATGACTCACAAAACTATCCTTCACCACATATGACAATACTATGACCACCAAGATGGCCCAGTGCTTGGACAAGATCAGCGCATGGATGAAGCTGCACCTGAGAAACACAAAAGTGATGCTGGTGGGCAGATGAAAGCACTTTAGGAGTTTTCAGCTATGGTGTGGTCTCTTTTATTTGAAAATACTCACCCACAATTAGTCAATTAAGCCTCTAGAGAGTGTTCCTGGATTCCTCACTGACACTGAACTATCATAGCAGCATCCTCAAGTAATATTTTCTGCTGTCTCTTGTTGGCCAGGAGACTGTCCTATACTGGTGGATAATGACCTGTCCTCTGTTATACACATCTTTATCACCTCCTATGTGGACTACAGCAATGCAGTATACATGGGCATAAAGCAATCAGCTATTAGAAAACTCCAGCTCCAGATGAAGATCATAACAACTCCACTCCTCAGGAACTTTCAACCATGAGGGTAAAGCTCATCTGTTCAGGACACAGACTGCAACAAGCTCCCACAGGAGGTACAAACGTTGCCACCTTCCTCTCCAAGCGCAAGGTACACTTCAGTCTTGACTTGACTTAAAACACATAGTGGTATTTCAAATAAAAACAGAATTCACTTTAGATGTGGCCAAACAGTGCTGATGTTTGCTGTATAGTAATATTCTAGTAAACACATTTACTGGCAGTAATGCTTCTAGCACATATTAGAGAATAATTGCAGAAAGTGATTTTTTT
>NW_020664417.1:25467218-25636326 GCF_002925995.2 Terrapene triunguis | reverse complement strand
TTATTAAAAACACTCACAAATAGTCCTGGAATGATCGACAAATTTAAGATTATTCGTAGCAGTTATTCTCTGAATGATTTCATGTAATGAATTAAATTATAAACTCAAACTACAAAACAGAAGGCTCTTAATTCATAAATGGGGGTGGGGGTGAGGTGCGGGGGCAACCAAACTACTGAATAAACTAATTTGCTCAGATCTAATTAGAAGCATTTGAAACAACAGTGGCCACTGAGTTCTGCATTTGTGCCACAGCTGTTAGTGACATATCCCATATTCTAGTTTAGAAATTATATTTTTGTTGCAAAATAAGGATATTATCTTTAGGAAGGCCTCAAATCTTCAGGGAAAATACACTCTCGCTCTCTCTTTTTAGGTGAAATTCACTTTCCCCACTTGGCATGAAGTCTAAATAAGTGCCAATAAGTGCTGGAATCCACCCCTTGTGAATATGGCATACAGCTACCAATCCACTCTAAAACAGCCCATTATATGGGAGCTCTATGTGCTTCCCAAATGCAAGGTCAGTGTTCTCCCTCCATGTCCTACCCCAATGCTTCATTTCACACTAGTATATCTGAGCTGGCTCAGTGCTCATCAACCTGGTGTACAGGGAGTACAAAAACTGTCCTGTATGACTGCTCCATTTATATGTCCCCATCCCATACTATAAGAATATTGCCTTAAAAAAACAACAAAAATACCTAGATGCTCACAGACTGATTGCACCAGCAGAGTAAATAGGAGCTAACAATGGAGTTGTCAGTGTTTGTCATTAACACCACAAAAGAGCAAGAATTCCAGGATTAGATTAGTGAGAATTCACAGGTGAAGTATACCAGAAGTGTTGCTTGTTGCCAGTTTTCTAAAATAATTTCCCAGTAATTTGGTAGTGCTATAGTTCTTTCTTGCTTTTTGTATTTCTTATATACCTATATTCTATCACTTAAGAAAAAATATTTCTCAAATTCAATATGTTTGTATAACACAAAAACCCTCCTCTCCCCTATTCAATGTATTCAACATGGTGCAGTCAAGGCTTCTTCTTTGCCCAATTTACTCCCAGTGCCCTTCTGCTTCAAGTTCAGACTCCCATCTTCACATTCAAAGCTTTGCCCCGCCTAGATCTGTCTTCATTTGCTCCATTTCATTAAACCTTTCATCCCCTTCTGCTCGTGTACCTGTTCCTGTAAGGCTCCACGATCCATTTCATCCACCCTATTGTCTTCCTACTTGGAGTCCTACTAACACCTTTCTATAACAGGGACAATGAGAAAAATCAAAGAATCATTCACTGTTATATAGATGCAAGCCACAAGCAGCAGTGCTGTTATGGATTGTGAGTGCATAAATTACATTCGCTTTTTCAGCCAACTTTCTACCACAAACTATTTTCTCAACCCGCTTCTAAATTCTTGCTTTCACTATTTATACATGTGTATGTGCTTTTAACTATAGACCCCTTTTAGAAAGTCATTCCCTGCAGTTACCACCCATGACCTCTCAATCTTTAATCTTTTGTAGTACTTGAAATAAGAAATAACTGCAGTGTATCAGATAAAAATGGTGGCAACTTCACTTTTTAAATGGTATCAGTGTATGTATGTGTCTCGGAACACTATTTTCTCATGATCAGGATAAGAAACGGGGCAAATACATCAGCACTAATAGGAAGTGGCATCTGCTTTCATCCACCTTTTCTCTGTTCTCAGAGTGCAGTCATGGTGATCGCTTACTGTCTAACATTTCTGAGTTCAGAATTTTTTAATGCAATGAGTTTTCCTATGGGTTGTGGTACAATGCCACCCTGACGGTGTAAATTTGTAAAGTGAGTCTAGATAGGGCCTGAACTACTCTTACCAGTATTCCCAAGAATCAATGTTTCGAGCAGGTTGGGGTTAAACTTCTGCTGTTTATCTAACTGTGATTGTGGAGCTTAATCTGTAGCTGAGAGGGTGAGGTGGGGCATGTGAGCAGCTGTTACCAAGAGCAATGAAAGGAGGGCTACCCGTTTAGTATGAAGTTCAGTAAATGAATGGTTGTCATCCTCACAGTTATATGAGAGTGCAAAGGTCAGTCCTAAACCAAATTTTCTGTATAGTAGATCACATTGTTACCGCTAAACTACTGGGCTGTCCAGACAGAACAGGGCTGAAAGAAATAATCTGTTAGGGCTGGATCATGCAGTTACCATGACCCCTGACACAGAGCAGGAACCAAAGCATAACTCGGAAATAGAGTCTCATAATAACTTTACCCCTCACACACGAGACCAGCTGTGTTGGTTGGTTGCTTTGGGAATGGGGTGGAGGCAAGGCTCCACCCCCTAGTTATCTTTGCCCATCCACTTGCAAGGCAGGGGGATTAGCAGACTCAGAGGTTGTTTTCCTTCCCATGCTATGACCCACAATCTGTCTGCACAAGCTAACCTATCACGGGGATAAGATCAAACTGATTAAAAACCACACGAGAAAGCTAGATAACAGCCATAATACCCTTTTCCCCCCATCCGGAATTTGACTTCATAAAAATCAAAACGTTCTTCTAAATTTTGAGGTGAAATAAGCTTAATTTGACACTAGCTATACTAGCATGGGCTGGAGATTTGTTTGGCTTGCCTGACAAAGAAACTGCCTAGGCATCTCAAGGCTCTAAGTGCAAGTGTCAGTTGCAATGATATGCACATGCAGAGTGAATCTCTCCACTGGATAGCAACCTAACTGACTTAAGCCAGCTGTTCTCGCGCCCCCCACCCCCGCAGATACAGCATCCCATTCTGCTTTCTGAAAATGGAACATTCACACCAAATTAACCTGGGGCAAGATCAATTGTCATCAGTAAAGGAATTAACTTGTCTGATTTTGCAAGTGTGATGTGTCTATAAAAAGCTAAGCAAGTATTTTATAATGTAAAATCGTTTAGGACATCCTCCATTCTTCCACTATTATTCCTTTGGGTTTGAAGAAATGACTACAAGAAAAGGATAGATGGTACAGTTGTTAAGGCACTAGCCTATGACTTGGGTTCAATTCGTTTCTCTGACAGAGACTTCCTGTGTGATTTTGGGCAAAATCATTTAATTTTTCTTTGCCTCAGTTCCTCATCTGGGACTAAAAATAGGGACAGTAGTACTTCTCCATCGCACAGGGGCTGAAGGCCTCAGATACTGTCATAAAGGATGCCATAGAGAGATAGCAATATTACACTTCCTACTCATCCCTTATTGCATAAAACTTTGGTATCACATTAGTGAAAACAGATTTATACAATTGGAAGTTACTACCTGACTCATCCATAGAAGACTAAAATGAAGGGGATTCTTGTACTTTTCCAGTCTTCCTGTACCTTAAATGGAATTGAACAATGTGGTTGCAAATCCAAGATAGTGAATAAAAATGCAGTGTCTAATCTGACCAGTTACTTCAGAAACTCACCGTTTAATGCCACACAATACACACTGCTTGATAGATTAGGGAGAGGGATAGCTCAGTGGTTTGAGCATTGGCCAGGGTTGTGAGTTCAATCCTTGAGGGAGCCATTTAGGGATCTGGGGCAAAAATCTGTCTGGGGATTGGTCCTGTTTTGAGCAGGGGGTTGGACTAGATGACCTCCTGAGGTCCTTTCCAACCCTGACAGTCTATATAAAGATTGGGCTAATCATTCAGAGAATTCACAGAAAGAGAGCAAGGGACTTTTTAGTTCCTTTAATATTCCACTCCTCCTTCCAGTCATTCAGTCTCTCTAAATAAAGAACATGGTGGTTTCATTGTACATGCCGGAAAGTGCTTTACACGTGTTATTTTTTCTGTAAAACCTGCAGCACTTGCTGCCATAGTAATGCTCCTACACTGGTGCAAATGTGCTCGTAGAATGACACCTGGTGGCCAGACAAATGAACGACAAAACATTCCCCTGCCATTCCATTTCCCTCTCTGTTCTCAGGGTGCAGTCATCACTAATTAGAAATACATTACTGTTAAACAGGAGGATCTTTAGAGTACTTATAAAATACAGAAGAGCCTGTGTAGAAAGTCATATCAAAATTATACACTTCATCTGCAATTTTTCAAAATCTATTTTGGACATTTACATATAATAGTATCTTTAATACAACTGTGTGAATCTGCAGACAATGTTTTCACAATTCCCTGTGTGGAGTGTTCTGCTTCTTTTCTCTTTGCCTCATTTTGACAGCAGCTATCTTTCAATATATAGCAGCATTTCCAGTGTATGGTCTGCCTAGGTTTAGGACCAAGCCATAAACAATTACTCCAATCTGAGGAATACAAAATTACCACCTTTTAAAATACTATTTTAAAAAGAAAAAAATTAACAGCCAAATGGTTAAGGATGAAAAATAAATTAAGTCTACAGGCTCACAACATTTTCTGCATTAATAACTCACAAATGTCTTTGAACTAAAAAAACATCTGGCAACTGTTTAGTTAAAAGCAATTAAGAAATACACTGAAATCTAGAAAATAGCTCAGTAACTAAAAACCAATAAATACTTTACCTGAAATGTTATACAAAACAAAGGCTTGCAGCCTCTTGTTAATCAGATATAACACCAAAAACATATAGATAGAAGCTTTCTTATGGAGGGGTTGGAACAATGGTAAACCATGTGGAAAACAACCATGAAAAATATGAACATTGCAGACACTTGCATCAGATAGCTAAAAATTGACTTAAAGACTTGACAATGCTTTCTGGACAGCTTTGAAATACATTGGCTTTAGAACAGTAGTTCTCAAACTTTTGTACTGGTGACCCCTTTCACTTAGCAAGCCTCTGAGTGTGACCCCCCCTTATAAATTAAAAACACTTTTTTATATATTTAACACCATTATAAATGCTGGAGGCAAAGAGGGGTTTGGGGTGGAGGCTGACAGCTCACAACCCCCCATTAAATAACCTCACAATCCCCCGTTTGAGAACCCCTGCTTTAGAAAAAGGGAGTTCTGAGCAGATATTTTCTGAGTTGTTTTTCTTAGGAAAATGTACATGCAGAGGATCTTTATACCTTGTCAGTTCATTTGTCCCCACTGTTTTTCTTCATCACCATGAAGACAATTCTTGGTGATACGATTGGCTGCTGTAGAGAGGATTATGATGTCACAAACAGAGGACTATGGCGCTGATTCCTAGTCATGTGAAGTCTTCTTTGTATTGTTCCCCTAATGCAAAGCAGGCTAAAACCCAGTGAGGACCCAGCAACATGAGGATTTCCCTTGTGTAAGGAGACACTTTGGATAGCAGGCCCTTGTGTGGCTCCTGCACCACTATCCTACCCAGCTGCCAGTGTAGGGGACATGGCTAAGACACATCTCCACTTGACAACTAGGAGGCTTGAAGACACCTTTGTACCTTCCCCACCTCAGCACAGCTGGACATAGCTTAGGATCAAACCTATGACTTAGAGTGAGAAATCAGCAGCTGGTAAAGAAGAATCTAAGTATTCCTGCTAAGAAAAAAAAGGGTTAAAATAAAGGTGTTTATAATATATAAGCAAAATTGCCTCTATGCATAAACCCTCTCTGGAGTAGTGGTCATGAATATATTAGTATGCCACAACTAAAGGAGAATGTTATAGTATATAATGATTCACAAAGGCCAGGATCAGTAAACTATGCCTAGTTGCTTTGTAGTACAAAATCTAGCTGACAGGCAGCAAGTTGTACATATGGGCTTGCTGTTCAACCGAATTTATACATAAAGAATTTAAAGCCTGGGCAGACTCAATAATTTATGGAGGGTTTCCCAAATAAAAAGCATAGCAACAGAAGGCGTGACCTTCCACAGTATCAACTTTAAAGCTGGATATTGCCAAGAGACAAGTAAAGCTGTTAGACTAGGAGTATGCACAGAGCTAATCCTTGAGATACAGTGCAGCCAGATCAAAGATAGCACAGTAAAGGCAGAGGGAGGATTTTTAAACATGGCTATGTAAAATGCTGACAACTGATGGAGCTCAATTAAGGTTTGGAACATCACATTAGAATGGCCAGAGTTTTACGTACATAATGCCCAGAGACTAACAATATAAACACCAATTTTAGTCTTATCCCTACATGGATGCAATACATCTGGCGACAACAGAAGATGGACATTTTTAAAAAACAAAAACAAACAAACAACCCAACTTTAATTCATTGTAAGTTTTCTTACCGAACTTAAAAAAAAAAAAAAGTTAAATTCTTGATCAGCGGGCAAGTATTAATACAAATTGCCAAACTGTTTTTCAGAGATCTGTGTTAGACCTCAGAATGACGTTCAGCTAGAGAAGATTACTTTTTTTATGGATCCATGTCAGCCAAACAGTAAGTATTGAAAGGCTCGTTATTACAAACACAGTTGATTTTTGCAGGATAGTACAAAATGTTACCTTTTCTTTATGTGGAGACATAAATAACCTGCAGAGTTTGTGAAACCCTGCTAGGAATCCAGTAAAATCTAAATGATAATATATAGCGGCCTACAGCTTCCTGTCTGCCTTTGTGCGGTGTATGATCAGGTGTCTCTAGTATACCTTTGATTTAAAGACTTATAAGAAACATCTAAGCACTTCAAGTACTGTTGTTAGACACTAATGAGCTTTGCCATGGTACACTAGCTTTGTCTTTCTGATGTCACTGCATTATTTTTACTTTGCATATGCAGTGTGCTATGAAAGGTTGCTTGTTTCACAATCATTTCCTTTTATGACACTGGTTATTTGCACTCTTATAGCATCTTTATCTAAGTCTCTCAAACACATTCCAAATGACAGCATCCTGTAAATAGATAAAGAATTCCCACTTTAAGATGAAGAAATTGAGGCAAAGTAGGTGAAATGCCCCAAGTCATACAACGATTCAGTGGCAGAGCCAATGATAGGACTCCTAGGTTCTAACTACTTCTAGTCCAACCCTTTTCTGTTCAAGTGATACCATTTCACATTTAGCTTGCTATTGTCTTGCAAGTGTAGCATTTCAGAGAAATGCCTGGATTAACTGCTGTAATAATTTGTTTAAATTCTTCATGGATCTATCTGTAACTTGGTTGCAAAACTAGCTTGATTTTTGTCTTATATAAACATTCCCCCATTATATTAACATTTTTCCATATTTTTCCTCATGATTATGTTATCTAACAAAATACCCCTGTGGAATGTTAAGAGATTAATTGGCCCTGAAGAAATCATGATGTTTGTGACCTTTTTAAAAAACAGGTAATGTCTAATAAAAATCTCAAAAACTCACTGATATTTGGGAAGCTTTTCTCTCCAGCCCAAGGGAAAAATACATAAATGTATTATATGCTACTGTCTCATGCTATGATGATAGGAAAGTTAGATTTGAGAAGGCTGAATTTAAAAGGTTAAAGACAATCTGCTAAATATCTGTATCCCTACCTCCTAAGATATTTGGTCTCCTGTTTGGCAGCCTTCGTTACTCCCTTTGTGATACTCTCAACTATATTTTGAGGTATATATTTAAATATAGAAATTAACCTATTTTTCTTGACTATATTTCAGGTTCATCCTATATAGGAGGCCTTGTATTCACTAGGCAATGAATTGTGCCTTTCAGATTGTTAGGGAATAAGAAGCCCTTTCTCCTTCTCGTAAAATGTACTTGGGGGGGATTACTTTCACTTTTGTTACCTAGTCCCTCCTTGAACTCATAACTAATGCATTAGTAGGGCTATTAGTATTTTGAGATCAAGAGCTTGTTCATATAGCTTTCAGCTTGAAAGGTAGGTCTTTAGTTAAGAGAAAAATAATAAAAATATGCTAGAAGATAAGTACCAGTACTAGCTGCATATAAAAAAGTTTATTTTTTGCATTCAGACTAATATCTGCACTGTGTATTTTTCAGCCAAGGGCTACAAATGAGTAGTCTTTCATGCATCACTGCTTCTACTGATCAGAGTAAAATTTCCACCATGATTTTCTAGTGCTATTGTTTTTTTTTCTTTAAGTAGTTTCATTAGTATGTAGGATTAAAAGATATTTTTTAAACAAAATCACCTTAAGTTTTTAAAACAAAAGCAAACACATTCTTCCCCTCTCTCTTTGCTCCTCCCCCCTCAAAAACAACAAAACAACCTACTTTTATGTCTATAATCCTGTTCTTCAGCTGTGGTAGGTGGCTGGTGCCTATGAGTTTGCTATAGTATATTCAGCGTTCTTTACATTCCCAAAGGGAAAAAAAAGGCCTCTTTCTACCCATAAGGTGTCCAGCTGACCATTTATTTCTAACGTCCTTTAACATGCTGCACTGATACAGCTTTCATGTTTGACAAACATCTGTCTCACAATGAATTAGCTTGGTTTGACTTAACATACTGTCTAAATGACCTACTAAGAAGTCCTGAGAGGGAAATTTTATTAATAGGGGTTTCTTCCATTTTGACACTCTTTCATATGATTGAGCTTGACAGACATGGTAATTATTGATCCTGATGGTCATCGTACTGCATGGCTTTGTGTCATGAGTTCATTGATGTAGTGCTGATTTGAAGAATTCCCTCTGTAGCTGTTGCTCCTCTTCATTGGGCCACTGCTTTTGTTAAGTATTATTTACCATCTTTCACATGATTCTGTTGAGAAATGTATGGGGGTGGTGAGAGCCATTGAACCAAACTGTTAACCCTGTATATGAAGGAAATCACTTCAGGCCAGGGTGTGCAGCAGCACCCCTAGCACCAATGGAAATGTTTTAATCTCATATTCTAATACAGATGCTATGAGAAGTTATATTGATGTCTCAGGACAATTCAGCACATTGCTTGATTATTAGATTTTTTTATATAAAAGGAAATCCTCTAACAGCAGTGTTTTATTTTTTAGGGGTAGAGGGAACTACATTGGCACTGTGACTGAGTGAACGAGCCAATTTTTCATTTGGGTTCTGTGTTCACTTGATGCTTATTTGGCAGACAGTTAGGTGGGTTCTTTTTACTCAATTTTATTTTAGTGAGTGTAGAACTGTAACTAGTTTATGAAGGTCAATTCTGACCTATGGAGAAAATTCACTTGTCCACAGTTCCAGCCTATCATTCAGTGTACAGTAGAATGTTTAAAGGAAAAATATTTAGGATGATGGTGAGACATACTACCCACAAGGAAGCTGTAGGGGTTGAAAAGATTACTGTAATTTGATATTGCTATGAAAAGAATGAGCTCCTGTTGCAAAGGTGAGGAAGTTTGAGGAATTACTACTTAAATATACCAAAGCAGAGCAAGTGACCATGCTCACCCTTCGCCTAAGATCACTTCACTCATGTCTTCCTCATCAGATTCAAGTTCTCTCAGTATTGCATTTAAGGTTCTGCTAAATTCAGCTGCTGCCTACATCTAAGATCATGGTCCCTTTTGTGACAAAGTTCCTCCTCTATCTTGGTGGGTCCTGCGCTTATTGGCGGATTTTCTTGCCGCAGAGATTCATCATGTGGGTTGGGGAACAGCCCAGAGACCTTCCCCTCTGGAAGAACCCACAGTCCAGGTCAATTGGGAGGTTTGGGGGGGGAACCCGGGCCCGCCCTCTACTCCGGGTTCCAGCCCAGGGCCCTGTGGACTGCAGCTGTCTATAGTGCCTCCTGTAACAGCTGCATGACAGCTACAACTCCCTGGGCTACTTCCCCATGGCCTCCTCCAAACACCTTCCTTATTCTCACCACAGGACCTTCCTCCTCGTGTCTGATAACGCTTGTGCTCCTCAGTCCTCTAGCAGCACACCCTCTCACTCTCAGCTCCTTGCGCCTCTTGCTCTCAGCTCCTCACACTCGCACCACAAACTGAAGTGAGCTCCTTTTAAAACCCAGGTGCCTTGATTAGCCTGCCTTAATTGATTCTAGCAGCTTCTTCTTAATGGGCTCCAGGTGTCCTAATTAGCCTGCCTTAACTGGTTCTAGCAGGTTCCTGATTACTCTAGTGCAGCCCCTTCTCTGGTCACTCAGGGAACAGAAAACTACTCATCCAGTGACCAGTATATTTGCCCTCTACCAGACTCCTGTACCCCACTGGTCTGGGTCTGTCACACTTTTCTCACTCCCATGCGATCCTCTGCGTTCAGAATCCCTTTCCTGACCTGCCCTATCACCATCTCCTTCTTTAAGTCCCTCCTTAAACTACACTGCTGTCACGAAGCCCATAATTTCATTCAAGTCTACTTACATACATTTTTTTTAAATTATGTATACTGTGCTTCCCTGGTCTGATACACACAGGCTGTGGTCCAGCAGGAAGTGTTTTGGGTTATTAGACATGTTTGCTGATATTTCCTCTATTCTGTAGTTCTAAGGACATGGTGTGTGCGTGTAATAAAAAAAAAAAACAACCCACACTCTTTATACTGAGCTACACCCTCCCTTGCTAAGTAGTGATGACAAGGATAAAGTCATAATTCATTTCCTTCCATAATTTCCTCTGCCAGTAGGAAATAGCACATGGCAGACTACCTTCCAATTCAGCATCAATTCCAGACCATCTTCTCTGATTCAATTATAGCTACTGCAGCGGTAATAAAAAGGAGCTGAGACAGGTGAATGTGGTGGCACTAATAAAAAAAGACAGCTTTATGATAATGACTCGCTTTTAAACAAAAAGCCTCAGAACCCAGGAGTCCAGTGAAGGTGTGATATTAGAGTATGCAAAAAATACGTATATTCTAATACTGTTTCACACTGTGCAGGCTGAAGGAGATAAACCAGTAGCTGTGCCAGTAATTGGAGTAAAAGACCTCTCTTTCAGCAAGAGATGGGAGCTGAACAATATAGTTTCAGTGAAAAGATGTAGGTGCATTTATAAAGCACTTCTGGGAAAATAACTGAAGACAAAGGAGAAAGATGCTACAGAAAACTGTGTTCAGTCAGAATAAATATATCCAAGATAAAATGCCTACAACAGACTGTACTGTATCGAATGAAAATAGGTGATTCAACAAACTTCCCATTCCTTTGCAGGTTTACTAGGGGCTCTTCTCACCCTTATTTCTTATTGTCCCCTCGGCCTAAGGTAAGAATGCCAACTTTTATATCACTAGATTCTACCAGCCTGATCCATTCCCAGTTAATGCAAATAGTAGTATTAAAGTACATCTTTATCAGGAAAACTAATGGTTTAAAAATAACTTGAAAAAATAATTTGATGTAGGTCTGTACTTAAAATCAGGAAGGATTCTAATATACATAGTATTTTACGCATAGAGCCTTTGAGTTTTACACGCACACAGAATCAAAGATGTCTGGTCCCATAAACATATTAACATCAGAATCATCCAGGTGCCAACACTGCAACTGGATCTATGTAGGCAGAGCCCTATTTATTTCAAGAAGTTTCACTTTGGTAATTTCACTGAAGAACTCAAACCCCAAGCTGTTCTTATTCAGCCATCTTTGTTATTTTAGTAGTATGGTTTTGTCAAACTTTTTGTTGGGGCAGAGTATTAGGTAAATGCAATCATATTTACATAATTAAGTCTTCTTAAGGGACATATACAAGTGAAGGACTAAAACGAAGAACAAAAGTGTCTGTCAACATTACTTAAATGCATTTCATTATAGCTTTTCCTTGGAATCCAAGATTGATTTTGCTGTAAGGAAATTAATGTCAACCTTCTATCTGCATTGATTTCTAAAGGTTGAGCCTGCATGAAAAGAGTATTATTTAAAAAAACCCACACACTTTCAGAAGGAAGCAATCGAGAAGCAAGTCATAATGGTACAATTTGAAAAGCAATTTCTAAATCCATAAGCCCAAGTTCAATCCTCGTCCACTGAACACAGTGAAAATGAACCTGCACGTTTTCGTTATTTGACTCATACTTTTTCCCCTTAAGGGAGGGAGGGGAAAACTTTGTTTTTTCAATGAAATAAATAAATAAATATCCTAAAGAAAACCGGTTTCTTCAAAGTTTTCTACCAACTCTCCTTGTTAGGCACCTAAATATGTATACATTGGCCTATAAGCTATTCTACTATAAAATACATTTAGGAGCATATTTGTTTTACTACCTAAGTTTTCCGAGTATTTCTAGAGATGTCAACAATGAAGCAAAGGAAAAAAATGGTAATACTGCAAGTGTGCAAAATGAATGCAGTGATAGTATATAAAAAAAGTGATTGAGAAAGAGTAACAAGCCCTTGGTCTTCAGTGGAAGACCACACATGGTGACCATTTATACACCTGAGTGTTGACGAATTGTCCTCACAATTCCTTTGTAGTCAGCTGAGCTGCTTGTGCAAAGGCTACAAGTAAATCCATTGACAGCAAAGGAAAAAGTTAAACAAGAACTCCATGTTGAATGAAATAGCGGAGGAAAGTCAAATGGAAAATTAGAAAAGACTAAGATCCTTGAGGCTGATACTTTAGTGTTAGGGTTTGTGTAGAGCTAGAATTCATTATCCATGCAAAAAGAAGAATATGTGTAACATGCTGGCCAGTGCAAGCACTGTCTGATCATTCCAGTCATTATTGCCTGATGGTTTCCCATTAGTTCTCATTGAGTCTATCATCTTCCATGAGCTCAGGTTCTCAGCTCAGAATTGTTCTGAGAAAAGCACTTGAGCATGGGTTTAAATCCCATTGCCTTCAATGGTGAGTAAATGCTTTCCTGAGTAGTGATGTTTTCCTGAGTCAGGGCCCAAATGCTCAAAGCAACTCCATCACTAAGAAAGTCATTCAGACATAACTTAATAATAAAGCATGGGGGGTGATTGGGACAGTGGTCTGTAAGTAACTGCATCACTTGAAACTATTATAAATCAAGGTTTGGTCTGAGTACAGGTTTCAGCCCTTTCACCCACTGGTCTTCCAGAAGGGGAATAATGTGCTTCATTCAGAAACCATGAAGGAACTCATGGTTGCTGGCATTTGACTGTTAGTCAGAATCTGCTTTGCATGTCTAAACACACTAAGGAAACAATTTCTGGCCACTACCTTCGCTGCTCTGATTTAAAGAAATTAGGCCAAACTCTGTCCTTAATTAAACCTGTACACTGCCAGTACATTTCAGTTATATTTTAGACAGAAAACTTTCTATTAATCTTAAAATCTGATTTGCTTCTATGGAAGGAACTAACCCACAACTTACAGATTCCTTCTAGCTATGAAGTTACCCCACATTAGACACCATTTTGGTTCTTCACTTGTTTTCGGAGATACATTGCGAGTTCAGGAAGCCCCTGCATGTAGTGTATGTTGATCTTAAGGCTGCATTTGATCCAATAGACTGTCACATTATGGAAGTCCCTACCACTCTGCTGGTCTCGATTAGAGAGTTGCATAATGGAACCATTGCCAGTGTTTGTCTGGGGAACCAGATATCAGCGCCTTTTAAATCAGTATTTGGTGTTAGGCATGGTTGCTCTTTCGTCGTGCAATGGATTTCATAATGCAGCATTCCGTCAGGTCCATAGGCATTGAGATCGGTGATCTCTTACTCACAGAGCTTGACTACACTGATGACGTTGTTCTTTTAGTACGGAGCCCCGACAGATTTTGTGAGGCACTCCAGCATATGGAGGAGGAGTCAGCTAAGATCGTCCATGAAACATGGAGACCAAAGACAAAACTGCAAAATCTAGGACCAGGTCCACCCGCCTCTCCAATCTCTTTGAACAACAAAACTGTCAAATCAGTTTCCAGCTTTTGCTATCTGGGTTCTATACTTACCAGCTCCTCCAATTCTCACATGGAGGTTCTCCATCAGATTGGCATCGCAACATCTGCCGTAGGGAGGTTACAATGGATATGGAATCAACATCTTAGTATGACAACCAAGTTCAGGATTTATTGAAGCTGTATTCTTCCCATACTGTTGTATGGCTGCGAAACATGGACACTATGCTGCTCAGACTGGACAGAGCTGGAGGCTTTCCACACAAAATGTCAACATCATATATTGGGCATAAAGTGCAATTCAGATGTTTGTGGTCGCTTGGGTCAACAGACTACTGGGGCCATTGACCACAGGTGGCACCTTATGCTTTTCGGACATGTTACAAGGATGCTGCAAGACGTTACAGCAAACTCTGTTCTCTGAGTGGCTTGTAACATCCGGGATAAAATTTGACCAGCTGAAGGCTGTAGGTGGGCCAGAGGCAGACCTCTTATTACATGGGTTCATCAAGTCTGTTCAGATATTGGACTGTCAGACCATCAAGTCTTTGCGGATACGCAGGAACAGACCAAATAGCAAACGATCGCTACGGCAAAAAATGGCTAAGCATTGAAGAAGGAGAAGTCAAGAGATGCCACTGTTTCCTATGCTCTGGGACTATAGTCACATCGTGACTCTAGTATATAAAGTAGCTATGTTTTATCATTGTTCTAGCTAAGATTTATACATTGGGTTTTCACTACTTTTAACACATCTGGACAGCATTTCCTTGTACTAGCTATCCCAATATAATGGTCAGTTTTGTTAGCAGTCTCATTAAGCGGTAAAAGCCACTTACTTGTGAACTCTTGCTCATTAATTTGGGCTTATTGGCAGTGCATATCCACATACTGATAAATTCTAGAAAAGCCTGGAACTGTCTGAGAGAATTGTACAAGTGATAAACCTCCATAATGAAATTAAGCAAGGGAATGACAACATGACCTGA
Organism: Terrapene triunguis; assembly: GCF_002925995.2. Taxonomy (NCBI): domain Eukaryota; kingdom Metazoa; phylum Chordata; order Testudines; family Emydidae; genus Terrapene; species Terrapene triunguis. Next base: position 25,621,731 of record NW_020664417.1, on the reverse strand, counting down.
TTCTCCTGGCACCAATCCAAAACTGGCACAAGTGGAACATGGTATACTTTAGTGGAGCTATTAAATTTATATCAGTAAACCCCAAAGAAGAATTAGGAACAACGTTTTGAAAAAAAGATTTGTTCCTCAGGACTACCTTGTGATTCCCCCCCACTCCAAGAATTTTGGAGATAAGACATACTTACAATCATCCATTATCTAAAACCTTTGTGGTAGCAATTGCATCAAGTAAAAAAACAGAAATGTATTTATAGACTGTTTTAGTCATCATATTCAGTGGTATTTTCTGTTCCATTTCCATGGTTTCATGACCTGCTCCCCTTGAGAGGAGAATATGATTAGCTTCCTGAATTCTAACTCATGTGGTTTTCTATTGTTAGCCCAGATTCATCTAACTGGATAGTAAAGTTAAGTGCTGCAGGATTTATCCCCATGAGATTAACAGAGCCTGGAGTCTAAAGAAAGTTGTAGTAGCCTCATTGAGAGTTTTCATGTAAACCACTAAGGAAGGGATAATTTTAAAGCATTTTACATCTACCTAATGTGTAGACATATATAATGAGAATGGATTTCATACATGCTCTTTACTTGACTGAATAAGTGATTGAAATAAGTTTCAATTTAGAGAAGATACTAGATAATCATGTTTGCTTCACATGTGGTAGACAAATGAACTTTAATTATAGACAACTCTAGTAGTGATGCCTAAGGTTAAGGTTACATAATATTTTCTATTAGAAGACCCAGTACTCAGTTGTGTATTAAAAACCACCTATATTTTGGCAGGTCTCTGTTCTGAATGTGTGGGGTTTTTTGTTTTTGTTTTTGAAAATTCCAGCAAATGTAGGTTAGCAATTTTGGAGAAATAATGTAGGGAAAAATGCATTTTGCCCAGGTGAAATTTCAAATAGTTTTGCTGAGAAGCCCTCCTCCAAAGCAATGAGGCGCAAAAGGCTTGAAATTGCAGAAGGTGCTACCCTGATGCCAGAGAGGTGCATTTTGCCATCCCCATGAAAGTTTGTCCAAATTTGGCCAAGTTAGGAACACCTAAAAAAAACAAACAAAAAAAACCCTGCCACTCATACATGTTCAGTAGCGGCTTGTTAGATGATTCCTGAAGACTCTCTCTGCACTGAGCATTCTCCATCCCCTCACAGCTCCTGTTACTGACTGAACTGCACATGCACTGCCCCTACAGAATAACTGAGTGTGTTCCATCCCAGGGCTCCCAGAATGAACAGAACGTCCCATATAGGAGGTGACTCCTATTGGGAGTCAGGAGCTGTCATCAGCAAAAGTCTGTGAAACCCACTGTCAAAATGGATAATCTCCCTGTACTGGCTGGTTTTCAGAGTAAGACAATTATCAGTTATCCTTTTAGCTCAAATAGCAGAGACCTATGTGATTGATCTCAAGGTTCCAGCCCTGCTGGTGACCTATGTGGTTGTATATGATGGGGTTGTTTTTTTCAATTTATATTTAAAAAAAAAAAATCACCACATGATCTTAGGAAGTTTCAGTATAACTACATAGAACACATTAAATTTACAAAACTAAATACTCAGAAGTTTGGGGATGTCAGGATTAAGTCTACCCATATAACCCTGATATGATCCCCTTCTATGTGTTATGATAGTCATTAATTTCATAATCATACCATTTTCCCCATAGGACCCTGGCTCATTCAGGGCATGGGATGGCTGGCACTCACTGAGTAGGTGGCTATTAATTTTTTCTCATCCTCATCATTCAAAGTGTGGCCCAGGTCTTATTTATTGAGCCAAATAATTTGACTAAAGTAGATCTTCCTGAACGGTATCCAGTCTTGATTTGAAGTCATCAAAAGACAGAGAATCCCCCACTTCTCTTGGTAGTTTGTTCCAGTGTTTGAGTACTCTCACGGTTAAAAACTGAGGAACTAAATCTCAGATTAGGATCAAACACATCCAGTAATTCTGGATGTCCAATTCAAGACACCTAGGTCTATATTTTTACAAAGTATTTAGCATACATGTTCAGAACAGAACCCTATTGACCAGAGTTGCAGTTGTGAGTGCTCAGTACTTCTGAAAATCAGACCCTAGGTTTCTGAAGTTGGGTACCCAGAAAGTGAGGAACATAGTGGCCAATTATGAAAGTTTTGGTGCAAGTGACTGCCCAGCAACACCAGGAATTCTGTGGTAGAGGCAGGGATAGAATCTAGTTCTCCATCATGCTATTCATCTGCCTTAACCACAAGGCCATTCTCACTCTTCCTGCAATTCCCTGATTCATTCATTACACATCTTCCAACTTCTGCAACAAATAAGGCATGGGTCATCCAGATAAACCCTAATCCATTACACAACCCTGATTTATTTCCTGAGCATGGTTCATCCTGTGCACTGAATGGGGCAAGAGTCCTGTGGAAAAAGATAACATGATTATGTAATTTAGGACATATTTCCTAGGCAAAAGATGGCCAAACTAAGGTTTCATTTCCTAATTTTTGAATGCTTGACTTTGCACATTATGTTTGTAAAATCTTTTTGTATGACAATATATACATTTGCCAATTTGACATTTGACAAATTATTTCATTCACATTGATTTTGACATGGGAATCGATGAGAAATAAAATTTGAGATTTTTTCTGTGAAATAGTCTGACAAAAACTGATTATGTAAAACCCAAGAGAATTAAAATAGAATGAGATTTCATTTACTCAATCTTGATTTGAAAAATAAAATGATGAATAAGTTATAAAATGCAGTATGTGAACTGGACTTCTATGGATTTTTTTTGTTTACAATTTAACATGATATTACAAAAACAAAGATCTCTCTCTCTGAGACGTATGTTCATCTAGATGCACATACATTAGTTGTGTGGATTCTGGAGTGAAACTTCAATTCAATAAGATATTATTGCCAGAAGAACAACAATGGACCTGATCCTTGGCCACTGTTGTGGTCCCTTTATATCAGTGGAACAGATGAAAAAGGACCTTAAACCAGTCCCAACTGGACATTTGAGAAATCTCTCAGCTTGGCTGTGTTACATACTACCTCACCTCCAGCATAGAGGGCATAAGAAAGCAGAGGCTAAGAGCTTGGAGTCAGTGCAATGATCCTTAGTGGATCACTCCAGCTAGTGTAAACTAGAGTATCCCTGAAGCTGTTCTCACTGTACCAGGGGCCAGTTTGGTCCTCCACTGGCCCTGGGATTGGATGAGACAGGTGGCTTAGAGCCACCTATGCTGCATACATAGTGCAAAGGAACTCTGACCCTAATTCAGTTGTGGTGTTCTTCCCCCCCACCCCACTCACCCAAAGCTATACTTTTTGTTTTGTTTTTAAATGAAGATTTACTTTAGGACTTCAGTATCTTAGGGCTTGCACTTGATATCTACAAAGTCTTTTTTTTTTTTAAATAAAGAAGCTGATACTCATTGTAAACCACAGAACATGTTGTAAATACAATATTTTAACCATGTGCAGCTTTTCTATTTTTGCAGTGTTAAAAACATGAATGCAGAGCATTTGCAAACATGACTAAACAGCTATTCATCCTACATCTCCTCTTTTCGTTATGCTGGCATTATTTTATAAATAAAACCTTCTGGGTTAGTCATTACCAAATTATTAACATTTACAAAGATTTGGCTCTGGATTCTCCTTTGGGTTGTTTCATACTCATTCATTCACTATTAATTATAAACTAATAATAGTAGTGAATATTCAAAGTTGGTTTGCAAATGGAAATAAAATCTCATTCTGCGAATCAGTTTAAGGGCCTAGAATTTGGCTGTAATTTAAAAAAAAAAAAATTACTAATGTCTAAAAATTGCAGAAACCAAAACCACCACCATGTAAAAATCACATTTTGATTCTACAAAGCAAACAAACACAACAGAGAGAACTGTGGTGATGCAAATAATGTATTCCTTATTGTAATAAGTTTGTAGCAGGTTTATTGTCTCTTGCTTTTTATTTCTTGAAAGCTTAAGGTGATCAAACCAATGTTTTCATAACTGATTAAAAAACAGCTTGACAGTCAAAATCCCCAAAGGACATTTTTTTCCCCTTCAAGTTCAACCTTGAGCTTGACAGTTCCCTGCAGCTGGGTGAGAATTGAAATGGCTTACTTGAATATAGTTTATTAATACTACAATGTATTCCATGAGACTGTTTTTCTTTTTGAACACTTGCTCTATACAAAGAGGTGCTGCATTCCAAAGCTAGGCGTGAGATTGAAAGATACAGTTTCATTTAATTGGGTATAAGATGAATTATAGTCTTAGTAGAACCCTTTGAGGCAAATTCTGTCCTGACTTAAACTGTGCTGACCCTTTGAATAATATCCTGTGAATCACCCCTAAAGTCAATTTTGGTCTGAATGTCTTCATTCTTCTCTCATGCCACTTTTACACCTGATAATTCCCTTGACTTCAGTAGAATAGGTCTGATTTACATCTCTGAGAGCAGAGTTACTGTTATAATCAAGCTTGAAAATTTTAGGCCAGATTCTGATTTAATTTACATGAGTTTAAGTCAGTGGAGATATTCTAGAATTAGGCCTGCCTGGCTATGTGTTGCATTAGCTATAACTGCAATCTGGATAAGAATCACATATATTACATTAGGCCCAACGTTGCTCCCATTGAAGTCCATGAGAATAATATTGGCTCCAGTGTCTTACAGAAAGACTAATAATAGAATCAGAGCACTTGGAAGGGACTGAAGAAGTCATTTGGTGCAGTCCCCTGAACTCATGGCAGGATTAAGTACCTAGACTATCCCTTACAGGTATTTGTCTAATAACCACAGATACAAGCCATTCACAATATCCTTAACTAGTGTAAATCAATGCAGATCCATTGACTTCACAGATCTAACCCAATTTAAAGCAATCAAATATCTGGCTGTAAGTTTGTGATCTCTGAATAGATTTAATTTAAGATATTTAAGCTGTGGTTGGCAATTGACAATGTCTTTTGTTTGACACTTGTACCTGAATATTAGTATTAACCAGATATATGTTTCAGAATGAATAAACTCACCACATGCAGGGATCCCTTCAAAGATAACCAGCCATTTTCCATTTCTGCACACTAAACCACGAAACAGAGAAATTAGCTTAATAAGATAAAGTTCAGTGCAGGGTATGCATGCATATATTCAGGAAACAGTATAAGAAAGCTCCATACTGAAATCTCCTACATATATTAAAGGAACAGAAGAGATTACATAATTGCAAAACTTATCCCTAACTGCCCCTCCAGGAGAGACAACAGCTCACACACATTGAGTACTCAACCTCTTTGTGAAAATGGTCAAAGGACATGTTTTTAAGCAGTGCTCCCTAATCTTTAACGTAAGAGTAGATCTGTAAGGAATTGATGCCAAAACCCTCTGGCTTCCCAATAAGGCTTCAATCATATAATTAGCTCTGTTCAGGTGTACGCTGATGCCATACAGAGTCCCACTGAATGTAAGGTCGTCTGCACAAGTGTAAGTCTGCCCACACAGAGCCATTTGTTGGATCAGGGCCTGAAGCTTCTCTTGGGCTTCCATAAACAAGACTTTAGGAGTCTAAAGAACATGGTAAAGACATTGAGACAAGACAGAATTCTGTAGAAGTCTAGAATTCAATGTTGTCAGATGGAAAGCGTGCTCACAGTTGCTATTATACTATTTTTTACATTAGTATGGGTAGACTTAAAGTATATTGTAACGGGGGAAATTTTTTTACTGTGTATTCTAAAGAAAGAATAGAATTAAGCTTGATCGAAAGCAACTTCCATAGTCATGCTAACATCCACATAAACTCACATATGCTTTTGGGGCTCTGAAAGAGGGATTATATATTTTTATTTACGTTTTGACTGAATATTGTGGCTCCCACTGGCTGCGGTTCGCCGTTCCAGGCCAATGGGGGCTGCGGGAAGCGGCGCAAGACAAGGGATGTGCTGGCCGCTGCTTCCCGCAGCCCCCATTGGTCTGGAGCGGTGAACCGTGGGAGCCATGATCGGCCGAACCTGCGGACACGGCAAGTAAACAAACCGGCCCAGCCCACCAGGGGGCTTACCCTGGCGTGCCGCAGGTTGCCGATCCCTGCACTCGGGTGTCTCAGTGTTTGGATCAGATTTAAACATTTTCTAAAGGCAAGTAACTGTGCTTACTGAATGATTTTTCTAATTAATAAAATATTTATTGTCAAAGACCTGAACTGTTGCTACAATTTGCTAAGCAATCAATGCATTCAGAGATATTTTAGTTAAGCACTGTATGTTGCAAAAGACTAAAAATGGACATAACTTTGTCCATCTTTCACACTGCAATTTGAAAGTTATTTACAATTTGATTTATCCTCATAAGTGATATCAGCCATCATTTGCAAATGCAGTTTATTATGAAACTCTCATAAGGCAAATTTTTCCACGAGTGCATCAATTTATGAATACCTTTCGGCAAACATGGGCCAAATTTTCACACACTCTGGAAAGCATTATTATTTGTATTGTGGTACTACCTAGGAGCCTCCGGCACAGGCCAGGCACAGACAAGAAACAGGTGGATACAAACAGACAGAAGGAGCAACACAAAGAAATGAGACAATGCTGGTCAGAATGATAAGCCATGGTATCAGCACATTGGCTGCCTGATCTGTGTAAAGAAGCATACGTGTACATTTGAAAATGTGTTCCTGTATTGAAAGAATGTGTACCTATTTGTGCCCTCAGAGAAGTCCTCAGAGATAGGGACTTTATCCTTCATCACTACTCATACTGAATTGAACATATTGATTAACAAATAAAATATAAGCTATCACTACTCTTCATTTTTAACCAAGCTCAAAATAACATCTTTTATAGCTCTCAGGTGAAGCAACTGAGCTACACATTATCATGGAAGATGCAAGGTCCCTACATTTTTTAGTTGCTTGTTGTATGGGTTTCCTTTTCGTTTGATGGGCAGAAATACAATATATTCTGAAATGATGATCGATATCTGGAGCAAACAGAGCACATTCTATGTTTATAAACAGAAGCAAGACAATGAGGCTCAGACCCAGGGCCGCCTGGGGGGAGGGGGGGGTCAGTGGGGCAATTTGCCCCAGGCCCCGGGCCCCACAGGGGCCCCCACGAGAATATAGTATTCTATAGTATTGCAAACTTTTTTTTAATGGAAGGGGCCCCCGAAATTGCTTTGCCCCAGGCCCCCTGAATCCTCTGGGCGGCCCTGCTCAGACCAATATTGCTTCCTTGGAGCTCTAGTATTAATTATTGGGTATTGCTCTTGCTAATTAGATTTTCAACTTCTTTCGTCAAGTCTTTGGAAAAAACAACATCCTCTCTCAACATCCCCTTTCTCCAGTGAGAATGTAAGCTCTTAAAGGCTGTGCAGACTGTGTGAAATATTTTGAGAGAGACGCTAATGGATTAGAATTTGGCAGAAATATACAAGGGTGAAGAGTCCATGAGAACAGTGATGATAAGAAGTAGGCGCTATGGTCTTTTCTCTATAAAAAGACTTAAAGAACCATTCAACCTGAATAATTCAGAATTAAAATAAATGCACACAAGTGGTACATTGATAAATAGAACCAGCTCATGCATAGGACTTGAGCTCTGGCTCTCCTGGTAAGCAAGTGCTGAGATGCTGCCAGGTGCAGTATATAGCTTAACAGTGGAAAATCGCTATATGCTAAAAACCTGACAATTGCTCTTTAATTACACAGAATTTGATCTCCTCCTCTCATTCAGTGCCTCTCCTTTAGCTTCAAAGAGGAGGTTAAGAGTAAGTGACACAAAGTACAGTTAGAGATGGGCACAGACCACTCCAATTAGCAGAGAGCTCAAAAGGTGTGCATTATAAAAACATGTCTTTTCATTCAAAGGAATGGAGAAGTCACCAGGGACACAGTTCAGGGAATATAGTACCTGTAATTGGAGTTGCTGAAAGTTTAGCACAAGTCATCTCTAGAGCAATCCCTATATAACAATTATATATGTTTTATAGAGAATTGCTGATTATAACAAAAGCAATATTACTCTGACATCAATTATGGTACCTACAACATGAAATATTTTAGACTGAGTTCTAGAATTTTAGTCTTCATTACTTTGAGTTCCCATAAATGCTATAAAGTGTTGCTATATTAAGCCGTGCAATATTGACCAATGGCCCTTGCTTCAGGCCTGTGAGCTAATACTTAGAGAAACACATCATACAGATGAATGCACAGGAAGAATACTTAGATAATATCTACTCCTGGGATGTCAAAGATATTCCTCTGATGCCTTCAGGGAAAAGATATTGCAAGGGTGCCCACAATGAGCAAAACTGTCAAACTTGCTGAAAATATGCATTGTCATAGTGAATGATGGCAAAAAATCAGCCAATTTCTTCTTAGTTTTGAAAATATAATTTTGCTTATTAGTAAAATGATTTAGTGCAGTCTATGGTGCCATGGGTAGTATGGTATATGCAGAGTAACTTTAGCGTCTTGTTGTATAGCTACAAACCAATGGAGATGTATTTATCGCAGCCAAAAAATAACCTTAAGAGAGCTTGCATCACAAGAGGAGGTCAGGATATTCCCAATATCTGAAGTCTGTCTTTTGTGCAATATCAACTGGAAAAAAATTATGAAATACTTCATTATCTGAGTCGCCTTGCCAAGAGCTTTACTTGAATGCAGGCTAATTATTTGTTTCTCTGATTGAACAGCATTAAGAGTTTTATAAAGGCCCTCATGGTTACTGAGAAGGAATGGAGTAAGATTAGGGGCTCTGCCCCCAAATTAAAAATACCTTAATGAAGTGAAGCATGTTAATACATCTATCCTGAACATTGCTACATTCATAGGTTAAGTAGTGTCCTCTCCTAAGTTAGGGTTCATAAGAAAGCCACTGATATACACCTCTACCCCTATATAATGCTGTCCTTGAGAGCCAAAAAAAAAAAAAAAAAAAAAATCTTACTGCGTTGTAGGTGAAACTTCGTTATATCGAACTTACTTTGATCCACCGGAGTGCGCAGCCCCACCCGCCCAGAGCGCTGCTTTACCACATTATATCTGAATTCATGTTATATCGGGTCGCGTTATATCAGGGTAGAGGTCTAGATTCAGTCAAAACAAATAAAAATATATAATCCCTCTTTCAGAGCCCCAAAAGATGAACTGTTGATAGTTTACAGAATTAAAGTAGAGTTCATCTGTCCTAGCACATAACTCAGAAATTCAATGCATTCTGCATCTCCAGCGCCATAACAAACTTTTTTTCAAATTAAACAAAAAGACAAATTTAAATATTCAGTCATAAAATAGCCTCAATAGGATGCTTTAGCCACCAGTCCAGACATTTCACTGTTTGATAAAGGTGCCATTACACTACAACCCTACTCAGACTGGCCATATCCCATCTAAAAATGCCTTGAGCAGGGTTGGATGATTCTGTGGTAAAATCTTCAGCAGCCTACCTTCAGTAGCACACCTACCATGACTAGTGCACCGCTAGTGGGACTCCAATAGTGGCAATTTACAACAGCAGAAGATTTCCCCTCACACTTGTGGGGATTCAAGGGGAGAGTACATGGCCTGGATGGGCCTCCACTTATGAATTAATAGAGCCAGTGACCACAACAACTCCCTTGTGGATTTCCTGCAGCATTGGAAGGGGAGGATGCATATTTCTCTCCCATCTGCACCCCACTCACAGTTCACTAGACATGACAAGCTCCTCAAGGAACTTGAAAGGGGGGGGGAGGGGTACAGTGCCACCGAGGCGGCTTTCATACATTTGGAGGGAGCAGGGCCTCCCACCCCCCTTCCACTCCCTACACAATCATTAGGGCAGAAGCTGGTAAAACGTAAGGAAAACAGGAATGAGCCAATGAGAGATCCAGTATATGGTAAGGCTAAACCAATTCACTCACAAAAGATGTGTAGTATAATCACCTGGGAGAATGGAATTGCTAAGCCTTTTATGCAGATTCTTCAGGCAGTGACAGAGCATTGTTGCTACTTAATACAAGTCCATAATCAACAACAAAAAGGAGCTGTTGGACAGTCTGTCTAAATACATTCACCTAGCTAGCGCTCACAATGACAATGAGAAGTCTTGTGTCAGCAAAAGGTAACATCTTCAGTATGTTAGGGAGGGATCGAGCCACTGCCCAGAACAGTTAAGCAGCTCTAAATAGCATTAATAGAAATTATAGTTAAAATCTTAGGCATAGATTTTAACACAGAAAGGAACTAGAGAGGAGCTTTGCTTTTAGTAGAAAATTTAAGTAATTATTTAGTATCCCATCATTTCATTCTGTTATGGCTTAGCTGAAAGCTGTCTCTTTCAGGAGATAGGGAATACAGAAACAGACAGAATAGCAGGTAGATAAGACAGAGGGGACATGAGTGGGTAGCACACCCTGGACAATTATACATGAAACAGCATAGAAGGGAAGAATGAAGGAATATGGTGCTGAACAAGGAGTGAGGTGCATTATCCTGTGGAAATGGAGGACATAGGAATGATAAGAATGTCCCTGTTCAGTGGAACAATTTTGTTATATTGAGATTTATTTCAGACCATTCCACAAATATCTATCTGTACTAGACATCAGTAAGAATGTGCTCTCCCCTCAGGAATGAGAAAGAAAAAGCAAAGAGATAACATTTTAACTCCTGTTCTGTTAACTAGAAGGAAAGAATGACCAACCTGTGTAAGTCAGCTGTCATGGATCGTCTCTCAGGTTGAATGGACCAGTGCCAGAGGAGAGACAGACAGATGGGAAAGGCCTGCATAAAAGTTTGAGCCCCAAATGTAGAGTTTGATGGAAAATTCCCCAGCTAGCTCTTGTCACCACACCCTCTCAGTATCTCTCATCAGTTGCTTCAGTCAGATGACTTTGTTAGAATGTATTAAAGAGAAAGTCCATCATCACCTGCACCCATCAACTTGCCTCCTTTTTGTCCTGAGGTTTATCCTTTATGTTCACTGGATTGTAGCCCATGGCAACTGATCTCCTGGGAAAGGATTTCTCAATCCATTCCTCTGACTGAAACCTTGAGTGTATTTAAGACTCGACACTTTTTTACACCCACAGGATAGGTCGAAGAATTCTCATCTCCTTTGGGGAATACCACATGAAGTTACAGATAACAGCATTCTTCTTTAATATAAGGCTTATTCAAAATAGTTTCCTACATCTTCAAAAGATTTTATTTGCACAACAGATCCAGATTTATACTCCTCACAAGCCTAGAAGCAATAAAGGTAGTCTTAACTTTCCATTCTTCTGTCCTAAGCTAGTTTCTAGAATGCAGTGTTCATTCACTCTCAGATCTCTCTCCTTGTTTTTTCAACACCTTGATCCACTTTGTCTCCATGGTAGAGCTCATCATCATTTCAGGATGAGGGTCATGCCAGTGTTTTCACAAAGTAGTGTTTGATTAGGTGAATCATCAGGAGGAAGTGAAATAGTTTCTGTTCCCCATACAAAGATTACCATCCCCTCATTAAGCTAGCATTTCTTCCCCAACACTACCCAGCTCTGGAAGGCTTGCAGATTCCTTTCTCCAAGTCCAGCAGTTCAGAGATCACTGATCATTCCCACCTTAGCCATCTTTCCCAGTCAAGGTGGCTGAATTCTGATATTCATGTCCATTACTCTTGGCTATTTGTATTAATCTGAATATGTGGCTTATCTGTATCCCCGTACTATATTGGCCCTTCAGAGAGGCAGAATGGACTTAAGTGATAAAAACATTTACACATTCTTATATAGAGATATAAATAGATATAAGATTAAAACCTGCCAGCATATCCAGCAAACTAAAACACGCATCTCATGTTGCTCTGTTTTTACATTTTCCCCTCCCTATTGTTTTTCCCATCCTTCCGGTTGTATAGTGGTCATTGAGAAGTTGTTTCATCTTGTCACATTCCCATGAGATATCACAGGATCTTGCAGATCACTTGGTATTTCTCATTGAAACAAATATGTGAATTTATGATAAATCTTGCTCAGATCAGGAGAACCTGCTGCTTTAGTGCAGTTGGCAGTGTGATTTTCGTTCCCACTTCTAAACAGACTTCCTTAGCCCCCAGGTCTCACACAGCTTTAGCTAAAATATAGATTTATGCAGTTTATAGTTAAAATTGTAATTTTATTTAAAAACATTAAATTATTTCCCCTGAATCATACCTTAACTGATAAGCTAAAACTACAAATCACTTAGTAAAACTAAGCAAATATTTTTAAATATGGGGAAACAGTTATTTTAACATAAAGGAAATTGTAAAAATGCAATTTATTAAATACATAGGTGATTTAGATTCCTGAAGACAAAGTCTGCATTTATTTATTTCAATATGAATCCAGATTAATTCTACTGATTTCTGGGTTTACACTTGTAAAAAATTACAACAAAATAATTTATATTGTTCACCCTTTGCAAAAACAAACAAACAAAAGCCACATATCCATCTGTGGAGGAATTCAAGGATAGTACATAGGAATGAATAACTAGATTGAATAGCAAAATATATGCACAATTTTTAATTGCAAACAATTTCAGACATCTATCATTTCACAGGGATTAGCACACTCTCTCTCATAAATTTAAAGTAGAGAACTGCAAAGTAAGTTAACCATGTACCCCATGATGCCAACACAATATTTAAGTTACAAATTATTGCAAATAGCCCCTAGCTACAAAACTGAAATTGAAGTTTGGAGTGGATCCCACCTCAAACTCCAAAGATTAGAGGTGTTTAGCTCTAGGATTCCAGTTCTGTCCATTATAAAGAGCGGCCTAATTTCAAAATTCAGATTTTTGTTTAGTTTGAACAACCCTAGCAGAATTTGAGAGGGAAGACTGTCATATCCTTTAACTCAGAAGCTAATATTTATAATTCATTGTCTTGGTTTGAAAAATAAAGGTTGTTTTACCCACCAGATAATGAGGGCCAAATTTTCTCTTTACATGGGTACAATTAATTCCATTGCACATTTATAACAGAGGAGAATATTGATCTTTCTGTCCACAATAGGAAACCAGTATAATAATTAATACAGTGCACTTAAAAGGGGGAATATTCTGCTGGAAGCGCCATCTAGTCAAGCTATCCAACTAGGTTTTAAAATGGTGCCATTTCATCTGAGCACTAAAGTAGTTTAAATCCAATCCATAAATAGCTTTACGGCCAGGTGAAAAAAAGGTTGAGTGAATTTTTAAAAAAATATAGTGCAATTTGATTTTTTAATTCTCTCTTCTCCTATACTATTTATTCTTTCCTCTCTTCCTTCTTGTGTACATTTATTTCCTCCTTTGAGGTTTTTAATTACAGTTATGGGAAAGTTAATCTGAAGGGGAGTTTTACACTTTGGGCCAGATTTTTTGTTGTTGGTTTTACTATATGCAGCCTCCTTCCCAATCATGTTTATTTAGGAAGGGCAAATGTTATATTCAGCAAAATATTTGCCTTTTCCATTTTATCCTTCCAAAGAAAGCTCTACTATAATAGTGAAATTAAAATGACCTGTGCCTATTTTTTCCCCATAAATATCTAGAGATTTCAGATGTTTCTAGCACTGATATGGTATGTATAAAAAGATTTCATGATCACCCTTTGTATTTGGAAACCCCCTCTCCCATGCCAGAGGGATTTTTTCCCCCTGTAATTATATTAAAAGCTTAATTTCTATTCAAGCATAGGTGAACAAGAAAGATTACAGAGGAGATAAATATGCATATGAAATTAACAAATTCAAATCTCATCTTTTGTCACTAGTGAAAATGAGTAGTCTTAGTCAATTTCTTATTAATTGTGCACAACGCCAGAACTGCCACAAAGTTTGTTACAATTGGCATCTTTTGCTTAAGAAAAAAGCCTGGGAGTAGAGTGGTAGGGGAGTTGCAGGTCAAGATTGTGGTGCACTGGCACAGTTACATGGAACACTTCAAAAAACCTTTGTGACCATGGAGGGTCTAAACCAATGCCTATTGAAGTCAGAGTAAAAACACTCAGTGAATTTATTGGGATTGGATCAGGCCCAGAACATCTGGTAAATTAGCTCCTCCTTTACAAGTGCAAAACATGTGGAAATTCAGCCCCAAGCCTTGCCCTAGTAACTCATCATGGTTTGGGGAAGCTACAAAAATCTGAATAATCTCCCATCTTCTGTCCAGCAAAGCCCATAATCATTAAATGGCAAAAGAATGGTTTCAAACACTACTTCAGCATTAGGGCTAGAGCAGCCTGCACAGCCACTTCTTTCTCCCCTCCATCACCCATACCACCAGCATACCCTCTGGCTATTTCCCTCCGAGAGAGCCATTGCACATAGCTGCAGTGGGAACCTCCATGAAGAGCTCCCTATAGAAAGAGTCCAGACTTTCCTGCTCCATGCAGCAGAACCACAGCAGTTGTGATAGGTCAGGGGCCCTCCTCACTGGGGAAGTGGAGGAAGATTTGGGTCTAAGAACTACATCTTGTTCCCATTGGACTGAAAGGAAATTTTGACTTTGACTTCAGTGAGAGATGTTTTTGTTAAATTCTGGTACACAGCTTGACCACACCCAGAAATTAAAATAAATAAAATGTAAAAAACAAACACCTATCTTGCATGGAAGTGTAAATTGATCTATAAGGGATATGAATTGACAGAATAATGTGACTTTGTTAGAGAACCATTAGACAGTCAACATTACCAAGTCACAATATTCAGATTTCAGTCATTTTGTATTTCATAATGTAGAGAAATACTGCAATATTCTTAACAGCATGGTAGTGATCAGTAAATGCTGGCTTTTTAAATGATGAACACTGTATAATTGTTACTATCTACAAGACAAACTGTCACTCTACAGAAAATAAATCTAAAGATTTTTTTCTGAGTAATAGAGATCAAGATTGAGAATTAAAAGAAAAACAGCCTTGAGCTGAGGAACTTTTTTATATACTTCACTGTATTTGTTTGGTATGCTTTTGAATTTCCTCCCTCCCATAAGGGCACAGTGCTGCATTGTCCTGCATTGCCTTTTAGATTTTTTCCTTTTTCAGATCTTTCATAGATGTATTTTTACATCACACTGTATGAACTGAAGCCCTTTCATGATGAAAGGGCTTTCCCTGTGAAAGTTACAGTGTGAACATTGTAAATGTGACCACATCCAGACACTGTAAGATAGCAGCATGCTGCAACTTTAGCTACTGTATAGAAGCCATTCAGAAAGTCTTTCTAGCAAAAGTACATGCACCTTGTCTTCAGCTTCCAGACAAGCTATCATATAGCACTCAACGCAGCCAGGGCCTTTATGGGAAACACATGGTGGCGGGGGGGGGGGGGGGGGGGGGGGGGGTTGAAGGACCTGATTGGCAACAGGAATGTAGAGTATTTTTTTTGTTAAAATGGCCCTGATTCTCCTCTCAGTTCCACCCTTGTAAATCAGAAGTAATGTCATTGAAGCCAATGGAGTTACACAAGTATAGATGAGAGGAGAATCAGGCCCTGGATTAGCATTACTATGCATTCCATTATTAGATCATATCTACCAGGAAACATTTTAAAATAATTATTTAATTAATATCCATGTGAAGGAACTAAAGGGACTTCTTCGCAATAATTCCATCTGCAGGACAACACTTGCCCCCTCCCTTACAGGGCAAGCTATGGGACAGAATCCCAGGTGATCCACAGTGTTTGGATCTACACAGATACAGAGCATCTTCAGTTGGATAGAACAGTCTATCCTATCTGTATGGAAACCCTATGTTTCTCTGACCCCCCTTCCCAGGCTTCAGACTGCTAACCACAATGTCCACATTGTTATTTTTAGCATGCTAGCGTGAGCCCCACTAAGACAAGCCTATCAAGCCAGGCTGACAGACTTGATCCCAGAAGCCGTGTAGACAAACCCTTTTGAGCTTCTGACCCTTCAGTGGCAGCATGGCCCCACTGGAGCGTCACTGTGCTGGCTGCCCCCAACACCCACTTCTAAGGAATAGGGCTGTAGAAATGCCAATACAGCCATCTCTATACTAATCCAGTGCATGGCTCCACTCCCCCACCCATTTCCCAGCTCCCTGCAGAGAGCGCTTCATGACTGGGGGACACGAAGCAAACTTGTTGAGCTGGGGTCAGGGAGGCCCCGCATTGTTTGGGGCAGGGATGGTGGAAGGTGTGTGTGTGGGGGGGGAAATAGAGTAGAACCTCAGAGTTACGAACACCAGAGCTATGAACTGACCAGTCAACCACAGACCTCATTTGGAACCTGAAGTACACAATCAGGCAACAACAGAGACACACACACACACCCCCCACACAAATACAGCACAGTTCTGTGTTAAATGTAAACTACTAAAAAAAGGGAAAGCAGAATTTTTCTTCTGCATAGTAAAGTTTCAAAGGTGTATTAAGTCAATGTTCAGTTGTAAACTTTTGAAGGAATAATGTTTTTTACAGTTATGAACAACCTCCACTCCCGAGGTGTTTGTATCTCTGAGGTTCTACTGTGTTATCATCCTTTGAATTATCATCAAGTCCAACTGGCTGAAGACACAGGATATTAGGTGCCTAACTCCCATAGACTTTTGGAAATCTCAGCCTTAATTTTTTAGCAGCATACTTCTGATTCCCAGTCTGACCAACATCAGAAGAACTCACACTAAGCTGCATTCTAAGGTAGGATTGCCACAGCCACTGCAAAAGTTATCCAGATTGAAAACATGCTACCAGCAAGTTCAAAAATCCAAAGCACAAAAGTAGACAGAGGTACAGTATGTAAATCAAAATTACTAAAAGTGAAATGCAAAGCATATAGGAGAACTGAGTGAAGAAGAAATTTCTGTGTGGAAACTCCTATTAGCCAGGTTATGAGAGACATGTAGCACAGAAATACATTTTAACTAACCTTAAAAAAAAATCCTCTTGGTACTTCCTAGTTCTTTGAGTGTATCGCAGAAGTCAACATCTCAAATAGCATAAGTCAGTTATTATTGGTCATGTGCCAACTATGTACTATATGCAAGATGAATGCATAGTCCCTGGCCTGCAAAGCTTGCATTTTAGGAGTTCACAAATACCCTGGTTTGCCGGAGTTATGGAAGGGGTAACTAACCAAGTACCTCCAGGATGATCTCAGAAGAAAGGATTTAAGAGGCTAAAGCAAAACAAATAATGGAAACACTTTGGTTTGAATTTGACTGAAAGATTGTTTGTTCCAAACATTTGGATACTCGAGCCCAGGATCTCTGGTACAGCATGGTGCTACTGCATTGCACTATTATCCTGCTGTAAGTTTTGTCCTAAAGACAGCTCAGCCAGTCATGGGAACATCCATCCCAAGGTAGTGAGATCCTCCAGTTAGTATAATTGCTCCTGTGTCGCCCCCTCATCCTTGCAGTCAGCATAGGGAATGTTCTTGGAGGAAGGGCTGTAGCAGATTCTCTGGTAATCCTTTGGGGTCATTAGTAAACTGCTTAATTTAGTACAGTCTAAAGGAAGTTTTAAATTACTCCAGAGAACCTGGGTGCATAGCCCCTTTGCAGTTTCCACCTGTGCTACTATACGTACTATTCACCCACAACCATGGATCTATATATTTAGGTTTCCACTCTGAAAGATTGCAATCTGTCATTAAGGTCATCTGTGGAGTAACAAGCACACTCGTGAGTGTATTTAAAAATTTAGTTTTAAGCCTGAATGCTCAAATATTTTATTCTGCATAGGTCGTTATACCACCTTCCTCACAGTCATGCATTAAGCAGCATGACTAATATCTATCATGTGTTTGTTCTCTCATCCTCTCACCAGGAGAAGTATGTGCAGCAGAATGACTTGTTTAGGTAGGTAGGTAGGTGGTGTGTTGTTAATATACGTTGCTATGTATTTATGCTACCTAAGACAAGGTCAGAGTATCTACTGAATACTATTTTCGTGCCAAATTCTAATATGCTGCATACCTGATGCCTTATGGAAGTCAATGGAACTGCATAGAGTGGATTATAGCTGAAAATTTGGCCCTAGAATTCTCCTTGGAGGAGACACATGACATATGATATGGCAACACAGGATTACACACAAAGATACATACTGTAGGGTACAAGTGTGCTTTGTGACTGGTGGTTAAGATGTTCCAGGAATAAAATTTGCAGTCAACCTGAGATCACTGGATGAGGATTTTTTTAGACTAATTGCTAAAAATCTACCCCATACAGTGGAGCTATTTTATAGTGAACTCCAATTAGTGAAACTTAATACCAATGAAGAAGTTATTTCAATGAATTTCAGCATGCCAATTGCAATTCCAATTTAAGCAAGCCTCATGCTACATGAATGTTTTTCTACAGAAAGAAGACTCCAGTGTAACAAAGGGATGAACAACATTTTATCTGATTAATAAAGGGTCTAGAACAGGGGTTCTCAAACTGGGGGTCAGGACCCCTCATGGGGTCGTGAGGTTATGGGGGTCACGAGCTGTCAGCCTCCACCCCGAACCCCGCTTTGCCTCCAGCATTTATAATGGTGTTAAATATATTAAAATGTGTTTGAGAGCCAGTGGTCTAGAAAGACTGAACCAATGATGGAGGCAGGGGATATGATGAATATATCTTACCTAACATAGAAGTTCTGTTTTATCACGTGCCAGGTTTTACTTGGTTCTGTAGTGCAGTCAGAGCTTTTAAACATGCCTGGAATTTAGCCTACCAGTATTCACAGAAACAAGAAGAAATACCTAGGAGTCGGCTGACGAAGGTCTCATCCTTTACCATGGAAATGTCTTTTTGTGACATCTTTATTTGATAGATGATCAAGTTAGTCTTTAAAGCATCTACATCATGCCACCTTACATCAGCAGCTGTTTTCCGAGGGTGATTGGTTTCAGGTAGTTGTCAGAGGAAGTGTTAGATAATGGGATAAGCTGACTGTTCAAAGTATGCGGGTCATCAGGATGCAGCAGGAGAAGACAGCCTATCAGTAACCAGAAGTGATTTCAGTTTTTGTCTTTGTCCTAGGTGGTCAGACAATCCTGGTCTGCATTTCTGTTAGATGTCGATGAGCTTGGTAAGGAGGGGAACATTGCCTTTTCTCAATCTATTGAAGAGTTAAATAATGAGAGACAATTAAAATAACTTCTCAAGCATCTTTTTGTCCCAGACATGAATTACCTCCTTTGCTCTCAGTGGAGGTGGGAGCAGTCTGGCATCTCTACACAACAGTAACACTATCACTCCAGTGAGACTAATTCATGATTTGTCAGAAAAACAAAAATTTAGACTCAGTTCAGACTTATGTGAGTTTATTTTAACCACCCATTGTTAAGTTACATTGAATATGAGGGGGGAGGTCTAACCACACAAGTATAGTAGGAGCAGCTGTTGGGGAGCATTGCTCCCCCAAGCTAAGAAGGAGTGATATTCTACTCATACTATTAGCATAGGAGGAATTCTCCTTCTAGCTCCCTCCTCCCCACCACCTCACCTTCCCTCCTGACTCTCACCCTTAGGGTACCAAGAATGAACACACTCTTTCCCGAGAGACTGGTGCATCACAAATCGCTCTCATTTCTCTTTCTGGGATGGGGAAGTGAAGAATGGAATACTACCTTTCTATCCGTCTTGCTCAATCCACAAGTGAAGGTTTCCCTGTCACTGTGACATCCCCTTGCAACCCACTCCTGCTGAATACCATCTCTATGTCTGAGCTGACAATCTTACATTCCCTGCTTGCTTTCACATGCAGCATGTTTCCAGTCCCACTTTGAGGATGGAGGGAAAGGTGGGAAGAAAACAGTCTCAGCACCTGATGTGACATGTTTCCTTTTGCTGGTTCCTGGCCCAATAGAGGGGCTGGAAGAATGGTCACACTGTGTGTATAGGTTGGGGTGGAGAAGGTATTTTATGGCAGGTCTGGTCATGGATTGGGTTTCTTCTAAGTTTCCAACAGTCAGAAAAAGAAAAGAAGAGTATTCTGTACAGGAGAGCACCCCCTCCAAAAAACATTGGGTATTGACCACTGCAGGGTAAGTGTGCTTGTCCATTGCCCAAAGGGTTAGTATAGAACTTTCAGTGTGATGCATTTGAAAATGCACAAAGCTCAAAACAAAAATCTATTCATCTTTAATTTTTAAAATTTATTTGCTCTTCATTATCTAATTATTGAAGATTTGGGTTCAACCAAGAGCTTGCTCCTTCCCAGCAGTGAAGTCTTAATGCTGAATTTGCAACCACATCAATTTCCACAGCAACAGACAGATGACAAAGGATTATGACAACTGCAGCGCAGATTCTAGCAATGAATAAGATCTTTTTACAACAACCATGCACTACAATATTGGAGCAGCTCAAGACCAGGCTACATGGGAATTTTTAGTATTTCATAAAGCATTGCATTATCTGAGACACCACGAAGATGCCATGGACAACATTGGAGCTGGGCCGCCAAGAAAGTACAGTTAACACTTTGAGAAAAAAAATTCTTTTCTTTGAACATATGACTGTTGAGCTTAGTGACCTTTCATATCTGCTGGAGCTGAATATTGTGTGTTTGTACTGCAATACATTTCCATTTCCAGCAATCACTTAAGTCCTGTGGTAGTTCAGCAAATGCAGGTTCCCACTGAGACAATTTCTTGATGGTTTTATAAAACAAACTCTGTTGTTCCAGGACACCATTATAACTTCACTAAAGGGAATCACTGGCAAGCATTAGTTCTATTTGGGAAGCTGCTGCAAACCTGATCCTTATAACACATGATTCTCCTGGAATGTTTTCAGAGCAAATGGAGAGTTAAAGAAAGGAGGAAAGATCTTAAAATATTGTTTAACAGTTGGAGAGAAGAGAGTTCGCCCCCACGTGGGGGTTAAGAAGTCTTTATATGTTTTCATGTTGCTGCTTTTTCAGACTCAAGAGCCATTTCTGGTGCAAACAACGTCAGATTTGGTCTGTGTGTAATATTTATGTTACTGGATTATGGAAAAAAACTAGATAGACTAGACCCTATATTAAGCCCCTTAAAATAGAGGCAAAAGAAGCCAGTGGAAAATAAAGAATACAGATACCAAACAACTTTGATTTATTAGCATTTGCCATTATACTTAGAGGTTCATTTGGCTTTCTACAGAAAGCAGATGCACAGTCTTACTTACTAAACTATGTTTAATTATAATTAAGATTATTTTTGTAGTGCCCACAAGTGAAACAGCCACTTCAAAGAAGAGTGATGACATCTGTCAAGCTGTCCTGCAGTGGCTCAAGAGCCTGGGCACCAACCTCAGGACAGACTGTTAAGAGGCAACTTGGCTCTGAGTTCTATACTTAGATTTCATCAACCAGGTATCAACTTGTACCCCTCAGTCATCATAATACCCTAACCAGGGAATCAAACAGTCGCTTGTGTACTCTGATCTTGACACATAGACAATCTGGCCTTTGTGATAGTCCCTTACACCAAACCAACCCACAATAATATTAAGGTTACTCTCAGTCCCAAAGGGCCAGTCACTTACCCCAGGTCAATTGCACCTTAGATCTCACACCAAAGACAACTCTTGTAGCCAATCCTATAACAAACTAACTAAAGATGTATTAACTAGGAAAAGGAAAGGAGTTATTTACAATGTTAAATCAGGCAAACACACAGACAAAGCTTCAAAGGGGATAGAAGCATCTGTAATAAGGAGCAAAATCTATAAATCTTTTAGGCCAGCCCAGGCAAAACCCTGGGGCACTTTTGCTTATGCCTAGAAAACCTTGCCCTCAGAGTCCAATCAACTTAGAGATTCAGTTTCTCCTTGTCAGGGATTCTTATCCCCTTTCCCTCTTCTCTGCGCTGCCAACTTAGATGATGGGAGGTATTGCACATTTCCTCTTCTTAGGGGGAGAAGGGAGAGCAATCAAAGTCTTTTGTCCTCTGATATTCCACAATAGTTTGTCTAGTGTCGATGGACCTTTTCTGTTGGGCAGGACCCAACACCTTTGGTTGGAAGCCAACACTTCACACTAATTCATGTCTTTCCAGTCTGATGATTTATACAGTTAGAGGCTTATAGGGCAAATGATCAAATGTTACTGTACAATATAGGATACAGATGTTATAAGTGCAACTTACAAACATTCAATAAAGTCTAAACACTAAGCATATTTTTATAACTAATATTGTTAAAACAATACTAACACAAAGGTGAACCTGACTGGTTCCAGCTGTGTACAAATCAGTGTTCATTTGAGGCATGGGGGACTTGGCATGAGCTGGCACCTAATTTGCCAGAGTAACAAATATGAGAAAGATACAGGGGGAAGGAAAGATGAGCTGCTATACAGACAAAACCGTATTTCAATAGTGTCTTATGCAAGGACCATCAGATATTGTAGAAGTGTTTTATTTCTTCCACTTCCTCCATTAAGTAGTGCCTCGACATTTTCAAGCAGTCAACAAAAGTAGAGGATGTGCACACGATGCTACCTGACAATGACTTTTTATGTGGCAGCCAGTGGGTATAACTCTGCTCCCACTAGTGTCAAGTGACAGTTTTACCACTGACTTCAATAGAAGCAGCATGGGTCTCATTTTTGGAAACAATGGAATGGCTCAGCCACTTTGCTCAAACCTGTATCTCTTTTGAGCTCATCCAAGATGCTGAATGAGATGTGATGCATAGAGAAGCAATGTGTGTAGAAAAGGATACCAATTTCAGGGCATTTTCATCTGTACATGCAAGTGACCCGATGTGTTAAGGATATAAAGGCTTCTAACAGCCACTGACAACTGGACTGGCTGTCTATCAAGTGCTACACCAGTAACTGAGTATTTTTTTCCTGCATCTTGAGATACAATGCCACATATAGAACATTTAGGAGACACTTATGCATAAAAGTAATTACTGGATTATGATGTCCACAGAATGTCAAATAGTTTAAAATCCTCCTGTTTGCTGTTTGTGAAAGCAGCTATCAATCCCCCCCTCATTCTTCTCTTCTGCAGACTAAACAATCCCAGTTCCTTCAGCCTCTCCTCATAAGTCATGTGCTCCAGCCCCTTAATCATTTTTGTTGCCCTCTGCTGGACTCTTTCCACATCCTTCTTGTAGTGTGGGGCCCAAAACTGGACACAGTACTCCAGATGAGGCCTCACCAATGCTGAATAGAGGGGAATGATCATGTCCCTCGATCTGCTGGCAATGCTCCTACTTATACAGCCCAAAATGCCGTTAGCTTTCTTGGCAACAAGGGCACACTGTTGACTCATATCCAGCTTCTCGTCCACTGTTACCCCTAGGTCCTTTTCTGCAGAACTGCTGCCTAGCCATTTGGTCCCTAGTTTGTAGCAATGCATGGGATTCTTCCGTCCTAAGTACAGGACTCTACTCTTGAACTTCATCAGGTTTATTTTGGCCCAATCCTCTAATTTGTCTAGGTCCCTCTGTATCCTATCCCTACCCTCCAGTGTATCTACAACTCCTCCCAGTTTAGTGTCATCTGCAAACCTGAGATACTTCTCGTTCTCATAATGTACTGTAAATGAATGCTCCAAATAAAAAACTACTGGAGGAATCCAGGAGTATCAGGTTTTTTCTTTTTACATTTTTCCTTCTGTTTTAAGACTTCTCTCCTTTTGATTTATACTATTTATAGTAAAGAAGTGATCAAAGAATGCCCTTGAAAAAAAATCTTAATATACATTAAAATGAATAGACTGCTCAGCCTCCCAGATCACAATATCAGAAAATAATAAAAATCTCAATTCAGAATAATCTTGACCCAAATCCATTCCAGATTATAGTTCCATCCATCTCCTTATGATGGAAATGCATGCTTATGCTTGTAACATTAGGCAATAACACTAAATTATACGTAAGGCCCATTATTATTATGTAATGCATGACTCCCCACTGCCTTAGCAAGAGCCAAGACGAACCACAAAATGTAAGGCTATGTAGTGCTGCTCTGGCAGCATAAAGCACTTTTAAACCCAATTTAGAGGGCCAGTGGAAGATGCACCTAGAGCAGATGATGCTTCTGGTGCCATCAAGCTGACATAGTAATTCCTGCACCACCCCCACTTTCAGCCACTGCAAGAGAAACATTGAACAAGGGTGCATAACATGCCCTGGCAACCCGGCCATGAGGTTTGAGGTCCAAACCTTTGAGGTCCAGGGCAGCCTGTATAGCATAGAAGGGTATGCAGACTTATGCTATGGCACTAGAAGAGGTGCATATATCTTGCGGCTTGGGCTGGAGCTTGGGTTCTGAAACCCACCCCTACCACACAGGCTTCAGAGCCCAAGCTCCAGCCTGAGCCTGACCATCTACACAGCTGTTTTTAGCACCATAATGCAACCCTGAATCTGCAGACCCAAGTTCTGCGACTTGCTGACCCAGGTTTTAAAACATCAGGGGACTGCATTAGGACACAGCCAGCTTAGGATCAGGAGACGGTAAAGGCTGCCTAAAGCCACTTTTGAACCCCAGTCTAGATTCCTATGCATTCCTCAACACCAGCTGATGACTGGGGCCTCCTTCTTGGTTTTACATGCAGAAGTTTGTTAGCAAACTCATCAGATGTCATCAGATGTAGTTCTTTCACCACACCTATCCACACCCATGTTTAAGAATGTCTGAGTTAAATCTGAATTCAACTGAATGAGTGGTTGAAGGGACCATCAAACACTTGAGATATCGTTGGAAAGCTATATTTAATGAGACACTGGCAGAGAGACCATAACTCCTCAGCTGCTCAAACTGTTTCCAAACTCTGTGGTAATAAGAAGTGATTAGAAAGGGGACAGTAAAACAAGAACACCTTTCTCCCTACTCTATTCCCTGTGGTATTTGAAGCAGCTAGTGTGACATACTCACTCATACACGGTACATCCCTCCCATTCTTTGGATGTCTCTTAGGAGACATTTCAAGGGATTTTTTAAAATGGAAATTGTAGAAGTAGTCACTAAAGAAACATGACTTACTTTTGAACTTCGCTTTATTTCTACTGAAAACAGTCACAGATGTTGCACTGCTTTTGGCTGAATGAGCGGTGTCACAAATTAAATATTTCATAGATGAACAAAGTCTGGTCCAACAAGCAGATACTTAAATGATTTTGATTTACAGATTAGGAAGGGTACACTTCATTCATTGGTGAAGACTTATTGAGGGCAACAAAGAGCTTACCAAATACTAAAACCCACAATTGAGCATATGACTTACCCCATAAAAGAAAATAAGTGACTGCATTCCTTTGTTGGAGGGATATCAGTTTGCAAAGATTTTTCTCTATCCTTCCCTATCAGCCATTGTTTCTAATCTTCACATCTCAAGTAAAACTAATGGACCTGATTCTTTTCTTATTTACACCAGAGATTTCATTAGCAATGGAGTTGCTCCTGGAAAATGCAAGGTGTAAGGGGGAAAAGGGAATTAAGCACAATACTTATTAACATTAGTCCAGTGGGAAACTACTAGACAAGCTGCTCATAGTGCAGTGCTTTCATTATATAGGATGTGGATAACAACCATTTTATTCTTCCTATCGTCCTGATCAGAATGAAGTTGTATATCACTGATTCAGCTATAAGCCTGGAACAATATGTCTGGCCAGCACACTTATGACAATTTTTTAAAAAGAAAAATAAAGGGTGTTTGCCAGGCTTAACCTAGACAAACATTAATGAAGTGTCGGGATGACTGTAGAGGCCCACAAGGGCTGGTATGTTGGAGCCAAAAAAAGCTAGTGTGATTAGAGAGGCCCAGAACAGCTGAACAAAGCAGCAAGAATGATAAAGAAACTAGGCACTGTTGCAGCGTTAGCATGGACAAACTTGAGATGGGAGTCGGGGAAACAAATAGGTCAGGAGAGATTTGGAAAGCTCACAGATTGAGAGGAAATTGAGAAGGCTGTGCATCAGGATGACAATTTTGCACATATATAGCAGATAAATGTTGGAAGCTTTACAAACTTAAGCTCAAGAATATTAAGGGGCTTTTTCATCTATCTCACTGGCAGGGCAAACAGCTCACTGCCACTCTGTGCAGTAAGAATAAATTCACTGCAGTAATCAGTCTCCTATTGAAATCAGTACATTGCATTCACCTTTATAGGGCTTTGAATGTTCATGCTGAAATAACAGAGATTACTTCCTGAGTGACTCACAATATTTTAAGCACAAGAAGATATCAGAACCAGTGCTGTTTCCTCAATCTCCCCTCTATCTCTTATCTCTGAGCACTGGTTGTCTCTTGGCTTCTGAAGTCTCTGAACAGTTTCCTTTGACTCCCCAACAAATGCACCGGAGAGGGACCGGATTTGAGGAGCACACACTTTTCACCTGCACTCAGAGCTCCTTGGGGCTTTCTAATGATAGCACAAAGGGGAGTTTAGGAACAATATTGGGGCTGACCAGAAATGGTGGTGGTGGTCATTTAAAAAAAAAAAATAAAAGATTTAACAAATACAAAGGAGACAGTCTAATCTAGGTGGTAAAGTTTTGAAGATAGCAGATTTTACAGAAGGGATGTGTGTGTGGGGGGGTGCAGGGTCACCGTCGCCCCTCCCGCCCCAATTTGCTGCTTGGCTTGTACTGAGCATGCTCAGTAACACTGCTGAAGCTGGCTGCCCTCAGTCCATGCCCCCACTATCGGCAGGCACTGGTTATCCCAGTCTGTTTAAACAGACAAACCACTACAAGATCAGAATGCTGTAAGTTTTCATGTCTCTTACTAGCCCCTAGTAAACAAGAATAAGTCAAAGTTACCCTAAATACTGGGATTAGCAAACTTCATTCACCCTTGAAAATAGAAAGAGGGATGAGGGGAAACCAAGTAGTATGCACTACTGTTAGTTCACTTCTAGGGGAAAAAAAAAAGCAAGCTTTGAAAAAGTTAGGTCTCAAAGAGACACAGAAGGCAGTTCTTGGTGACATAGTAAATACGCATATAATGCTCTCGCTCTCTCTGTAGTGCATGCATGAGCAGAGTTGAATTTTTTGTTTGTAAAATGCATGGGGACAGCTTAAGTATGCAAGGCTTTATGTTAACCATGTTCCATTCTAATCTATTTCTTAAATAATAGAACAAACCTTGGCTTTGCTCATAACAGAAAAATCTGCAAGCCTATGCTCTGTGTTACTGCAGCTCCCCCATTGTCACAGAGCAGTTGTCTAGACAGGACACAGTCATGGTTCCAACAATATTGTCTAACCTTCTTCTGAGCATAAGACTCCCCGCACTCTCAAACCAGATGGAGAGAAAGGAAAAGACTCTAATGCATTAGAGACACTCAGAGAGAAAAGAGCTCATATGTAAGTAAGCCCCCATATCCCATGTACATTTTCCTAGTCTAGACTCTTCCTCTCTTCCCCACCCCCACCCTGGGATAGGAGCCTTTAGGAGCAAGAATCCTGGTTAATTGTAGGTATTGGAGATAAAGGAGGAGATTCCCAATCCGCATGAGCAGCTTTTGCCATGACCTTGATGAAAATATCATTGACCGTTATCTAGGACTTTTGCTATTGTTTGATATGTGTGTGCTGGATATGCAAGTGTTCATGCAGCATCTAGCTTCCATTAATCCAGATAATGCTTTCCAAGCTGAAATGTGATGTTGCGTTAGAAACTCATCATGATTACAAAACAAAGCAACACAAGACTAACTTGAGTAGTAGCTTGATAGAGTGTTTTCATGTCTCTGCCAGGAAGGATTATGATCCCCCTATCTCCTCTTTCATGTGCACAGTATTGGTGCCAAAACCAATAGACAACCTACAAAATTTATTTGTTAAGTAAAGAAGCCATACATATTGGAAAGCGTTTAGTGAGGATTAGCATTGTTGTAGCTGGCCTCTTGTCTTTTTCCTCTACCGATTAACTCTTGTTCTTATGAGGCTGTGACATTGCTTTAGAGTCTAATGAGGCATCAGCCTGCAGAGGGACAGACTTCTCCTTCTGAGCATCATCACCCTTCTTTGAACAGCTGCCTTTGTGGTGGTGATATAAGGGGCGCTAGGAGAACCAGAAACATGAATAGTGTTTCTTTCTTTCATATATAAAAACTATGGAGTTCTGCAAGGGTGGGTTATTTTTTTGGGGGGGGGGGAGAAGGGAAAGGGGGACGGTAGGGAGAGGGGAGGAGAGGAGGGAAAAGGAGGAAAGGTCAATAGAAAGCTTGCCAAAAGGAAGAAGTTGCAGATACTGTTTGGCAAATTAACTGAGTAGTACAGTTCTAATGGTGGAGATTAAAAGTTTAAGATATACATTTATAGGAGAGGAATTTCTATACAGTAAAAGATGAGTTAGCTTACAACTCCACAGAGAAGTTGTCACATTTTAAAGTCAAACAACATGATCTGTCATACAGAAAGTCCTTCAAAATTTAGCAGTTTAGTCACAGCCTTACTCTGAGTTTTGGTTGAATTCAGGTGAGGGAAATATGAACGCATTAAAATCACAAAACCAAGCATAATTATAGCGAGGACACCTAGGTTATATCCCAAACTCTGTCACAGACTATCTGATTGCCTATTACTGCCATATTTATACACGAAAATCTCAACCAGAAAAGCAGCCTTGACCAAACAGAGAATACATACTGAATATAACCCAAACTTACCCTTTTCCCAGGTTTGGCTTGTTTGATAACAGAGCTAACCATAACAAAATAT
Organism: Terrapene triunguis; assembly: GCF_002925995.2. Taxonomy (NCBI): domain Eukaryota; kingdom Metazoa; phylum Chordata; order Testudines; family Emydidae; genus Terrapene; species Terrapene triunguis. The sequence goes on along the minus strand of NW_020664417.1, from coordinate 25,593,082 downwards.
AAACCTCACCTTAAACCTGCTCCCTCATATTGTGGTGATGGTTTTTTCTTACTGCTTCCCTACAGCAAACCCCTCTGATACAAGAGCCCCTATTTTTCCTCCATTCTTCTATCTAGATTGGCACTAAAAAGATCCACCTGTCAGACTGAGTCAGCAGTAATTACTCTTCACCTTTATGCAGAGTTATGACACATGAGCTAAGAGTGACCTTAACAGAACAGCCTTTCATCCACCCCACTCCACCCCCAGGTTTCTAGAATCTGCAATCCTTTCACAATAGCATAGTCTGTGCCTTCCTCAACTGTGAGAACTATGGAGAAGTCCTGTCACCTTTGTGTACCTCAGTTTACCTATCTGAAAAATGAATCTAATAATAGTTATGTATCTGATAGGGACATTATACAGTTTAATAATATTTGTAAATATTTTGAGTTTCTTGGATGAAAATAGCTCGTACATTAAATGCAAGGTATTATTATTGACATAGTTTAAAATATATACATTAATTTATTAGTAAATGTTTTGGATATTTTGAAAATAAGCACCTACACTGAGAAGTAAATAACATCCAGTACCTAATCTCTGTGACATGTAAACTCATGTATAGGGGAGTTTTCATGATAATTGAAAATGTCAGGAAAAGCCTTCACTATTCTAGATTTAATAAGTAGAACATCCTAAATGCTAAAGATGTTTTGATTCAGTTTTATTCTTACTCATTACACTTTTTTTCTTTAAGGGTAAATTATATCACTCTAAATTGTATAAATATGTTGCCTGATTATTATCTTCATTTTATTTCCCATATTTTGAGTTTATATTCACAAATGAAATACCTTTTGCTTTCCCTGTTTAAGAAGCAAACACAATGCAGTGGACAAATGATTAAACAGCAAAATCCATGTGATAGTAAACACAGTGGTGATACTGTAATAAAAATGGTGAAGATGCTAAATGAAATCAAGAGTTTTTTTTATAATAAATTAGATTTAGACAGACAAATATTTCAGTGGAAAAGTCCAACAAGCACAGTGGATTGGCAGGTACTTAAGGGAGGAACTGAGGCAACAGACACTAAAAGGACTTACCTGAAAGGGAGGTTACAACACCTCTGCTCTCAATGGCAGAGGGTACTTTGAAAAGTAGTGTTAGCGTGTTTACTCTTTGTAGTAGTCAGACCAGAGGAGACACACAACCACCAGCCACATAACTGACATTTCTGTCACCTAGCAGGATTTATAGTTTAACACTATAATCCGGATTATACCCCCGAGGCTGTTTCTTGCATGGGTGTAAAGGGGAGGGACTGGCTACAGTTTCAGTTCTTGAGCTGTCCCAAAGGGATGTGTAATGAACCCACACAGAGTTAATCAGCAAGCTTTCAACCCAGGATCTTCAAGCACTGTAGAACAAGCCATTCTCACTGAAGCCCTTTGCTGGTTTGTCAGGCATGCACTGCTCCTCACAAGCACAAAATGGGTGAGGAGGAAGTGGGGCTATGGCCTCACCTCCTTCAGCTGAGAGCACATTCTATAGCTTTTTGAGGTGTGCAGCAACTGGCATGTTTCCCTTGTCTGTCCACTGTGTCTCCCACTGCTCCTGGTGGTGTAGTGTGGTTGTTATGAAATCTATAGGTGACATATTGCAATATGCTCTCAGCTCTTTTATTCTTCAGTTCACGTATCTGTCCAGTATTATAACTGTCTCAACAATACACAGTAGGTTTTTTTCTTTTCCTTTAGAAGACCACTTGTTTAGCAGGGTACCTCTTGGAAATCACATTATACCAGTTCTCTATTACCACCCACACACTGTACCCAACAAACCCCTCACAATCTTTAACATATTTATCCTCACAACACCTCTGTGAGGTAGGGAAGTTCTATTGTCACCATTTTTACAGTTAGGAAACTGAGGCACAGAACGGCTAATGGCTGTCTCCAGGTCACACAGGAAGTCTGGTAGAGCATGGAATTGAACCTAGGACCCCTAACTTAGTGTCCTAACTAGTGGCTCATCCTGCTTGTCCTCTGGCTGGAGTTTACGGTGCTAGGTTTTAAATTGTAAAAAGTAGGGCTGTCAGTTAATCACAGCTAACTCAAAAATATTAACCGCGATTTATAAAATTAATCACGATTAATCGCAGTTTTAATCGCACTGTTAAACAATAGAATCCCAATTGAAATTTATTAAATATTTTTGGATGCTTTGTGGGAGGAATTGTGCAGCCTGCATGATTAGGTGCCACATGTAAAAATCTGCAGGACTGAGCTCTGAGCTTCACAACAGTCTAACCCAGGGGTCAGCAACGTTTGTCATGCGGCTCGCCAGGGTAAGCACCCTGGCGGGCCGGGCCAGTTTTATTTACCTGCTGACGCGGCAGGTTCGGCCGATCGTGGCCCCCCCCCGGCGAGCCGCGTGCCAAATGTTGCCGACCCCTGGTCTAACCAATAGTGAGGCAAATAAGTTTTTCTTTACCAGTTAAGTGTCAGAGTTTCAGAACCAATTACGTTGTTACGTGATAGATCTGCCTTCCAGTTCAGATCTTCAGCAATTAATTTAGCTTAAAGATTTATGGAAAACTCACTGCTGTTAATTACTTTAGTCTGATTCTGCTGCCACTGAAATCACTGTGCATTTTGCTATTGATTTCAGTGAGAGTAGGATCAAGCCCTTTCTGAGTGATATATTTATCTGCTGCATTCTCTTGCATTATAATTTAGGACATTTTCTTGGTTTCTATAATTGTGTTTGGAGGAAATAGTCTGAGTGTTGGTTTCAGTGTTGGATAGATCTAAATTAAGTTATTGGATATAATTAAAAATAGTTCTCAGTAATCCCACGCCAATACTCTTGTATAAAAGGTGCCTCAAAGAACTAGTCCCTTTGTCTTTACTTAGGCAAAGCTTGAATTGAGGCTAGTAGGAATTTGGGAGATGAAGAACTAAGTATAGACTTCAGGGTCAAGCCCATAGTGTTACAGTGTAGCATGGCATAAAAATAGATATTGGGCCCAGTTCTCCTCTCATTTACTGTGGTATAAATCTAGACTGATTCCACAGATGTCAATTGATTTACAACAGTTTCTATTTAAGGTGCTTATGGCCCCTTTATTGTAATATCTGAGCACCTCACAATCTGTAATGTATTTTATCCTCACAACATCCGTGTGAGACAGGGACGTGCTATTATTGCCATTTTATGGATGGGGAATTGAGGCACAGACAGCTTAAGGCCCAGATCCATCAATGTGTTTAGGAACCTCAGTCCCAGTTTTGGATACCACTGCAACCCCCCCAAATCCCCACTTGTCTGCCACCTAAACCTGTAGGTGCCTAAACTCTCTTGGTGCCTAAATTTTCAGGGTAAAAGTTCCCTTGGTTCCTAAGTTTCTGTCTCTGAACATGTGTACTGCTATGTCACTCTGTGCATCTAGATGCCTATCTCATGCCTAACCTCCCAGGTGAATGCTCTAACCACTGGGTTGAAAGTTTTAAGAAAGGTAGTGCCACTGCCACTGTCACCACCACCACCTTCTCCTCTGGCTGTTTTGGGTGGAGTGAGGCAGGTGCCTAACTTGTTCTCACAGGAAATGACTTAGGCTAGGTCTACACTACCCGCCTGAATCGGCGGGTAGAAATCGACCTCTTGGGGATTGATTTATCGCATCCCGTCACGACGCGACAATCGATCCCCGAATCGACGCTCTTACTCCACCAGCGAAGGTGGGAGTAAGAGCCGTCGACGGGAAGCCGCGGAGGTCGATTTTGCCGCCGTCCTCACAGCGGGGTAAGTCGGCTGCGATATGTCGAATTCAGCTACGCTATTCTCGTAGCTGAATTTGCGTATCTTAAATCGACCCCCCCCCTGTAGTGAAGACGTAGCCTCAGACACCTCAGCCTCCTGACTTTAGGAGAAGGGTTCCTGGTTATGGATCACAAGCAGTGATAGGCGTCTCTCTGCAGCAGAGACTTAGGTGGTGAACTTCGTGAGAGGGGCAGGGCTTAGGATATGCCTTCATCAGCATCTCCCATTGGCTTGCTTAGGTGGCTGAAAGCCTAGCATACTGGCTTTTGTAGATAGCACTCCTAGGTGTCTATCTCTCCCTTTTCATATCTTAGGGGCCTGACTCAGGCATTGTGAATCTCATTGTTGTTCCAATGACTTCCTAGGAGCCTAAAAGTTAGGCATTGCAGCACTTAAGTTCCTTTGTGGATCTGGACCTAAGTGACGTCCCCAAGGTGATGTTGGGAGTCAGTGGAGAAGCAGAGACTTGAACCCAGATCTCCTAAATCCTAGATTAGTGCACTAATCACTGAACAGAGAGCACAATTTGATCCATTATATATATTGCATCCATGATTTGCTAAGTACTATATGGGGTCAATTTAGTAATTTATGCACAGCCCTGTCTAGCATTGCTTTAGCCCAGGGAGTACATAGGAAGAGATCTTGGATTCCAGTTCCCATTTTTAAAACACGTTTTTAATTATTTTTAAAAACACTCCTGTACCCCACCTGCCTTTAACAGCATAACAACTTGCAAATTTGTTTTAAAAAAATTGAAATGTCCTTTCTGTCTGCTACTTTGGCATGTTTAAAACACAATAAACTTTTCCAGGGAGCAGAAGCTTCATTGTGTGATGTCCTGATTCCCACATTAAGACTTATCCATTTGTCCTACAAACAGAGGTGAAAGTAAGCCAGTACGCCCCGGTACAGCGTACAGGCAAGAACCAGTACGCTGTACTGGACCGGCTTCCCTAGGCAGCAATTTAAAGGGCCTGGGGCTCCCAGCAGCAGCTGGAGCTCCAGGCCCTTTAAATTGCTGCCAGAGGCCTGCTGCTGGAGCCCCTGGGTAGCGGAGGTGGCTGGGACCCCCGGGGCTCCGGCGGCGATTTAAAGAGCCTGGGGCTCCACTGCGGTAGCGGCGGCTGGGAGCCCCTGGCCCTTTAAATCCCCACAGGAGCCCCGACACCGCTACCCCAGGGCTCTGGCAGCAGGGCTCAGGCGGCAATTTAAAAGGCCTGGGGCGGTAGCGGCGGCCGGAGCCCCGGGCCCTTTAAATCGCCGCCTGGGCCCCACTGCCAGAACCCTGGGATAGAGGCAGCAGGGCTCTGGTGGCGATTTAAAGGGCCCTGGGCTCCAACCACCACTACCACCCTGGGCCGTTTAAATCACTGCCTGAGCCCTGCTACCAGAGCCCCGGGGTAGTGGCGGCAGCTGGGACCCCCTGGGCTCCGTCGGCAATTTAAAGGGCCAGGGTCTCTGCTGTGGTAGTGGTGGCTGGGTGCCCCGGGCCCTTTAAATCACCGCTGGAGCCCCCAGCCGCCACCGCTACCCTGGGGCTCCAGCAGCAGGGCTCAGGCTGTGATTTAAAGAGTCCGGGGCTCTGCTGCAGTAGCGGCGGCCAGAGCACCAGGCCCTTTAAATGGCCCCCAAACCCCAGGGCTCCCAGCCACCTCTGCAGCTGGTAGCTCCAGCAGTGATTTAAAGGGCCTGGGGCTCCCAGCCGCCACTACTGCAGCTGGAGCCAGGGCCCTTTAAATCTTGATTTAAAGGGCCCGGGGCTCTAAAGGCCCACCTCGTCTGGTTGAGGCCACACCCCTTCTGGTTAAGGCCCTGCCCCCTGCTCAGGACTCTGGAGTACCGGTAAGTTCTTCACCCCGCCTACAAACCCTTTTATTCGCAGTTGATCAGCCATAAACTTTCATCCAGTCCCAGCACCTGCTCACTAGAAATTCCAGTTACTTCTAAATCTATGAGTTTAGCCAAATCCTACGAATGGTGGAGTTTTAAAATCTTGGAATTATCTATGTGCAGTGGTGAGACCATATCAAACAATGCCATTTTATATTTTTGGGGTTTGACTTCCACTTCTGAAATTTTTTGAGTGGTTGGCTGGCCAGTATAAGTTTTTCTGCCTGTCTCTTATATATATTGTATGTTACTATTCAGGATGGGTCAGAGAAAGTAATTGCTTTTGAATATTTTTGGAAAAAGAGCATTTTATGACAAAATTAAAACTCACACAACGTTCTAAGGAACAACTTTCACCATAACAAGCAAACCACTATGCGCACTTAATTTCCAAAAGCTTTGTGCAGAAACCAGAAGGGACCTGAACATCAGGCAGACAGATCATTTGACTGAAATCAAAACAGAGATGGCAAATTCACAGCTAAGCAAACGTGTAATCACTCTGGCTATAAAGTCATCTAGGAGACTGCCAAAACCATTGGCAGAAAAAATAGGAAAATGTAAGTAAACTAAAAGAGGCTCTGTTTAAAAAAGAAAAAGAAAAGCAGGAAGGGGATAGCTCGGTGCAACATGCTTAGACTCCCTGGCACCATAGGTTCAAATGTTGTTATGGCTGATTCAGCCCTTCAAACCATCATCATTTTGAGGTGGATTCACTGAGTGTCATGCAGTCTACTGTGTAGGGATTTTAAGATTCCTGTTTTCTCTTAATGGACATTAAAAATCCCCTTTCACTGTTTTGAAGTAGTAGCTTGTCTTTTGTCCATGTCCAAAATTTCTATGATTGTGCAGCTTATAGCTGACTTCTGTCATTATTCCGAGGGTTGGCTGCATTGGACTGGTGATGTAAGATGAAATGTAATGTATACATGTTAAGTGTTTTCATCATCATTATTCTATAACCCATCAATCAGAAAAATAATTCCTCACACAGAATGGTTTTTGCACAGAAGAAAATACAAGAAAGATTACAATGGTAGAAAAATCACACATAATACCTGAAAGTGAAAACAGAGGAGCCCCACTCTCCAGAGAACAAGAAGATAAAAACAAGGTCACAAGTTATCTTGTCACTTCAACTGACTCCCGGTAAACAATTTTTGATTGAATCATCTCTTCTTCTTCAGGTGCAAACACCCATCTCAGGGCAACATATTTCACACCCTTGAAGGGGATGCACAATTAACAGCCATGTTGTTTGGAATAAAACACAATGGTTGAGTCAGAAATAACCAGAGCAAACACACTGAATAGTCATTTAAAAAAAAGTTAAAGATGACTCAAGAGATATCAAAATGTACAGAGAAAAAAATATATGATTGAAGGCAAGAAAAACTAAGATAAAAAATGCAAAACCACCTAAGTGTCTTAGGAATCTACGTCCCAACGCACAATTTTATCAGTCACCACTTTTTCTTTGTTCTGCACACACAAAGTAATAAGAGAATCTTCCCTCTGTAATGAAATCTAATCGTTGTCAGGCAAATCAGATCCCCTTCAAGTATTCATTCTCCCATCACACAATCAGAAGCAAGCCATTATTTTTCCTATGGTGTGTCAGCTTACTACAAAACCATTATGCATAGCCTTTTGGAACTTGCAGAGTTTATAAAGTCATATATGCATTGTACTGAGTTTAGACCCATGACCAGTCACTGCTGTGAGTTTTATAAATATATACTTCTCTTCATGACAGAAATGGTCATCATGGTTTGGTGTGGCATGAAGGCTTTATTGGCATAAATCTGGGATGGCCACATGACTTTGCCAGCTGTGAGTAATACAGGTCACTCCAAATGAGTGCTAATAAAATCTTTATATTACTCACAGCTTGGAATCTCTCTCTGACACATAACATATTGAAAATATAATTTATAAATACTTTAGGGAGTTTTAGAAGATACTGGTCCACATCCCCTGGATCACCGAGGATCTGTAACTTTCATTTATGTCATGTATTGGTTTTGCCACTAACATTAGGAAACATTATTTTGTTTTGTATTAAATATTGTTGTATTTAGCAATACAGTAGTTCAAAAGTGTCAGATTCTCAGCTTCTGAAACACATGTTACCAATGCACTGGGACTCCTACACTGATGGCTGGGAAGGGGATGTTATAGAAACTTTTATGGGGGACATACACTAAAGTAGGATCCCACATGCACACACCAGAGGAACTCTGAGGGCTGGATCAACATGGTGAAATCCTGGCCATTGATTTAAACAGGGGCAAGATTGCACACAGTGTGTTTAAATTCACTTTTCTTCAGGGGATATCATGTCCATACAAAAGCTGTGAAAGTTCTGGAGGGCAAGAGAGTCAGCTGAGCCTCTCCCCTGCTCCACTATTGGTGTCACCAACTGTTATAGGGAATCTCTGCTAGTTTCAAGGGCTACTCCATTCTTGGAAGCTCCTATTTATTTTCCATAGCTCATGAAACTGGGGAAAAGGGAAGGCAATGGGGGCTAGTTTTCCAGGAAAAAGTGTTTTTGTTTTGTTTTACTTTTATAGAATACTTGCTGTTGTTTACAAAGGAGAGGAAAACAAACATATGCAATGTCATCTGCTAAAAAAATATGGGGAAAAATGGAATTTTGTACGTTTTCTATTTAAGATAGGCCTGCGGTCTGAAAGGTGGTTTGCAAGCAAATAAATATTTCTGAATAAGCCTCTTTTTGACTTACAATAATATGAGGAATTCAAATATAGGGGAGGGTTCAAAACAGAATACAAAACAGAAATATAATCCCATGCAGAAATCCTGCCTATGTGGGAAATATTTCTATTGTCCCTGATTGTGAATATGAATTATGCAGAAACAAGACATCATGGACCAAACTCTGTTCTCACTTAAATCAGTGTAAATTAGGAATAACTCCACAAAATTTAATGGAGATGTTTTTGATTTATACCCATTTAACTGAGAGCAGAAAAATGACCCTCTTTTTTTACTTCAGTCCATATTCTGCTAAGACTGTGAACATGTGAAATACTATCATTCCTTTTTTCACCAGATAGTCACTTTAAGTAGGGCAAAGATATTGGAAAATGAAAACAGATAAAAATAGTGAACTTCTTATGCTGTTGGCATCATTAAAAGGTACGACCAGCCAAGAACAACTATTCAGCAAGCACTATGTCTCTCTCTATTTTTTAAAGTCATGGTAGTTTTCTTTCTTTCTCCATCTTCAAAACCAAAATCTTTTGCATTTTTAAATAAGTGCCCCCATTTAAAGTAATCTGTCTATATCCCAACAGGTTGAGTTAAGAATTATGATGAGTTATGATTAGCATAAATATTTTCATTCAACATATTGTTCATCTCCTTAACTCAACATACTGATGATTGCCCTATTTGACTATTACCATTGTTAGATTTTCATGCAAACACTACCTCTGTATAAGGTATATTCATATGTAACAGGCAAGGATATATCTGAGACAGCATAGTATTCATTTTAGGCCAATTCTTGTTCTGTTTATTAAAATGAATTGATCCATTGAAATAAATAAGAGTACATTTATGAATAAGGCAAGCAGGGCTTTACTCTAATGTTAGGATGGAGTGAAAATTCATTTAGTTTAAATACACCTCTATCCTGATATAACGCGACCCAATATAACATGAATTCAGATATAACGCGGTAAAGCAGCGCTCCAGGGGGGCAGGGCTGCGCGCTCTGGCGGATCAAAGCAAGTTCGATATAACGCGGTTTCACCTATAACGCGGTAAGATTTTTTGGCTCCTGAGGACAGCGTTATATCGTGGTAGAGGTGTATTATCAAAACAGTAGTTCAAAAGTGACATTCATCTAAAGTACACTCCTGCTTATCTGAAAGGCCACAGGGATAAGTGGAAGTGCTATTAACTAACACAGGGCTAAATGGGGGACAACTAGGATTTTCATATAGAGTAAATTCAAATAACTGGAATTATACTATAATCAATGTATAGTTTCAGAAACTATACTAAGTGAACCAAATCCTCTGCTGGTGTAAATACGCATAGCTCCACTGATGTCAATGGAACTTCTCCAATTTACACCATAGGAGGATCTGGTCCAAAACAGGGAGGGGGATCCTTATTCCTGAAAATAATCCTTATTCACTTGAGTAGTCCCATTAAATTCAATGAAATTACTTTTGTGAGTAAGGATTAATCACACAAATAATATTCATAGGATTGAGCTCTTGGTGATGAGTCTTTAAATACAAGTTTGTAGTTGAATATAAAACTGTCCATAAGTTAAGAAACTGCAAGCTTTTCTTCTAAAAAAATCACCAAAATTACCACATAGTCCTACAAATCTGAATAAAAAAGTAGTTTCACTAGTCACTAGTCATAAGTATGAATGACAATTGTAGCAGTAGACATATATCACCAGAACCCTTGGAGGAGGACTGAGAACAAGACACTCTTTGAAGCCCTGTGCACAATGAGAAGTCATGTAAGTTTTAAAAGCAGGAAGCTACAAAATGTACTAGAATGAATAAAACCAAATGACTGCAACCTGTCTCATTTCATTTTGCTGCCCTGGTGGCAGATCTCTCTCACATCTATTTTCTTTAGAAGGATAATTCTTTTAGAAAGCATATGGGATAGTGAAGAATTACAACAATAAAACAACAGGATATATCCTATTTAGGAGAATGGTAAAGATGAAGAAATGAAATTGTGATTTATTTCTTTTTCATCATGATGAGTAATAAGATCATGCCTCCGTCAAGTCATAAAATAACTCATTTTCTCTCATGTCAATAATACAGATTTATTTAATGAATGCAATCATGTATCATTTCCAAGTGATTGTGTCAACTGGAACCTTGATTTGGTTGATGGAATCCCCAGTAAAAATAAATGTGGAAATTTCTTGGCAACAAGTTAGTAATTTATTTATAGAATAGATATGAGGTCAGGGTTTTTCTTTAGTTTAGTTTTAAAACCAAATTTATGTTCACTTTACTCAAAAAAGTACTCCCATTGATATCTTGTTATATTTAGAAAATTCACTACATAAATAACAAGGAAGTTCACATTAACTGGAGATCTTATTCCGTTGTTGGATATCCATGGACACTTTCAGATCTGGTTGCACGATCCGAGCTTTAGAGAATGCATGAGAATAATAATATAAAAAAGCATATTTGGTTTTATATACATTAGCTGGATTACTAATAGGGATGGGAGAACCTCAAGTGGTCCAGAGTTAAGTATAGATTTAGTTAAACTTCCAGAAGTTCAGGTACTTATCTGAACTATCAGTTTGATCTGCAAACTTACCGGGTAATCCTACTCCCATTGACTTCATTAAAGTTCTTTTTACAATTTTCTCAAATCCATCAGGAAGAAAAATAACCTGTTCTTTTAGTAGGGGAAAATCATATAGTAAACACTATTTATTTTTATTATTTGTATCAGGAGTAGCACCTATAGGTTCCACCCTGGACGAGGGCCCCATTTTGCTAAGCACGGTATAAACACAGGGATAGTAAGAATGTAACCCCTAAGGAGCTTACAGTCTAAATAACTGTAGAGGAGGTACCTGCTGCAAAGGACAAGCATAGTAAACACCTAAAATATCATGACACAAGGGTCAAAGGTAAATTTGAACGCCAAAATTTTCAAACCCAGGAGCCTAAGATTTGGCCTTGGAATCCATATTTAGGTTCATAAAAATATGGTCTGAGTTTCAGACGCACTGATTAGATGTGGTCAAACACTGGGAAAATATTGCAAAAATTTCATCAACACTTTCTCCTAGTTTTTTCCACTGAAATTTGAAATCTTGACAGCAGCTCCCATTGATTTAGGTTCTAATAATAATATTCTCTTTGAAGGCTTTGAAACATCTCTTGTTTTACAGAGTTAGATCATGCTCTGTACTAATTCTATGTACTCTTGTTATGCTGCACTGTAAGCATAGGCATTTTCCTGATAATATCCCCAAATAAAGCTGTTGTCTTCTCTCTGGTGCCCATTTGAAGAAAAAACATGTCTGTTAAAATGATTTGACTGCAGTAGTGCAATTTATTTCCCATGTAAATTATGTTTTACAGAGTTTTGAGACACAAAAATTAAACATTTAAGGCTGTTTCCAAGTGTTTTTGATTTGATTAAGGTGAAATGTTAATCAGTTTTTAGTCTTTTATTCTGCAATATGTCAGTTTCTGCAGTAGCACATTTTTCCTCTATGTTGGATTTTTAAGTTACTAAACTGCTTCAGATCTAATGAAATGTCTTAATTAGGCATGTTAGAGTAGGCATTCAGGCACATTATTTTTCATTTGTATGAGCATTTCTACATTAGTGACAGATCTTCATTTCTGTGAGTATTTAGCTGTTCTTTTATATAGGACCTCACTTGAACAGACTTAACTGGCCATAATAATCTAATTATTTCAGGGAGTTTTTACTCTAGTCTGCTTCTCATATGTTCTGTGTCACTAGAGCATAGTTAATGGAAATATATCAGACCAAATCCTATTATCGTTACCCAGCCAAAACTTTCTATGGTAGGAGCTGTCCCATTATTTGTTTCTCTATACATTATCTACATAATGTTACATCTATTTTCCTTAAAATATTAATAAAATGATGGATTTAAAATGTAAGTTAATTATCAGTTACCCTATTATTTTTATCATTAACATAATACAAGGTAATGGCTAAATTAGTCTTGTAGTTAGTAAGCTTTAAAAAATTTAGATTACTGTTTTAGAGATGTACTCTTAAAGTACTCATTCCTGACTTCCGCCCCCCCCCCATTTATATACTTTCCAGAAGAAACTGTAGCAAAGACCTAGCCCAATATTCATTCTCTTAATTTTAAGTTTAATTTTAATATGGCATATTGGATTTATGGTCAATATAACTATATGTTATATCAAACTAATCTCCATCAAAGAAACATAGGACAAGGTCCTGCAAGAGTTTTGTGTGTCTTCTGCAAGGTGCCCTTGACACCTATGGACTTCAGTGAGAATTGAGAACTCACCTCATCTCACAGGATAGGAAATACAGTGCAATCCATAAAGGTACTAAAGTGCCTAAGTTGTATTTTTAGGCATCAGTGCAATCCACAAAACTCACGCTTGGCTGCCGCCTAACCTTGTAGTGTCTAAACTCACTTGGTGCCTAAGTTTTTTCCTCTGGGCATGTACACTGCAGCCTCACTCTAGGTACCTGTGCACCTATCTCCTACCTGAGCATGCACAGTACTGCTTCATGATAGGTGTCCAGATGCCCATCTCCTGCCAAAGCCACAGAGTGATTCACAAACCAGGACAGTTAGGTGTCCGCCTGTGGAAGCTTCTGGGCATGCCAACTGGATCAGGGTCCTCAGGTGAGTTCACACAAAAGAGGGGGAGGAGGAGGAGGAAGAATTCCCTTATAACCTTAAGCCCACTAGTAGGGTATTACTCACCCAAGATGTAAGAGAACCCCAGTTCAAGTTCTCCCATTCTACTAAAAGGGGAAGGGATTTGAATAGGGATCTGCCACTTCTCAGGTGAGTGACCTAAGCCCTAGGCCATGGAATATTCTGTTATGAATTTCCCTCAGTCTCTCCTATTGAAGTTGTTCCATTTTAATTAAATAATTCAATAATTAATATTAATTGGGCCAGAGAAAGACTCTTAGAAAGTTAGGCTCTGATTCTCAGCATTGCAATACCTATTGATCTGGGCCATCTTGCTTACGAACTGGAACAAAGAGTTTATACAGGGGAGTCCTCAAACTGGAAATTAAATTCAGGAGAAAAAGGGAAGTCTCTAAAATATTAATTTAATTAATATTATTATAGAAACCAATGGCTTGACTTGCAACTGATCAAGGGAAATAAAAACACTCTCACAAGGTTGTGTGTTTGAGGACTATGTTGGAATTGCAAGTTAGCACATTAAGAGCACAGGAGTTTCCTGGTCCTGCTTTCAGGCTAGAGATCTTTAGAGCAGTGTTTGGTCATCAGACTAAATCAATCTGGAAAGAGGCTAGAAAAAGGTGGGATGAGTTGAACCTCTCTGCCTTAGGGAGTTTCCTTCTTTTTCTCTCTCTGTTTTGGGATTTTTGTGTATGAGTCTTAATTCTAAGAAATAAAGTAACGTTACATTGCAACCTTCCAGGAAAGAGTATTTTGTGTTTCTATCTAGCTTCTGTGTGTGTATTCCATCAACACAGCAGAGGTCTTCTTCCTTCATTTGTGGAAGTACTTGAAATCTTGCGTGTGTGAGCACTGTGACTGCAGTGGACTTGGGAGCAATGAGTACCTCCAGAATCAATTTTGAGTCTAAGATTCCTACATCACTAGGTTGTTTTTTCCAGGCTAAACAACAGCGGTAGCTTAATGAAGCAAATATTAAAGGTAACTGAATGTGCTACTAGATGCATATTCTAGTTTTAATCTCTCCTTTGGGATCACACATTCAGAGTTTCTAGTTGTGTGGTAATTTCTTCTGACAGCTAGGCAGTGACTATCTCTTTCTCTTTCCACGTGCAGGAACACTGCAGTAGCTCCTGACCATAAATCTGGCTACATGGACTTTCTGTCAAATGAAAAGGAGATCTCAACATGATATGAAAACAAATATAATAAAAGACAAAGTTCTGTAGAATGGTATTTTCCAGCCAGCCAAGCCTATTCAGTACATAGGCATGCTATTGTTTGTTTGTTCAGGTTCTCCCCTTTATTTCTTAAGGAGACTGTGGGTACCAGGGTAAAATTTTGAAAAGGTGCCTAAGACACTTAGGTACCTAAGTTCCATTGATTTAAAAGGCAGTTAGCCATGTTTAAAAATGTTACACTTCATAATGAGTAATTTGTGTATTGAATAGGATTTTGTGTGGAAACTATAGGACTGCAAAATTCAGATTTTAAGCGACAAGAGTTTTAAAGGATTTGGAAACACATCCTGTAAAATTCTTGTCTGTATCTAGGCCATTCTCAGAAAAAACTTGCATGGAACTTCAAATTGTTTTTACCTGTATAAAGACTGAAAATCATCTGCAGCACTGGGCCATTGAGGATGTTTGGAAATATTAGGAAGAAGTTTTTCAGATGTTTTTTTCAAACATGGACTTACTACAATTATTCTTTATGATTAAAGCTGCAACCAATAAGTCTGAGTTGAACAGGAAAATGATAAAGTAGCATTGAAAACATTCTGTGGCTCCATCCGAGTTGCACAGAACGTTTTGTGCAGCTAATTAAAATCTTCCTATCTTGGGTGACATAGCAAATTAGCTCCCCGCGTTCCTAAATTGTTACTCATGTTGATAAAGATCACCAGGTATCATGCTGTCCAAGGCTGAGAGAAGTTGGGACAGATGTGGCCTATCTTTTACAATCTGGCAATCACAGATCCTCTTTTTGTGCCTTTCTTCTTTACATCCCAGTTACTGCTGAATTTCAATCATGATTATATTGTAAGTCCTTTAATATAGCTCAGCTGGGCATCCAGCTCAAATGAATCTGGCAATGATATCAGAAATTAATTTGGGCAGGGCACATATTGTATAAGAAAAACTATATTCTTGATGACACTTGAAAATATGCTTATTCCCATTTTGGGGCTGCATCCAGCCAAAGCACACTACTACTGCTCTCTTCAGATGTGTCCTTTGCTCCTGGGAGTAGGATTTGAGAATGAGGCATGTTCTTTGAGAATACCTCAGTATTAGGTTCAGCCACCAAAAAAAAAAAAAAAAGGGGGGGGGGGGGGGGGTTAATTCATATATGCTGAAACTCTATTTAAAAATTATACTCCTGAATTTAAAATATGCAGTTTTTCCCTCTAGGACTCACTTGGAGAGTCTCCTGTTCTGATGTGTTTCTGTGTGTGTCCAGGCACAATGAGCATATGTTAAAGTGGCAAGTGCAAAGAGCCTTCTAAATGCAATCATTATCTTGAGGATTGAATTTAATACTCTACAGCTGCAATACTCTACAGCGGCTAATCTTTCTCCTTAAGTCTCTCTCCATAAATTATCCTAAATCCCATAGTCTGCTCTCTAGAAAAGTAATCCCTTGAGGGAACATCAGAGTGGGAATGTGGGCTGGATGAAGAGCTACAATGCATGCTGGTATATTTTAAAGAGAAACACAAAGCAACCCTTGTTTTTTTCATGCCATCCCAGGGGATTTATTCTCCAGAGTTCCAATCCATTTTGAACAAATCACTGCTGGTCTAATATTTAGCTTTCCGTGGATGAATGCTGAAATTTCGTATAAAAGCTCATATGAGCTTTGGTTCACATTTTGATAGGACATTAATGCAAAAAAGCACCCTTACTCACATTACCACTACTTAAGCCTCCTGTAAACTATATGTTGCATCCCTAATTTACATATAGCACAGTGATATAAGCTCTGCAAAGGCTGTATGTTTCCCACATAAATATAAACTATTATTTGTTGCTTTTCAGTGAAATATTGATTCCTTGATTTTCACAAATTTTACAGAGAAACTTAAATTTCCCTTCCTGGGACTAAACTTCACTGATGTGCACACACACAAAATTAAAAAATAATTAAAAGCCAGATTCTCAGGATTGTTTGGTGCCTGCCACAGCTCTGGGAGAGGAGAAGAGGTGTCTATGTCACCACTGTGGCTCTTTGTCCCTCAGGCCACCAGGTACTGGTCTAGTTCCAAAGAACAGTTGAGAGCAACCTCAGAACTAATATAAGTTGTTCTGACTGTAGTAACCCCATGGAGCTATTCCTGCAGCTAGGGATCTCCAGCTACAGCAATACTAGAGCCATGCTCCCTTTCCCATGGTCGCCCAGCCTATGCAGGGCAGTCTACAGATAGATGGTTAATATGGCTTTAACACCAATGACACAAAGCAGCCTTAGTGAGGGCCACAATCTGGCCAAAATTCAACAATTAAAGAGAGAGAGAGAGAGAGCAGAGTTATTTGCATACGACGGTCTAGAGATGTATTTTACATATCTTAGTTTTCAATTAAATATAATTGTATAAGGTACAATGTTATTTTTAAAGTAATTACTTCTTTTGTTATTACATACTATATACACAATAGGCTTGACCCTGCTCCCAGTGAAGTTGATGGCAAACTACAATATATATTAGTGAGACCAGAATCAGGCTCAATAAGAAAAAAAATCATTAAAGTGACCATTCATTCCAAATGTTCTTCAAATGAATTGAGCAGACAGAAAGCTACCAAATACCCTCATTTCCCTCCTTTGACTATTTGGACTGGCTGTGAAAGAGAGCTATGAGCTGAAGCCAGCTGAAGTCATTCAGAGAGGTGGGTGCTCCGCATTTTGCAAGACCAGGACCTTGGAGAATTGATGTTTGATTACTATGTTGCATTTTGTCATGGCAAATGGACATAAGGCTGACACCTTGACTTAGTTGGAAAAGGGGAGTTTTCAAATAACCTTATAATGCAAAGTCATTATACCTATATTACGGGTCATTCAACCCCTTGAATCTGAAGCACTGAAACAAATTTGCTGTCACTGCTGAGATTCTTATGGACCTAGCAATTAGCTGGTGGTGTTATCTACAATTATGGAAACAGGTCTTTTCACTTTGGAAAACAAGAGTGGAACTTCAAGACACATTTTGAAAAGCAATATTTTCAAAGATTAATTCTCAAAATATATCCCCACCCCACTCCTTGGAGACAGTTTCTTTTAGAGAAAATAAAACAACTGAATCAGTTATCAATAGGGAATTTGAATCAACCATATTCATTTTAGTTAACTGGGAAAACATCTTTTATGAGTTTTACTGCAACAGTTATAAGAAGTTCACATCCTGAGAACTCAAGCTTAGAGGTACAATCCCCACTTTATGTGGGTTGAATTTCTATGTCATATTTGTGGTGTGATTCTGGGCTATAATTAGTAGAAAACAGGCTAAGCTGAATAGTAGACTGGGACCAAGTTTGTTCTTAAGTGGCTCTGTTTTTTAAAAACCCACTGGTTTATCTAATATACTGAAAAAGAAAGAAAGAATTCATTAGCAAGAACCCACATTTCTGATCCTAGTTTATCAACCATAGTATTTTAATGTAAATTTTAGCTTACAAAGAAAGGGACGTTATGTAGGGACAAATCTGACACAGGGATGAGTAACTGCAATCACGGCAGATCCCCTAAAGTAGGCCCACTGATTATTACTTTCTGATCAGAGACAATTTTGCATAAAGACAACTCAACATTCACTTCATGCTTAGTCATCCCCCAAGGCAATTCATACATAGCAGTGAGCTATGCCTCAAGGAAGAGAGGGTAGGTAAAGGGAGGGTCTGGGCAGACCCTGGTTCCAGAGCTAGCTTTAACATTGTTGGATGCACCTGCTGATGTGCTTTTCCTGAAAAGGGATGATTTCCTGAATTGAGGCCTAAATACTTTTGTTAGATTGGGGTTTTAGACAGCATGTCAGCAGGCGACTGTTCATTTTTCTGATAAATATACTTATTGGCATATTTCAGTAATTTCTTTGAATGATAGAAAAGCATTTTTCTAGAGATGTGACTCTGGTTGGTTATAATGTCCCTGAGTGGTGAGTTGACCCATAATATTAACAAGCATACCAGTGTAAATGGAATATATTTATATTGATGATACAGAAGGCAAGAGATAAATAGAAACAGATCTGTGAGGAATCCTAAGATATACTTTCAACTTCTTCTGCAGAGGATTTATCCATCTTTTGAGATTGCTCCAGAGGATTTATCTGTTTATAATTTAGAACTGAATATTTTTCACATATCTTCCTGTGATACTTTATGTTCTGTACCTTCTTGATTTATGTTATAGATCTGTTCATTCTTCCACTAAAACCAAATGGGAAAAGCAATTTGGCCTTTTAATTGCTTTAAGAAGTAAAGTCCTTTAAGTTTATTTGGAAAGGTGCAATAAAACTGAATGCAACACTTCAGAATGATTCACCATACAATCTAGTGGTTTTAACAGTAACATTGCTATAAGAGCAGAGTATCAAAGGATAATAAGTGTATTTTCTTTACACAGATATGAAATATGCTAGTAGCTTACAGAAGTCTATTTTGAAATATTCCGATAAAATATTTTTTCTGTCCAGTGAAAGAGTGCTGGTTTTGATTTTCAGATGATTGGAACTGAATTGGAAAAAGTTAACAAGGACTTTACTTAGAAATCCTGAAGCAACAGCTGAAAGCGCTTGGCCAATTTAGTACTGTATATACTGCTTCTGCCACTTCAAGTGAAGTGAATGTAACCCTGGTGGCTGATGGCAGCAAAAAGGGCTGGGTTCAATATATTTAAGGTCCCCCTTGACAAATAACTAAACCAGCTTGAGCTAAACACACTCTTCCTGGCTTCCCTTAACAAGCAGAACTTCCCAACTTGCAGCACTCTGTACAAACAAGGAAATCTTTATTAGGGGAAAGAGAATACAGTCATAATCTTGGGAAAACACAGTAGCAGAATAACACACATATATATATTCAAATAAAGAGTAAAATACTCCCTCTTCCAGAAACTTTGGCAGCAGTCTAACTCTTCTCCTGTCCACCAATGAGAATGTCCCACAGGTCCAGTACCTGCACCAATTCAGCCATCTATTAAACCAACTCATCGTTTGGGTTAGCAAATACAGTAGTCCAAGTGTTTCTTTGCAAGTCTGTCTCCAGGCCCAAAAGAGCTGCTTTCCTGATTCAGCCTAGTGATTTCACTCTATTAAGGGACTGTGTAGCTAGGACCTTAGTAGAATCCACTCAGATCTGTTGCTGTCCTCTGCACTATCCCTCACAACAAAGTCTTTGATCTGTGTTATTAAGTTCCCACAGATAGGGAGCCAAGATCACTTAGAACACTTGAGCAGTCTTAACTGCTTGAAAATGAGCCCTTTACTACAGAATAAGAGCTCTTTCCTGATCTGTGAATCACTCAGAGCCTACTACCTCAAAAAATTCAAGTTCATGTATAGTTATGGTGACTTCCCAAGTGTCAATAGAGGAATTGTGGGTAGGTAATCTATGCAAATAAAGATCCTGATGGTAGCATTTTCTCTTTTCACCAATAGAGGAAGTGAGAGCTCTTTCCCCTCTGGAGGCTTCTGGCCATAGAGCTTACATGACTATATGTGAAGACACAGTAAAATACAATATAATAGATGAATAAAAGTGCTTTAAAAATTTGATTTGTGAGCTTGACTTTAAATATTTTAAAGTTCTTTGTGAGGTCATATCATCATGTTTAACTGATGTACTATATACCAAGGCAGAATATGATCTAGTTATTAGATGGCATGGTGATGGGCATAACAGAAATCTGTAACACAGATCTGGAACACTTATTGTCCATGGCTGTTAATTAAACTATCAAGGTGAATAACATCCTTTCCCTAAACTTATATCTCTGAAGTGTTATAGTGAGAGCATCCACAAAAATGCTCATTTTGTCACATTTGTCTTTCCAAAAACCCCCAGAGATTGACTAGAACTTTTCTATCTTTTTAACTAGCCCTCTGCCAATATAGGATTGCCCTCTATGGTATTTTCACAAGTGTTTTGTCCATATTTTTCAGTTCAGTTTTAAATTACTGTAGTAATGGCTCGGGCCTCTTTCACTATTCTTGAGAGACTAGCCCCCAATTGAATAGATGTCAATCTTGTAACATTTTCCAGAAATTCTACATGTCTGAAATGATTTCCAGATTTGGAAGTTAAAAAAATATAATTTCAGGAAACAGACACACTCAGTGCTTTCCATGAGGATTAGCAAACTTTACCAATAATAAAGATGTTTTAATACTAAGTATACAGAGAGTATCAGTGCTTATATTGGGGAGTCAAGCAAGGAATTTAGATGCATCATGTCAAATTCATCTGTGATTGAAAGTCACTGACTTCAGTAACATTAATTGAAATCTGGTCCATAACCTTCACCTTCAACATAAAAGGATGGGCTCAATCTTCATCATGTTAAGTTAACTGGGACAAGCATGATACTCACCTTATCAGGGCACAAGGGATATGCATATTCACAGATTCCTAGTTTTTAAGGCCAGAAGAGTCCATTAGATCATCTAGTCTGACCTAGATAGGCCATTAAATTTCACCCAGTTGCCCCTGTATCAGGCTCAATAACTTGTGTTTGATTAAAGCATACTTTCCACAATGGTATCCAGTCCTGATTTGAAGACATCAAGAGGTGGAGCATCCACAATATCCCTTGCTACTTCATTCCAGTAGCTAATCACCCTCACTGTCAAAAATATGTGCCTAATTTCTAATATGAATTTGTCTGGCCTCAGCTTCCAGCCATTGGTTCTTGTTCTACCTTTCTTCACTAGATGAAAGAGCCCATTACTACCTAGCATTTTCTCCCCTTGAAGGTAATACACTGTAATCAAGTCACCTCTGAATCATCTTTTTGATAAACTAAACAGATTGAGCTCTGTCAGTCTCTCATTTAAGGCATTTTCTGCAGGTCTCAAATAATTTTTGTGGCCCTTTTCTGCACTCTCTCCAGGTTTTCAACATATATTTTAAAATGTGGACACCAGAATTGTATGCAGTAGTCCACTCTTGGTTTCACAAATACCATATACGGAAATAAAATCACCTCCCTACTCCTATACTCTACTCCCCTGTTTATACATTGAAGGACAGCATTTTGTCCTTTTGTTACAGCATTGCACGTTCTCCCCTAACATGTCCCACTCATGCACAGCATTGTAGGAAGCGATGAAAAGCAAATTGTGACGTGGGACTGCCCTCAGGTAACACCTCATGGAATTTTATACTTAAATATGTCACGAATTATTACAAAAGTAATTTTAGTTACTTACTTATGAGGTGGCTCCTCCTGGTTGAAGAACTGAAGAAATACTTCTGTTAATATTCTCCTTCATAAACATATAAGAAATAACCCCCAACCCCCTCCCTCCCCCCGACCCCACAACATACCTTTCAAGAGCCCTGGCATATAGGACATAATATATGAGATGGCAAAATTGATACAATGATTTCCATATTCATAGATTCAGAGGCCAGAAGGGACCATTATGGTCAGATGAATTATTGTAAATGTCTATCATCATTAAGTCTTCCTCACCCCTCCCCTCACCAGGAATGTTCGGTTTCTCTTATATTTTATATTCATAGCAAAACACTGTTGTTCTGAGTCAATTAGAGTTGCTACACACATAATATAACTGACACTAAACTACAATATTAGAGCAATACAAAGTTAAACCAACGTCACTACATACCTACTATTCAACCCACAAACACAAACCTTAACACTGCCACACCTATTGAACACCTTAATATTTGTTAAGCTCAGTATCTTTCACTTAGTGTACTTATATACTGGTGTGTACATTTACATGCTGTTCATAAATATCACTTAAGAAAAACATCACATACACTGAGCCACATAACTTGAAATGATAATGGAAGCTCTGCTTTTTATTTCAATAGTGTGATTCCACTTACTGACATGGCTTCTTATAAAATGAGGAGGAGGGAAGAACATATTCCTCACAAAGGATCTGAAGCAGCTTACGGAAACCTCAGGAGAACACACCCCACATCCAAGAGAGCCAACAGTGGACAAAGATAGCTATTTTGCCTCCCTCCCTAACAGAATCTGGGGCAGCCTGGAGGAACCCTTCTCAAAGATGACTGGGCTGGGGGTAAATGAGGGCACTGTGAGGAAGCTGAGCAGGAAGATTACTGTGAATGTCCTCCCATAGCTTGCCTGTGAGCCCTTTCCTGTGGTCCTTTCATTTGCCACTGGGAGGAAAGGGGGGTGTCTATCTATTCCCTCACCCCCAGGACCTGTCTTTTGCCAGATTCTTTGCTGCCACACACTCAAATTGATCCATTCAGGCTTTTCATCCAAAAGTATCAGCCTATTGACTTCAGGCAGCCCCAGGGAATGGTGCATCTCACCCTGGTCTATGCTGTTGATGTTCCCTGAATGAGAGGTGGTACTTGGAGCTATGAAAAGGAGGTGATCAGTCTGGTGCCAAAGGTGTCAATAGAAACAGAATAATAATTAATAAAGAACAATAGTAACCCTTTGCCCTACCCAACTCGCAAATTTAAAAAAAGTGATGAGTAGTAAAACATGAGAGCACCTGCAAAACATCACAGTTGTGAAGAACTCATTTAAGGTGAAACTCAGTGTTAGAGTAAAGGGTTTTGATGGGGGAACCTATCCTATGTGAGCCCTGAGAGGGGTACAGAACACCTATGCAATCTGACTGGAGCCACTACTTCTCACTACCTACTGATGGTTCTTCCCATCAGCTACTTAGAGCACAATCCTGCAGCTTTGCAATCAATGGACATTATACCACCAAACTAAATGGGAGCAGTATTGATCCTATAGTGCCTCATAGCCCATGGTGACAATCCTTATGTAGAGTGGTGATCAAGAAGAGCTACAGTTCATGGACTTACAGGCCACACTCTTGCTTCTCTTCTCAACAGTCCTGCTGTAGACTTTAGCTGTATAGTGAACAGAATGATCCTGCATGCCAGAGATAGCTGCTGTAGAGCTTGGCTTTGTCTTAAACAGAGTGATCCTGCATGCCAGAAATGTTGTTTCTACGTTTTGGGTCTTCACTGGCCACCCAGGGCCTACAGGATTTGGTCTTATAATATGATTCCATTGCAAATGAAGTATTTAGAAAAGAGTGTAATAAGATGCGAAAGAACCAATAAATAACTATACAAATTATTTACATTTTATTCCTGGAGGGGAACAGCAGTGGCTGGGTTGTTTGGGCTCTCAGTTACAATCCTGAAGCTTGTTACTTCGAATCTCACTCACTCTCCCACTGGAACACCACCTCCAATGTAGCTGGACATGGTGCTGGCTACATCACTCCTGTGTGTACTGCTGGCCATGAAAATTGATTTTCCTTTACCTGATGAGCCCTGGGCTCAGAGAGGATTTTGGCTTTGACATTTTATTCTCTTTCTATAATTAAATGTCTTTGATGCAGGAGGATATGAAGTATATTTAAGTATTAAATAAGGGTGACAGAGGGAAATAAAACTGGAGGTAAATTCAATGGAAACATTTCTTGTGTCATATATGGAAAAACATACAGTATGTATAATATTTTGGTGGTATTTACTGTTCTCTTCTCATAAGAACATAATATCCATTTCCCTTATTCCTGGGAGTCGTCCCACTAAAGCCTTATCTCAGTTGTGTTTAGCGAAGTGAAAACAGCTAGAATTGACACAAACTGAGCATAGCTCAGACTTATTCTGTGTAGATTCCTCCTCCAACTCAGCCAGTACTCCTCATTCCTGACATGCATTTCAAATGCGCCATGTCTCACTGATAGTCATAAGACTACTCACCGGAGTAAGAGGTACAGGATCTGGCCCATACTGTAACTTCTATTAGCATTAAAAAGGGTTGCATCAACTATGTCTTTTGTAGCAAGAGCAAACTAGACTCCCTTTCTCCTTGTGTTCTAATGTGTTTAAAGCAGTTTGACTTAAGTAACGAAGAACCTTATGGCCATAAAAGTTTCCAATGAAAATATTTAAGTTCAAAAGGTACTGATTTATTTCTGCCTTTCACTCAAAAACTCACTTTAAGTGTTGGATTATCTGGGAGGAATTTTATTGCAAGAACATACACATCATCAGCCAGTTAATTAGACCTTTTCCTGCAAACCTGAAACTGAAAATTTCATAGGTTTTTATTTTCTATTTATTTATTTAAAGGAAATGCTTTGATAGTCTGCACACGCAAGTTTTATAATGGACATTTTTGAACATTCTGAAACTTCAAAAGGATTGTGTCCTATTTTAGACATTTATTATTTTTCAAATATCCATTAATGTGTGGAATACGAGTGTTGCAAAAAGAGAACTACTTGTTTATTCTTCCAGATCTGTACAACCTGCTTTTCCCATTCCTACTGTGAACTTCTTTGAACACCATTTCCATTGGGTATGCCAACTTTTTAGATTTTGTGAGCCAAAGCCTCCTAATTTCAAAGCCAGCTTGCATCACCATGCAAGTTCAATTTCTATTTTATACTTTAAGGATTACATTGATGAAATCTGATTCAGTTACCTTAGGGCTAAAAAGATTGAGGTTTTGATCAATGATCACTGTCAGCTTTAGCACACATTTACTTTAATCCTGCTAGAGTGTTGGAGCCATTAGGATTGTTTTTGCTGTAGTTAATTCAGGGTTTTGGACTGGAAACAATCCCTTAATTTTAAACATAAAAGTTTATTCATGTCAGCTACATTTTTGGATCTATGAAAATTTCGATTAAATGTATAATATGTCATCTGCTCAGCTGTGCTTTGAGCCATGGGCAATTCTGTGTAACTTTTATAAAGTAATTGCTTATGACTCAGTCAATTTTCGGTAAAACTACTTGCGCGCACACACACACACCTGCCTTTGCATGTACAAAATATAGGACACTGACTTTAGAAGTTATGCTAAATGATTACAGTGCAGGAAACAATCAAAAATGTAGAAAAATGGGAAGACACCGGAAATGAGGTGAAAAAGGATACAGGTTCTCTGTGCTACTCACATTCCAGCACTCTCAAAATATTCATAGGTTGTTGTGTTTTGTCCCCGCCCCACACAAACACACAAAAGCAATTGGAACTTCATAAAAGAAGAAACAAATACTGTATCTGGTCAGTTCTTGTCCTTAGGAAAGTGCAGGATAACTAACATTATCTTGGGCTGTACATAGCTCAGATTTATTCTGTACAAAACACAGTCATTCCACCTCATCCTGACTACAATACACCACTGAACTGCATCTTGGACCTCTCTAGAGTACAGGCCTGAACATACCAAGTGGCAACAAATTGTGCAGCGGTTTGGTGATGTGAAGTAATGGCCTTTGTGGACTAGGAAAAAATCACCAATCTATTTTTTCACTTGAAATTTATGCCCCATTTGAGTCCAGGTCTCCAAAAGTTAAGTGTACCTATTCACACATCTGTATGGTCACAGGCAAACCTCTTTTTACTACATTATTCATTGTAGAGGATAATATGTGAAGATGAAAAATTTAAAAATACGTGCAATAATATTCCAAATGCCTGCTATTTATTGTTTCCAAATTGTACATAAATATTTACTAGAATTCTGTATTTGCTTATCACTGAATAAAGAATACTAATACAATATTATGTTTCTCTTTCTGCAGTAATATTTGTATTTCCATGACATACACTGTAAGACATCATTTATTGTGACACGGGTCTTTATTCTCTTAAAGGAACACTACAGATTTTCCTCCTACATTAACTTACCAAGCACAGTAAGTAATTATTTTGGGGTGAAATTTACCGAGATGCAGCGGCCTATGCAAAGCACTCTATACTGTAAGGCTGCACATGGCTGGCTGTTGGCAGAGCAGATACACAAAGCGCCTCAAGCAGCTTGTATATATTGTGAAGAGAGTCTGCATGATGACCTCATAGAGACCATAGTGGAGGGAGGAGTGGGGAAGGTGCCATAATAACTGGTATTATGTCGATTCCGTGATCCTATCACCCTGTACAAGTAGCGTGGAGGGTATGTGGCTGCTTTAAAAGTTGCAGCCACAGTGGGAGAGACTCAAGTGCAGTTCTACGCCATGGGCTTGGGTTCAGGTTGGTTGATATCCCCTCTCCAGTCCCTTCCACACACAAACTTCACATATTTAAAACTCATTTATTTGGGTTTTATGAAGATGAACTGATCTTTATTATACAAACAGAGGATTTTTGCCCATAACTTAATGTTTCAGTGTTGTTGTTTTTCTAAAAACAATCCCAGCTCATAAATTACAATACAATCCTGCAGACACACATGTTAGTAACTAACTTTTTGATCTCATGATCATTGATCTCATGTACATAAAGTTACTTGCATGTGTAAGTATTTGCAGGATTTGGTATTATTGGCCAGATTTGCAAAGGTATTTAGATGCCTAAAGATGCAGATATGTGCCTACTGTGCACCTAAACATGCTCATCAATCAGCACTCAGCTGGCATAACTTCTCAATGTGCAGCCAGATGCACAGAATTCTATTGTGTATAGAAAAAAATACTGAGTTGAATGCATAATATTACATAATACTTGCACAAACCAAAATCCTTGTTTAAGGGCCCCAAGTTAACCTGTGAGTTTTATGGAACATGAAATCACACCTTCCCACATGTCTGTCTTTGGAAATCTGCAGGCAACTGTGATATCAAATAGATGCCACTGTCTACATGGAAATTAGTAATCTGAAGGTCCTTAGCATCAGCCCTAGGGCTGAACAGGCACACACAAATAACTAATAGAGTTCTTACTTCACCATTTCCACCTAAGCAGGAAATACTACAGGTCATTTCAGCCAATGAGGAACAGGCACCTAGTTTGTGCAGGATCCCCAATGAAAATGTCAGTAGCCTAGAGGTGAAGGAAATTGGATTAAAAAAAATTACCACCACTTACAGAGGTGTAAGGATAGAGGACATTGGTTATAAAAAAATTCTATTCTCCTTTCGATAACCAGGCGCACGCTTCCATATTAAAATTGGGTTACGTGACCACATCAAGTTTTGCTGTCACACAAGGGAAGTAATAGGTTTAAAAAATGGAGAAGTTCTTCTACACTGGGGAAAATTCTAAAATATTATCACAGCTAAGAAGAACTTCATTCAGCTCATCAGTTATTCATACATTTCTTCTGTTGTTTTACTTATAACCAAATTGTTTAAACATGCTCCCACACAACACCTCTTCCCTTCTTTTCAGGCTTAGCCTGCAGCCATGATGACAGTGGGTGAGGAGCAATCCAGTAAGGAAAAATGGTGGAAGGGGGAGAAAGGGAATGGCTGAGGGGAAAAGGGGAGTTAATAAGGTAATGAGAAGAGACACAAGGGAAATGACAATAAAAGGGAAGAGAAGAAAGGAAGAAAGAAAGAAAAGCAGAACACTAAGAAGAGAAATCTACCTAAAAAAAGTTAGAATATTTTACCTTTTTTCTTTGTTTGAAAGAAGGACTGGGATAATGACTGATTATTACAATCCAGTTTAATCTACCTAAATGTCATAGGAATTAACAATAAAAATCCAGCAAAGCAAATTACCCAATGGAAGTATTGGCTACTCGGTTGCCATAGGTTAATTGATATCTCTTTTAAAAGTGAGACCCTGGATATAAATAGGGGTGTAGAGCACAAGGGTTAAGATTCAGTTCCAGTATCATGTCAAGTGTATCACAGCTATGTTGTGAGTTTCTGAAATACTGGACCAGAATTTGATTTACCATTTCAAAGAACAAAGGCAGAAATAAAAAAAATATTGTTTTGCGAATATAATAGCAAAGATATTGAAAATTAAATTAATGCATCTTTAAGAAACTAATTTTAACCAGCTGAATTCTTATATTCTTCCAGTGGGTTGGAACTGTGTCCTTAAAATTAGTACACAGGGTTTTCATTTTCAATAGCAGTTGCTAGGATCCACTTCTGTTTCCTAGCAACCTAATTTTAACCTACTTTCTAAATACATCTCTTAAAAGTTTTAGATTTTTCTAGGGAAATTATTTAGCTCTTTCATCAGTACAAGAATACGCATATAGTAGTACATTAAGTATCTTTTCTATAGGAGCTTATTTAAAATGTGCTATTTTTTCCTAAACTTAAGTGCAGTGAATGGGAACAGGGTTATCAAAAAACCCTGTAGCACAGTAGCTACTCCCTGTTTGCTGTCTTTTTGGTGCTAGCCTAATTATTCACTCCTTTTGTACATAAAATTATGTTTACTGGTCAAAGAAAAAAAAATTGTTTCAGTGGGAAAGATTCTTGGATAATGGAGAAAGTTACCTGAGAACACTATGGCTTTTTAAGGGTTCAGTCTTCAGGGATATATATTTATTTAAATTCATGACAAATGGATGGTGTATCAAGGGAACAAACTACTCCCCATAGCAGTACCATTCTCACATGCGCTGTTTAGGTATCATCTTGGTAAAATTGGAATCCTTTGTTCTTTTCAGAGCCAGAGCACTGGCTTCCCTCTAAAGATTAAGAATGAGTAACTAATTAAGGTGACAGTTTTAATAAATGTAAAGTGAGATACTGTTTGCATGGTCATACTGTTTTAATCCCTCCCCATCCCACACACATAAAACAAATGAAATGAAGTAACATAGACTTGTTCGTCTCCCATAGTAAGCAGGCAGTCTCCATGAGGATCCCCGCATGGATTTCCTCTGCTACCATTATGTCAGAAAAGATGGGTGGGGTTTGCCTTCCTGGGGCAAACTTGACATATCCCAGGGAAGCTGAAGGATGCCTGGACTATCCATGTGGTGGCACTATTTCTCTGTCCCAATGATCACCCCCAATCCTTGGCAGTAGGGCACAGAATCTAAATCCAGAATGACTTCAGTAGAATTACAGTGGTATTATTGAGATCAAAATCTGGCTCTGAATACTTGAGTGAACTGTGCAAACCTACAGAGGTCCCCACCAAGTCTTACAGCTTTCTGTTCTCACACAGTTCACCCTCCAATAGGACCTAGAGACAGATCCTTCCTACCAACAACCATGTATCTCCCGTCCTGGTATAATTTACCTGGGGGGAAATGTTCTTTGATGGAACCCAAGCCATATTCCCCCTTGGTATATTGTGGGATTGTTTCTCCTCCCACATACCAGGTCTAAGAATATAAGACAAAATACCTTTCCCTGACTGTCACTTGTACATGTGGTAGGCTCAGTCAATCAGGGATCCAAAAGAAATACCACATGGCTGCAATCATATAATAAAAGTCAACCAGTCAAGCTTGCAGCTCAAAAATGCACTGTGGAAAACTGACTCTGACCAGACAGTTGCCAGAGGAAAATGATGGGGATATGCTCAATTTCAATGACACTTTTACTGACATTTTTGTGAAAGTTCCATGAAATCAATATTGGCAAATCCTCCCTTATGGGGTCCCAGAACTCAGGCTCCAGCCCAGCCCTGAACATCCACACAATAATTTTACAGCCTTGCAGCCTGAGCCCCACAAGCCTGAAGTCAACTGACTTGGGCCAGCTCTGAATGTTTAATTGCTGTGTAGATGTGCCCTCTGAGTCCCCTTTTCCAGACCCGAAGAAGAGCTCTGTGTAAGCTTGAAAGTTTGTCTTTCTCACCCATAGAAGTTGGTCAAATAAATGGTATTAAGTCACCCACTTTGTTGGACTCACTAGAGAGGGACACATTAACATATGTGAAAAACCACTGACTTCCTATTACTGAGCTTTAAATACACTTAATGAATGTGGGACAGGAACAAACAGATGTAAGAGTAGAGAAACACAGCAAACATTCACAGATATCTTTGGCTACACTGCTAGAAAGCTGCTGCTCAAAGTGACAAGCTCTATGTAGTTTAGTAGGGACCTGATCTAAATCTCACTGAAGTCAATGGAAAGACTCTTATGGACATCATTGTACTTTGGACCAGTCCTTAAATACAGAAATAATATACTTACTGTACCACTGGTGATACAGAAAAGAAGGTATGGCTTGCAAGGAGAAGGAGAGAGTTAAGCAACGAGTATACTTAGAATCCATTGAGCCATGAGAGATAAAGAGATATTCTAAAAGGCTTCTGGACATATGTGAAGACATTTGAGGATAGTAAGAAAACATGAAAATGGGCATAAGATGGAATCACAATATTTCCTTCATTTCAAGCTGCTGATTCCTTTTCAAGATGACGCCTGTTGTGAAGGGTCACACAAAGGCCTATGAAGCCTTATTTGGTCATTGTAAGAGTATAATAGCTAGTGAATCCCCTTCCTCTGATTTAAAGACTTTTAAAAATACAATTCTAAAATTAAAACCAGACTGGGAATGTGTGATTCTCATAGGGGCACTAATATTCTAAAGGCATCATTTGATACACAATTTGATCCACTAGATTCAAAATCCAGGTCCAACAATAGAGAATAAAAAACAACAGTACCTAGCTCTTATATAGCACTTTTGATCAGTAAATCTCAAAACACTTTACAAAAGAGGCCAGTATCATTATCCCCTTTTTACAGATGGGAAAACTGAGGCTCAGAGAGGTTGAGTCAGAAAATAGCTTTATGAAAACAACCCAGAATAACACTGTTTTTA
The DNA here is from genome assembly GCF_002925995.2 of Terrapene triunguis. Classification (NCBI taxonomy): domain Eukaryota; kingdom Metazoa; phylum Chordata; order Testudines; family Emydidae; genus Terrapene; species Terrapene triunguis. Next base: position 25,562,191 of record NW_020664417.1, on the reverse strand, counting down.
TTGGCTTAACAGAAAACTGGTTCCTTTAATTTTTTCCTGTCTATTTGTGATAAGGAAGACATAGACACAGTCTCTATTTTTGAAAGCTTGACCAAACTCTGAAGACATACATTTAAATTAATTAAGCATGCCAAGAGCATTCATATATTCATATTTTACTCTGCAAACTATGAGTCATAATACAGAGCACTATATATATGGGGCCATGTGATTCCTTCAACTATGAACTCAACTCCCTGGAAAAAAGGAAAAAGGGGATGAAATTCAGAGTGATTTTGTAGTTGCAGATACTTCCAAAATTTCCTATTTGCCAGAATGAGTAAATTTGTCTCTCTCAGATTAAATATTATAAGATTTCCATATGTACAAAATACGTATTATGTTAACAGCTAGTATCCCGGGATTCGATATTTTGGCCCATATCCTCTTTTCACTTACAGTGGTTTCAGACCTATATAACTCACTTGGCTGTAGTGAAGTTACTCCTGCTTTAAACTGGCATACATTAGAAAAACCTATGTCTTGGTTCAGACTATTAGTGAAATATTTCTTCTCTGTTCAGGTACAATCTGAGAACCCTTGCTCATTCTCTTGCTGGTCTGAATATGCCTACTTAAGTCAATGGGACTACTGGCATGGGAGTAAAAAGATTATTTTACTATCAAATATAACTATAGTATGACCACATATCCATTTAACATTTCTAGCAGGATGCATGGAAATACATTGAGCAGCATATAGTCTTTTTGATGATGAAACTGCATGAGTAATAACCTTATCATAGGATTTAACACGATCCTGATACTCTGACATTCTTATTTCCATGGCAACACTTGCAACATTTTATTGCTGTAAGGTCTTTCACTGAAGAAATAAGACTACACAAAGATAATTTGAAGAAAAATACACATACGCACACGAACAGACAAAACCAGCCTGTACAAAGATCCTTTGGGCTTTAATTCAATCAAGCATTCTCAGATTCGTAGTAATGAAAACATATCTCTTCAGACCTCCTAGAGAGATTTTGCATGGGCATTGTCATTCATCTATTATGCTCAGGATGAAAACTTGAAAAAGACACATGAAAGCTGTCTATGTTTCTAAATTTCAAAAACCACAAAACCAAAGTGCACAAGTTACTCACATGTGTGGGTGTTTGCAGGATCATGGCCTCAGACAGCATCGCTAGGGTAAGGTGTGGAACTGAATGGAGTACTTCTGCACCTCTGTGTTTCCCAGCTGGCAGAGTGGATCCTTGGGGCTGGTACCAGTCACCACAATTTAGAGTTATCCTGAAGCTGCTCTGAGTTATACTAGGAGAAAATTGGCTTCCAGCTGGCCCCAAGATCAGGGGAATACCCGGAATGGTAGCATACAGCCAAATGCACATGCTATATATATATATTTGTATCCAGTGTTGACAACTCTCATGATTATATCATAAGTCTTGTGTATTTGTAGTTTTTCTTAAAGCCCCAGTTCCTGGAGCCCTGGGGTTACATGAGTCTCTTAGGGTTTTTACAATAAATAAATAATCAAGTTTCTATCACTTATGGTTGTGGAGAAAAGCTTGACCACACAAGCCCTAAAGGCTCAAAATTCAAAGGGCAAATCAAAAGAAACCAGAATTTATTCTTTTTTTTTTTTTTTAATATTATGCTATTTTGGGGCCTGACTCATGATTTCTGAGTGTTCAATGTTGGCAGTTGAGTGCCTGTTTTCCCCTCTCCTCCACCGTTTAAATATCATTTGTCTTCTTGGACCCTGATCCTGCAAACACTCATGCATGTGAGTAATTTTATACACAAAGTAGTCCCAAGGACACGACACGTGTAAAAGCCAGATTCTTTGAAGATTAAACCTGAGACTGTAAAGTCCTCAGAGCAGAAGTGTTTGCAAAGTTCCTAGCACAATATGGCCCCAATCCTTTTTAGGGCTGCTGGACAGTGATACAATAAAAATGTTAAAAAATATAGTAATATGAACCAAAGGCTAAAACATAGGGACATAAAATGTGAAATAATGTATAATGAAAAATTGTTATTAGATATGTATTCAGCTCCATATCAAAGTTCATGGTTATTCTGTAGCAATTCTCTCTGTCTAGGATTGGAGCCTAAAATGCTGTAAATTTCTTTTGCCTACTGAGCTTCACAAATTATTTTTCCTTTCATTACAGGCAGCGTAGCTGGTTACGCAGTGAAAATTTTTGCCTAGTGGGAGACATTTTGTACCTCCTGGCAGCTGAAATACCGTGTTCACCTGATGATTTGTGGAATGTTATTAATGTACTGAAGAATTCTGCAATAGAAAATGAATCCACATTTCCAGCTGAGGTTATAGATGCTGGGCAAATGACAGAAACACTGTATGCATTGAGACACCCCTTCAGTTTTCTTGCATTTATGATCTGGAGGCTTTTCTGGGGTAAAAATTAAAAAAAAATGTCTAGTTATATGTCCTGAGAATGAATAACAAACTATAATTCAATCTTACATGGTCTATTCATATTTCTTGGTCTTAATAATGATGTATATGCACCAGGTATTCGTAATATTAGTCTCCCTGTTATAGGGTATATGTATGTTGTATGTGTTGCTTAAACTGAGTAACACATATACATCAGAAGCAGAAAGCCTGCCAAACAGTCTGTGGGGCCATTGGATGACTGAGGTGCTAAAAGAGCACTCAAGGAAGACAAGACCATTGCGGAGAAGCTAAATGATTTTTTTGCATCAGTCTTCACTGCAGAGGATGTAAGGGAGATTCCCACACCTGGGCCATTCTTTTTAGGTGACAAATCTGAGAAACTGTCTCAAATTGAGGTGTCAGTAGAGGAGGTTTTGGAACAAGTTGGTAAATTAAACAATAATAAGTCACCAGGAACAGAAATACTAACTGTGGGATGTAACCTATTACTTAAATCAGCCTCTGTACCGGATGTCTGGTGGATAGATAATGTAACGCTGATTTTTTTAAAACAAAAGGCTCTAGCGGTGATCCTAGCAATTACAGGCCAGCAAGCCTAACTTCAGTACCATGCAAACTGGTTGAAACTATAGTAAAGAACAGAATTAGCAGACACGCTATATTTTGGAGAAGAGTCAACATAGCTTTTGTAAAGGCAAATCATGTCTCACAGATATATTAGAATTCTTTGAGGGGGTCAACAAGCATGTGGACAAGGCTGATCCAGTGTATCTAGGTACTTGGACTTTCAAAAAGTCTTTGATAATGTCCCTCACCAAAGGCTCTTAAGCAAAATAAGGCATCATGTGATAAGAGTGAAGGTCCTCTCATGGATCAGTAGCTGGTTAAAAAATAGGAAACAAAGAGCAGGAATAAATGGCCAGTATTTGCATTGCAGAGAGGTAAATGGCAGCTTTCCCCAAAACTTTATACTGGCACCTGTGCTGTTCAACTTATTGATAAATGATCTTGAAAATAGGGTGAATAGTCAGGTGGCAAAATTTGCATACTCTACAAAATTCTTCAAGATAGTTAAGTCCAAAGCTCACTGCAAAGAGTTACAAAGAGATCTCACAAAACTGGATGACTGGGCAACAAAATGGCAGATGAAATTCTACATTGAGAAGTGCAAAGTAATCCCAACTATAAATACCAAATGATGGAGTCTAAATTAGCTGTTACCACTCAAGAAAGAGAACTTGCAGTCATCAATGACAGTTGTCTGAAAACATCTGTTCAGTGTTCAGCAGCTGTCAAAGAAGCTAACAGAATGTTAGGACCTATCAGAAAATGGGTAGATATTAAGACAAAAACTATCAAAATGCCACTATTCAAAATCTATGGTACGCCCACACCTTGAATACTGAGTGCAGTTCCAGTCACCTCATGTCAAAAAAGATACATTAGAATTGAAAAAAGTACAAAGAAGGGCAAAGAAAATTATTAGGGGGATGGATCATCTTCCATATGGCACATAACACAAGAACTAGGGGTCACCAATGAAATTCTTAGGCAGCAAGTTTAAAACAAACAAAAGGAAATACTTCTTCACATAACACACTGTCAATCTGTTGGAACTTGTTGCCATGAGATGTTGTGAAGACCAAAAGTATAAGTGGGTTCAAAACAGAACTAGATAAGTTCATGGAGAATAGGCTTATCAATAGCTATTTGCCAAAATGGTCAGGGATGTGCCATTCCCGAGATGTCTGTAACTCTGAGATTCTACTGTAATATAATCTTGTGATTACTAATAGAACCTTTTATTATGTATCTACTTTTGATGTTTAATACAGAGATAATACCTTTGCTTATCAAAATTCTCTCATCAGCCTCATTTTAAAGTACTGGGTGCTGTTATCTTGAATGCTCATTCTTGGAAATAACCCCCAGACCTCAAAAATAATATTTCAGTTGACCTGACTGGCTGCTAATCCAATACAATCCCCAGAATTACTGAATTTCATAAGAGAAACTTGTAATTAGGAATCCAACAGAAACCATGATGCCCTTTCCAGTGTGAAGTACCTATAGGAGAGAATATATGATGAGTAGCCACAATCAGTCCGATTTCTAATGAAACTGACCTGTTAATATATACATACTGGATATTTCAAACAGTCTTAACTTTTGAATCTTTGCCAAAAGTATACTTCAGTGATAGATTGGAGGATCTTAAGCTGGGACTTTTGGGTTCTTTTCCTAGTTCTACCACTGACTTACAGTATGACTTTGTGCAAATCACTTAACTTCTCAGTGTTTGATGTATGGATGTAATAAAACTTACTTACATCAAAGGGAAGTATGAGGATTCATAAATTAAGGTAACATTCAAGCTTCATATATCCATGTACAACATCCACTAGAGTGATTGGGAACCCCACATAATTTTCTCTGAAATCCCTTAATATTTGTACAGAATTTTCAGGTAAACAGACTCCACTCCAAATGGGCTTTTCCATAGGTTTCTTTTTCTAAGGAAATAACAACAACAATAATAAAAATACATAGGACATTTCACTCATACATTTCAACTGCTTTACACAGGATTATCTCCGTTTTAATGGTGGGAGTAATCATTACATTATTATTTCTCATAATTTTAGGAATATCTTTGATTTGTTAATATTCAGTAACTAAAAATATCTCCCTTTTATCTCTTAGTCAAATAGAGCCCAATATACTGCATATTTCCAATCAGGCTCCTCTGCTGGAGAAAAAGGATTCCCCATCAGAACTGTCTCCCATCATGGGCCTGAATCATGCACCAACCAGTTGGACTTTATTCCTATCCCCAGACAAAATGTCACCGCCCATCATTGTCTATGAACTGTTCATCAATCAGTGGGTCCAACAGTACCAAAGGGTTAGAAAAGGCCCCTTTATAACCAGACTGTGTTCCTGTCCTTCCTTCTCTCCACTGGGGCTTGAGAACTGTGTGTGTGTGTGTGTGTGTGTGTGTGTTTCAAAGGCTTTTCTTTTGCCTTTAAGCAGAGAAATGAAAACCATTTCAGGATTGACTCATTTTTTATTTTATTTAAATCACCTGTCATAGCCAATTCGTTGTTTTGAAATTGCCAGCAATTACTACCTCACTGTTTAATTCCAACCCTTGCTTATTTACGACTTCCATATTGATTACCTTTCCAGGAGTCATGGTCTGGCACACCTTTTTATTGTGTGTGCTGTGTTGATGGGTGATCTCTGTTGGTAGCCAGCTTAACTCAAAAGTTTATGCTCTGTCTTACATTCACTAACAACATGATATTTTCTAAAAACGTTTTCAGAGCTGGCACTGGCACTGAATACAACAGATATGACAGAAGAACTGACTGCAGCAATATTTCTTTACTTCTCCAAACCACAGCTCTGGAGGGAAGCTGTATCAGTAAGCCCTTTCTAGCCATTTGGGGTATCTTTATCTAATTCAGAACAGAGAGCATGCCCTGTGCAATCTGCAGATGCTGCCTGTCATACAAATAAAGGAGGCAAAGCCTTATGCTAACAGTGAATAAACTAAAATATAAACATTTACATCAGAAAAGTAGAAAACTTTCATTCTGATTTTCAGACTTTCCATAACAATCACCAGTGTCACTCTCCTGGAAAGCAAAGGAGGACACTGGTTTTCTATTATAGGTGGGGCAGGTAGCACCACCTATTATTAAGGTTGCTGGATATATATCCCATTACAAGACCCCCATTTTCAGTTGCTTATTTACTAGAAAATTTCAGCCAAATTTGTTAAGCCATTTCTGGGGCTAGAGAAAAAGACATCCTTTTGATCATGTTAAATTTTTTAGGAACCTTCTCTTTGAGAATCTCTAACACCTGCATGCTTTGGAGCAGGGATTTGAATTTTGGGAGGGAGGTGGCTTTTGAATCAGGGATGGGCCTTTTGCTGTTATGTGAAAATCCTCTTAAAATTTGGCCAAATGATAAGTCTTTAAACTTATAACTATAGGTCAGTTCATACCTACTCAGTAGAGACTTGTTAGAGATTCACATCATCCACACTGAACATGGTCTCTAGCCCAAAGACTGCAGAGCCATAGGCAAGACAACCTGCAATTGCAGCTCTGAGCTGCTGCAGGGCAGAGTCAGAGATGGGGTCAAAGCTAGAACTTGGAACCAAGAGCAGGAAGCTTTCCTCTCCTGTGTTCTCAATGATCTCCCAACTGGGACTAGGCAGTGTATTAGAGGAAGCTGCTAATTTGAATACATAGAGGACAACAGCAAGACCTGAAGGGCAAGAAGGGGAGTAGATTGAGACAAGGAGTCTGGAGTGGGGTGGGAGACTGGGACTGAAGACCTTCCAGAAGAGGGAGGGGAAACTGAGACTGGGAGTTGGACAGAGTGGGGGAAGAGGGCAGATCTGAGACTAATTGGGCAAGGAGACTGGGAGATAGGGGACAGAGGAGACTTGGGTTTGGGGAGGGAAATGATGAGACAGAGATGCAATGCATGGGAGACCAAGACCACACAAGGATACTGGAACTGAGAAACAGTGGGGCAGGAGGAGTGGGGACGATAGATACAGATGGAGAAGTGTGAGTGACTGGTCAAAGAACCTTGGGCAAGGAGCCAATGAGGGGATGGGACATTGATATTGGGCAATAAACCCAAGGAGGAAGACTGGGATTAGAACCAGTGGGGAGTGACTTGACGGAGGGGAGGGACAAAGACACATCAGATACAGAGTTGGGAGGTGGGGAGCTGGGACTGGATGAGCAAGAAAACTGGGGACAAGGAGCAAGGGGGATTAAGAGGGAACTGGAGTAGCTGGGCACTGGGAATGGGGGGGGGGGGGGGGGAGACTGGGACTGGGATGTAGAGACCAGACAAGGATACTAGAACTAGCTAGGCAAGGGAAATGGAACATAAGAATGGCCATACTAGGTCAAACCAATGGTCCATCTAGCCTATCCTGTCTTCAGGCAGTGTCCAGTGCCAGATGCTTCAGAGGAAATGAACAGTACAGGGCAATTTATCGAGTGATCCATGCCTGTCTTCCAGTCCCAGGTTCTGGCAGTCAGAGGTTTAGGGATGCCCAGAGCATGGGGTTGTGATAAGATGAAAAGCCTGAGAAGCAGAGACAGAGACTGGGTAGGTGAGGACAGTGGGTCTGGTAAGAGACAGGACTGGGCCAGGGATAGGGTGGAGGGGATGGGGGCAGCAGGGGACAAGCTTGGGGGGGAAACAGGCAGAAGAGTCTGTGCCCACTTGAGCACACTCCCCTCCAGAGCTTTGACTGATGCCACATTCCTGAGTCTCACTATTCCTCTGCTGTCAGCAAATTGTGAAACCCATTGGCAAAGTGTCTCATCCTCCTCTGGTGCTAGTCCACACAAAGGATGACAACCTACTACTGCTCTTAGTTACTCCTTTAACTCAAGTAGCAGAGTCTGTGTGGTGAATCTAAAGGTTCCCACCTGCTAACAACCTGTGTCAGTGTCAATATAGTTTTACATGATGAAATGTTGTTGTTCAGTTTGCTTTTTTAAATACCTAGGAAATTACACTAAAAAAACTACATTAAAAACGTTAAAGTTGCAAAGTGAAGTTTCCATACATTAGGAAATGCCAGAATTAAGGTGTTGGTGTTACCATAATTTGTCCCCCTTGTGCATATGCACTATGGTGCAAGGGTCCTGTGGGGGGAAAAAAATATATGTTCATTTTAAATTAAAAACTGTGTCATAATGCACAGGCAACTTTGAAACGTCCTATCTTTTGAGTATTTAACTTTTCAACCTTAAAATTAATATAGGTAGAGGTGTGTGATTAATATAGGTAGAGGGGTGTGTGTGTGTGTGTGTGAGTGTGAGAGAGAGAGAGAATATATTTAGTTTCAGTTTGTTCATCATCAGCTGGGAAACCCTTGTCTTCAACACAGGATCACGTTGTGTTGTGCTTCAGTATTTGGGGCATGATCCGAAGCCCAAGTGAAGTTAATGGGGATCTTCCATTTCCATCAATGGGTTTTGGATTAGGCAAACATACAGACAGTCTGAAAGGACACCCAAAATGAAAAGGGAATATAAAGGGGTTGTATCCAGAGATGCCAAAATTTTCATATCTGGGAGCCTACTTGGTGGCTGTCTTCTTGCTGCTGTACATTTCCCTCCTTTATATTATGTGTATTTCATTCTATTCACCATTCTAAAATTATAGAATATTTATTACTGCAGCAGCAAAAACAAAATACCATCTTTTAAAATAAATAAATTAAGTGAATATGTAGTTTGTAGGAATAAAACTTCAAGTAGGAATTATAATTTATTATGATTTATTTGCACATTGTTGATATTGTATTGATTTTCCATAAGATATTGGAAAAAAAACCCCATGTCCTCTAAGGCAAAGGGCATGCAATTGTTTATTAATAAGCAAAAACTATCCTCACTTGTAAGAGGAAAACAAAAGGTAACCTGTTGAAACCTGTGGAGGATAAGTATCAGTTTGACTGTGTATGTGTGTAAAGCAGCTGCCATCTATATCTTATGCTTACAGTATGCCAAATAGTGTGTGTCTATCCTATAATATGCCAAAAACAGCGTCTAATGCGCTTGCTGTTTTATGGCAATAGAAATATTCTTTCAAAGATCGTTAACTCAAATTCTGATCACTGAATTCCTGTAATTACAAGCTGAAATTAAGTTTTATACATTGCTTCTGCATTGCCTCTTATTACTTGATGCAAAACCCTCTGAGAGACTCATCGACCTTAGTCACAGTGGACTTTGAATCAGACCCTAGATATGTTGGTTTTAGCCATGAAATTAACATAACTGCAGAAGTCAATGACCAATGGATGGGAAACCAGATACCTAGTTTACTAATACCTTTATATACATTCAATCTGCTCAGCCCTACAATCTTTATTTTTTAAATAAAATTGACATTGAATTGATGATGGAGAGCATCCAAATACATTGTGGCTTCAGTTCATGAGTAGCATGTATGTTATAAAAAGGGGAAAATTAAATTACTTGGTCTGATCTTACTTAGAATTCGCTGTTGTGCAGGACATTGTTCACTGTTACTATGCAACTGTGTAATTCTGCCCACACACTATGATGATTGTTGCAGCATTATGACTTATGTTGAATGTTTAGGTTGTTACAGCTACATAGTTCAAAACAGTAATTAATTGGAGCCACTCAGCATTTTTTAATCAAATACTTTTTTCTGCAACATTTGGCTTTAAAAAAGAAAAGAAAAAGAGAATTTGTTTCTGAAACATTTCAGGCTTTATAAAATTCTGTTTTTCAAAAATGTTAGCGGGGAAAAACAAAAACGAACAAAGAATAGCCTTATGTTTGTTATGCTGTTCTTTTGGCTTCAGGTTTTATTTGTTTTTTTACATTTATTTAATTTTGATTGGTCAGCTTAGTCATGTGGCAGGACTTTTTCAAATTTTTCCCATAACCCACATATTCTTCAAAAACTGGAGTTGTCCCTAGCCTGTCTTTGAGGCATTTTCAGCTCTGCACATAAAAATACATTAGAGATGGGCTTGCTTCTTGTCTCCATCCAAATACATATTACACTGCTTCTTGTTTTACATAACCTCTACAAGAGCAGCTCTCTGCATCTGTCTTTGTTTCCAGCTGCTTTTACAGGTGTCCAGGCTCTTCCCAGAGAGGCTGGATGCCTATGACAACAGAAGGCAATGACCTAGATCAATCCACTAAGAGTTGCTAATACTTAAAAAAAAGGATAAGGGGGAAAGGGAATAGGAGCCACACTCAGGGACTGAGTTGCCAACTGAGTTGCCAACCACCAGTGGGAGAAGGACGTACAGGGGAGTAGAGAATGAATGAGTGATACAGTTTGTTCAATGGAGCCAGGAGAGAGGAGGGATAGGTGACCTGTCCAGAGGAGGAGCCAAGTGACAGGGCAGTATGTGCAGGGGAAGAGGAGGATGAATGGTGCAAGTGGCAGAGAAGGATGTACAAGGGGATCAGTGAGGAAAGGAAGGTAGAGGAAGGGGGAGATGAAATGTAATGCACCAACCGTCTGCCTTTAATTGGTGCTTTAATTGTAATCTACTTCAAAAGAATACCACAGTAGCTTCTCTGTAATGCTCTCCCCACTCCCTGCCTAAGAGCCCTGGGTTTGATTCCATGACTTGAGGCCTGTGTTAGGTAATTGCTGACAACTTTGGAGAGGTAGTTTACTCTGACTGACATAGGTATAAAATGGGGAGAAAGAGGCAATATCTTGATATTACGCAACAGGGGCCTTATATGCCAATGAAGGGGTAGGATAGATAAGCTTCAAAGGGTAATTCAGACCAGTTCTCAGACACATACATAGCTGATATAAGGGCTCAAAGAAGAATAATTAAAAAATATTTTAGGAAGCGGGAGGTGTAAATAATGGAGCAACTCTGGTTCAGTGAATTTTTAAATCCATGCCAGATTTCATTAGCGACTTGGGTCAAATTCACCTATTATTCTAAGGGAGTCTAAATAAGAGGAATTACACTCTGAGGAAAACGGATAAAGGTGCAAAATTATATCATCTTAGAATCACCTCTGAATTTAGCCTTGTGGGTAGACTTTGTTAGCAACCAAGAAATGGACACAATGTGCATTGTCTGTGACCCTGATAACAGCTCTCTGTATATGTTAGTTATAAATTAAGGTTCAGAATTGCATGATTCCTACTAACACTACAACATTATAGGTGGACGTACGAAGGACATACGTACCTGTGGAGAAATCTGCATAAGCAAACACATATAGTTCCCTATGTTTAGAAGGATTTATATAAACAGCAGCATGATGCTTTAGGGTCACCTCAAAAAGTCAGCAATTGCTGACATGTTCAGAGCTGTTCTGCCAAGAGCTGCATTTTTACTGAACTTCATCATGACCTTGAATGCAAATCAAAGTGGTATGGATCTATCCCAAAGATTTATTGCTGTGGTTTGCTCCAGTCTTTTCTTAATAAACTGAGTTAAAAATAAGTTAGACAGCTTGTTAGTTATACTACAATCCATTTCCCCCATAATTTTGGGGATGGCAAATGACCTTGTTATTCTTAAAGCAACATTACTCTGCTGTGCAATACCCACCATACCATGAAAATCAGGCTAGTCCTCTCTACACTGGCTGCTTAAAGAGCACTAATCACCCCATGGATTATTTATCTCTCTCCTTCCAAACTGCATCAACTACTTTCTGTTCAGTGCCACCCTCCATTTTAATGAGGATTGCCTACTTCTTCAATTTGTCTTACTTCTTCTCCTCCAATGTTTCTTTCGGAGCTCTTAATCAAATCCAAATAGCCTTCCTTCTCCGTATTTGGATAGACTGCAATATAATAGAAAGGAAATATTTTAGAAAGTTACCTCACTGGAAACACCACAGAAAAAAGAATTCTTGTGACATTTCCATTATATGTGCTATGTGAAGGAATAGTTTTTCCTTCAAGGAATTTTCCACTAAATTGCTATGAGAATACTATTTCTCTTGACACTTTCATTTTACAGTAGCATATTTTTATTCAGCTTTTCTAAAGAACATTATAAAGAACAAAAAGACTATTTCCTCTCTCTTTTACTTCTCTGTTTGCTCAGTAGCCAACCACAACCATCACTAACTGGTTATTTTTTTACATTTGATCTACAGCTATGCATTTTAAAAGCAAAATTATCTCTCTGTGGAGGACTGTAATTATTTCCTCTATCACTAGGCTCTTCATTTGCTTTGGTCACTACAACTGTGCACTCATCACTGCTTACTCACCACTTGCCTCCCATCCCCAATTGAATGGTCTTGGAAACCAAACAAAAGCAGGGAGGAGAACATTTCAAATACAGCCATTTCACACTAATATAATAAACTCTGCACCCAAAATGAAAAGGGAATATAAAGGGGTTGTATCCAGAGATGCCAAAATTTTCATATCTGGGAGCACCTCAATCCATACTTAGGTACCTAAATAGTGGCCTGATATTCAAAGATGCAGAACACCCTCAACTCTCAGACTCCAGTGGGATTTAGGAGTGCTCAGTACTTCTGAAAATCAGGCCTGTTATATTAGACGCCTAATTTTAGGCCTCCAGGTTTGAACATTTTGACCATAGTTACAGGAGAAAATACATAAGAAATACTTTGCAGGTGTCTAAGAACACAAAGGGACAAATTTATCCCAAAGACTCACTTACACTACTGCTGAAGTTGGTGTGATATTTGTTTTTTAGCTGAATTTTGTAAGGCCTCCAGGAATATTTAAGAATGGGGCACCATATAAATAAAAACACATTAATTGTCATCACTATAGTATCTTAAGAAGCTAAGTATCCCCCAGTGATGTTAACTTTCAAAAAGAGAGTCCCTGCATTTTCTCAAGTGTCTGGAGAATTTAAATAATTAATAATTCTCTGAAGTGGGAAACACTTAAGCCAATGAATTCATGAGTCTTCAGAATTCTAGTTCCAGCTGAACCAATGATTTGCTGTTTAACCTTAGAAATGTCATTTCCTCTCTTATAAACTGGTGATGATGATGCTGAGTGGGATTTGAAAATTGCTCAACAGGACTTGCGCTTCTAAGTCACTTAGGTACTTTTCAAAATCCCACTCACTGACCTTACAACACAGGATATTTGTGGGGATTTATTACATAGACATTATAAGACACCATGGGAACCCCAAGTGCTAAGTATTGTTACTATTTAAATTAAAAATATTACAAGTGGAATCTCGCTCAGAAACGTAGACTTTCTAGACCAATCACTTTCAGAAACATAAGTTTGTCTGAGCGGAAGAGAGGATTGAAATATGTCATGAAATTAAGTCCTTTTTTGAAAGATTGAACATGGCATAAAAACTTGATTGATTAGTAAAGAATATTCCTCAATGTTTTAAAAAGGAAATGTCTAATTATTAAAATGGCTCTTTTACAATTATGAACAGACCTATGCCAGCTCTAATTGTGGTCAATACAGAAACAGAACCAAGAAAGGATTTTTTTTTTAAATTGTTGTTTTGAAAGATAGCATGGTTAGCAGCAGAATTTGCAAAACAATAATGAAAACTCTTAATAAAGAAATCCTCCTTTATATTATTCTCATATCTAATCAGTTTAATTGCTTATGTTTATTTTGACTTAAAGAAATAGAAGGATCCAATGAATAATACAGATGGTAAAAATGCAACGTTTGCACAGCCCTGAGACTGCTCTCCACCAGGGTCTGCCAAGACCACATTTTGATAAAATGCAAGGTATGCATCCTTTCTTGGCAAAGGAGAGGCATATTGTTAGAGTTGGAGACAATCCAAAAATGTATGATCCACTCACTGTACCAGCTACTTCCCTAGCATATGAAATAGAGAAGTACTGAACCTACTGATAATTCAGTGGGAAGCATGCAGTGTTGGCAGGCATGCAGTTGTGTATCCCATTCTCCCTACTACAGTTCTTATTACTTTCCTCTAAGCACTGGGCTTGCAATGAAAAATGGTTAACATAGTGTACTGTATCATGACACAGTGATACTTAAGAAGTATTGATGTATTATATCATATCATAGTATGCAGTGTAACATGTAACCTGCTGTGATTATGCGACATCAAAACATAAAATCACACATTCTTCACATAACTTTGGCCAACAATCCAGATAAAGACTCTTCTTTATTGTTTAGTCTTCTACATAAACAAAAGCGGGGATGTAAAGGGGGCTAGATATGCTGCTTTAACTTCTGAACTGCTTTGTTTTAATTAACTCCTGCACAGTAACAGATGTGTGGAAACAGAGCATCTTATGTCAAAATGAAATTATATATTCTTCCTTAAGTCAGTCCTTCGACTTTGATGACAATCATTAATTTTAAACAGTCATCTAGTTAATATTTTAATTAATATCCCAGTTTCATATTCCCAGGCAGAATTATTTCTATATAATTGCTATGTACTTTAATTTATTGCTCTTACAGTACATTAAAATTTATTATGCAATTTTACTTTAATTATTCCTGCCTTACTTTCTGTCTTTCAACCTTCTAATATTTATTTCCATTAAAAATAAGAATGATATTTAAGATGATTTCAAACCCACCCACCCAATATTGCCACTAATCCATCCTGGTGGAGTTAAAGTGGCATTTAACACTATCCCTTAATAAATGTTTAGAGAAGAACTGCAAAAGAATTAGAGAATAGGTGATACATGTATAAAATCATCTATTTTCTAGTCAATCAGTAGCCATTGAACAATATTCCATAATCTATCCCCTCCTAATCCTATACTGACTTCAGCAATGCAGATCTTAGTTCCTTCGGCCCTATTTTCCCCCTCTCGGGGTCCAAATAATTGTCATTATCTTCAGTGGAATTACTCATGTCCTATCTCTGGAGAAAGTACATTGTCTGTTTGGAGCCCTTGGCAGAAATCATAAAGTGATGTTGGAAGATGAGAACATAAGAAGTAGGAAATAACCATGTCAGGCAATTTAGTTAGAGCTGAGTGATGCTAGTCAATAGAGAAGATAGTGTTCAGAGTAGAAGTTGTGGAGAGAAGGCCTATTTAAGGTGCTCACATCCTCCATAGAGGAAAAGAGAAAGAAAGAGAGATCGTAATGCAGATTTGTGTGTGTTAAATGCAGATTTAACCAAATTGTTTTGGTTAAAAGAAAACAAAATTCCCAAAAGTCAAAACCTTTTCTTTCAACATTTTCTTTTTTTTAAAAAAAGATTTTTTTTTCATTCAAAATCTTTTAAAATAAAAATACTTCAATTTTATCAAAAAATAGTTAGAAAAAGTTGAAAATGAAACAAAACATTTAGGGTTGAATGAAACATTTTGATCAACCAACCCTAAATGATTTCCCCCCCAGTTTGCTGAAAAAATTAATTTCTGAAGGACCCAAACAATTTTTTCCCCAATTTTCCACATTGGCTAGTGAACCAAAAAAATCTATTATCCACACAGCTCTAATCTTTACGTGTTTGCCAACTTGGCATCATAGTATCTGTTTTCATGTCATTTATTGTATAGCCAGAAAATCAGCCATATTCCTTCATTGTTTTAACTACTTTTGATATTAGTTGTGAAAGGTACATACATGGAGGGAAATTTCATGTAAGACAGTCCCTACTTTTATTCCATTTATATTTTTCATTTTCTGCCAGAGTTGCCATTAAAATGGCAAACCAGGAACGTGAAAGAGGCCTGGCATACCCACCTCTCTTTACTATGAGTATTTTGAATTATATTTATTACCCAGTTCTTTTTCAATTATAGATATTTCATTAGCAATAAGTGATGTGGAAAGCATATAGAATTGTAACAAACAGAGCTTTATTAAACATTCTAGGAAGTCAGTATTACTGGGTGAGGGTCTGCTGTTTGTCTCACAGTTCCCACTGAATTTCCCATTCCAAAAATAGAAGTAAAACCTCTGTGTCGTAATTTTGTCAAATGCTGATTTTTAATGGGGACTACTCTACCATATGTTTAGATACTTACCAGAGGTTCCAACTTTGTGATTTCCCCGAAGGTTCTGGACCCCCTCTGCACCAGGCCCTGCCCCCACTCTGCCCCTTTCCCCAAGCCCACACCCCCGCCCCGTCTCTTCCCACCCCAGCTCCCCCCTGCTCCTCCTCTTCCCACCCTGTTCTGCCCCCTCCCCTGCCTCTTCCTGCCCCCACTCCTCCCCTTCCCTCCAGTGCCTTCTGCACACTGCTGAATCGCTGATCAGGGAGGTGCTGGGGGGGGGGGAGAGGGAGGAGCTGCTTGGTGGGGCCTGCCGGCAGGTGGGAGGCACTGTGGAGAGTGGGAGGAGCTGATCAGCGGGGCCTGCCAGTGGGTGCTGAGCACCTACTATTTTTCTTCCATGGATGCTCTAACCCCGGAGCACCCACGGAGTCGGTGCCTATGATACTGACAATGGATTGAATTCTATCATCAGATTGTGATGTACAACACCCACTGACTTCCATTTAGTCAACACATTTATAATTTGCCTTCAGGAAAAATGCATATTAAATATTTGCAAAGATGGCTTGCACGTTATTGGAAAACATTTAAATGTTCTCTCTCTCTCTCCATTTTCTGCAGGTTCTCACAGCGCTCTGCTGAAACACAATATAATGAATGAGTGTGTTAATCTGTCAGAAGTGAAAAGGTTTACATGTAATGTTTAGCAGATAGCTCTGTGCTAATGAAGGTTTCAAAGAAACACAATAAGGGACTGAACAAATTATTATTGTTCTTATTAAATCTGCGCACATTTATTGGAATATATCTGTTTCAAACATTCCAATTTGTTTAAATGTTTGAACTTGTCAGAACCAACATAGAATCATGAAATAATTTTTGCCATTCTCTAAGAAGAAAGTTTAACTGAAAGACCATTTTCTTGTTGACATTTCATCCCAGGCTCATAGTATCATCATTTTAGATAAATACTGCTGTGCACAAAGGAATCTGAACAATTTGTTCATATACAGAATGACTATGTTGACTTTAACTAGGAGCCTGTCACCACCCTGTAACAGAATTGCATGACTGTTTTTGAAAGCTGACAAAGACCATTCCTTTTCACATACATATTCCAGGCACTCCCTTCAGAAGTACCTGAAAACCACATTTTTGGCAAGAGAAAACATTTAATTTGGCTCATCCTTCTTCTAACCTTATCAAAATTTATATTAGAACAATAAACAGATGACATGTCTATGTTTTGCCAGGTATTTTAATGATTTGCAGGGAGTCCGGGACCCACAAAAAGCCCAACTGTGATTAATGCGCTAGCAAGGTCCTAACATTCTGGCAAAATATGTACCCTGCTAAAAGGGCATAAGGTACACTTTTCCAACTGTGAACTGCGACCTTGCCAAAGGGAATTCAGTTGTTTAAAATACTAACTCTGTGCCAAATAATGCCCTCACTTTCACGTGTGTACCTCCACGATCCCATACAAGGTTGAAGAGTTGTAAATCTGGGCAGAATATGGCTTTCTGAAAACAATCCCATCTCTTTGTCTCTCATGTTATCAAGTCTAAATTAGTTACATAATAATAGCACCAAATGAATGGGTTCGTGGCTGAATCCAAACAACAGGCCTGATATTACAAGGTGCTGAGCGCCCTTAAGTCCCTGTAACCTCCTTAATTGAAATATAATCGACTGCAAAGAGAGAAGGGCACTGAGTCTCTCTCAGGACTTGGTTCTTAATCCTTGGACAGTTGTTTTTTGTTTCTTTAGAGGGGACAGTTTCTCTGCATCATTTGCCCCAAACAATCCCCCTGCCCCCTTTGAGAAAGTGTTGAGAAATGGTTAGCAGGCCTGATAACTTTCTCAGAACAAAAAACCTGCAGCAATTAGAAGTTCTAAAAGATTTTCTTTACATTTACTAAGTGTGCAGTAGGCAGCCCTGAGCAGAAGGCCAAGTCTGAAGGCATACGTGGGACTTAGATGATACACAAGACTTATGTGGGGCCCCTGAATAAGGATAAAACTTACCCCCCAATGGATAAACTGGATAGACAGTACACTATCACAGTGGTGGGTGCGGCATCAGAACTCAAATAGAATAGAAGCTTGGATTTGTATCTGGCAGCTTTCTAAATTCTAGGCCTAGCTCTGTCACTGGTGCATTATGTGGCCTTTGGCAAGTCACTTGTAAGTTTCAGGTTATGTCTTCACTGCATAGTTAACTTGAGTTATCCTAGCTCAATTGAGAGCAGCCAAACTGTGAATTAACTATTGAAGCTAAAGGAATGAAGAGCAGCTCTGTGGGTACTCTAAATCATGTTGGGGTTTGAATTGGTCTCCTCAGCATGGAGTTTTCTATTTAAAGTTGTGCACATCTCTAATAAAGAAATAATTGCTCCTCTTGCACTTTCCACAAAGCTAAGAACAGCTTTTAAAAACTGAAATCAAAATTGAAAAGGAACAAGTGTTTCATCCCACTCACCCATGGGTAAGCAAAAATGTGTAGTGTCAACCACTATACACATTCTGACCTTCATATTCACCCATCCTATTAGATGCATAATTTCCACTTGGCACAATAAAAACAGTTATTTTTGTAAACTTGTTCTTGTCTAAAGGAGATCAGAAATGAAATTGGTTTTTATTGCAGTTAAGTCTTTTTCATGCACGCCTCTTCACCGCTGAGTGTGTGACCTTTCAGTATAAGATTTTCTTTTTCTAACCTTGTTATTATTGTTGAGTCAATCTCACCTAACTGTAGTAAATCTTAATATTTCCCTTTTAAAAATCACTACTGTTAGAACTTTAGAATTCAGCTACAATCATTCCAGCTATACATAGTCCTTTGCTCAAAAACAATTTAGATTAGAACATTTTGGAAAAAGAAGACACACACACATTCTTTTTCACTGTTTACACATGGGATGGCGAAATGCTGCCCAAGAAGTTCTGCAATGAGTTTGACAGCTATCTTCATCTTTTACATGGAGCCACTGCTTGCAGTGAACACAGTTCCTAGCATGCTATCCTCAATCTTGCTTCAAATATTTATGCTTAACTCCTCAGAACAAGATGGAATTTTGTATGCTTGGATAAACCATCTCCACAGGTGAGAGCTGTATATTAATGAGGACAGATACAACCTAATTTATGCAAATGGCTTTTAGCATCCGAGTGTGTTGCTGATCTTGGCCCTGGTTCAGCAAGTTATTTAAGCATGTGCGTAACTAGATATATGAGTAGTCTCATTGATTTGAAATGGACTACTGACATACAAAGTAAAGACCACAGTTAAGTACATTGATTCTGAGCCAGACAGTTTGAGCACTCCTGATTTAGACTTTCTCAAATTTGCCAGACCCCCAAAAAGTGAATAACTTCTGAAGATTGTGTGATTTTATCTAAATACTTTGATTTCAGATTTGTAATTTATGGAGATACATGCCTATTATAATGTGATTGTCATTAAAAACATTACACTTTTGCCTTTTAGTCTGATGACATCACCACAGTAATCATGACATTCTCTAACCTTACATACTGTGGTTACTTTTAGAATACAATTGCAAAGACTTTCGTGGGGATCACTGTATGGTCTACTGGCTGCTTTTAGTATTTTGAGAACTAGAACAAATTTGACTACTCTGCACTGTGTAGTTGCTTTTTCAGTAATGTTTCAGAAAAAATGTGTAACAATGAAAGTCAGTATCACAAATATGATGACATGTTGGGCTAAATATTCAAAACAGCACAACATGTTTTCAGCACATGCTTTCAATGTGTGTGTCTTCCAATAGCTCCAAAGTAGCACACAGGAATACAAATATTTAAAACAATTTATGTTGGATAATTATGTGAACAATGCTCACATCCCCCAAAGGGTGGCATTTCCAATCATATCTTTCATGTCATTTTTAAGGGTGAAACTTTGATTGCTCTATCCTGACATTTTTGTCATTTTGAGATTGAGGCAGTTATCTACTGAATATGGTTCATTCTATAGCTCCCAGAAGATTATTTTCATGTCTTTTGAATAACATTCCTGGCACAGTCTTGCAGCTGTATGTCAAAAGGAAACAATATAAAGATTTGTTCTCCTGGGATTATTATTTGAGTTGATGGTGTGTTCAATGCTTAAGGTGGTTATAAATTATGTGATTTCTGCCATTACAAATGCTCTTTGGCTTCTGTGAGTTCAGCTTGTCAAATTTTCCGAGAGATCAAATGTGTTCTGTTTGTCATACTTTTTTTGAAAACTTAATAATTTGTGCAGTGTCCAAAGTGGAATGGATGCTGTTTCTATGTATCATTTTGTCCCCATAAGATAGTGCCTCCTGAGTCTTTCTTCCTCTAATCCAATCTCCTACAAACATTTTTTTGCAGCTAACATAGATGGCTACAGGAATTTTTGCTGTAATTTAGAGAACAATTTTAAAGAAAATTCTTACTCAGATTTCATGCAGTCTTCTGAAACTGCCCACTCAAAATGGGAATCAGATAGTTAGGAAGATGTCTGTAATGCACCTAAATTCACATTGCCTAATTTCCATCTGATTTTAAGTTGCTGATTTGTGGGACATTGTGTACATAGTGAATTGTGTGACAATGCACTGAAAATACCTATAAACATAAAAACACCAAATGTACCAATGGCTGTTTTTAGGCATGTAGCTGGGGAGAGCATTAGGGTATGTCTACACTACAATGTAAGACCATGCTTGAGCCCACGATCAAGCCTAACCCCTTGCATCTACACTGGGTCCCAAGACCCTGCAGGGTTGGATCCAAGTTCGAGTAAAGCAGGGACCCAAGGTCCAAGCCCTGGGGAGTCAGCTGGAAGTATCCCACAATTCATGGGATAACTTCCTTAGTCCTATCCCAACAATCTGCAATCCACTCTATTGAAAACAGAAGCCAATGCCCCCTCCCCCCGTTGCAAACAGCAGCAGCTCAAGTCAGCGTTAACCCATTCTCTTCTGACTACTGATCTGCAAGAACACTATCAGAGAACCTTCTGGGTTTGCAATGGAGAGTGAACCGATCAATTCTTTTGCAAAGTGAGCTGCTTCCTGGTAACATGCTGGACAGACAGTAAAGTTTTCCCACAGTACATCATAGCCCTAGGGCTAGATCAGCCACATTTCAGGGGGAGAAGGGTGCTAGGGGCCCTGGGATATGGTTACTTTGACTCGGGTCTGCACACTGCAGTGTGGATGCCAGAGCCCTAGGTTCGAGCATGGGTTAGAAAAGTCTTAACATAGGATTAAGATACATTGTAAACACTCAAGCCTAGTGTTCCCTAAAATGAGGCAACTGACTCAAGTCCCACTAACCCTGGGTTTACATTGTAGTGTGAACATACTCTTAATGTTTAGCTTACAATGACCATGGATGAATAGTCACTCCAGCCTCATTTCTCTCTTTGGACTTAACTAGAATCCTTGTTTAAGGCTCAATATTTGTTCACGTCAGAAGAAATTCATAATTATTTTCTTACTTCTTCTCTATAACTAACCTTCTTTATCCCTTCACCTAGCTGCCCAGCGAGATCTCCAACTCTCCTCACATCATTGGGCCCAGATGAGTTTCTTCTGTAGATTCATTCTCATTCATTTCTCATGAACTCTGGTGCTTCATATGCCTCTGACTGTAATGTGTGCCACTATATATACACATCGTTCAGGGCCCAGCAAAAATTGTTATTTGTGTCATAGTAGCACAAAAGAGCTATTGAGAACATTTCATTGTGATAGGCACTGTACAAAAATAGACAGATCTGTTGGAAGCCCAGAGGCAGGAAATGATTAAATAAGACTGTTGAACTGGTACTGATCAAAGAAACTGAATAAAACCTTTTGGTGAGTTCAGAAAGTTCACTTAACATTTTCTGCTCTTACTTGCATATGCTTCTGCACCTCTTGGTCTCAGCAAAGAACAGAAGCAAGGGTACCAAAATGCAATGAGAAAAAATGCTGTTCTTATAAAGGCATTTATTTCCAGTTGATGGTTAGCCTCCCTCCCCACCACTGCCACACATACACACTTTTTAAAAGAATAATTATTCATAGGGGCTAATATTTTGGGGGTCTTCTTTAGTTAAAAAAACATCTTGATGTTAAAATTTGAACTTCATATTCATTTAAGTATCAAGGGCACAATTAAAAAGAAAAATCACTGCTTAATAGAAATTTGTGCAAGATGAAGAGAAAAATGTGAACCCTGCAGTTCAATATTAAACTCCATAAAGCAGTGTGAGACATGGAAGGCTAAAGTATGGGAAACCTGTGGTGCTCCACAGCTCTGCAGGGCAGGGAGAACCAGGGACTTGATGAAGTTACAGTTTCTAAGGTGATGTTTATCAGTTAATCTGTACCAGTAACATAGAGGAGACAAGCTCCATATCCCAAAAATCAGTCCTCAGCCATCCAATCTTCCTTACCTGTGATATATTTTAAGATATAACTCCTTATAGCCATCTACATGACTGACAGACACAGCACACACATGAGCTTAACCAGTTGACACTACTAAGCGATACATATGTTTGCTTTTAAAATGATCATTTATCTAAGAGGCTGATATTCAGATTTCACAAACATATAAGATGCATGCCAAAACTATACCTAATGATCTTTTTACTCCAGAGAGGAGAAATTTTAGTCTCTCTGGTAAATAATACTTTAATAGGTTGCCTAAATTACTGTATGTATTTAACAGAGAAGTTGGAACCACTCCAAAGCCACAAGTCTAGTCTTTGGTATAAATAATACACTATATATGTTCCAGCTGTCCATGATGGGTTTTGGGGAAAGAAATCACAATCAATCAATAAAAGTTAAAAATTACTGAATGTCTGAGTTAAACAACTAAAATCAAAAGCTAACATTTAGAATGCTGTATTTTCCAGATTGCCTGCCAAATAAATGGTAAACTGCAACATATATATGTACATGCACACACACCGAGTATGCATAGCCTCCTAAGTGCTAAGGTTGATACTATGAACTAACGATCTGACACTCATGCCTGTTGTCCTTTAGCACCGCTATACATGCAAGATGTAAAATTATGTAATATTGCAAAACTCCGAGAACTGAGGACAGTGTGTCCCAAATAAGAAATCAGGCTGAAACAAAAAATTTATTCCTATTAGCATCTTAGAGACATTTCCACAATTGAGCCCCACAAGCTTTGGGCAGAGGATTTACAATAGCCTTAGAAAGATCACTGTTAACAATTGACTTGTCTTAATTATACAACCCAAACTCCCTCACCATACTCCTCCTGGTGACAAAGTACTCTGTGGGTTATTATAGCCTGCAATATCGAGGTAGGAGGTAAAGATTAATAGTCCGCCTGGATTATCTATAATAACTCTGACTTGTCTCACTGTATCTCTTAGTCTGACCATCATTATTCATTTGTATTCAATTGCTAAGAATAGCTGGAAATATGCACATTTTATATCATGTATTACAAAGAACTTGTTTTCAGAAACCATTATGTTCAGCTGACATCCTCTTGGAGGACAGGCAAGGACCTGAAAGCCTGAAGAAACTAGCTCCAGCATCACAAAACCCCAAATTCATAAGTCCTTACTGAGTTTTCCTTCAATCCTTACTCAGGCAAACTTCTGGTGAAGACAATCAGACCTCACGAGAATATGGAATGAGGACTGGTCCTTGACTGCATTGTCGGGAGTTATGCCACTTTTGTGACACCCTTGTCTGAGTCCTGAACCCTCTGTTGGGAATTCCATGAGTCCAATTACCTTGTGTTTGGATCAGGCAGAATAGGAGGATGACTGTGAAAGGTAGCATGAATACCCCTGGTCAAAACTTTTAAGTCAGTGGAAGTTAATTGCAGAAACTTTTGCCCAGAGATCCTCACTGCTGAAGAATCTTTCCTGAAGAAGATTCAGAAATAGGAGTGCTAGGGAGCCTGTGGGTTGAAAGGCAGGGTTGGAGAAAGCACAAAGGAATAAGGCCTCTTTACATGTAGGCCCATGATACCACTAGATTCTCTAAGATCCATATGAGTCTTGGGAATCTATGGGATTTAAGGTAACACCTAGTACATTTAGTAGGGGAAACCTCCTCTTTCCCCTTTGAGGTTATAATTTATGGAAAATTCCCAAACAGAATCTTCACCAAATTTCCCCACCATTCTGAAGCACCCGTCCATGAATTTTTCCACAGGAAAGGTGGAGAAAGGCTGTCCCTGCCTAATGACTTCAAAATATAGATTAAAGTATTTTGTAAATGGGAAGCAAATAAGTGAATAGAAGGTGGAGAAGATTAGTTTATAATTAATAACCACAAGGTGTATTTGAGTTACTCTTTGTAACAACATATCAGAGGGTTAGACTTAATACAGTAGGTAATATAAATTATACTTGTACCTCTTTATAGATCAGTCTCTGTAGATATCTGTTGGCATTAATTTGTGATAAATATTTTAGGCTCTTAATCTTCCTGAAACAATAGACACTGAATTCTGTATGCCAATGTAATAAAAATGAATTAGCCAAAAGAAAGTTGTATGTTACCATAATGGTGTCTTTATTTTAAAGTTTGATGCTAAGGGGCAGATTTTCAGTTGGTACATTGGAGCTTCAGTGGAACTATGTCAATTTATACAGCTGAAGATTTTCCCCATAGGTCTCATCTTGCCAGGTGTTACATGCCCTTTATCCCCACTGAAGTAAACAGGAACGGAGCGCCCTCAAATGCTCAGAACCATGCAGGATTGGAGTTTAGATTTGAACAATACAAAGGATTGTCTTCTCCAGCTGAGGCCGACCTTTGGTTCATAAGACTTGTAACATTTACACAAAAACCCTAATACAAAGTCCATTAAAGTCAACAGTGTCTTTCCATTGAGTTCAATGGGCTTTGGAGCAGAGGCTTAAAGTGGATAAGATGCTCACAGTTAAAGTCTCAAATGGTTGACTAACTTCCTGTGTCATTCTTTTGGGTTAAAATTCCTAGATATTTTGACTGTACTATCAAGTGTCTGAACTCAATATTTCAGTCAGAAATCTGATGGGCCTCTTACAGATTATTTAATTATAAGGGATCTGATTTTGTTTCATTATGTCCTATTATAAGACAATTACCAGCAAACACTGTTAAACGCACTAATGATTTGAAATTTTATTACTGACTTTTTTATTTGCCCATTTCAAATCACTATACAGGGAATATACTCAGTGAATGGGTGAAATGAAAAGATAATTTGCACAAGGTATAGGTGACATTGGCTGTAGCTTGACAAGATCTGATCAGTATGCTGATATACAACATTTTGAAGTCAATGTGATAAGCGGGAGTTTCTTGCAACCTTTGAGACCAGGATTTGAGTCAATACCCTGCATATAAAAAGGGTGGGAAAATATTTGAAGAAAAGTTGTCACCAAGGAAATGAGGAAAACAAAATACAAAGAGTTTCTTATTCCCAGGATTGTTCCCAGGCCACCACAAGTTATTCATTTCTGCTGGCAGTCACTAAGCACTAAGAAAAGTTTCGGTCTGCATAAAACATTAAAATTCTAATGAGCTTTGCATCGTTTACAAAATCCCAGAAAATTATGCACAGTGGGGATATGAGTTGTCATTAACTGCATGAACAGAATACTACACAGTAGCAAGAATGTCAGTTGCTTTCAAGTTACCATATTTTTATGGCAAAATACCATGTTGTATTTTCCCATTACTCCATAAATGACACATTCTATGTCAGAGCTACTCTAATAACTTATTCTCAAAAGGTGAATACACTAAACAGATGTTGGGACTGAATGAAATTTTTACTACGTAAACAAGTCAGATAGGAAATCAAGTTTTTAGAATGCTCTCCTGTTGATTACAGTGTAATACAAAATAAAATAAAAGGGAAGTACAACTGACTATAGCTGCAAAAATTCAGATCCAGATTTGAAATTAAAAATTTTTTAAACCATCTCTATTAAGTTTGAGAGTGTTTGTATGGAAGGCTTTGTTTTCACACAGGAAAGCATTAAAATATGGATTATTCACAAAGAGTTCTGAGTGAGAATTTGCTATTTCATCTGTGTTGTTTAACGGTGTCAAGCCAGATAAGCCACAGGGTATTGATTCTGTTCCCTGACTAGATGAACACAAGCCGTCCACCACAAAATACTTGAGCCTGCCTATATAGAATTTGATATCAGTGAATACCCCAAGTGTCTTTGAAATGTTTTTTATGCAAACACATGTGCTTGTAGAAGTCAATTACATTAGAAAAATTATACAAAATTGGAATGATCATGACTTAAGAGAAATAATTTTAAAAAATCATGCAAATATCTACAGGATTTTTTGTTTGTTTGGTTGGTTGTTAAAAGGTATTTGCCAACTCTAATTACAACATTAGAGATGGGCCCCAACCAGCAAAGTTTGCATCCGGGGCCAAACTTGGGGGATTTCTTAGATACCAGGCATCGGTAGGGGTCTAAAGTTCAGCTATATATATATATATATATATAGTCATGTATAAAAATGTGCAATGTACTTTTCAGATACCTAAAAGTAAGCATAGTCTATTGTTAAAATGTACTGGACAGTCCTGGAGACTTTAAAACACCACCTATGGAATAGGGATGAATTCTACTGAACAACATTAGGTTCCTCTGGAGAGAAGGGAATTCTCCCTTCTTGCAAGACAGCTGAAATTTTAAAGCTCCACATCTAAATGGCCATTTTATAATGCTAAATAACTAATGTACATCCTTAAATGTGTATACACTATGTATCTATCTAGTACTGCATGCCTTTCTAGTCTGGTTTTGCAAGTTCTGTTTAATTTTGCTGCTATTTTAGGACCAGATTGGTCAAATTTCTTGTTTAAAAAGAGCCCGCATCTACAGCATTTACACTGAATAATACTTTCTCATATAAAGTAGTCCCATTGAGCTCATTGAGAAGCAGATAGATCTAGTGGATGGGGCACTTGATTGGGAATTAGCAGACTTGGGTCCTTGGCTGTACTACTGGTGATAGGACCTGGGCTCAATGTGCTAGAAAGTGCCTTCCCGTCCTATATTCTTAAGTACTGCTTAACATAAGTGTTGAAAAATTGGATCCTTTTAAAAAGAAATTTGCAGAATCTGGCCCCCAAAAATGAAATGAACAAACAGAATTTGCAATGCCATACTACTAAGGCACAGAAAAACACCTGCGTACATGACATGCTTATAGTTCAGTGATGTACATTAAAGTTCTTTTGTGCTGACTGAATTAACAATGTGTCGGTATGACAGCCTCCTTTAATGACAGCTGGATAAGAGAAGTGATTTTTGCTGCCTCAATTAAGATGTCCATTGTTGTGAATAATGCGAACAATTAAATGAAGTTTACATCTGAGCAATAATTTCATCCAAAAATTACAGCATTGTTACAAAAACACAAGAGAACCAATGTCTATCCACTGAAGTGCAACCCATCCCTCTGGGATGGAAAAGCAACTATTTGTCACTGACACAAATTCACAACAGCTTCCATTTACTTTGCTATTGGCAATTTTAATTATTTGAAACTAACACCCCAACTAGGTGGTGACTATGAAAATTAAGATGATTCCACAAACAATTACATTGCTGGAAAAAAGTACATTTGTGATTTCTGTATTCATTTTTACAAATGCATCATCATAGATAATTATTTCATATACTTCAATCTAATTTACATGAAAAGTATGCATAAATTTATAGCAGGTCAAGTCCCATAATCACTACTCAGTTTTAAAGCCAATGGTGTTTGCCTGAGACAGAACGGAGTAATGTTTAAGAACGAACTTCAGGGTTTATCAATCAGGCTTCTTCCTGTAAACAGCATAAAACTAGTCTAAGGTATTGTTGTACACAACAAAAGCATTTGAGGTTTATGTTTGTACTTATAAGTAAATCAAAACCTTTTAATTGCCTTGTATTTCACTTTGAATGTTATTCATAGTAGTTGAGTAATGTATGTGTGAAGCTGTCATTCTCTTGATCATCAACCATAGTTCAGCCAGGCTAATATATTAATCTCTTAATCTTTCCTTCATGCTCTATCCCTGCAGTGTTAGTCAGTGTGGTTGCTTTTCCCTGAACTTCATGCAATTTGTCCACCTCCTTGTGGTAGAGAGATACAGAGTTATAGGTGCATTTCTAGTTAGTTTCACCAATTCCATATAGCAGGGGACTTTTATTCCAATGGTGCATGCGTAGAGAGCCCAAAATTGCATTTGCTCCCTCCCTATCATATGGCAAACTCATATATAATTTACTGTCCTCTATATCTCTTAGCTCTTTTTCATTATTACTGATTTTCACTTTATTGAGGTGTTTGGACAGTTAATTTCAAATTTCTTCCTCTCCTGAATATCAGGATTTCTGGTCACTTTTCCCTAAACTGTTACTCACAAACTGATTCCTATTGAAGTCAGAGGAACTCCACATGTGAATAACAATTTGCAGAGTCTTATTAATTTATATCTCTTTTTTAATGCTCTGCCCACACTTCTAACTAAACCACTTCCTGTTTTATTATTTGACTGTGATTTGCATCACCTTCTAATTTAGTTAGCATATCAGAATTAAGGCCCTGCTTCAGCAAGATATAAGCCAATGCCCAACTTTCAGCATGGTAGTAGTCTCTCTCACCTTAGTGAACTGGGATTTTTATTTATTTTTACCCCCAGATCATTAATAAAGAGGTGAAATACAATTGCTGTTTGGCCTAATGCCACCCCACAAGACACCTCTCCCAAGCTCAATAAATCATAAGTCATTATCACCTTTTATCTGTGATCAGGTTTCAGTCTATGTGACAGTGCTCATATCTAAAGGTAACCTGAGTAAATTTTCCAAGAAATCATTTCTCTGGCATTTCTAAGATGCAAATATCTACTGCAAAACATATTCTCTTCCTCCAATAATTTTATAATTAGCTTTAAGAGAGTGATCACATTTATCTGGCATGATTTGATTTTTCAAACCTACGTTCTTTATTACTTACTGTTCATTTTCTCTAGGTGCTTATGTAACCGGGATAGCAGAGCAAATTAGGCATACTCCTTTTCCTTCCACTTAACACTCCGCTGAAGTACAGGCCAGAGTTCTATCTCTCCAGGATTTTTCAGAAAGCATCACACAGAGTCAAGCTCAGGGCCATTGTATTAGGCCCTAGAGTTAGGGTTCATTAGTAGCTCTCAAGCACCTTCAAAGTAAGAATGCCACATCATTGCTTAGTAAACTACAATTTGAGATTTAATGCAAGCAAATAAATGAACCAAGATTTTGAAAGAGCCCGTAAATCACTTTTACATTTTTTTTAAAACATGTATTAGGAAACAAACAATTAGTGTACCTTTCTAGTACAGACTTCCCTTTCAGTGACATACTTCTTGGTGATTGCACCCACTGGTTAAAGGGTAACATGAGGAGGGGAGAGCTAGACTTCACTACCATGGTTGCTACTTGGACCAAGGCTCCTTTTGGTGGTTCACCTGTGTTTCCCCTGCCCACCTCCATACCCCCCAATGGAACTGCTTCTACTACTTTGTCCTGGGATACCCTGCATCTCCACACACACCTAAGGTACCTTAACTCCAGGGAAGGCGGATGGAATGTTTATGGCATGTGCCCGGGATGGTGAGGTAAATGGGTATTTGAGGCAGGTAGGTGCTGGGCAGCTCAGGGAATGCTAAAGTTGTTTGTGTGTGCATAGGGGTTGCTGGGGTCACTGGTAGATGGGCTGCATAGTGGGAGTGATAGAGATGGGAGGTGCTCAGAGCAGACTCTCTTCCCACCTTCTATCCTGTACCACTGCCCTGGTCTGCCTCCTGGTTAATTCTCCATGGTGGCTGAGATTCAGCAGGGACCAATGAGAGAGAGACAGGGAGGGAGAGATGCTGCCTGAAGAATAGGTACAACATCACTGCAGTATCTGCTCCCAGCCCACCCATTTTCTGGGACTGCCTGCAGAGTGGAGTGGCTTTCCAGTCAGCCCGAGTAAGAGGGGACAAAAGGGCAATGTTACCTTTTCATTTAGCAAAGGAAAGGGAGTTCCACTTCCCCTTCCTTTTTTCATGCACAGTGCACACTCGTGAGGATGGATAGGAACATTTGATTTGGCCAGATTGTTTAAGAAAGTCAATCTATTCCCAAGGAGTAGAAGAAAAAGCTTTCAACATCCTCGGGGAGTCCTTACCTCAACTCCTATTCTACTTTAAATCTGGCCTGTCATTAAAGCTATCAACCAACTCCCACTTTAAGGAATTTATCTTCAAAGCAGATAGACTCCCATACTTTGCTGACCAATGTTACTAAATGTCATCTGTTGCTCATCCTCTTTTTTCAATCCACAAAAAATTGTAATGAACTTGAAATCTCCCAGGAGAGCACCGCTTGGGTGAAGATGAAGATGCATTGTACCAGATCCATTTCTAAACCAAGTCTAATCCAAAATAAAATGATGAAGAGATTCTATTAGATGTCAGTATATTGTAATCTGTTGGAGATACAGCCATTTGCATGCCTTCTTTGATCCAACCACATGGTTGTCCATATGGGGGCAAGCATCTGCTCCTACATCTCAGAAGTATTAGCCCTTCTGAGAAATTCTGCCTCCTCACCCCTGATGAGGATATCTCCATGATATATACACAGCTCTTACCTGTACTGAATTTTGTACTGAAACACTGGAAGTAGCTGTATCCTCCTCCAATGTCGGAATGAAAGTCCAACAGCAGTTTCTCCCTTGGGGCATGATTCCAAGCCCATTCAAACCAACAGATGTCTTTCTGTTAAATTCAATTGACTTTATATCCAATAGTTAATGGGGAAAATAATAATAATAATAAACACCCTCTCAGATGAAACAGTATCTTGCTTTTCCAGTGAGGGGAGAAGCTTCAAGCCATTTTAACACCATAAGGATATGGTCACATTTTATTGTGGGGCCCTCATTGCACAGGATAGTAGGGTTGTGACTTGGAAACTCTTCCATTTTTCTGTTCTGAGTCTTGCTTCATGTCTCTCTGATCCTTCTTCCTTCTCACTTTTAGTTTCAGTTGGATTGGGAATGCTCTTCTGCGGGGGTTGATTGATTACCTATATCTGGATGCCTCTTAGTAATTAGACTGGCAAAAATGAGATATTTAGTGGACTTTATGAAATATTTTGCTCTGCTGAAGAGGTAGTATTTCTTGTTTCATTGGTTTGTTTGGAGGGGGTTGTAAATCTCATTCTGTATCCCACCAAATAAGGTTCACATCATCCCAGCTTCATTTTCTGCATCCTAAAATCTCAAGTATTGTGCTTGTAATTGGTTTACAAGCTCTCAGAAATCTCGTGAGGCATGCAATATTTGTATTATATGATAAATGTATAAATTAAAAGTCTTGCTCATTTTTGTATTAACACTGATCTCCCATAATGCTCAATAACTAAGCACAATTATTGTGGCTTACACATTAATGGCTAGGTTTTTGTTTGTTTTTAAAGGTACCTCAATTTGACCTGCAATTTTGCATCTACTATTAAAGGTGAAAATACTAGTAGTTTGACATTTAACTACCTAATTTGAGAGTGCAATCAGTAATTAAATACCTAATGCTAGTATTTGTACCCACAGCTAATTGCACTGAAGGCTTTTTTGGTGGGGGGGGGGGGGGATGAGAGGGGAGAAGCAAGGGGGCAGTGTTTTTTTTTTTAAAAGCAGGCTGCTTTGAGGACATCCCCATTCTCTATTATGGACAAACAAGTCAGTTCCCCATTATTATTTTTTTGTCACATGCTCTGTATGTTGTACATCCTTTGTTTGCTTGAGCTGGTAATTCCCCTAAATAAATTACAGAGAGTGGTTGGCACGTATAAACCCCTTCATTAAAAACTCGGAATTAAAAAAATCGGCAAGACTGAGTAACTCCTTATTTATCCTTATCCTATTTATTATTAAAAATAAAACTATTAATTGTTTTTCATGAATATGCCAGATAATTCCTATGGAAGTGACCAAGGAACATTTAATTGGTCATAAGGTTTTTTCTAAGTTCTTCCCAAGCTATTTTATTTAAGCTGTAACTTTAACATTTCTTTTTGTGAAATGTGCTGGATGACACATCACACTGGAACATTACTTGGATTGAGTCAGTCAAACCATGTATCACCACTTCATATATCGTGCATATAGTGTCCTGGCACTGCTTGACATGACACGTCACATCTCTGACAGCTTAAACAAATTTCTTGGCTGTCAGTTAAAAAGGACAGATCAGATGGGCACACAACACAAAACACACAGGGACAAAGAAAGCCCTGCAAAGAGATTCTGATCATTTTTTCAATATCTGATTTCCTTTTCCCACCCCCACCACATGAATAGTAAAGGATTGGTTTAGGAAAATATTCATCCAGGCCAAGGGATGCAACTTTCCTGGCTACCTTAACTAATGGGGGGAAAAGGCTATTCTAAGATAAATACAGTAAATAACTAACAGTGATTAATGGAGAATAACTCAAAACCCTGACATTTTTGGGCAAGATGCAGAGGAATTAGAAGTATAAATGTATAAACCACGGAAATGAGTTTTATGAGAATTCACCTCTAAATGTAAAGCTCACTGCTTGCAAAAACTGACTTACAATCACTACAATTTTGAGATTAATTTTTTGGTCTTCATTTTTGCCCACCTATGAAACACAGCTCAATTTTCCTGCTGTTGGGCTTCTCAGCTTTTAATATCCCCCCTTGTAGTCAGAGTTAGTAACAGCAGCCTTGCCTCAACTTCCCTTTGTATCAGTTTAGAAATAGGGCCTGCAGTGTTCAGCCTCTGTTACAAATTCAACCCTCTGGCTGGGTCATTTGAGTCCCTCCCCTCTTGGAGTAGTAGGAGTCTTAGTCCCCAGAGGCCTAAGTGTTCTGTGACGGGCCTTCAATCACTAGCCCTGGGCCTGATATCTCCCTCTCTCCTTTGTGTGAGAGGAACAAGGAAGGTTGAACGAGGGACAAAAATAAAGTCCAAAAAGTTGTGTGGGGACTGTCACAAGTCTGAAGCCTCAGCAGTTTCTGCCACCTTTCCTTGTGGAGGATTGTAGGGAGACCCAAGTCCACCGCCTACTCTGAATCCCAGCCCAGGGACCCTCTGTTAGCTTGCTTCGGTCACCTGCTACTTCCCTGGGCTGTTTTCCACCTATGGCCTTTGCAGGGATCTTCTTCTCATAATCCTTCTGCTAGAGCATTGGTCTGTTTGGTCGGCTTTCCTCCATCTGATGGTGTGGAGTTTTTCCACAGTGACTCTTAGCCCCTCCAGCAGCTGCCCTGCTCTGTCTGAGTTGCAGCTTTTTATCCCAGTAGCCGCTAACAAGCCATTTAGCTCCAATTTGGAGAGCGATTGCTCTCTTCACTAACTCTTTACTCTTCACTGCCATGTGGAGTCTATACACCCCATCACGTCCCAATGACTACCTTCCAATGTAAAACCCAATGTGACAAAAATCCAGAGTGAAAGAAACAAAAAAAAGTAGTCATCCAGGAAACTCAATCATGGGAATCATTCCTCTAATGCAAACATCTCTATAACAACACTGGCATGGGTCTTTATTCTGATCTAAATAGTTTTCAATAATAAGTAAAGGAACACCAAATTTGTAGGAATGTAGGTAACTTTGGGACAGAAGTAAGTGACATAGCTTGACAGGAGGTATTGCTAAGAGACACAATGAAAACATAAGTTTATGATTGTTTTTCAGCAATAATAAGTTGTTGAACAAGATGTCACCTTTTTGCCTCTCTGCTGGTGATAGTTTATAGCTGCTAATAGCCTCTATATGGAGAAGTGGCCATATCTAATATTTTGAGCTTAAGCTTTGTTGGGAAAGGACTGTGTCTTTGCTATCTTCTGTGCAGCGGCTAGCTTATATTTGGGCACTATACAATAATAATTAAAATATTACTATTGATACTGATATTAATTTGATATCCTACATCAGAAGGTCTCTAAGAATACCTCCTTCAGGAGGTGCCAATTGCATAAATGAGGACATTCAAGTTGACAGCACCAATAGTTTGAATGTAAGTAGGAGAGGAAAAACGTTAGCACTGAACAGGACTTGAATTTTGCTTTCAGAAATTCTTATACAAGAAAAAATGTAAATGAACAACAAAGTCTAGTGAAATTATCCCCACTTTTATAATACAAGAACATCTTAGTAAAACTAAAATATTTTCTGAATCTAATAAACGATGGCTTTTTATTGTCAATCACTGTGCACACTACCCAACATGCTATGTCGTACACAGACTTGAACAGTGATCTGTGTCTGCTTCTCCAGTAAAAAATAAGTGGTTATCAGGTATGTGCTTTTCTCTCAGTGAAGCAGGGGAAGGTAGGGAATAGGAGACAAAAACAAAATTAAGTGAAAAACTGAAAGCTAGAAGTAAAGGAATGAAATAAAAGAAACCATATATAAATAAACAGACAGAGGATGAGAGAATTTAAAATACAGGATTTAAAAAGAGGGAACAAATAACTAAGTAAAACAAAAAGTGCATGGAATTAAAGAAAAGGGAAGTGTAGGTTAAGCTTGGAAAGAGAATTGCAAAAGCACAAACAGGAAAATTAACTAAATGGACAGGATAGTTTTAGAATAAACTGCACACTGAGTAAAATACTACTCAACATGCCTACAGGTTGCACCACCAACCTCTAAACAATGGAGTGTAATGAAAGATACAATCAGAAATTTAATATAATATAAATTTATTTTTAGTTTTGGTTTTGTTTCATAGGAAATAGTTGCACACCGTTTTACATGCCATCATTACTTTCTTATGTTATGGTAATTATTAGGATTCATTTGGAACTAATCATAACCTTAGTCTCAGTCTGGGTCCTAAAAGTAAGTATCAATAACATCATGCCCTTCTCCTGCAACTGAGGAACCTACTAGTTTCTCATTATACTAGTGGTGGTACCAGACCTACTTTCCCACAAATCTCCAACAAATTTCCAAGATTCCACCATACACAAAAAATGTTCTTAGGAACATTTAAGTTATTAAAAAAAAAAAGCTCCACTGCAATTATTTCCAAGCAGTGTCCCAGCAACCCCTTTCCCAGAGATGATTTGTATATTTGTTTATAAAGCCATTTATTCCAAGCACCAGCATCTACTGGAAAGCTTTTCATACTATTACCAACATTAAAACTACTTGGATTTCCATTTTAGCACTAATCATGAAGCTCACATTCTTCCCCAGGTCAGTATTATGTGTACTATTCTTTGCCACTGCTAGACACAAAATACAAAGAAAACATTCTCCATTATAATCTGCCTACAGTAATAAAAATCCAGAAGCATTTACATTCAAATGTTACTATATTGCTTAGTATATGCAGTTTAGGGTCAGGGTCTTTTAGGAAGGGCATAGGAAAAATAAATTTCTAAGACATTAAAAATCTATAGTTATGGAACTAAATAATTCTTTGGCTTTTTTAAAAGAAAATATTTGGTGGGCTAGGTTATTGCAATGCAATGAATTAATGTGCTAGCCTTACATAGATACGCTTAGACTAGGAGTTCAAAATTTGTTTTACTTCTATAGGTTACATCTGCCTAGTTTAAGGAGAGGAGCAAATTCCACTACACTAGCTGGAACTCTTGAAGTCAGTGGGTTTGCAATAGTGCAAATGAAAAGAGAATTAGGCCCTAAATATCAACCTTGGATTAAATCCCAACCCCATTGAAGTCAATGGGAGTTTTGTGATTAATTTCAGTGTGGCCAGAATTTTTGAATATCCCCACTACCTGTGTTAAGGTTCCCCAAATCAGTATTGGTGCTAGTAATAAAAAAGTGTGTTGAAAATTGCCCCCCTCCCCTTTTTTAAATTTATCTTTAAATCATCCATGTTTTCAAAGTTTTCAATATTTTTTCCCTTTCTCCTGCCTTTGTTTGCCACTGGGAAAAAAGGAAAGACAGGAAAGGCAAATACAGAAAAAAGGGAGAGAAAAGGGAAGAAAGAAGAGGAAAATACCCAAACCCTCAATTTTTCCACAGTTTACATTTTCAATAAAAAAAATTCAAATGAAAAAAAAATCATTCATTTTCAAAACATGTGGAATAAAAATTAGTTAGAAATGTGTGAAGTTTTTCATAAAAAATCTTGACCTGTCTTGATTAGCTGTAGTCAAAAAATAAGCCAGCTGTGTCTGGTTAGAACAAAGAGATCATACAACTTTCACAGCTGTAACCAATATATTGTGTTAACAATTAGCGCAACCTTTTCAGACATCAGGTTTACAAACTGCTTCCTATGAGGAAATCTCAGAAGTTTTGGAATATTAGTTTTGATAAACAAATAACCAAACATTTGGATTTAACAGTGAGAACCTCCATCAGGAACTGATACTGTCCCTTCACAGGCAACTGTTTTCCCTCTCAATGATAAAGTCATATATCTTGTGAGAATGCAAAAAGGGAGATTATCATATACACTGTGGTTTTTCATGAATATAATGTTTAGAGATCTTTGGGGCAAGATCTGCAGTTGGAGTAAATTTGTAAAACTCCATTGATTTCAATTGAGTTACAGAAAACAACTGAGGAGAGTTGGCAGTTTTTCAAAGGGACACTATTAAGGGCCCAAAAGCAAGCTATTCCGCTGGTTAGGAAAGATAGAAAATGTGGCAAAAGACCACCTTGGCTTAACCACGAGATCTTGCATGATCTAAAAAATAAAAAGGAGTCATATAAAAAATGGAAACTGGGACAGATTACAAAGGATGAATATAGGCAAACAACACAGGAATGCAGGTGCAAGATTAGAAAGGCAAAGGCACAAAATGAGTTCAAACTAGCTACAGGAATAAAGGGAAACAAGAAGACTTTTTATCAATACACTAGAAGCAAGAGGAAGACCAAAGACAGGGTAGGTCCACTGCTCAGTGAAGAGGGAGAAACAGTAACAGGAAACTTGGAAATGGCAGAGATGCTTAATGACTTCTTTGTCTTGGTCTTCACTGAGAAGTCTGAAGGAATGCCTAACATAGTGAATGCTAATGGGAAGGGGGTAGGTTTAGCAGATAAAATAAAAAAAGAATAAGTTAAAAATCACTTAGAAATGTTAGATGCCTGCAAGTCACCAGGGCCTGATGAAATGCATCCTAGAATACTCAAGGAGCTAATAGAGGAGGTATCTGAGCCTCTAGCTATTATCATTGGAAAATCATGGGAGATGGGAGAGATTCCAGAAGACTGGAAAAGGGCAAATATAGTGCCCATCTATAAAAAGGGAAATAAAAACAACCCAGGAAACTACAGACCAGTTAGTTTAACTTCTGTGCCAGGGAAGATAATGGAGCAAGTAATTAAGGAAATAATCTGCAAACACTTGGAAGGTGGTAAGGTGATAGGGAACAGCCAGCATGGATTTGTAAAGAACAAATCATGTCAAACCAATCTGATAGCTTTCTTCGATAGGATAACGAGTCTTGTGGATAAGGGAGAAGCTGTGGATGTGGTATACCTAGACTTTAGTAAGGCATTTGATACGGTCTCGCATGATATTCTTATTGATAAACTAGGCAAATACAATTTAGATGGGGCTACTATAAGGTGGGTGCATAACTGGCTGGATAACCGTACTCAGAGAGTTGTTATTAATGGTTCCCAATCCTGCTGGAAAGGCATAACAAGTGGGGTTCCGCAGGGGTCTGTTTTGGGACCGGCTCTGTTCAATATCTTCATTAACGACTTAGATATTGGCATAGAAAGTACGCTTATTAAGTTTGTGGATGATACCAAACTGGGAGGGATTGCAACTGCTTTGGAGGACAGGGTCATAATTTAAAATGATCTGGACAAATTGGAGAAATGGTCTGAGTTAAACAGGATGAAGTTTAACAAAGACAAATGCAAAGTGCTCCACTTAGGAAGGAAAAATCAGTTTCACACATGCAGAATGGGAAGAGACTGTCTAGGAAGGAGTACGACAGAAAGGGATCTAGGGGTTATAGTGGACCACAAGCTAAATATGAGTCAACAGTGTGATGCTGTTGCAAAAAAAGCAAACATGATTCTGGGATGTATTAACAGGTGTGCTGTGAGCAAGACACGAGAAGTCATTCTTCCGCTCTATTCTGCTCTGGTTAGGCCTCAGCTGGAGTATTGTGTCCAGTTCTGGGCACTGCATTTCAAGAAAGATGTGGAGAAATTGGAGAGGGTCCAGAGAAGAGCAACAAGAATGATTAAAGGTCTTGAGAACATGACCTATGAAGGAAGGCTGAAAGAATTGGGTTTGTTTAGTTTGGAAAAGAGAAGACTGAGAGGGGACATGATAGCAGTTTTCAGGTATCTAAAAGGGTGTCATAAGGAGGAGGGAGAAAACTTGTTCACCTTAGCTTCTAAGGATAGAGCAAGAAGCAATGGGCTTAAACTGAAGCAAGGGAGGTCTAGGTTGGACATTAGGAAAAAGTTCCTAACTGTCAGGGTGGTTAAACACTGGAATAAACTGCCTAGGGAGGTTGTGGAATCTCCATCTCTGGAGATATTTAATAGTAGGTTAGATAAATGTCTATCAGGGATGGTCTAGACAGTATTTGGTCCTGCCATGAGGGCAGGGGACTGGACTCGATGACCTCTCGAGGTCCCTTCCTGTCCTAGAATCTATGAATCTATGAATTTACAATAGTTGAGGGTCTGGCCTTTAAATCCAAGAGATACCTTTTTCTGGGTCCTGAGGTAGGTGAGCATAAAAAAGTCATCTTTTCTAGCACTCCAACAAAAGAGCCAGATCCTGCACATGGGAAAACACAAGAACTGCTCTCGCCATGAACCCCAAGGGCAAAAGTCACACCAAAAGACCAGGGGTATTTAACCATTATCTATGCATATAGGGTCCTGTAAGGGATAATTCCTTCTGCAGCTCTGCACTGCCCCAAATACAGGGACATAGATAATTTGTACAATCTGGCCATAAATGCAACAGTAGCAGAGGATTTACGAAGCCCTGGTGCCTTATATTGTAGGAGAAACTACTTTTAAGTCCCCAGAAGATGAGACTTACCAGATTGGATCACTGATCCATACAGGAAATTTTCAGTGTGGTACATTCTTTTAAAATGTACTATATAAATAAAAAGAGGGAAAATGCAGAGATAGGAGAAGGTTAAGTTGTGCATGGTCATAGATTCCTTTACTGTATTCTGTTACCATGGCATCCACAGTGGAGCCCAAAATAGACAAAGCCATTTAATCTTCTCTTCAGATAATCAACATTTTATTTTGTGTGCAACAATCAGAACATGGAACATTAAACCCTTAGATAAAGTGTACTGTTCAATTCAATGAGAAATGCTAAACTGTTATTCAAATTGTGGCACAGAAAATGTATTTAAATGCATTTTTAAAAAGCATATTGGACTATAATATTTGAGACTTGAGTCTTCTGATTGAAATAAGCCTGTAAGATTTGTTTCAAAAAGAGAATGTTAAACACATTTCAACGTGCTTTGTCATTAGGGACATTATTTA
Organism: Terrapene triunguis; assembly: GCF_002925995.2. Taxonomy (NCBI): domain Eukaryota; kingdom Metazoa; phylum Chordata; order Testudines; family Emydidae; genus Terrapene; species Terrapene triunguis. Next base: position 25,522,729 of record NW_020664417.1, on the reverse strand, counting down.
CTTTTTATGTATACCCAAAATATGGTGCTTATCTCCATAATTACTAATAGGAAAATGGTAAGTTTGCAACTCATTTAAAACTTTAGCTTTAGCAAAACAGAGTATGAGGTTAATATATGAGTAATAAAAATATCACTAATATGACTAATAAAATAATACTAATACCAATAATAGTATGATCCTAAAACCCATGGGATCTGCTGTTTTCAGTGGGATTCCATGACAGCATAAGGCTCTGTTATAGAAGATCCAGTTGAAGTATCAGGTGTATGTGTATGTTAATACCTTGGGCGAAATTCTGGCCCTATTTAATTTAGTGACATAACAATCATTGACTTCAATAGGACTGTCACCCCTCCTATACTTTCTAAGTTTGTATCCATCTATTTAAAATCTTTCAGAAATAACTGTTTGTGTGAGACTTTGGCCATTTCTAAACTGGAACTGAAAAACAGGCCTCTTCTGTTTTTGGAGCCAACTCAGAACGAAACCATAAGAATGCATTATGGACATGATTCAATTCTGAACCCCTTCCACAAAATCTGAAGGAGTTTAGCTTCAGTGTCCTTCCACACTGATCTAGCTATAACACATATAACAAACATGTAACCACTTTTTTAAGTTTACTTACCAGGTATCATACCAACCTATTAGAAAGCACTTAAAAGTTCGGAATACATACAATTAAAAATGTGTCATATGCAGCAATTTTCATGCATTAATTATTACTTACTAACAAAAGGCCAAATCCTAAAATCCTTTCTCAGTTTTTAATAAGGCCTTCAGGATTTGGTGCATTGTAATTACGGATGTTACCTTAATATAAAGTATTACCACCTGATCTTTCAGCAAGTGTTCTAGTTGTAATCATTGTATTACATCTCTAATTCTTGCCAATATAATCCATTCCACAGGTAAAGAAAGGTAAAGAATATACTGAGGACTCTTGTGGAAGGCAGCAAGTATGCAATTGCTTAGTCACCAAGCAAGCAATCTACAGTGTATGTATCATGTTCAAAGATAATTATGTGTACAACCACTTTAATGCACATTAAGTCAAACCAGTACAAGCTGAAGAAACTCCCACTCAATGACAAAATATTAAGTGCTACAACATAGCTTAAATTCCTATAACATTTTCATTTTTAGAAAAGTAATAAAAGCTAATTAAAGAGTTTCATTTGTATTTTCCATTTTGCTGCAGCCCTAGAGCCAGCACTTATTGTGTGTGGATGCAGCATCAGAACATTTTGGTATCTATTGGTCATTTTTATCATGCTCAAATTGGTCATAGAACAACATTCTAGCAATGAAACAGTCTTCATTAAGAGCACTTATCTGAGCAGAGTGGGAATTTCTCAAGAGCTCAACATTTGACTAGATCTGCTTCCGGTTATGTCAATAGTAACAAAAATCCCATTTACTTCAATAGGAGTAGCATTAGGCCACTGTTGAGCAGTTTTGCAAATACCATCCTAGTGTATCTAATAAACAAAAATTAGAGAACAAATGCTTGCATTTCATTTGTGGTCCCTAGCAGAGAATTTTTACTCAAGTGCTTTATAAACATGAAGGGATTTAGCCTTAACTCCCTCTGAGGCACTACATGTATTATTCCCAATTTACAGATGATGAAAGTAAATCAAGGAGAAGATGGTTTTCCCAAAGTTATGCAGGCAATCTAGTGAAGAGCTGGGAAGAGAAGATGAGTCCCCAGATTCACAGTCTTATGTGTAGCTTTCTGAGCATAAAGAATAATAATAATCTTACCAATCGCTGAAGACTTGTTCAACGTAATAAATCAAAACTGTAATTTATCTAACTGCCTAGGACAGATAATTCTTCCAACCATGTTGGTACCAGCCTGGTCATCGAAAAACAATACAAAGTACCCATCCGGATCCTGCTGAGCTCATGATCTCAGGTCTCCAGTCACCGGACTATATTCATCTCAAATCCCAAAGCCTGGCATCTTGTAACATATAAATGTATTTAGAACTCTCTCCAGTCCTTATGCCAAAAAGACTGAGCCCTCCAGAGTAATCCAGTTAGTCAAAGGAGTAGAGTGGAAGAGGACTTCATTTGGCCCTGCTATCCCTTTTAAACCCACCAGAATTATCTTCTTGACTAGCCCTTGCCTTCTAGAGACCAAGTGCCCCAGCCAACAGCCAGTCCAGATCCGAAAAGGTGTTATGTCATTGGTTATTGATGACAATAAAATTGAATCTATGTGGGCCCACCAAGTGTGCGCCAGCTTCAGGTTGAAGCAAAACACTGAACAAAAAGTAAAAATTGCACTATTTTAATTAGCTTTTGTTATTTTTTAAGAAATGGAAACAATTAAAGACACTGTGGGAACTAAGGTGTGGAGCCATTTGTCATCATCATTTTGGCATTGAGAGAAAGTTTCTTCAACTTACATTGTTTTGACTTACTATATACATGGCTCAGGACAAAGGAAAATAAAGAAGTGGCCTAGAGATGCCAATTAAATGTTGCCATATGAGATAAATTAAAGAACTAGAATAAAACAGATTTAAGGAAGACCAGAACCAAAGTGGAAGAACAGAGCTTAATGGACTAAAAATGCCAGAAAAGAGGCTTGATGTAGTCTGGAGAGCTGACAAAAAATAAGGCCGAATGTGGAAGTTGGAGGAACAGATGCTGAATGAAAAGGTAAAATGTTGGAATATTTAACAAATATTTATACTTATAAAATGTGTGATTAGTAAACACATAATAGCAAAAATCCATTAAAAAACCCATAGCTTATGTAGTCATTAAATCATTATTGGATTGTTGTAGTCCCTCAGCCTTTACCTTGTAACCCGACAATATATCAGAGGTATGTATTAATGGTCCACTAAAGCATGTCCTCATGTGTCTTCTTGATTAATTAATTTATAAGTTGACAGTTGAAAAACATTAGATAAAGCAATAACCATGACTATTACAGATGATTAGCTACAGGAAAATTAAAATGTTTGTTTTGATCAATTTTTCAAGAGGATTAGAAAAAGAAGATCTTTACTGAGCTTTCAAATTCCAGTTGCCATAGCAACTAGATTTATTTTTAGTTGCCATAACAACAGCTCGGTTTTCAATAATACTGTTACCTCTCCCTCCTCTCCCCTAGAATTCAATACATTCCTGTGGCCAAGGAAGAATTAAGTATTTTGCACGTAAAGAGGAAATAGTGAATCTATATCTTGTGTCAGTTTCACATAATGGCAGACTGTAGGTTTGGCCTTGTTATGTGAGGAGACTGGAAACCAAGAGAAAAATATGTACGAGACTTACAATCTTCATCCATTTATCTTCTTTCTTTCTAATTGAATGAGTCTTACATTCCATCATCAAAATCATCATCAGAACCTTATAGCCTTCTGATTTTGTCAGGATTTCTCTAATACCTGGATTGCTACGGTTTGATTCATCTGGAGCATTCCACAAACCTTTCCCCTCCCCTCCTCCCCCTCCCCACACCAGTTTTGTTCTTCTGGCTAATGTGGCCTTTAATCCCATGTAAACATGAGCTACAATTTGGCCTCTTCTTAGGGTTACAATTTGTTGACTCTCAAGCAAAATACATACACCAACATATCCCCACACTATGTTTATTTTCTGGACATTTCAGGACAGGAATATAATTTCACTACAGCATCAAATGGTAATAAAAGCTTCACCCTGTAATTGTGTCTCCCTGAGTACACTGTCTGCATCCCATTCTTTCAAGTTACTAATTGGAAGCCAGCATCAGGAACCAAAATAAATCCCAAATTAAAACATGATGAATAAAAAAAGAAAAAAAATCAAAGAGAATAACGCTAGGTATTGATTAACCAAAATTTAATGGTATGAGATATGATGGTGCTTTTACTTCCATAGCTGCTATTTCTCTCTTTATAACTGGAAAACATTCCATTAAAAAAAAATCTGAAACATGACATGCTGCCAAAGTTGAATGCAGAGAATGCAAATGACAGGACTGAATAGTACCGGGGCAGGCACTTCCTTCGTCCATTTCAATGGGGTGTTAAGAAAATTGTCTATAGTAGACATAACAAGAACTAAAAGTGTTGTGTGGATGTACTATATATCAGAGCCTGTCTAGCTCCCACCAGAATAATTTCCTATCCTGTTGCACAGAAGTGTAGGCAATTTTCTTGTGGCTTTGAGCCAGGGAGTAGGAATAGGCAGTGTTTGTGACTCAAGTCCTGTGCATATTGCAAAGGAAGATCAGTGCCAGTGCATTTTTCATTTTCCATGTTCTATCTGCACCTATTCAAAATGAAATTTTTCAAGGACAAGTTTGCATTGATAGCTTGTGATTCAGTAAAACAAAAAGTATCCATTGGGCCTAGAAATAGATAGTTGTGGGATTTGATATCTTATCTTAGTTTATTTAGGGTAACAGGAGATGTGACATTCAGTTCTTTCTCCAAAGAATGAGTTAATAAATATATTGGTCACCTTACCTCCATCCTTTATGTCCAGTCTAATATTTTTTGAGCTGTGTAGGATAATACTAGTCCAGGGTTAGTCAATAAGCAGATTGCAGGACAAATCCAGATCACCAGACACTTTTGAAGGGACTCCAAAATCTTTACTTATTATCATTATTGTTTTTTTATTATTATTTTCTCCGAAGTTTGGACCTTGATTATACCTTGACCAAGAAATTTGGACTTTGACAAAAAATAAATAACCCTGTCCTAGGCAAACGTACATAATGCTTTATCACTCTCTTCATGGACACTATATCTCTATACAGAAGATTGTACTATATTTCTCATCCTTACAGCTGAGACACAAAGCCTTTTGGAAATAAACATGGGGAGGGAATTAGAAGGCTAATTGTACCCCAAATAAAAATAATGTAAATAATTTAAACAAGTGTAATTGAGATTTATGTGGAAAATGAATACTCTATAAAACATTTGTTTACTGGTTACAGTTACTATGACCTAAAGAAGAGTTTTGGGTAGCTTGAATGCTTGTCTCTCTCACCAATAGAAGTTGGCCCAATAAAAAAATATATTACCTCACCTTGTCTCTCTAATGAGGTAAGAGGATATTCAAAAGAGAATAAACTGTATGAAAGAAAGGCCTAGAAGTGCTGGAAAAAAATTCTGTGATCCCGAGCTCTTTCCCAAACTCACATTTATCAGCACAGTATGAAGTCAAACAGGTTGTTTTGTCTTGTATGTTCTGACGTTTGCGTCCATTGAATTTTGGTTACGATTTTATTTCTTCTCTCAGTTGTCATGGAAACATGCACACAGCAAATTATAACAGATAAAGCACTGCTGACAAAAAATAAACTGACCCTATTCAGACTGTGCTGTCTAACACCTGCAGTGGCCATCTTTCACTGTTTCCAATAGATCTGAAGCAGGCTGACCTCAGGGAAAAGCATGGCCCTTTGGTCACCTCATGTGGGCCACAGATGGGCCAGGATATGAGACTATGGAGACAAAAAAAAATTGCAGTGGGGGCAAGGAAATCCTAGATGCAGCAGAGAGAGATAAAATATGGACAAAGGAACATTGAGTGAGGCAGGGAAACTGAATGTGGGGAGAATGTGAAAAAGAATGTGATGAGACAGAGAGACTGGAGGGCAAAAAGGGTGACTATGGGGACAGAGGAATATTGTGGGCCAGGCAGGGAGATTGTGTAGTGCAGGAAAATAATTCTTGTTTACACGGGAAGATTTTAACCTTATTTTTTGGGCATAGTTTGTCCTTTTCTATGCTTTCAGAGAAGTTGCAGTGTGCACCAGTTTGGCTGCACCCATTCTCAGCAACTGGCAGTTTGACAGTACAGAGAAGACTTGAGAAAAAGGAAGGGAAAATGTGCAGGGCTGGAAAGGAGAGAAGCAGACAGGAGACTCAGGGGTACAGAGCTAGGTAAATGGAAAAAGTGGCAGGAGAGGGATGGGGAATGGGATGGAAAGGGATGGAATACTAGCTTCCTTACCTCAGAAGTTGAGAGAGGACATGGAGGGAGTCCCATTCCAAGCAGCTAGGGAGGAGACTTGTATTTGTGTATGCATTGAAGAGTGAATTTTGTATCATTAACGGTCACATACAGATTGGGGGTGGGCGCTTCTCCCTAAACATTAAAGTCAGGCATTAGACCAAAATTAACTACTTGGTATGTTTTAAAAACTCATGATGATTAAGCCAAATCTCACAATTTTTTAAACTCAAAGTTGGCAATACTGAGTATGTAATCATGTAATTAAAAACTATCTACACAAGGTTGAATTGGCAACCTTATTTTTCTTTTCTGATTTCTGAGTGCCCCATTTTACAGTCTGAACATTCCCTTTACACAGATCTTGTTATTAAATTAATACAATTTTTATTAATTTTAGATGGTCTGAGAAAATTTACATTTTTCTCTGTAATCAGCAGTCCCCAATGTATAAGTATCAAAATGTGAGATTGTAGCTCAAAAGAGCACTTGAACAGTTGAAATCAGAGAAGAATGGGTATTCTATTTTAGGTCACCAGTCTAAATTCAATATGGAAATATTTTTCAATATACTCAGTGTCTACAATGAATGAATGTACCAAATGTCAGGATTCTAGCTCAGTAGGCATAATTAATTTCCATGTTACTATCAGATTATTATAAGCCTTTGTATTGCACCAGAATAGATAGATGGATACAATTGGATTAGATATAATTAAAAATGAAAACTATGGCCTCAATCCACAAAGGGATTTAGGCATTGCAATGCTCAGCATTGTGGTGCCTAACTTTTAGGTGCTTTGTCACCCAGTAGAATTTGGAGCCCTGAGTTAGGCATGTAGGCGCTCTCTGCAATGCATGGGAAGAGAAAGGCACTTCAGAATGGGTTCCATAAAAGTCAGCATGCTTAGCAGGAGCTGCCTGAGTTAGCCCATAAGAAATGCTGAGGTGAATGGTATGGTCTAAGCCCTGCGTCGACAGACGTGCCTATCTCCACTTAGGATTCACAGCCATGAATTTTCTCTTGTAGTCAGGCACCTAAGCAGTTTCCTTCAAGAAAGGTGGCAGTACTCACTTAAACACCCATATGTTTTAAAAAAACTGTAAACTGAAAGTTTGCCGCCTAAGTAAGGCTCTCTACACAAAGTTCTCACCAGGAGAGAATTTTCATGTGGTGAAAATAGTGGATAATGACAGAAATTCTAAGAATCATAATTACAGCAGCACTAACCATTGCCATTTTAATTATCTGAATTTAATCTAGAAGATAAAGGGAATTTGAATGCTGAACTGAATAACTGCAACAGTGATGTAAACAATTTTAACTTTAAACCCAGCACGTAATCTTTTCATTGGGAATACTGGATTGTGCTCCCCCCCCCCCCCCCCCACCAAAAATCTGTTAAAAGCATCACAAGCTGGCAATGCACATCACTTATCACAAGTGTGCTTTTCTGATTTGAAAACTATATACAAGTTTATAAGACTGGCTTTAAGTTTAAATTTCTCTAAGTATTAGCGCTCATGAAAGTAAGAGACTATCTTGTGCCAGGAATAAAATTAATACAGAAAGAGAAACTCAGATACAGAGAAAGTAAATAATCACAAATTCACAGTGAGTCATTACTAAGACAGGTGTAGGTCCCAGATCATCTGATTCCCAGCTCTGTGCCCAATCCAGTAGACCATGCTGCCTCTTATGGAGTGGAGGCAAAGTATACAAGTGTTCCTATACAGCTCTGATAATGCCCTTCACTCCTGACCAGAAACACCATATGTAGAGTTCTCTGGGGTTTTGAGCTGTGGACGAATGTCCACCAAGCTCTTCTCTATTTATAATTTCAGATTTTAAACCTCCCCTTCCCATAAGAACACCACATACTATATCACATTGTTGGGGTTACTAGGCCTATATATGAGCCAGAGTTCTTCCATGTTTAAACTCTGTCCTTCCACGTTTAACTCTAATCGGCCTCAAGAGCCAAGGACAGGAATTGGAATGTGTAAATAGCCAGTTACCAATTACAACCCCCCCCCATACAAGGTACCAAGCGATAATGATGAGGTTTGCATGTTTTTAGCTGGAGAAGGGGTAATAAACTAAGGGTAAACAGAACCAAATAACTGTTTAGAGGAATGTTACTAACAAGCTAGATTTATACCCTAGAATGATTTAACGGCTTAAATGTATAAACATGCCTTCGGTAGAGAGGGGAGGGGGAGTAGAGGGGGGGTGGTAGAGGGAGAGAGAGGGGGGGCTTAGTTGTGAAAAGTATATGAGGAGAGAAACTGTTTTTTTGCTGGTGTGCTCGATTTGAGACTTGCCTGTCTCCTTGCACCACTTTGAGATCTCAAATAAACTTTGATTGTTTCTCCACCCTGGTATGTTTATTGGCGCGAAGCACGCCGGGCAACGAACCCCGCTGTTGCTGTCCTCGGGCCTCTGTGCCTGCAACAACATGATGTGTGGATGAGGGAAGTGTCCAGAAACTAAATATTGATCTGAATTTGGTGGCTAAGTCTTCGGCTGAACTAAAATCCAGACACAAATATCCCCAAACTGCATGGAGTTTAAAAGCCAGACCAATCGCTTCTATCTAGCTGAAGTCTCTCTGTACAATGAATGCCATGCTAGGTGTAGGTACAGAGACAAACCAGCCATGTGGACTGCTTCTGAAATTATTGTACTGTAAAGAGCCTCAAGGAGCATAGAGTAGGCCTGGCCTATACACCACCCTGAAAATGCCCCTCTCATGTGCTGAATTAGTTCTTCTTGTTGGCTCAAAAGGAAGGATGGGGCTATGGGCCTACTGTGAATTCTAGCATTGGCCATAGTACTAGACCTGAGCAGCCTTTATGCTTGGAGAAACAAAAGGATTGCTATTATAGTCGCCCTAAGTCACATTTTGAGGCATGTTAGTGGGATAGATATCAGCATTTCTACAGTCCATGCTGTCACTGGCATGTAGACAAATGGAGGATTTAATGCTCCAGAACTGTCAGCATGAGGGACTAAATTCACTTTCAAATTTTAATATTCTTAGCAATTCCTGTCTGTGTCAAGTAATCACTCGTAATAACACTTTTTGAAATGAAGGATAGATTCGTCTCAGGAAATGAGTGCAGAATTAGACATTTCAGATAATGTTATAAATATAATGGAGCAAAAATGGTGAGGCAGAAGGTTCTCTGACAAAAGGTGTCTAGAGAATTAATCAGAATCAGTTACAGATGTGTTAGTCAGGAAAGTTCCTCTTCTGAAAAGGCCCCAGAAAGAGAGCCAGTTTTCTGAGCCAGTTTTCTAGTGTACAGTAGGTTTAGAGCCCAGTTGTTTGTGATTAATGAATATGCCAATACAGTTGATAATAAAGTCTGGTGTTTTCATTTTTAGCTTATTTTTATGACCCAAGAATCTTTCTGTTTTAGCTGAGTCTATTCCATTCTTTAGCAACAGAGAAAATTCTTTTACCACATGTGTGAATAAAGATTAGGAACACATTAAGCTTTCAATTGATGGAATAAATACACTAGGTCTTGAGAGCATAATAACCACCAAGCCAGTGCTGCACCTGAACTTTAATCAAGTCTGCTGTTTTCCATGCCCTTCAGCAGAAGGGCTTTGAAATTCTACTTACACAGTAAAATTACAAGCAGTTTTTTTAATGTTAAATTTAAAACATACTATATGTACCTATATGTACCTTATCCTCAGACACTTAGTATTCCCTAGACATTTCAAGTTAGGTTGTGTGCATTTTCACACATCAAAAATTTTATATAAACCATATTGCCAACTCACCTAATTTTACCACATTTCAGTTACACTATTTGGTGTTTTGATTAAACCCCCCGCTGCTGAACTCCTGAGATAACATGAGAATCTCAGATTCATTAAAAAAAAAAAAATCAACATTATGTTTCTAGTACTCATGGTTGCAAAGAAAAACCATCTACCTTACAAACTCAAAAACCACAAGACAAATAAAGACCCCATTTTTAAAAATAACATTTTTAAGCCAATCTCATGATTCTGTGGGGACTTAATAGACTTTTTTTGATTGCTCATGGCTGGCAATACTGAATATTTGTGGTGGAGTGAGGCCCACCTGAAACTCCAACTTCATTCCCTCCTCCAGCCCCCTAAAAGATTTTTTTTCTGTGGGATTAATGATCTGGAGGATGGCGTGGACTGCGCCCTCATCAAGTTTGCAGATGACGCTAAACTGGGAGGAGTGGTAGATATGCTGGAAGATAAGGATAGGATACAGAGGGACCTAAACAAATTAGAGGATTGGGCCAAAATAAATCTGATGAGGTTCAGCAAGGACAAGTGCAAAGTCCTGCACTTAGGATGGAAGAATCCCATGCACTGCTACTGACTAGGGACCGAAAGGCTAGGCAGCAGTTCTGCAGAAAAGGACGTAGGGGTTACAGTGGACAAGAAGCTGGATATGAGTCAACAATGTGCCCTTGTTGCCAAGAAGGCTAATGGCATTTTGGGCTGTATAAGTAGGGGCATTGCCAGCAGATCGAGGGACATGATCATTCCCCTCTATTCGACATTGGTGAGGCCTCATCTGGAGTACTATGTCCAGTTTCAGGCTCCACACGACAAGAGGGATGTGGAAAAATTGGAAAGAGTCCAGCGGAGGGCAACAAAAATGATTAGGGGGCTGGAACACATGACTTATGAGGAGAGGCTGAGGGAACTGGGATTGTTTAGTCTGCAGAAGTGAGGGGGGATTTGATAGCTGCTTTCAACTACATGAAAGGGGGTTCCAAAGAGGATGGGTCTAGACTGTTCTCGGTTGTAGCAGATGACAGAACATGGAGTAATGGTCTCAAGTTGCAGCGGGGGAGGTTTAGGTTGGATATGAGGAAAAACTTTTTCACTAGGAGGGTGGTGAAGCACTGGAATGGGTTACCTAGGGAGGTGGTGGAATCTCCTCCCTTAGAGGTTTTTAAGGTCAGGCTTGACAAAGCCCTGGCTGGGATGATTTAGTTGGGGATTGGTCCTGCTTTAAGCAGGGGGTTGGACTAGATGACCTCTTGAGGTCCCTTCCAACCCTGATATTCTATGATTCTATGAGGGATTGAGTCAGAATTCAAACTAGGATTGAGATCTGAATTTTGAAACTAGCACAGTTCTAGATCTGAATGGCCCTCACATTTCAGGGGAGAGGGGATTAATATCTCGATCTGGGTACAAATTGTGTGTCTTGACTCTCTATTTAAATTAAACACAGGAGATGATCTAGCTTATTAATACATTAAAACTGTGATGTCATAATTAAAATTAGCTGGTCTCATAACTACTTTTTACCCACTGGACAACTGGAAAGGAAATGATCAAATACAATTTGTCGTCATCTTAATATTTATCTTTTCAATATAATATCTGCTAAACATTTAATACTCAATGTGAACTATTTCTTTCTATTAAAATGAAGCAAGGAAGGCCGCTCTTTTGAAAGACTGATAAAGCCCTTTTAAGAGGCTTTTCAGCCCTCTTTTCGGCTGCTAAATTAAAAAATAAGTAAATTACTCATTGGCCAAAGTACAAATTACAGCAAACTCATTTGAAGAGGAAATGAAAGCCAGGATTTTGTAGGAACAAAGTCACCTTAATAGAAAGGGTTATAAAATGTTATGAATTGCAAATCATTCAGGTTTTACATGTAATGTCCCCCTCAAACTGTCATTAATGCAAAATATGTGACCACTGTACATATCTCAGATGCTGGATCTTGTAAATAAACTGAACCATTTGGATTAACCGTATCAGGAATACAAAAGGAAACAGACAAAGCAGGAAAATAATACTTAAAAAGTTAAAAACACACAAACTATTTAAGACATATTACACCATTTTTTAAAATATAAGATTAATTATCTTGCATTCTAGAATAAATTAGAATACAAGTTTCCTCTAAGCTTCTAAAATCATTCAAATCATGAGTCAAGTTACTCTGAAAAACTTCTGGGACAGATAAGGACCAAAATTGTATAAACATATGGCAGAAAGGGTAACTAATATCCTCCTAGATGTTTATAATGCCTCATTCCAAGAAAGATATATTCCAGAGACATTAACAGTTTGCTTTTGGAAGGCTGATTTTTAGAAAGGCTAAGATCTGGATGAGCATGATTCATATCAATTCATTTTCATTGTGAAATTCTGGCACTTCAAAGCCAGACTGATATCTGGCCCAGAATTATTCCAGCGCTCAACTGAGAACTTATTGGCAGTCCACCATAATGAAACATACCGGCACCGAGCTGAAGCTCTGAGGAGTACACCTCTGTCCTTCTCTGCTAAATGAAGAGGCTATATTTCAGTTGCTCTCCCTCCCTGTTGCCCAGAAGCAGCGCTTCCTGTGAGCAGACAGAAGATGTGTATGTCTACTTGGCTGAGTAATGGACTTTACAAACCCCATACTAAGCAAAGACAGAAGGGAAGAATCTTTTCTACTTATAGGCAAGCAGCTCCCTCACAACCCCACACAGCTGCCAGACCTGCCTATCATGGAGATAGACATTCACAACTGTGACCAGCAGAGAAAACAAGATCTGCTATAAAAGGGAGAGAAAGGTGTAAGATAGCCTCACACCAGGCTGCTTCTGAGAAAGCAGCTAGGAGGTAGAAGGAGACTGTGACTGCTGGAATTGAAGGGCCGATAGACTCAAGTTAAGGTGAGGGTCCATGAGCTGACTGAAAACAAACAGAGGAGGGCTAGTTAGGAGAAGCTGGGAGACCACACCAAGAGGCAATGACAATCTGCTTAAGTTAAGACACTAGAAATAAAGGGCTTGAGTTTGCTCTCAGTTATACCCGTGTAAATCAGGAGCAACTCCACTTGTCAATCAATTATATCCTGGTATAAAATCAGTATATGTGAGATCAGTGCCAGGAGCAAAGACTGTTACAGCTGCAGAAGTTTTTTGCCCTGCTGCTGTTCTTGGTCTGCCCCACATGTAACTTCAGAGGCTTCCCCCCAACCTAGTTAAAGTGAAGAACTTTTTAAACACTCAGGACTGCAGTATGGTCTCAAGTGAGTCCCTCATTGGTCTAGTTAGTATATGTGCATGCAAGATGATTCTACCAGCATTAGATTTTTTGCAAATGGATCACCCAGGCAATGGGAATCCAGGGGAGTTAGGTACCTAGGTGCCTACTGGGATTTTCAAAAGACCTAACTGTAACTTTAGGCACCTAAATATCTTTTTATAGTTGGCCCTAAGTCCATTTCTCTGTTCTGAAGGTGACCACAATAATGCAGTGGTTAGTTTGTGTTCAGTGTCACAGACCTAGGACTTTGAATATACAATTGGGTGAACAATGTTACTAGTCTGCACTTGCATCAACTACAGTTAATCAATAATTTCTTCAATAGACACACTACAGGACAGTCATCAGGGCCATCTAGCACTCCCACCCTCCATCCTGGTCACTATCATTGCTTCCATTTCGTTGAGTAGAGGTGGGGCCCTGTTTGGGATTGTGGGTGGAGATCATTCTCCCATCCTCAACACACCCAAAGAAGACACTCACTGGATTGCCATGAGGGTTTAATGGGCAGGGCCAAGAGTCCAAAGCAGGGCCGGCTCCAGGGTTTTGGCCGCCCCAAGCAGCCAAAACAAAACAAAACAAAAAAAAAACAAAAAAAGCCGCGATCGCGAGGGAGGTCCTTCGCTCCCAGGCGGAGTGAGGGATCGTCCGCCGAATTGCCGCCAAATACCTGGACGTGCCGCCCCTCTCCGGAGCCGCCGCCCCAAGCACCTGCTTGAGAAGCTGGTGCCTGGAGCCGGCCCTGGTCCAAAGAGGAGCTGCCACTCTCTGCAGCACACTCCCTGTTCATGACAGAACGTATTTCAGCTGCTGGCCATCCCTAAATTAATACTAGAAGGAGGATTTTCTACAGCCAAGAAAGAGCTGCCAGGGAAGTCGACAAATGAGCTATCAGAGGTTTGAAGAGTAAAGTGTCTTCTTTGCTGATTCCTAGGAGCTGCAGGGTTGGGAAAATTTCCTCATCTCTCTGCTGTAGCCCTTCGGAGGGGTCTATTTGAAGGAAAATCTACAAGGTTGCTCTTTCAGTGTTTCCTGGTCTCTGCTATCCTTTGTATATGCATTTCTGCGGAGCGGAACAGTTTAGTTCATGATTTCTTGCATTTCCTTTTGCAGCACTAGCTACCACGCTGAGGGAATATGTTCTTCAGGGATAACCATATAAGGAAGGGAACAAAAATGAGCCAGTTATGGTGGTAATATACTGCTCTATGTATCACATCCAGCTGGTTCTAGGCATTATTGTTTATAGAGCAGCCTCTAGGACGGCATCTGGCTTAAAATGTCATGTTGAGAGAGGAGCTGTGTCCCAATGTTGTCCTTGGCCATTTTTTCTTATATGGATATGAACAAGATTTATCAAGTTACAACTGAGTCCTCCTACCATGTCTAAGTAGTGTACATCACAGTAAACACCACAAGATTCTTCCTACTATTACAGTAGCAAGCCCAGGCACAACAACATTATTCATGTACAAGAACTGATACATGCTACAGATATTTCATCTAGTGTCTCATAAATCTTAATGTTACATACATTAACATCTAATAGCCCCTGCATTTTCAGTGAGATGCAGGATAATTTACTCACACACTTACCATTAAATCTATAGGTATTTAGATGGGTAAATCATCCCCATATAATATTATACTGTGTTCAAAGTTTTGAGGAAAGCTATCTAGAAATTCTCCAGTGGAATTTAATGAAGTATGGTCACTATTTATTTGATCTTTCATCCTAATAGTAGAGCATATGAGTTCAGAATTTTATCTTTTGGAATGCAAGGTATGATCATTCATCCTTGAACTTTAAATGTGACTGCGTATAGTAGCGTGTGCGCTCTAGGCAACAAAGCCATGTTCTACACATTTATAGGCTTATCACCTATTTGCTTTTTTATGTGTATGTGGGTATGTATGTGTTAGAAAATAGAGACTGTGGCTAATTATCATATACATAATGACCAAATGCCACCTTGTATATCTTGTTTGACACCACTGTGTTAAAAAGTAATTTATACTCATGCTGCAATATAGAAATTGAGCAAGTAACTGTGAAACAGTTGACACAAATGTATGTTTTTTGATAAATTAACTTTCTTACCCTTAGTCTCTAATCCGAGAGGGTCTTAACATTGATAGTAGTTTCTCTGCTAAACAGAACACCTTTCTGTGATCCTTTTATATCTTTGATCCACTCCATCAGCTCTCAGGGACACGCTAGCAGGCATGCACCTTAACCACTTTACAATTAATTCTGAAACACAGCAAGAAATAAACAATATGTGACAAGCTGCCATACGTGGATACACTGAAATGACATAAGTGAATTACCTAGAAATCTTTGCCCCTTACCAGAGGGCAGCAAATGTCACTGAAACACTCAGGTATTGCTGAAATATAATTCTACAACTATTGCTCAAAAAAGCTATGACTAATAAAGGCCCAGAATAAAGAAAAATCTTTATCTGGCATCTAGCTAGAGACTTGAAAAAGGTTGTGAAAAATCCAGTCAATTTGGTAATTTAGAGCATATGCTAACCTCTGAAGGTTTTTAATATGCTAAAGCCAGACCTACTTGTATTGAATCTGACACTGAAAAAGAAGAACACCTCTCTCCTTGTAAGATGCCAAAATGACGACACAATCAATAGCAGGGCGAAGGTTGCTTACAGAACACACACCCTTGAAAAGGAAAAAAAATAAAGATCTTTTTTGGATAAGCTAAAGCATTTTTCCAGACATCTGGTATGGACCTTGTTCACTCCCACAGACTTGTTGTCATGCAGAAAAGGAAAAATGGCATTATTTCAAAACAGCAATTTATTAAACAGGGTTTTATATCTTTAATTTTAAAGAATATTGAATAATTGTCACTGAAAATATTTTTAGAGACAGAATTCTAACAGACAGCTACATTTATTATTTTAATAAATTATTTTAACAAATAGGGACTCCTTTTTACTGGCACTGTGAGCGTCCATTATTTAATGCAGCTCATTTTGGAAGACCTTTGTTCTAGGTTCTTTTCAGCTCTGAGTTATTATTAAGAGCCAAGAGTTTTGGCAGCTGTTGCCAGCTCTGTGTGATTTGTTTAAAACAAGGGGGGAAGTTGCTTAGCAACATCACATCACACTTTTGGTACCCTACTGTATCTCACATTCCAAAATATTTTGCACATCTTCAGAATTTAAAGAGACACAATCTAATTAAGAATCATATTTTTAAAAGTGATTTTCCCTCCCTATGTTACCAATGGTTAGAAATATGAGGGGAAGGGAAAAATGGAATCTATTATCAAATCTCACTTGAATGTTGCTGATTGTGGATTTAAAAAAAATAGAACTCCTGCTCTCTGCTGCAGAGCTTCATCGAAGTCCCAATAGTCTGTGGCATCATGCAGTGGAGATGGCCCTAGATGGGAGCAGGGCAAAAAACAGTTGCTGATTTCAAAGTGCCATCAGCAAGGGGCTTGATGGGGGAATGAGTAGATAGAAAAAGGGTAATATAGTTTATGCAGGTATGTGACGTATGATCTTGTTTTCTCTGTACTGCTGCAACTTTAAAAGTTTAGGAGGCTGCTGTTTGAATGGGAATTAAATATTTTCATGATGGAAGTCTCCAGAGGGCCATATCAGAATTGGGGCCTCATTTCTGTATGAATACACAGTGGACTTTGGCCGTCTGAGGAGTTTCCAATCTGCTGCCAACTCATGAGGCTGACTGAGTGTGTTAGAGGGCAGACATATGCAGAAATTTGCTAGTCCTTGTTTTGCTGTTTTTTCTTAATCTAACGTAAGTAAGACTGGAAGTAGGGGTTTGCTCTCTGTATTTGAACAAATGTAACAGTGGAGGGTGGGAGAGAAAAGGAAAATGAGACTGGAGAGTGACACAGTTAGAATGGAGGCTGGAAAGCACACCATAAGGAACAAGGAAGAGAAGGGCACAGAGGAGAATCAAAAATGGAAAGCAGAGACACAATTGGGGAGAACTGTAAAGACAAGAGTGAAGAGTAAGGAGGCAGGGAGTAAAGGAAAACAAGAGTCATTGGGATCGGAGGGAATCTCCTAGAAGGGAGAGATATAATAAAGTAAGTGAAAGAGAAAATGATCGGACAGAAAAAGTGGTAATGCCAATAGGAGAATTTTTTTTTAAGATTATAAAGAGAAAAAGGACTATATGTTAATTTATTTATTGCTGCTGAAACACTGAAATATATGGCAAGAATTCACACAATACCGTTCAGTAAATCTATTCTCTTGGGAGGTTTTGTTAAAAGAGTTTCCTTTTCTTCTTCCAGTTATCTTTACAAAGGTGATCACTCCTAATTCACTAATGTTTTATTTACATCCAATGGGGAATACAAATGTATACACCAGTAATGCAAAATTTTGTAGATGTACATGCAAATGGGTTATAGCCTATAAGCTTCTGGCAAATTGCTTATTACTGTTACTACTTGAGAAAGTCACTTAAAAAAACAAC
The DNA here is from genome assembly GCF_002925995.2 of Terrapene triunguis. NCBI lineage: Eukaryota > Metazoa > Chordata > Testudines > Emydidae > Terrapene > Terrapene triunguis. The sequence continues at coordinate 25,505,199 of NW_020664417.1, read as the reverse complement.
AACAACAATTGCACACTGTAATCAGAAACACACATACATTTCCATATTTGTAAAGTGGGTGCTTGTTAGCTGGGTATTTCACCATATAAAGCAGGGATGTGCACTATTTGGTTGCAAAGGAGTACTAGGTTTGGGGGTCAGACAAGGCTAGGTATCACAGTTGGGTCTCTCAAGATTTCTACCATTCTAATTTAAAATAACAGTGTGTCATGGAGTGCAGCCCTTATTGCCAGACTAGCACTTTCTCCTGGTCACTCTGGGGACTACTTAAGGCAGACTCCCCCATCTGTGTTCTGCACACCATCACTCCATTTCTGCTTCCTCAGCTTCCATAACTGCAACTCAGCCCTCTGGGTAGGCCACTATCCACATTTCCCCTTCCAGAGATGCATACCATGATCCTATTGTCCAGCCACTTCCCCAGTGGCAGCGACACAGGCCTGCCCACCACTACCCTTTCCAACCCAGGGACCCTGTAAAAGCAGCCTCCTGTTGTGTCTCTAACTTCTCTCAATACTGCTATATTTCCCTGGGCCGCTTCCTCACGGCCCCAGCACTTTCTTTGCTCTAATCTCAGGGCCCGCAGCTGCTCAGACACAGCAGCCAGCCAGTCGATCCATCTTGATCCCCCAGCCCCTGCCAGCAGCTGCTCTATCCAAGGTGCTTACAGTTCTCTCAGCCTTCCAGTGATATAGTCCTTACCCCCTGAGCTCCCAGCAGCAACTGACCCTACTCTGCCCTGCAGTTCTCTTTTATCTGAGCCTGCCGGTCCTGGATTGGTTGCTCCCTGCAACTCCTCCCTGATTGGCTAAGCTTCATGCAGCCTCTCTAGGCTGCTTGGAGGACTCACCTCCATTGCTCCTTTTGGGGCAGGGCATGGTAGCCCATCATACATAGGAAGAGCTCTTCTCACAAGACTTCAGCTACCTCAAACCAAAACATTGTTCCATTTTTCAGATCTGACCCAGAACTAAAACTGTAGGGGGATGTAAAATATCCAGTTATTAGGATCCACACTGCCAAGTTCCAATTTACAAAGAAGATAAAATTTGATGTTCCGTTTCAAGAATAAGTCAATAAGTAATTTTAGTCTAGACATTACTAATATGCACGCATATTTGCACAGTACCTGCTTAAAGAAATACCTTGCATAGGAACAGCCTTGCTAAAATAAACAAAATTAAAAAATACTTACAGCACACCAGACCACAAACATATAACATGAAGATTTTCAAAATAAATACTCGCTATAGAAATAAACTTTTAAAAAGAAAAACCTCCTTGCTCACTGAAAGGCACCATTAAAAAAGCAATAAAAAATTCTGACAATTCTGTATAAGGAAGAAAGAAATCTGTATAGCTCTCCACTCTACAAATACTGGAGTAAGGTTTGGGACAATAGATGACATTCATTAAAGACATCTGGTAATTACTGTACACCCATCCTATATCTCTGGGCCTTCATCCTTCAGTTCAACATATGTCAGTCGAGAACTGCTGGGGGCAGCAGTACACCTGTGAATAGTGAATTGCAGGACTGGAGCCTTGATTTCTAATAGTTCTTAAACTGCTTTTGAATAATAAAATTGGAGGGGTACTGAGCAATGGAAAATGCTAAGAGTTCTTATTCCAATAATTGTCATTAACACTTGAGCCGGTATTCTGAATCCTGTGGAGAAAACCTAATTTTAAAATAACTTAAAAAATCAGTGTATTTACCTGCATCAATGTTTCTGGCTAGATTCTAAGGTCAGTTCTGTGTGTGTGTGTGTAATCTATCAAAAACGCTGTATGAATCATCTCTAGCTGGTTGTCCTGCATCCCAGCATATAAAATAGAAGGCTAGTCAGAAGCCCTTGGGATGTAATATAGATCTTGGTCATCCAAAGTAATGAGCCCCTCTTGTCTTGTGCTAGCCAACATATTGCTGAGGAACACATAACTATTAGGTTTCATTAACCTACATTAAGACCTCTTTAGATAATGTCAATGTGAGGAAAGTTTCAATGTTCAAAAATAACTCCATACTATCACATGGAATGCATGGAGAATAAATTGTGTGGGACTAAGATTCACTCCTAATTCAAGTACTATGTTGTTCAAACCATGGGCCATGTCAGTGGCATTGGAACAATTTGTAGAATGGGGGTGCTGAAAGCCATTGAACAAAACTGTAAACCCTGAATATGATGGAAAGCACGTCAAGCACTGCCGCATCCCCAGCACTCCCGCATCCCCAGCACTCCTAGTTCCAGAACCCCTGGGTCATGTCCTACGTTTCGCCAGTAAAACCTGCAGCAGTGCTATTTTTTTCAAAATGCCATGAAATCCACTAGTCTAGGCAATTTTAATTATAGACATAATACTTTTTTAGTGTGTATGTGTGTGGGAGGCGAGGGGGGAGGAAGATAGCGAGAAACAACCACCCTCACATTATCCAGTGTTTTAGAAAACAGACCAAGAGAAACCAAAAGGTTTTTCTGCTCAGTAGACCATGCTGAGATATGCTAATGTCTAAGGTAGGGAATGTTACCTAGGAAATAAAGTGACAGGAAAGAGAGGGTGTACTAGTAACCCTAACAGGAGGATGACTGCAAGTGAAGCTTGGTATACTTGCTACAGGCTGAAAAGCATTGTCCTGTAACAGTTATGTGGCTCCTTTTTTTGAGTTTTCCTGTCCTTAGCTTAAAATAGTAATCTTTTTTCCAAAAGAAAAAATAATACTGGAAGAGACCAAAACAATCTATTCAATCGGTGGTAAAATAAAAGAAAAATGTTTGCTAAGAAATATCTACCAAGCATGTTTTTTTTTGTTTTGTTTTTGCCAGTTATCTTCCAGTCAGGACTGTCAAGTCTCTTAAGTGCTGCCGTGGTGTTATGGGATTGCTATTCTGAAGATCCTTTTATATTATTCTTACAGCTTCTTATCTTGCACTCACATTGTGCAACACTCATCACTCTGAGTCAGAAGCTAGTTCAGTACCTGCTGCAGCAGCATGTTATGGATGAAAATTCTGTTTAAATTTCAAGTACTTTACTTATGTTAATGAATCATCTGAGTCATTTACTTAGTCACAGTGTAGGATAACAGCAGGTCTTTACCATGGCAGAGATAATTGCACAATCTATATAACAACTCCTGAAAAACTACAGAAATCATTTTTTATTTTGTCATATATAAAAGGAAAGAAAGCTAAAGTTTCAGAAGCCGTTCCAAGTGTCTTGTGGAAATGTAGTTCTGCATTTGAATGCAATTCTTATAAACTGATACTTCATTACAAAACAAAATCCCTTCAGTCAAGAATGAATAACTATGAAAGAATTACTAAGGAAGCTAAACATAGCATAACAGAAGGTAATATATGTCCTATGGTCTGAAAATCATTGTACAAAAACTAAGACAGCAACAAGCCACCAGGAGAGTTTTCTCTGGGCTCTGAAGAAGATAATTTTCAGAGATTTTCATGCACACTTTTGACCCCTCTCAAGGGAATGGGGCTCTCTTGTACAAATCATCAGTTTCTGGAACATACCTAATATGATAAGAAAGTCCTGTAGCAAACAGAACAGCAAAAATTATAAAAATTCAGATCTTAAGCTAAGAGAAAAGGTAAAGTGAGGTTGAATGATATCTTCTCTATGGACTGAAAACCACAAAATATTTAATTTCAAATTTCCATTAAAACTAAACAGAAATATAAAGAGATGGGCATGAATGACAAAATTTCAGATTTGCATCTGAATTTCAAATCTCTAGTGCTCTAGAGGTGATGAGACTCTGGGATTTGGTTCAACACATTTTAAAAGCGGAAGCCAAATGGAACATTTGGGTTGTCTTGGGCTTCAGATCTGATCTTTACTGAGTGGAAGTTTGGGTCTGGTGATTTGGTTCCAGCCAATCTCAGGTTTAAACACATATGTTCATTAAACAACTCATAAAAAAAATAGTAATTTGCAGGTGCCAAATATGGGGCATAGGAAATTTAGGAATATTCCTTCATTTTATACACTTCATCCTCCAAAGCATTCCTACCTTTGAATATTTTCTTTTCCTGAACAAAAAATTTATTTCAGATGATCACAAAAAATTGAGGTTGAATTATTTTACCCATGTATCAAAGACAATTATGCAGCCTCTAGAAAATAGGATGATGCAAAGGAATGCACAAAGAAAAAAGTCTGAAAGGAAATGCAAAGCAACTGAAAATATTTCTGGCTGATATTCAAGAGTAAATGACAATTATGAAAGAAGGTTGTACAAAAGGTTTCCTGACCTCACAAATGACATTATAAGCAATGATGACAAATGTGTGGAAACCATAATCATGAAAATTCAAGGATAAAACTATAATTACAGACAGATGCAGGAGCAGAAAATACCCGCTGAGTTATCTAGTCTGATCCACCACATTTTGCAGGACTAAATAAGATGGGGAAATTGTGACGTAAAGGCCCATTGGTGGTTCACTACTCTGTCAGCAACTTTTGTCAGGCCTGACACACTCATTACACCTAACACACTGCTGTCATGATATATCTCCAAAATATGGCATGTAATATATCATTGGAAAACTCATAACTCATTGATCACTACTATTTTTGTGAGCTGTATGTACAGGTAACATATGCAAGATTACAAAACATATGCTAAAATCATATAAAATGTGTGCCAGGTGGGACATAAAGTACCCCACCCCAGACAAAGGAATGTGGTTCCATCTGCTTGAATGTGTCTCTGATATAAATTAGGTGATATGTGACCAAGGACAAAGAAGAGCACATTTACATGCAAGGTAAGCAAAGCCATCATGAGAGCAAGTGGGGAAAGACAAATACTTAACAATATCAACAGAGGATAGAGTCTGCGTGCTTCAGGAGCCTGAGTCTTGAAGCGGGGTCAATGAACTTTGGGAAGACAGCATGGCTTCTAAAGCCCAGTAGGAAAGAGATGGTCGGGCTGGGCTTACTTGTCAAAGTCTACATTTCAAAGGTTTATTGGACTATAAAACAAAAGGCGAGAGAACCCCATAGTTATCCATCACCTGGGGGATTTGAGGGGCCACAGCTCTTGGAATCACAGAACATTGGATCCTTCAGCCAATGGGGTGGAAGTCTCTGGGAATTGGAGATGTGTGAGAAACCTGCTTAGGCAAAGATTGTACTTGCTGAAATTAAGTTGTAGTCTCAGAAGCATATTTTTACTTTTGCTTGTTTGTAACCATTTCTATTTTTATTCATTATATTTGGTATCACTTCAACCTATAACTTTTTGTTTAATAAACTTGTTTTACTTTTACTATAACCCAGTTCAGTTCTGTGATTGAAATAAGAGTGTTAGTCAAGGCCCAGTCAAGTTAATGAGCTGCAGTGTATTATCTTTTTAAAGGAGCAATGAACTTAATGACTTCTGCGAGTGCTCCTGGAGAGGGCTGGACGCTGCAGGGAGACATCTTTGGGGAACTTGGGAGTTGGGGTTCACTGTTAGCTGCAAGGCAAGGTTTGGATTGGCAGAATACTGAAGAATTTGCTGACAAGGCAGACAAGCTGGTGTGCCAAAGTTGACACAGTTTAGCAGTAGCTAAACTCTCACTTGCTGAGGGGCCTCACAGTAATAGGAATCCCAGCAGAAGGTTTTGGGGAAATACTGGACTGAAAGGGTGTTGGGGTCACTGCAAAAAGTAATTGGGTGGTAGAAGCCAGGGTATGATCTGCATGCTTGTATGATGGCTGTTGGCCTCAAGGCTGTGAGCCACAGCAACATAACATTTAAGGCACCCAGAATTGCAGGGCAGATGGTGATTGTCCTGGGTTGAAAGACAAAGTGTCAAACTTATCAGTCTGTTCTTGAACTTCAATAGTAATGATACCTCCACAACTTCTTGAGTCTATTCTGTTGTCTAGTCACTCTTTCTGTCAAGAATTGTTCCCAACCAAATCTTTGCTTTGGGCAATTACTCCTCATCCTGACATCTCTCGAGATTCTGAATAATTCAGATAGTTTACTCTCTGTAAGTTTCAAATGCTCAGTGTTAAAGTAGATTAAACATTTAGTTGGAAAGTGTACTCCCATTCCTCCTAGTGTGAAATGAGTTTGGTGATTTTAGTCTAGTTCCCAGTGCACAGAGGCCTGCATCACAAAACATGACTCTCCAAAATACAGCAACTACAAAAACAGCTAACACTAACTATTTGATTGTTACCCTTTCCGAGGGGCTAAGCACTGAATGAAGATTGAACTATCCTCTCAATCCTAGAAATTTGTCCCAGAAATCTGGAGAAAGACAACAGGAGAATCCTCATCTTCATAAACTAGAAAGGAAAATAACCCTTATGGTAGCTTAATTTGGGTGATATTTGGGTTCACCAGAAATTAGGTTGCAGTTTGCTAACTCCTCAAGGAGTGCTCCAGCAATTTATTACAGCTATATATTTCTTTCTAAAGAAATTGGGATCAGCCACTTTAGAAAAATTACTAATTTCCTGAAAAATATGCATTTTTCACCACAAATAAATAAAAACATTTCTTTTTATAATACAGTGATGTAATGTAGTCTGGACTCTGTCTCCATGTCTTTAGAAAAGGCTTATATTTTATTAGAATACAATAGTTGAAAGGAAATTGTGTACTTCAGAGCAAAGAATAATAATATTTAAAAGGTTTTTTTTAATTTTCCTTTTCCTTCCTTGAATTTTTTCAGAAAGCCCCATAGACAGCAACTAGAAAATGACAAAGAAAATTTAAAACCATATTTCATTCATTCCAAAGCCATAAACAGGATGCAATTTAAGATTTGAATGTTAGTGTCAGCTCAAATGCCTCAGTAGATTTATGCAAACAGCACTAAAGTGTTCAAATAAAACATTTTTAAGGAGAGAGGTGTATTCTAGTCTACTCATATGGCAGGGAGCCAGAAGCTCAGGAGTGCTGATCCAACGATAGCACTGACTCCTTCAGTGACATTGGCCAAGTCCCATAACCTCTCTAACTTTGTTTCTCCATCTCACAAACTGTAAAATGGGCTTAGTGGGCCACATTCAGCTCACAACTACATCAATATAAACCTGGAGTAACTTCACTGAAGCAAATAATTGAACCAAATCATTATCTACCTTATGAATGTGTTGTGGTGATTAGTTTTTCTTTAAATTATTTAATGATTTAATTCATTTTCAAGGCACAGTACAGCAAGACATGTCAAAGATACAATATGTAAGATAAAACACTGAGAAGGAATTCTAATAAAAACCGACACTTCCTTACAACCTGTGAGATCCATAGAAGATCTATCACATTATGGGAAGAATTGGACCACAAAATGACATGTAACGGAAATTGAGCAGTTAATATTTGTATATATCTTTCAAGGTGAAAAACGCTATACAAAATGCAAAATTGTTAATTCCTTTAGTGGTTTTAAAAATTGCTAGAGTGCTGCCGTGGGTGACTGGACTTACTACTGGTAATAGAAGTCCCAAGATGAACTGGAATGCTGAAGTGTACAACTGATTAGTGCTGGAGAGTGAGGAATTGCTATTAGTTCATCTCGCTATTGATTACAGTAGTTTCTCTATACAATACTTAGAAATAGCAAAGGACTTGCCTTTCAGAGTGCAAGATAGCTGACCTACTTTTTAAATGCAGAGTTCTGTTGCTGATTACTGACATCAGCATGTCAGGATTGCTATTAGCTAACAGGAATCATGGGACCCATGGAAGCACTTAGTGCTCTTCAAAACAACAACTATAGAGGTAAAAATCATTTATTATTTTTGTATATTTCATATATTCATTATGGCAACACAAGATTGGAAAAATATTCAGATAAATAAATGTATTACCTTTAAATGCTATTTAGAACAGTATAATATCAATGACATCATTAACCCCATAGTTTCACAAATTAGAATGTCTAGGCATAAATAAAAAGACTTAGGGTTCCATTCAACAGATACTGATTGTGTTAATGCAGTCACCCTATGGTTGAGGGTCATTGATAAATATTATGAAGTACCATGTTAACACTTCATAGATTCATAGATTCTAGGACTGGAAGGGACCTCGAGAGGTCATCGAGTCCAGTCCCCTGCCCTCATGGCAGGACCAAATACTGTCTAGACCATCCCTGATAGATTTATCTAATCTACTCTTAAATATCTCCAGAGATGGAGATTCCACAACCTCCCTAGGCAGTTTATTCCAGTGTTTAACCACCCTGACAGTTAGGAACTTTTTCCTAATGTCCAACCTAAACCTCCCTTGCTGCAGTTTAAGCCCATTGCTTCTTGTTCTATCCTTAGAGGCTAAGGTGAACAAGTTTTCTCCCTTCTCCTTATGACACTCTTTTAGATACCTGAAAACTGCTATCATGTCCCCTCTCAGTCTTCTCTTTTCCAAACTAAACAAACCCAGTTCTTTCAGCCTTCCTTCATAGGTCATGTTCTCAAGACCTTTAATCATTCTTGTTGCTCTTCTCTGGACCCACTCCAATTTCTCCACATTTTTCTTGAAATGCGGCGCCCAGAACTGGACACAATACTCCAGTTGAGGCCTAACCAGTGCAGAGTAGAACGGAAGAATGACTTCTCGTGTCTTGCTCACAACACATCTGTTAATGCATACTTCCATAATAGAGATGGGATTTTCAGAATTGTTCAGTTCTTGCCTAACTCTGCTCCAACTGAAGTCAATGGTAAAATTCCTATTGACTGCAAGGGGAGCAAGGTTAACCCATTGCACTTAGCACTTATGCAAAAATCAGTTAATAAGGAGGGAAGAGTGAAACCTCTGTCAATGAGCGGTGGGAAAGACCTTCAGATGACATAAATGTCATAGCTCCACCCCCTGAGGTCCTGCTCTAGGGACTCTAAATTATACTTTAAATATACCACATTTTTCTAACCTTCCCTGGAAGTTCCTGAATGTATGAACCATAACTATAAAAGTTAAACAAATTATTCCATTTTCTGATCATCTGTCCTGACAGAAAATTTTACCTAATATCCCGATTTTTTTTTTGCATATTCAATTATTTTTCACCTCATGTTAGTACTGTTGTCCAATCTTTATCCTCACTTGAAATCTTTATCTCCACTTGTTGCTGTAAAAGTATTTAAGTGTATGACTCCTGTTGTTTATAAGGTAGTATCTCTTTACATAGTTTGTGAACCCTCTAAGGCTGCTCACTGTGTTCTATGATGTAGAAGCTGAGAGAAATCAGCCAGAGCAGTAGTATGTATGTAGCTAGTTCTTGCATGTTTATGTACATTTAGTAAACACAGTTATTTGGGCCCTAACTGTGTCTTTGTTGTTTCTTCATATTATTTTTGTTTTTTAAAAGGAAGACACATCAGACCCTTACAGTTTTGACAAATGTAAAAGAATTCAGTTAACCTTTCTTCCTAGGGCATATTCAGATCTCTCTGTCAGTTTTGTTGCCTTTTTTGATCTTTCTTAATCTCTCAGCCTCTTTTTTTAAAGTGGGAAGATTGATGGCCTGACTGACTTCTGTTGGACTATGTACCTTGGTAGGTAGGCATTACATTAGGAAGGCCTTGAGGGATTGAGCTTTAGAATTTACTGTACACAGTATTCCAGGTGCTCTCTCATCACCTTACAGCTAGGGCCCAGAGGATGAGAATTCTGCTTTGTGGAAAATTTCAAGGTTTCCAAATTTGTTTTTATTCCACATTGGAACAAAATAAAAACCTTTTAAATATTTGAGCAAAAATGAAATGGTTTTGAAATGTCCATTTTCAGATCAAATCCTGAGAGACAGAGTGTGTGTGGGGGGGAGTAGTGCATTGATCTGGGATATTGAGGACCCATGGTCAAGTCCCTACTCCATCAGATTCACAGAAGACTATTTGATCACAGATCACTCTGGAGCAAGGACTTAAACCTAGGTCTCCTCAGTGACTTAACCATGAGGCTCTATAGTCTCTCTTTCCCCTGCCCAATGAAACCTTTGACAAAACAGCATATCTCAGTAAGATTTCATGTTTTGACCAGCTACTAATAATATATAAACTCCATTGTCTCCAAGAGACATGGCTTTATATTAAATACACATCACAGAAATGAATGATCATTTTTATTAATACAACATACTATAAACTCATTTTTGATGTATCATTACTTTCCTGAGGTTTCCAGTCAAAAATAGTTAAAACTAACTAGAATCTTTCTTCACATAACACATCTGTAGGAAAGACAAAGACTATGGGTCTAGTCCCCTCTTACTGACATTAATTTTACAGTATAACTGCACTGGCTTCAGTGGAGACACTTTTGAATTACATCAGCATATTACTAGTTCACCATAAGCATTCAATAGCTATCATTACAACTGATTTATTTTCAAACTTTAATTAAGAGGAACCCAATTTACTTGTCAAATTCAAAAGACTGAAAAAATATGTATCACTTATGTCTGATTAAGTTTGTTCACACACTCTTTTTCTTTCAGTGTGTGTAGTTTTGCAATTAGTTGGCGCTGTTTTATACCAGTATATTTATTACACAGAAACTCTGAAAGTTACTTCATGCAGGACTTGGTCATGAATATGAGATTATTAATGGATGCATCTTTTTGGATATACCTCTTTAATTATTAATGTAGCACCAAAGGTGTGCAATATACTTCACATCCAGTTAAGACAAGGTTCCTGCCACACATATTTTACAGTCTCATCAAACACATAGGTAGCAAGAAGGGGAGGAGATGCAACAAAAAGTGACTGAACAAGGTTCCTCAGCTGTTTAGATTCTTCTATTTAGTCTATTTTGCAAACACTTTGAAGGGACAACTAGGTTTAAGGGAGGAAGGATCATCCTTGAGTTGGCAGCAGGATATCTAGGATGAGATGTTGGATGTGCACATCTGAATAGACAGAGATTGGGGTGGAAAAGAAGATCTGTCAGGTATCCGCATAAGGGTACTAGCTAGAACAGTTTAGGTTCCAAGAAATAAGTTATAGAGGAAGAAAAGGAGATGGCCCAGTATAGAGTTCTGAAAGATTCTGGGGTATTGGGAGGAGAACTGACAATGCAGCGAGAGGGATAAGATAAGAGGCAAGAGGGCTCTAGGATCAGCAAAAGAGAATACACATCTTGGGCCATGTAATTTCCAGGGCCGCCCAGAGGATTCTGGGGCCTGGGGCAAAGCAATTTCAGGTGCCCCTTCCATTAAAAAAAGTTGCAATACTATAGAATACTATATTCTCGTGGGGACCCCTGCGGGGCCCGGGGCCTAGGGCAAATTGCCCCATTTTCCCCCTCTCCCCCCCCGGGCAGCCCTGGTAATTTCTTTGGCTATGTCAATTCAAAGAGAGATTTTATTTTTACCATTTAAAATGTAAGGAAAAACAAGCCGTCATCTGTACAAATTATTTTAGGTTATGTTGTTGAACATGAATCAATGAAATTAGCTGAAAGAACTCCACAATCCTCAACTTCCTGAATTATCAAAACACATTAAATAAGAGTTCATAGAATAGTCTCTTTAGTATTGAGAGAAACAATACATACTTTCACTCAAGATATCAAAGTATCTTTATTTATTCCTCCTACTGTACCTCTGACTGCACCACTTCCTTGCAGGCTAGCCAGGATTGCATTTACTTCAGTGTATGACAAAAACTAGAGACGTGAAAGTCCTATTAGGTAATTTGGTCATTGTCCAGCCTCCCACCCCAACCTGCACTGCATGATTGTTTAGTGCTCCCAGAAGGATATGAAGTCGCAGAGGCAGCACTGCTTATTTTAGGGCATATTTGAAAAGATCACTGCAAACATGCCTTTCAGGGAGATTGGAGAAGAGGAGCGCACACACAATTTCGCCCAATATTTGTGTTCTTCTATATAGACGTTCCTCTATAAGGAGGACAAGATACCACTAATTTTACTGTATAGATTAACAATAAACAAAGAAAAGGCATAGCAAGCTTGAAATAGCTTATACCCCCTCTCTGACCTTTCCTAATCTCTAACTGCATAGAATCTGAACCCATTCTCCCCACAAGCCAATGTGATGTAGTGCCACCTGGCAGGCAGTGAAGTCTTTTTTCATCTGAGTTTTTCATCTCAGGTAAGGTTTCCTGCTGCTGCTGGCTTTGGAAGAAACCTATGGATTTCCTCCTTGATATTTCTGTTCAATATTATACTTCCAGTGGTTTAGCTTTGCATATCATTGGAATTTAAAGAAGCAGAAGGAAAGACATACATCTTTTTATTAAAGGTTGACCCTGTGCTTTTTTAGCTCTTTTCTGTATTTTTTTTTAAAATACTCCTTCACATCATTTTATAAATTAACACAAATTGTTAAACAACAAAGAGATAGATTGGAACAAAATGCTTGCTTTTATAGGGGACTATAGCTCAGAGCTACTATATGTAGCTCTGGCTTTTAAAAGAATATAGTCAACACTAAAATTTGATCCCCAAAGCTTAGTTCAGAGATTTGGTTTATTTGAGTGTTTTAGCCAGAGCTTTTAAGAAATGGGTTTTGTATATCTGAGTTAACTGTACTGATTACCAGCTATTAATTCTTAGGCCCCCATCCTCCAAAGTACATCATGCGAGTAGACCCTTGCACCCACTTATAGCCCCACTTAGTTTTACTGCTCAAATCCACAGAAGTCCAACCATGAAGATCACACCTTACAAGATCGGGAGCCTTACATGTTTCATTCCTCAATGTGATCATCTCCCTTTTCGGTCTAGAATACTCAGGAAAATTGATCAAGCTCTCTGCAGTCAGAGACACCAATGAGAGAGGAGTTTTGAGGCCTGGTTCATGTTCATTTGAACTTTTAGAAATAATAAAGGCAAGAGTAGGAAAAAGAGAAAACTGTACATAAGTAAAGTCTATTCAAATGTCCAAGGGTGATTCTTACTCCCTACATAGCCCGTGATATTTGTGAAGAATTTTCTATTATTGAACTTTAGTATTCAGGTCAGTTTAGTCCTTTAGGGCCAAATTCTGATACTTCACCCATACTGACTGATACCTTACTCCATAGTTTGTGAGCACCAAAGAGAAGGGGCAGTCCTTCATAAGTGTTTGGCAATCACTCAGTATACCATGGGCCATGCTGTAAATAAATAACAAATGATAATATTAGACTCTGTTCGTAGTGAACAGAAACTGTCAAAGAGCTGCCATTCTTACAAAGTTATATTTAACAGCAACAAGACAGATATCTTCATCATTTGTTCCTCTGGGAATTTTCTGAAGGTTAAGCTTATTGGATGAGAATAATACAAGCTATTCTAGGTCTTTGATAGGCCTGCAATTTTGAGATGCAGCCAGCATGTGACATTTGAGGCTGTTTTATTGTGATAAAGTACATTTATTCAGAAGCTATTATTTGTTTCCAGTTGTGCCAAGAATGTGTTAGATTCTGTAATCAGAGTTACCACCACAAAAGATAACACTGCTGACAAACTTAAATGAATTCTGGGCCATAGAGGTATCTTTTGTGCTTTGCCTACAAAACTCCACCTTCTTAATAATTAGAGCTAACTACAGAGGCAATTGTCCTTCTCACAGAAACTGTGACCATCAGAATATTGTAGGGTTGCATGTGTTTTGTTTTTTAATTATCTTGAAACAATTTAACCTGGAGAATGACATAGTTAAAGTAGCCCTGTGCACATGAACAGATGAGTCTCTCATCGACAGAAAGCATACTACTCTAATTTGGAGTCTGTCCTGTGAAGTTTTGAGTATCTCCTGCAAGGCTTTCAGTACACTCAACTTCAAGAGAAGCTGAAGAAAGTCAAGGTTGTTCCACCCCTCCCAGAACTGGACTGAAAATATTGTCATTTTGGTAGGATTCTTCTCTGGTGAGTTAATGCCTATGGGACATGAAGTCTGATTCACTGCCACAATTAGTATATTTGCTACTATTTCATGACAGGAAACCATTAGGAGCATAGCCTTTATTTTATATGACAATTTGAGAATCACACTAAGATCACCTCTGGCCATTCCAGCTGTTCTAAGAACAATAAAACTGTGTAAAAATGGACTGAGAGTGTAAGTTTTCTTTGATAACTCAAGCATAGCAGCCCTCTCTTATGAAACATAGTCCTAAATAGCTCTGAGAAGCAATATCACTCCAATGTTTCACTTATGGTTATAGTCACCAAGTTTAATTAGCTACTACTCTGAGCAAAGTTGGAAAAAAACCCTCTCAATTTAATTTACCACATTAAACCAACGGACTGAGTTCTACATATTGTTCAACTCATGAGCAAACCTGCTGTCCTACCAGTGACATATACTGTATTTATGATTAAATTCAGCATGAAACAGGCATACTATAATGGTTAGCAGGATTTAATGTTTTAAATTCCCTTCCTTTCACACTCACTACTGAAAATAGTATTGATCATAAAGTTGTAAAACAACCGTTCATCAATAAAAATCACAATTTGTCTTACTGAATTGAGCATAGTAAAAAAGAAACCGCTCGATCAGCAAGCATTCAGTTTGTAATTGCATGATGCAGTGTTGTCTTAATTAGTGTCATTTAATCATTTTTGGTTCAGCACATTTGTTTCTCAATGTGTTTGATTCATATTACTACAAGAGAATTCATTATCACCTCCCTTAACTTTATTTTAATTTATTTCTTTAATTACAGTACATCGCTGTGGCAAGTATGCAACTTCAAGTCAACTAATTCTCATATTCTAGTTTACATTAAAATAAAGTATACACTTAAGATGCATTGATCATTTTGCTTATGTTTTCCTCTACAGCTAAATCATGTTATGTGCTGATACATCTAGCCAAAAGGTTGCCATTAAATAAACAACAATAAAAATATACTCTGTTAAATACCACTTGCAGGTGATAGGCATAATAATGATTAAACATTTGCTTACCTTTGGTTTATTGTGTCTGCTAAATGTAAGTGAGATTGTCTGGGTATACCGCAAGAAGGACAGGAGACTTGTTATGGGTTTAATCAGGCCACAACTTTATTATATAGATGTCTGGGGCTACCCGGCAGATAAAGTGTACAGTTCAGGCAAATCCATGCTTATTCAAATCAATTCTCTGGGGCTTCCACCAGCCCCCCTTTGTTTCCATCCAGGTCCCCCAGCTGACCCATGGCTTGGACCTTACCATCCACCAGCCTCGTAAGAGGGTTAAGGAGGGCTATGAGAATGGTGGGGGGTTGGCTTCCTGCCGTACCAATCATAGGAGTCCCCAACCCCCTCCCCGATTCTGCTCCTTTATCCAATACCTCATTTTAAGTCCTTTACCAGGCCATTTATCTGGTCACTGACTGCCCTCCCTATGGAGTACCTGCACTGAACATCCGCCACAAGGAGGCGCAATAAAAATATACTCTGTTAAATACCACTTGTAGGTGATAGACAAAATAATGATTAAACATTTGCTTACCTTTGGTTTATTGTGGCTGCTAAACGTAAGTGAGATTGTCAGGTTGCTCACGTGCAAAAAAAAAATTTTATTGATTACAGGGACTGGTGCATAGGTGAACAGTGCCCTAAATAACCAGTACTGATGGTGAAGAGTAAGTTTATTCAGGTATATGTTGATTCAAGTGATCAAGCTTTATATTCATTTGCTTCTAAGGCACGGTTTCATATGTGAGGCTTTTGGTGGTCATGGATCTTTTACCGCACTGCATCCACAGGAAAAAATATCACTACCTATATATCAATTATGTATTGGAAGTGTAAATAGCTCATTCAGGGCCTGATCTATAGTCTATTTAAGTCAATGAGAATCCTTTTATTGACTTCAGTAGGTTTTGGGTCAAGCTCCTAAGGGGTAGGAGGAAAGGAAGTAATGTATTTTACATTTCCATTCAGTTTCAGGTACAGATGGATTTTTGAAGGAGCTGGGGAAGTGACCTTAATCAATGCCATTCCTTAGATCCTACTTGATGCACAAGCCCAGTGAAAGGATGTGTCCTTATGACTGAAAGAAAGGGAAAGTCAGTGTAGAGATATGCTTATGAAAGATTGTGATTTGGAGATGCTCCCTCATAAGGGACAGTGTTGTGAGTGTGGGAATTTGGAGATATGCCCTGAAGGAGAGGGTTTGGGAATACTGCATGGTTCTGTGTAGCAGCTCACTACAGAAGCTTTCCAGTTTGTTTTATTAAAGTTTTACTCCTTTCTCATTCACTGGTTTGTTATTTAATGAACCTCTAAATCATTACAGTTTGGGAAAAAACAAGAGTCAAAATACTTAATTGCCAGAAGAGAGGAAGAACTGTAGAACAACCTGAGCCCATCAGTAGCAAAATGGTCACTTTAGGACTACAGCTTTCTACCTCTTCTGGATTTAAAAGGCCAACTGCCAGAGGAAAACATGCTGAGCTAGGTCCCTGAAGGCATCATTATTTATGTGGATATGCATTTTTGGTGAGAAAGAAAGAATTTTGAGTTTGCTATAATCTTTTGGAGCAATGATCTTGGCCCACCTCCTAGCCAAAGAAAAAATTCTGCAAATCAAATCTAGGAGTACTAGTGCCATGTGATTCACTGATTAATGAATAATTTTTTATCTAAAATATATAATTTGTTGTTCTTATGTACTGGAGGACATCTACTACAATATACATTATCAAGAAAAATAAGCAGCTCTTACTATGGTAACACTACTTAATACCACTTCTTACACTAAACAAACTTCTTCAATTGATAGGATTGTGAAATTTTGCTTATGTAGATCTTCATTTATAACAATGTCACTTTTATTAAAAGTACTTTAAATAATTTGCTCATTTACAAATGGATATGTAGATTGGTACCTAGTAAAGAGTAAGGAACCAGCACAGCAATGTGGTAGCAAATACTTAAATAGAAAAAAAAACAGGATGGCATTTACAATTGTAATGAAATATGCCCATCTCCTGTTTAGTGCCCAATCAAAACTCATTTATTTAGATCAACAGGAGTTAGATTGAAAATTGTTTGTTACTAGAGCTTGTTGAAAACCAGACACAAATGTTTTGTACATTTGTTGCAGATTTGTATTCCCTTCTTTGTAAATTTTGTTGAAATGCAAAAAAATTTGAACAGCTCTATGTATTATATAGAGGCAAACTTCATGCCTTTTGAGGTCATTCAGTGTCAGTGTGCATCCTGCAGTTCACATTATTTACACTATACATTATTTTGATTTTATTTTATTCCAGGGTACCCCCCCCCCAAGTCTTTTAAGTACTTCAGATAAGAACTAGAAAGGAAAAACACCAGTCCCAAATGTGTAGTTTTATATTCAAGTAATCCATTAGTCTTATTAATAATTCATTGCTAGTAATTTAACAAGAGGGTTTATTAGGTACATAGTTAACTTATATACAGACAGGGCCGGCTCCAGGCACCAAGCACCCAAGCTGGTGCTTGGGGCGGCACCTGGAGGGGGGCGGCGCGGCGCTCTGGCCACCGGGGGGAGAGCCGAGCCGAGCCCCAGCCGGGGCTCGCCGCCCTCTCGCGGCCCTGCCCCCGGCGCTCTGGCCGCTGGGGGGGAGACCGGAGCCGCCGCCGGGGCTCGCCGCCCTCCCCCAGGGGCTCCGGCCGCCCCCCCCGGCAAAAAAGCCAGAGCCGGCCCTGTATACAGAGCATCTTCATTCAGGTCAATCTATCAGTCTAACCTAAAATCAACTACCTCCTCCCACTGTCAGCTTCCTCACCCTGGATAGTCTATTCATTCTTTTAAAGCTACAGGACCACATCTCCTTTCTTTTATTTATTTAAAACACAAATTTATTCATATATACACACACACCAGAATTATATTAACAGCTTTCTATAAGTCTTAATGGGTACATTTGACTTTATGAACATCTACCTTCTATATTTGCTGTATTATTGAAGTTATTACTTAGAGGAATGATGTCATTTTAATGCTCTTGCTACTCTTATTGCTGTACTATATCATTTCTTCTTTGAATAAAAGATATATAATCTACATACATTATTAGTCATGATAACATAAGATTGAGGTGCTACCTCTTTTGTATAGTGACTATCTGCGCCTAATTTCCACCAATGTAGATACATATTGTATCATTTGGTTTCAAGTAGAGTAGTTTATGTGATCCTCTCTTATAATTCTTTTGTTATAAACTTGACTGATATTTATATTTATTCCTTTTCTTATACCCTTCTTCAGAAAACATAGGTAATCTGTTTCTAAATTTTTTTTAAATAACTCTGCAGGTGATAAATCTTTTTGTAATGGTGATGTTCTATAATTTAATAATGCCAAATATAAATCAGTATGTATTTCTTCAGCTGTTGTAGTAATCTTTTTATTATTTTAACACCATTGTCTACTAGCCCATTAGATTGTGAGTAACATA
Source organism: Terrapene triunguis (assembly GCF_002925995.2). Classification (NCBI taxonomy): domain Eukaryota; kingdom Metazoa; phylum Chordata; order Testudines; family Emydidae; genus Terrapene; species Terrapene triunguis. Next base: position 25,486,842 of record NW_020664417.1, on the reverse strand, counting down.
GACCTGATGTGATATGATTGAAATCATATGCTATGGCAAAACTTTTAAACTCCTGACTGTGAAATTGATGTCCATTATCAATCATTACATATTGGGTTTGCCATGCCTTGCAAAAATTGATTTAATTTTATTAATGACTTCTTTGGCACACGTGTTTTCTAGTATAGATATTTCAGGAAAATGTGAAAAATAATCAGGAAATGCATGTCCTTTATATTCAAATAGATCTAAACCTAATTTAGACCAAGGTCTTAAGTTTTTCTTAAATAAATATCATAAGTTGTTTAGACTGAGCATTTCTAAATTTTGACATGTCACGTTCTTTTATATAATTCTCTATCTTTTGGTTTACGTGTGGCCAATACAGGACCTCTCTTGCTCTACATTTACATTTTTCTATGCCTAAATGTTCCTCGTGTATGTGTTTCAATCTCTGCTGTTACCCTAAAAAAAATTACTACTCTATTACCTTTAAACAGAATTCCTTCAATTACTGATACGTCTTGAATAAATTGAGTATGTGGCTCTGGTCTTTTTTTTATTATATTATTTTTCAATAGCTGTAATAACCCTTTGTAAATTCTTATCCTGTCTAGTTGCTTGTACCATTTTTTCCCATACTCGGTCTGATATAGGAAACTTTTGAAGTACATCTATATGTACCACATTATCATCATCATCATCTTCAATTACACTGCTTACATCATAAGCTCTAGAAAGAGCAGCAGCAACAATTAATGATTTCCATGGCTGGTACTCTAATTTTAAATCATATAAATACAACTGAAAAAATAATCAGCTGGTATATCTGTTGTGTTCCTTTTTGAAATATGAAAAAATGCTTTATGATCTGTTTCTGCCAGTACAGATCTACCAGATATAATTGTGAATCATTCTGCATGCAAAAACCGATGCCAAAGCCTCTTTTTCTATTTGAGCATATTGACATTCCGTTTTTGACTTAACTCTAGATGCATAAGCAGATGATTTCCATTGATCACCATACTTTTTGTAATAGAACTACTGCTAGGTCTTTTCTGGATGAATTTGAAGGCAATTTTGTAAGTCTGTTGCTATCAAATGGTTTTAATACTGGAGATGTTTTTATTAGTTGCTTAAGATTCTTGTTGATGGTGACAGTCCCATTTCCACTGATTATTTTTACAAAACAAAGCCCTTAAAATTGTTGTTTTTCTGCTAGGTTAGGCATTTATTTTCCTACAAAACTTACCAGACCCAAAAATTTCTGTAATGACTCCTTCTCTTTTGGAAAAGCAATATTACCAATTGCTTGTATTCATTTTGGATCATCCTATAATCCCTGAATGGTCAGTTTTTTAACTAGAAACATTAATTCTTACACTCTAAATTTAACTTTTTTTATTGTTAAGTTTCAATCCACTTCTTTTTGTTCTAGATAATGCTCTTCTAAATTTCTTTCCCATATTATTACATCATTTATGTATTCTTGTGTGCCATCTATATTTTACAAAAATCATTTGTATTGTTCTATAAAATACTTCTGGAGCTGAACATAATCCAAAAGATTGTCTTTTTAAAACAGTAACGTTCAAAAGGTGTGTCAAACTTACATAGCAATTCACTTTCTTGCTCCAATGGTATTTGCAAAATCCATGCAAAGCATCTGAAGAAGAAAAGTATTTTGCTCCTGATATTTGTCCAAATATTTCTTTTCTGGTAGGTATTTTTAAATGTTCCTTTTAACATACTTATTTAACTCTTTTGGATCTACACATAAATATAAGGATTCACCTTTCTCTTCTACTATTACTAATGAATTCACCCACTCATTTGGCTGTTCCACTCTTTTTAATTATATCTAAATTAACGAACCTTCCCAATTCTTTTTGTATGCTATTTATTAAAAGCTAAGGACAACTTCTACTTTGTTTCATTTAACAACATTTTATACATTGTATCTAATTTATCATTGTCAGTGAATAACTCTTTAAATTGATGTTCTGTTTCCAGTGTTTCAGGATCCCAAATAGTTTGAATTCTATTAATTAGAGTTAGTGCTAAACATGTTTGTATACCTAGAATAGAAATACCTTGTTTGCCCATATGCTGGACATTGTCTCGGTTGGTCTCTTCTTCCACATCTAGAACATTCTTTCATATGCTCATGTTTTAATTTTAATATTTTCACTCCATTTTCTTCCAGAGACTTGTTTTTAACTTGTTCTTATTAAGTCTATATTCACATCAGTTTGTTTTCTTTCTAAAATGTGCAATCATTGTTCAGCAGTTTGGCAAATTCTCATTGCTTTTTTCAAATTTAGATCTGTCTTTTCTCAAAGTCTCTTTCTTACACTTATATCTTTTATACCCATTACAGCTTGCTTTCTTATTGACTGGAAATTACGTGTCTGACTTCATATCTTTAGATTGTTTAAAAAAAAGATCCAAAAGTCTCTTCCTCTATTTGATTTCTTGAGTGAAACTGAAATCTTTTAGATGTTTCATTTCTTTTCAGTAAACAGTATTCCTCAATTAAAAAAAAAACAAACAAAAAAAACCTCAGTCCACTCGTTCTCTATTACACTTAAATGAATTTTATAATGAAATTGCTTCAGCACATGCAATATTCAAAAATATTTTGTTCATCTTCGTTCTGAGTAGATCCCGATGCCCTCAAAAATTAATTAAATTCTTGTTTGAACCTTTTCCAATTTCCTGCAGCATTTCTTGACATTTTTAGAAATGTGGGAACTCTTAACTGACCCATCTTATTTAATTCAAACCTTTTTTTTTTTACTTCTCAGCAGGGCCGGCTCCAGGGTTTTTGCCACCCCAAGCGGCGGAAAATAAAATAAAATAAAGCCGCGATCGGCGGCACTTCAGCTGCAGCTCTACCGCCGCTGCTTCATTCTTCGGCGGCAATACGGTGGCAGGTCCTTCGCTCTGAGACGGACTGAGGGACCCGCCGCCGAAGAGCGGGACGTGCCGCCCCTTTCCGTTGGCCGCCCCAAGCACCTGCTTGCTGTGCTGGTGCCTGGAGCCGGCCCTGCTTCTCAGCAACCTTTAGTTTGGGTTGTTTTTTGGTTTTGTTTTTTTTAAACTTCTTCCAGTTCTTTTTATCACTTACCCCACTCCTGGTACCATGTGGTGATGTATATTCACATAATCCACCTAGTCTTAATAATTCATTGCTAATAATTTAACAGTGTTTATTTGACACAGTTAAGATATATACAGAGCATTTTATCTCAGGTCAAATCTATCTGTCTAACCTCAAACCAGCTGCTTCCTCCCTCTGTCAGGTAGCACACCTTGGATAGACTATTCTCTTAAAGACACAGTAACACCACACCACAGACTTACAAACTACGGCCCCAGATCTGCAATGATATGCAAGTGCATTCCCACACCTGCATTTAGTCTCACTTACTTCAGTAGGAGTCTACCTGTGCATTTCTTTTGGCAGGATTAGGGCCTTATGTTATAAAGTCTGTGGAGCTGATCTTGTGTCTTTCTATAGTTTCAGTGGGGGCACTGCACGGGCATAGAAATCTGTGGCAGACATGATGTATAAGGATGAGGATCGCATCAATACAATCACATGGTTTAGTAGCATATCCTCGCCTCCTGGGTGACCCTTTGTCTCTGGTCACAGTATTGCACAGGGTCCTCATCTCTGGCACCTGTTACTGGGTTCTCCCTTGAGCCTGCAATGACCTTTCTCAGCCTGCCTCTTCTCCCAACTTCCACTCATGGTGCTGTGTGTCGTGGCCCTCCATCCAAGACACATAAAAGTCTAAACCCTGTCTGGGGTAGCACAAGCAAGTCCAAATGAAAGTCCAATGAAATCTGCAAATAGCCCTCTCTCAGGCTTCACTGCAGCTGCGGAACTATTAACTAAGGTTTGTAACCTGTCCTTTAAATCGGCTTCTCTACCCAATGACTGGAAGTTAGCTAATGTAACACCAATATTTTAAAAGGGCTCTAGAGGTGATCCCGGCAATTACAGACCGGTAAGTCTAACGTCGGTACCGGGCAAACTAGTAGAAACAATAGTTAAGAATAAAATTGTTAGACACATAGAAAAACATAAACTGTTGAGCAATAGTCAACATGGTTTCTGTAAAGGGAAATCGTGTCTTACTAATCTATTATAGTTCTTTGAAGGGGTCAACAAACATGTGGACAAGGGGGATCCAGTGGACATAGTGTACTTAGATTTCCAGAAAGCCTTTGACAAGGTCCCTCACCAAAGGCTCTTACGTAAATTAAGTTGTCAAGGGATAAAAGGGAAGGTCCTTTCATGGATTGAGAACTGATTAAAATACCAGGAACAAAGGGTAGGAATTAGTGGTAAATTCTCAGAATGGAGAGGGGTAACTAGTGGTGTTCCCCAAGGGTCAGTCCTCAGACCAATCCTATTCAACTTATTTATAAATGATCTGGAGAAAGGGGTAAACAGTGAGGTGGCAAAGTTTGCAGATGATACTAAACTGCTCAAGATAGTTAAGACCAAAGCAGACTGTGATGAACTTCAAAAAGATCTCACAAAACTAAGTGATTGGGCAACAAAATGGCAAATGAAATTTAATGTGGATAAACGTAAAGTAATGCACATTGGAAAAAATAACCCCAACTATACATACAGTATGATGGGGGCTAATTTAGCTACAACAAGTCAGGAAAAAGATCTTCGAGTCATCGTGGATAGTTCTCTGAAGATGTCCACGCAGTGTGCAGAGGTGGTCAAAAAAGCAAACAGGATGTTGGGGATCATTAAAAGGGGGCTAGAGAATAAGACTGAGAATATATTATTGCCCTTATATAAATCAATGGTACGCCGACATCTCGAATACTGCATACAGATGTGGTCTCCTCATCTAAAAAAAGATATACTGGCACTAGAAAAGGTTCAGAAAAGGGCAACTAAAATGATTAGGGGTTTGGAACGGGTCCCATATGAGGAGAGATTAAAGAGGCGAGGACTCTTCAGCTTGGAAAAGAGGAGACTAAGGGGGGATATGATAGAGGTATATAAAATCATGAGTGATGTGGAGAAAATGGATAAGGAAAAGTTATTTACTTATTCCCATAATACAAGAACTAAAGGTCATGTGACAAAGTTCCTCCTCTATTTTGGTAGGTCCTGCGCTTATTGGCGGATTTTCTTGCCTAAGAGATTCACCATGTGGGTTGGGGAACAGCCCAGAGACCTTCCCCTCTGGAAGAACCCACAGTACAGGTCAATTGGGAGGTTTGGGGGGAACCCAGGCCCGCCCTCTACTCCGGGTTCCAGCCCAGGGCCCTGTGGACTGCAGCTGTCTATAGTGCCTCCTGTAACAGCTGCATGACAGCTACAACTCCCTGGGCTACTTCCCCATGGCCTCCTCCAAACACCTTCCCTATTCTCACCACAGGACCTTCCTCCTGGTGTCTGATAACGCTTGTGCTCCTCAGTCCTCCAGCAGCACACCCTCTCACTCTCAGCTCCTTGCGCCTCTTGCTCCCAGCTCCCCACACTTGCACCACAAACTGAAGTGAGCTCCTTTTTAAAACCCATGTGCCCTGATTAGCCTGCCTTAATTGATTCTAGCAGCTTCTTCTTAATTGGCTCCAGGTGTCCTAATTAGCCTACCTGCCTTAACTGGTTCTAGCAGGTTCCTGATTACTCTAGTGCAGCCCCTTCTCTGGTCACTCAGGGAACAGAAAACTACTCATCCAGTGACCAGTATATTTGCCCTCTACCAGACTCCTGTACCCCACTGGTCTGGGTCTGTCACAGTCACCAAATGAAATTAATAGGCAGCAGGTTTAAAACAAATACAAGGAAGTTCTTCTTCACGCAGCGCACAGTCAACTTGTGGAACTCCTTACCTGAGGAGGTTGTGAAGGCTAGGACTATAACAGCGTTTAAAAGAGAACTGGATAAATTCATGGTGGTTAAGTCCATTAATGGCTATTAGCCAGGATGGGTAATGAATGGTGTCCCTAGCCTCTGTTTGTCAGAGGATGGAGATGGATGGCAGGAGAGAGATCACTTGATCATTGCCTGTTGGTCCACTCCCTCTGGGGCACCTGGCATTGGCCACTGTCAGTAGACAGGATACTGGGCTAGATGGACCTTTGGTCTGACCCGGTACGGCCGTTCTTATGTTCTTATGCTTTGCTGGCTCTATCTCAGGGATTCCCCTGGAGGAGCCTAACCTGCTCCAGAGGTGTTCTTCCTCTGCTATGGCCTCTCTTTAAACCCTTTTCCAGAACTTCTCTCCTCCACAAAGACCTTTCTCCTCTGCGGTCTCTTCCCAGCTGAGCTCCCTCCATCTACTCATAAGGCCTACCTCCTCCACCTCTGGCCAGAAGGCAATTAATCAATCACCTCCAAGGTACAGGGCATAACTAATTTGTTTTTTCCCATTCCAAAGATAAGCCCCATCACAAGGTTACTCATTTTAAGCATGTTTACATCTTAGTGTCTGATGAAGTTTTTTTTATTTTAATAACTCAGGAAGACAAATGTACAAGTTAGTGAATATTATTGACTCACTTATGGGCATTGTAGAGTAAGTGCATTTTCAGAATTTAAATGAGAGAATTAATTTGGTGAATTAGAGCACAGAGAGCATTTCATGTATATTGGCAGCATAGAAAGATGCTTGTGGAAGAAATGGTTGAATGCAATCAAGGCTGGCATCATACAGTGGACAAAAAGTTTTACCATTTGATGGTATCATAGCACCTAGGAGCCCTGGTCATGGGCCAGGACCCCATTTTGCTAGGCACTGTACAAACAGAAGAAAAACTGAAAGTTTTTACTGGTTCTAGCCATAGTCCCATTCTGGGATGGATTCTGCTTTCCTTATTCACAATGAATAGCACCTTATTCAGCAAGTTTCCCTATTGATTTCAAGTAAAATGCTATGTAACATGAATAAAGAGTGGCAGAATCTGAACTGTGTGCATAGGGAATGTCTCTCCAGCTGGTAATATTTTCCAAATAAATAAAAATATCGAAGTGCTCCCAGTGTAGTAAATCCTTTAAAAGAATTTGCAAGATATGCAATATCTAATTCTACTTCTGTGTAAACTTAATACAAATAAATAAATCACACGTACAGTGAGTGGAAAGTTGTGTAAGCAGTGATTGCAGTTGGAATTGACAGTGACTATGATTCACTCAGAAAATAAGCTTTCTTGGAAATAAGCCATACCTGGGGCACTGCACACAAGATACACTTTTGTTTCTTTAGAACTGTACAGTGCATTATGCTGGACCAAATTATAACATAAAATGATGCAATGAATCAGTTATTCAGGAAATAAGTTCCAAGGTGTTTATTCCCTCCTGTGAGCATAGCAGACAGTTAAATGTTTGCCCAGCTTACAAATGGACTAACAGCTCCAGTTCTTCATTACCATAAAGTATCTGGCTTTTCTTCCAGTGTTGTTTTTTATCATATTTCTTCTTGCTGCCCTTCAGAGCAAGTGACACTGATTAACAGCCTGCTTGGAGATGAAAAAGCTACTGTCAGAACTTTTTTCCAACCTTTGTGTTTTAATGAGAGATGGGCCTGAGCCAGAATCCTACACCTGAATTTTGGGAATGTACAGTTTTGGATGCAAACCTCATAACTCTGGTCTATCTATCAAAAGGGTCAACTCCAGATCCCCAGATCTGAACATCTCAAACATATTGAAAAGTTCAGATTAACAGCTGGATGCAAATCAAAACTTTTGAGACTCAGACTCAACTCTGCTTCAGACAAGTTTCCATCTTGTTTCCTAAATCACATTATGTGAGAAGAAAGGGCTTTCATCACATGCCTGTGCTCCTGTTTGTATTTGCCAATAAAGCAGGGAACCCAAACAGGTACCAAAGAGACTAGGCAAATCATATCAAGGCAGAGGTGAACCCTTCAAGAGCAAGAATCCATGCGTTCATTAGGTTATCGGCAAGCGGAACATGCTTGGTTTTCTGTTTGGTTTTGACATGTGTTATCCTGTCCATTTCCTGGTATTGGTCCTGCACACATGTGCTTTCGTATGTTTGTGATGCTTCCCTGGGGTTATCCAGGCTCGTGAGACATCTTACTACCACCTGACCTTAGCATGAGGAAGCCTTGTCTGTGCCTGCTATGGATCATTTCCACAATACCACCAGCTTCTGGCAACACAAGCATTGCCTTCCAGGCCTCCATAGGCCCTGTTCTCTCCTTATAGGCTAACAATAGGCACGCTCCAACTCTCATGTCCTCCAAGAATCTCCCTGGAATGCCCACCCGTGATCCACTGAACACAGACTTCCTAGATGCTCTTCTCATAAAGGAACAGTACACCCAGCTTACTAGTTACACTGTAGAACACAGCACTGCTCACCACACAGCCCTTAAATTTGTTTATAGAGAAAGCAAGTGTAAGTTCATTTGACACCAAAGAGAAATACAAATGATAGCAAACAGAAATATTGGAAACAAAGGGTAATCTCTAAAACTAAATCATAATGTGCATACTTAAACCTAAACTTAACTAACACCACATTGTCAGGTCATATAGAGCAAAAGCTCTCCCAAAATTCTTCTCCATATTCATCAGGGTTGGCTGTGATCTTCTGTTCATGATTCAAACACACTGTCCTCTTGGCTCAATAGAAAGAAGCAATTTGTCTCTGTACTACAGTGATAGACCAAAAACCCATTGTCTTCACTTGCAAACAGGATAACCCTCCCAGTTTGTGTTTTCCTATCTAGGATCTCCCCTGGAATCACTAGATTAGCATTTTGCTCAGATAGTAAATAGGTGTTCACTGTGAGATATAGAATACTGAATTAACATGTAGACAGACCGAGGGATAAACAGGACTTTTTCCCTGCAGATGTTTGTCAATTTCTGGTGACTGGCACCAACTCACAGATTTTAAGAACATAATTTTTAGTATATATACATAACTCCTTACATATTTTCTGTATTATTACAATCAGCACAATACAGAGTTCAGTAGAGATCTTACATGACACACTTTGGTGAACTAGTATGTAGATACCAGACCCAGGGGATCCCTGCAAACCTCATGCACCCGTGTGCCCTCTGCCACTTGGAACCAAGAGGTCCCAAAGTTATATCTCCCCTCTTACATTGACTGAATAGAGTCAGCCACTGGCATCAGTTCAGGCCTCTCCTGTCTGGACAGGGCATCAGCTACCACATTTTCTCTACCCTTAATGTATAGAATTTCCATATCAGATTCTTGGAGGACTATACTCCAGTGCAGCAGTTTGGAGTTGCTACCTTTTGCTCTGTGTAGCCATACCAATAGAAAGTGACCTGTTAGAACCCTGAACCCCCCCTGTTAAATAGGTAGGGTCTTAACTGCTTAACCACCCACACATATGCATAACAATCTCCTTCTATAACAGAGTACTTTTGTTTAGTGGGGTTTCATTTTTTACTCAAAATCAATGGGATGCTTTTTGTTACCTTGCCCTGTTTGCATTAGTATCACTCCTACACGTGCACAGATCAAACATCTTGTCAAAATCTGGACTGGCCAGAACAGGCTTTCCTGCAGGGCCAGTGCAAACACTAGGCAAAGTAGGCGGCCGCCTAGGGCGCCTAGTGGTTGAGGGTGCCTAAAAGCCTGCTCAGGCGAGGAGGTGGAGTGGAGGTGAGCTGGGGTGTGGGGGGCGCGGGGAGGGCAGCCCGCAGTAATTGGGGGGGCACACAGGGGAACTGCTCCCCGCCCCAGATCACCTCCACTCTGCCTCCTCCACTGAGCACACAGCCCCCACTCCAATCGGCGCCGCAAGCCTGGGAGGGGAGGAGAATTAGAGCAGCGCCGGCGTGCTCAGCGGAGGAGGTGGAGCGGAGGTGAGCTGGAGCGGGCTCCCTGGGCGGGGTTAGCTGCCATGGAGGGGGGCTCCCCGGGTGGGGTGGGCATGGTTAGCTGCCACAGGGGGGCGGGGGGCGTGGTTAGCTGGGTGGGGGGGTGGCGCAAGGTGGTGCACCGGCCCTGCTTTCCTGACATAATTATCTTTACCTCACCAAAGCCTTTTTGACAGACTGCTGTCCGCATCACCATGTTAGATATGTACAAAAAATCAAAACCTGCGAGAATGGACACAAGGTCACTGAACTCCCCCCACAAACCTGTGGTAATAAATAGTCATAAAAGACTGCACTTGCTTTTTGGTTCTGGGTAGAGGCCAGTTAACACTGGAGTCAACTTTCAAGGGATCCAGGCAAATTTGGCCCCCTACAACCTAATGACCCGAGTAAGTGACTTTAGCTGTCCCTGGCACTTTCACTGTCAGACCTCCATCTTTGAGTCTTTCCAGAACAATTCCCAAGCATTTTTTATGATCCGGCAGGAATTGCTAGAGACTGCAATATCAGCTATCTAGGCCCGTTCAAAGTCCTGCAACCCATTTAACACCTGGTTAACAAGCCTCTGAAAGGTGTTTCCTGCATCAATTAGCCCAACAGACAACACTTTGAACTCAAAAAGTTCCAAATCAGTATTGATGGTTGGTTTTTTTTTTCTTCTGGGCTTCACTGTCTAAGGGAATTTGTCAATATCCATTTGTTAAATCCAGGGCGTTCAGGAATTTTGCCTGGACTAAAGTGTCTAGCATGTCATAAATTCTGGGCATAAATGTATACATTAGGAACTGTTACAGCATTAAGCTTTCTGTAATCAACATAAAACCGCATGATCCTATCCTTTTGGGGGGATCATAACAACTGTAGCAGCCCAGGGACTCTCACTCAGTAATTATTCCCACAGCAGGCATGCTTTTTATCTCCTTAAGAATTTGCTCCTGCATTTTACCAGTTATCTGGTATACTCTGCTGGGTGCAGGTTGTGATCCCACACAGGTGGTGTCTTAGAATGCTCCTCTGTTCAGCATATCATGTTTACAATGGCTTCTTAGTTGTGATACCTTTTAAACCTGTTTATATGCACAGTCTGAGGTGCAGTCCTGCTGTAGGACTTTCATACGTTTTAAGTAACCTTGTTAATCCTTTCTACCACCCCAAAAGTTCCCTCCCAGGCATTCTCCATTTTGTACTTTGTTTTTTAAATAGGGATTAATACCAGCGCCAGAGCACCCACATCAAATGGTTGTTCACAAGTATTGTAATCGTACTGTTCTTTTTTTGAGCAGTTTGGCTTTTTGTGAGGTTTTCCTGTACCATTCCCACTATAGTTTTTAAATCCCCTCTAAACCTTTGCACATATTCAGCCACTGGTTCCCCTTCCACCTCAGTGCTACCCTCCCAGGAGTCCCTGATGAGATGATCCAGGGGGCCGCTGACTTCTCCCATATAGAAAGTCAAATGGGGGCAAACCCTATGCAGTCTTGGGGCACCTCCGAGTAAGCAAATAACAGATTGGGATGTAATGTTACCCTATCACTGGCCATCTTGTTTGCATATTTTCCCATCCCAGCATAGATTCTAGAGTCCCACTCAACCTCTCAACCAAATTGTTTGGCTGTGTATGGTATAAGACAGATTTTAATTGCTATACCTCCATGCACATTCCATATGTCACTAAATAGCTGGAACATGAAATCTGACCCACAATCTGATATTTTTTCTTTTGGAAAATGCACTCTGCTGAATACAGAAAACAATTCCTTAATAATTGTTTTAGCTTCCACATTAGACAGAGCAACTACTTCTGGGTACCTGGCAGCAAATCCACCATGACTAATCGGTATTTCTTTCCCCTCTGGATTGGCTGGGATAATGGCCTTATGCTATCCATAGCCACCCTGCAAAATGCTACACCTCTACCCCGATATAACGCGACCCGATATAACATGAATTCGGATATAATGCGGCAAAGCAGTGCTCCGGGAGGGGTGGGGCTGCGCACTCCGGTGGATTAAAGCAAGTTCAATATAACGCGGTTTCACCTATAACGCGGTAAGATTTTTTGGCTCCCGAGGACAGCGTTATATCGAGGTAGAGGTGTATTTTGATTACTGGTAGTGTGTGCAAGTATCCTACAGGGATCTTCTGATTCTGACATGAGTCACAAGTCCTGCAGTAATTAATTTTCTTTAGCCTTTCATATGTCCTTTCTGTTGCCAAGTGACCAGCAAAGGACAATGATAGGCTAGTAACGTTAATGCCACATGATGCCTTAATGGAACCATCAATTGTTTATAGGGCTCCCCAGGACTTCTATTTTTGCCCATCAAGGCCTCCCTGTACATCCTTCCCACTTCTATTAAGAATCCTTTGCCCCATTCTCTCTACCTAGGGCATTACTGTAGAGGGCCTCCCTTATGCTTTCCAGTGAGGGGTCTGAACTTTGTTCTGCAGCAAACTCCATTTGGCTTTTGTTTTCACTGCAGGCTATCTCAGGTATGGGGGTTGACTCCTCCTTCAGCTGCCCACGAGATACATTGCTACTTTCCACTGATAAAGTGCATCTTACCTGCCTCCTCACTGCTACCCCTGTCTCCTCAGAATTTACCTCTGGGAACTCAGAGACATATTCCCCTCTTCTACAGGTCATAATATTAACAACTTTAGAGAGTGAGATAGCGTCATTCCAACCAATGCATCAGCTGGTAAATTCTTAAGAACTCCCACATTCAAAGTACCCTTTAATTCCCACTCTAATGTATTGGGAACTAAAGACACCATGGTTTTAAACTACCCTAGGATTATATCAGCCTCCCTACTCACATCTCTCCTTACTAAAGAAATCTGTGCTCCAGTGTCTTTCCATCCCTCGCACACTTTACCATTTACCTTGGCCTGGTTAATGAACTTTTTGTCTACTTCCAGGCTGTCAGACTTGACAAAATTCACAATAACTGCCACCTCTGAAATCTCTGACTGGAGGGTAGCTGTATTAACCTGGACAGACCAGAGCGTGGGCCCCCATATTTAGAGCGTGGGCCCCGCATTGCTTCATGTGTTTAAGGGATTCACATAAGTAAAGCTTTCTTGGATCTTCCTCTTAGCCTGGGTCTGATAGATATTAGTAGGCAGCCATGGAGGTGTGAGTTTAGTCCCCCCTCCACCTTCCTTTTCTGCCCAGAAACAACACCCCCTTTCTACTTTACTATGGGCTTTTGCCCTTTCCTTTGGGAGCTGTGCTTGTACAAACAAGTCAGCTGCATCCACAGATGTTAGGGATTTCTCCCACATTGCAGCCCTCACCTCTTGAGAGCAGACATCAAAGTACTGCTCTTGAAGAAATAAATCTATGAAGTAGTTTTAAGTTCCTGCCCCTTTTTATCCATTTTTTCATATAATCCACCATTTTTATGAACATATTCCCCGTGATCGAACACATCAGCCTTTTTAAGGGTTCTAAATTTTAAGTGATATGTCCCATTTTTTACCTAGCTGCCTAAACCTCTGGCTTTTCACCACTCAATGACTTCTAAAATGCACATGTGTGTTGTCAATGCAAAAATCTGCCTCAATAAACATTTGGGTGAATGTCAAATTGAATTTTTACATCATAAATAACAGGAAGAATATACTGATTGAATATACATAATTCAATTTTTAAAAACCATTTTTTTCTTAAATGTGACTTAATCTGTTACAGAATGTTCAGTTTGCTGCACCAGAGTGTTATAAAAACCATAGTGCCTTTCTGCAGAATTTGGGCCAGATCTTCAGATGGTGTAAATCAGCATTGTTTCCCTGAAGTCAGTGGAGCTACTCCAATTAACAGTAGTGGAGACCCCTTTAATCCAAATTGCTGCAGAACAGAAAGGGTCTTATAAATAAGAGGTAAAAGGACTATTAAGGCTTATTTGTGCTGTCTTCGAGATGTTATACCAAAGGAAAAGGCATAAGTCAGAATCAGAGAGACACACTAAGAACTGAGATTAAACAAAGAGCTGTTGGCAATATAACAAATTCATAACAAAACCTTCAAACACATTTTGTCACTATAGATCCAGTACCTGTCAGAGATGCCCGAGAATAATCTTGATAAATGAGAGCAATGGGTTGAAATCAATAAAATGTGGTTCAATAAAGACAAATGCAAGGTAGTTCACACAGGAAGGAATAATCAGTTATTTAAATATATAGTTGATGAATACAGGTTAGGCAATAGTACTGCAGAGAAGGACATGGGGGTTTTAGAGTATGATAAATTGTATGCAACAATTCTGTGCATTCTCAGAAAACGTAAATACTGTAGGACCCATACTGGAGAACTTGGGTCCATGGAAGGAAGGAAGATCAGTCTCTGAAACATGCTTCTATTCCCTGACCCTGTAGAAACCCATCCAACACATAGGATATAGCTTCTGCCTACCTTGAGGGGCTTGAGAGGATTCTGCTGAAGGTAGGGTGACCATAGGGAGAAGCTGGCTATGCTGATTTGTGTTTTCCACCCTCCAGAAAATGCCTGGGGAAAAGCAGCACAAGTTAATAGAGTCTGGAGCGGTGCTAACTTAAGTTGCTTCACTCTGTGAAGCAGAACCTCTACTTTAGAAACAGTTCTGAGGGCAACGGTAACAGGGGAAGTCCCTGCAAATATGGTTCCTCCAGGCCTGAATTGGAGCCGGTGAGGCTGGTCAGCAGAGTAGCAAGGCAAGGGGCAACTGTTTGGATGTCCCTTATGTTCTGTGGTTTCCCCTCTTCTACCTCCTTCTTCTCCTCACCCCCATGTCCTCTGTGGAAGAATTAATAGGAAGCTATGGGGTGAAATCATCAAAATTAACAGCAAAACTTTGTTGACTTCAGTGGAGTCAGGATTTCATATCTACAGCTGAAATCTGCAGCATTTCCTTTGCTCTGCATGAGTTCTCCGCAAAAGCAAACTGTGCCCTAGAAAAACAACAAGAAGTCCGGTGGCACCTTAAAGACTAACAGTTTTATTTGGGCATAAGCTTTTGTGGATACAAAAAACACTTTTTCAGATGCATGGAGTGAAAATTACAGATGCAGGCATTATTATACTGACACATGAAGAGAAGCGAGTTACCTAACAAGTGGAGAACCAGTGTTAACAGGGTCAATTCAATCAGGGTGGATGTGGTCCACTCCCAATAACTGATGAGGAGGTATCAATGCCAGGAGAGGGAAAGTTGTTTTTGTAGTGAGCCAGCCACTCCCAGTCCCTATTCAAGCCCAAATTAATGGTGTTAAATTTGCAAATGAATTTTAGTTCTGCAGTTTCTCTTTGAAGTCTGTTTTTTGAAGTTTTTTTGTTCAAGTATGGCTACTTTTAAATCTGTTATAGATTGTCCAGGGAGATTGAAGTGTTTTCCTACTGGCTTTTGTATGCTACTATTCCTGATGTCTGATTTGTTTCCATTTATTCTTTTGCCCTAGGAGATTCCCATCTCAGTTATATGGGTTTAACATGGGAGAAATTTAACTGATCTCAGTAATTACTTGTGATTTACACCACAGTAATAATGTCAGAATCAGGTCCTAGATAGGCTTATGCAATATTAATAAGCGCATACAGGCTTTTTCTATTCAGTACTGATAAGTCCTCAAAGCACTGGATGCATCACATTTTGATAAGGCACATTAGAAAAGGTGTAAAAGAAAGCAATATGATACAAGCTTTGAAAAATATAACCTGTAAGGGACAGTTCAAGAGAACCAGCCATGTTTCGTCTAGAGAAAAGAACCTACCTACAAATATATTCAGGGTGTTATAAAGACAGCTCAATTACAATCATTAGTCAAAATGAATCGGACTTGAAGTAATGGACTTAATGCCAATGGTGAAAAAGTGGGTAAAGCTCTAGAACTAAAGGAAAATTTATTTTGAACTATCGAAGAAGCTACCAAGGGAGGATGTGGAATTACCTTCACTGAAGGTATTCAAGGCTAAACATGTCATTCATCTATCAGAAATGGCTTAGGGATAATTAGATTTGCCCTGCCACAGTGCAGGGATGAAAACAGTAAGTTAAATATTCCTTCCAACCCTATGATTCTATGCTAGTTGTAACTACTGATATGTAATAAATTCTACATTTGAAATTCATACCTTAATAATGAATATTTACCTCTGATAGTGCTTTCCATCAGAGCACTTTTAATAGGTCTCTGTGTATCATAATGATCCTTTTATAAATAGGAAAACTGAAGCACAGAAAGGTGAAGTGACTTGTTCAAGGTTACACAGCAATTGAATAGCACAGCTACATATAAAATCCATTTCTTTGGACTCCCTTGACCCCTCTCCCACAAAGGGCAACCTTATAGAGAAATTTCACTTTGTCATAACTAAAGAACTTAATCCAAAACAAAGCCATACCAACATGTTGCAAATAAATATGTGTGTGCATACTGAGCACTGAAACCATTTATTTGTCTCAGCAAGACAAATTGTTTCATGACAGGTTAAATTTTATTTTGGAATATCTGCTAACACCTTTGCCAGAATTTTGCAAGAGTGCCAGTTGTGCAACAATATAGTGCATTCTCCTGAGATCAGGGGATGAAGCAGAAGTGAATCTCTTTCTTGGAGTAAAACCTTTAAAATAATCACCATAGTTGTGTCATGGTATAGAATACTCTATCGTTCTAGAAAAGGCACAATTTTCTAACCATCAATAGCTGATCAGCTTTATCTATAAGTTCTGTGCAGTGTGTCAAAGTGAGGTCCTACAAGACATGCAAAGTTAATGGAGAGTAGGGTTCAAGACAATGACCACACCGCACCTTATCTCTAAGGGGTAGAGAGGCATGGACATTGCTGCAGACTCAGAACAGGTCAGCATGGGGATGCTGACTCATCCCTCAGGTGACCAGAGGAGGGGCAGATTATATAGGTGCAAGCCAGGGAGAGCAGCAAGGACTCCAGCTCTCCAATCTGCATGGCGCTGCATGGGAACAGGACTGTAGCAGGCAGGTTGTGGGAGAAGGTGAGAGAGATCAGGTTTCAGGCTTTGCTTCAAATCATAGCAAGTGGGTGAGATTGGGAGCGGGGGCTTCCCCCTGTCGGCTAGGCATAGCAGCAGTGCTAGAACGGGGAAGGGGTCCTTGCCTCTTAGACAAGGGGCTGGAAACTTAACTGGGGCTGGCAGATCTCAGGGTAGTCTGTCTGTTTATCAAAGGATAAACTGAAGTGGATCAACTGAGGTGGATCCAGGGAAAACAAATGCCTGTGGGTGAGCTGGCTGCATTTGCAGGTGGGCAGGAGAGAATTGATTCAAGTGGCCTGGAGCTGGGTAACCATTCAGCCTACTGACAAACATAAGTATAGATAGGCGATTGGAGATGGTTGAGGATGCCAGTCATCGGGGTACGAAAGACACCATGTACTGCAGCACACATTCCTCTGTAACATGTGTTGGTGACCAGCCTTTCAGAGCCTGAAATTGCACAAAAATCAGTAACATCTCTCATAGCTCTGCAATGCCCGCAAAGCCACTGACCTCTATGCTCCAGTGAAAACCATCATACCCCAAGGTTCCATAGTGCTAGAACTTAGAAGCATCCACTTGGGTTACTTGCTGGCTTCTGGTGTCAGCTCCCAAAATCCATCCATCTGAAAACAAGACAATGCATCTGCATCAAAGCATGTTCCCGGGGTTGATAATAGCATTTTAGAATTGGAAAAGGTACGGAAAAGGTACAGAAAATGGCAACCAAAATGATTATGATATCCATATGAGGAGAGATTAAAAAGACTGGGACTTTTCAGCTTGGAAAAGAGACGACTAGGAGGGGGTATTATCGAGGTCTAGAAAATTGTTAATGGTGTGGAGATAAAAGTGTTATTTACTCCTTCACATAATGCAAGAACTAGGGGTCACCCAATGAAATTAATAGGCAGCAAGTTTAAAACAAACAAAAGGAAGTACTACTTCACACAACACAGTGAACCTGTGGAACTCATTGTCAGGAGATGTTGTGAAGGCCAAAACTATAATGGAGTTCAAAAAATTTTAGATAAATTCATGGAAGATAGGTCCATCAATGGCTATTAGCCAAGATGGTCAGGCATGCAACCCCATGCTCTGGGTATCCCTAGCCTTTTTTGGCCAGAAGCTGGGAGTGGACAACAGGGGATGTATCATTCGATGATTGCCTGTTCTGTTCATTCTCTCTGAATCACCCGGCATTGGCCACTGTCGGAAGACAGGATACTGAGTTAGATGGACCATTGGTCTGACCCACTATGGCCATTCTTATGTTCTTGGTACCTAAGTCCTATAATGATTCTTCTGGAAGGGCTTTGGAATTGCGAGATATGCCCTGGGAGGGGCCAGCAGTTATTTTAAATTTGTGCACATCAAAGACTGATCAAGGAGGCTGCGGTAAATCTATACACCTACAGGAAAGTGGCAAGCCTGGGGTCTGCCCAGTGGAGGCTTTCAGGGCATGCATGGCAATAAGACCAGGGAAGAATGGGCCCCTCCCTATGCACAGTGACAGGAGTCCTCTCACAGCATATCAGTTGGTTACATGTTGAGATGGGGACTGACAAGGTTGGGGCTCCCAGTACATGAACTTTATTCCTACTCATTCAGGACTGCTGCAGCAATGGCAGAGCTGGGTATGGGGGCTAGGGCAATTCAGGCAACTGACTGTTGGCATTCTGAAATGTACAGACCATAAATGAGACCTCCACATGGGGAAACCAGTGTTAATTTTCCATTGTGTTTTCATTCCAGGTGCAGGAAGATGGGCCAGGCAGATGGTGGCGTAAATCTGTGGGCACAGTATTGTTTACTGGGCGTATAGGCAGGCTTCCAGATTGTCTGAGGGTTCACAACTGGGGCTCAGTGATGAAGCAGTCCTGAGATGGCATGTTATGGGACCAGCTGATGCCCCTTCTGTACATCGTGGGGGCCCATGAGTGGGCATCAGATATAATTGTGGTGGACCTTGGGGAAAATAATTTGGGAAGGTGTAAAGGGGTAGCCTTAATGCATAGTCCCTCTTAGTTCTTGGAACTTTTCCCAGGTATAAAAATTGTATTCACATGCTGAAAGGTGAGGTGAGAGCTGTGAAGACCTCTCTGGTTGACAAAGCTAGGAGGTATGTGAAGAAGGAGGTGGCCAAATTCATAGGGGGTCATAGAAAGGTCGGTAATTTCACAACCAACATAGCATATGGGGCACCAGAATTATTCAGGGAGGATGAGGTTCATCCTTGGAGGCTGACATGTTTTTGGTTGATATTAAAGGGGGCATTAGGAAGTGTCTGGGAACCCAGCTGGGTATGGTAGGGTTACCATCCGTCCGTATTTCCCTGGCTTTTTTGTCTTTAAATAGCCGTCCGGGAGGAATTGGTAATAAGGTTAAAAGGTCCGGGATGTTTCCCCCTCCCTACCCTCCCTCCCTTCCATGCAGAGTGCAGCGTGGCTGATTGGGCGGCTGGGCCTGATTGAGCCGTTCCCATTGGCCTCCAGCAGCCAGAGCCCCTCCCCTGCTCCCCCTCTGCTGCCTGCAGCCTGGCAGAGTGTTTTGCCTCCACGTGGAGCCAGCATCTGACCGGCATGGGCATGGTAGGGGGAGGGTTGGATGGGTCGGGAGTTCTGGTGGGGGGGGCCCTGTCAGGGGGCGGGGGTGTGGAGAGGGATTGGAGCAGTTGGGACAGGGAGCAGGGGGGAAGGTTGGATGGGTCGGGTGTTCTGGGGGTCCTGTCAGGGGGCGGGGAGTGGTTGGATGGGGCGTGGGAGTCCCGG